>NW_027362902.1:633750-1267500 GCF_046119375.1 Phyllobates terribilis
TTTATTCTGCTCCGGGTGTGGTAAAATTGATAAAGTAGCTTTATTTTTCGGGTCAGTACATTTACAGCGGTACCACATTTATATCGTTTTTTATGTTTTGGCGCTTTCACACAATAAAAGCTATTTTATAGAAAAAATTATTTTTTTGCATTGCTTTATTCTGAGAGCTGTAACTTTTAGATTTTTCGGATGATGGAGCTGTATGGCAGCTTGCTTTTTGCGGGACGAGATGTCGTTTTCAGCGGTACCATTTTTATTTATATTCGTCTATTTGATCGCGTGTTATTCCATTTTTTGTTAGGCGGTATGATGATAAAGCATTGTTTTTTGCTTTGTTTTTTATTTTTATTTTTTACCGTGTTCACTGAAGGGGTTATCTAGTGGAACAGTTTTATAGTCCAGGTCGTTACGGACGCGGCGATACCAAATATGTGTACTTTTATTGTGTGTTTGTTTGTTTTTTCATAATATTTATTGATGGGTACATTATATTTTTATTTTTAGTGGATTATTATTTTTTTATTATTATTATTATTTTTACAATTTTTTTTTTTTTTTCCCACTTTCTGGGAGTTTTTACACTTTTTTACTTTGTCCCACTGTGGGACTTTCAATTTTTTTATTCTGATCGCCTGCACAGCATAGGGATGGAGCACCATCCCTGTGCCATGCCGGCTGTCAGCGCTGGACAGGGAGAAGATAGTTTGGAGATGCACTGCGCATGTCCACACAATCTTACTGCTGTCTGGTGACCCGGATGTTGTCATGACGATATCGGGTAGTCATGGCAACACCCGGGAAGCCGCGGTAGACAGCGCTGGAGGCCGGAAGAGGAGGTGAGTATACCGATCACCTCCCCTTGCCTCCACAATGCTGCGATCGACTTCGATCGCAGCATTGCGGGGGTTAATGTGCTGGGAGCGGTGCGGGACCGCTCCCTGCACATAGTACCGGGTGTCAGCTGTGACAATCAGCTGACACCCGGCGGCGATCGCGCCCGCACAGCCTGTGTGCGCGCGCGATCGCGATGACGTACTAATACGGGTCAGGCTCTTAAAGCCCAGGGCACAGACGCGTATTAGTACGTCATGGGCTTTAAAGGGGTTAAAATGGTAACACTTTTGGGTGGTTTCCAACATATAAGACTCGCAGGCTAAGTGCCCACGAAGCAAAAATGCTCCGGATTTTTTCTGTATCTCCCTGGCAGGAAAAATGCATGCGGATTTTACATGCGTTTTTCCCGCCAGGTAGAAGCGTTTGTCAAGCGTTTTTGCATGCATTTTTGTATGCTGGTTGTCAAGCGCTTTTCCAAGCGATTTTACCATCACTTGGAAAAGTGCTTGACAACTTGGTCACACTATATAAATCCATGCAACCAGCATGGATTTATATAGTGTGACCAAGTTAATAGTTAAAAAAAGAATAAAAATGGTAAACAAAAAAAACATTCTACTCGCCTTCCGATAGCCCCTTCTCCGGTGCGTCCGGTGTCTTGGGCGGCTCGCGATGGTGAAAAGGACTTTCCATGACGTCATTTAGTCATGTGACAGGTCAAGCGACCGCCGACATCAACGGTCACGTGACCTGTCACATGACTAAATGACGTCATGGAAGGTCCTTTTACACCACCACGAGCCGCCGAAGACACTTGACGCACCATACAGGAGACCGGGGGCCATGAGAAGGTAAGTATAATGTTATTTTTTATTTTATTCTTTTTTAACTACAGGTTCTATGGTACCCGGGTCTGGAGGAGAGTCTCCTCGTCTCCAGACCTGGGTACCATCCGCACATTGAATCACTTAGTATCCACATGTGTACATGTAGTCATTAAGATATTATGCAATTCAATGGAAGTCAATGGCGGCAATTACGCCGCTTTTCCGCAAAATTAATAGATATGCTTCAGATTTTTCCGCAATGATAATCCGCAGCGTAAATTTCCGCAGCATGTGCACAGTGTTGCACAGCTTCTGGATACCCACAGTTGCAGTATAAAACTTCACAGAGCAGATTACAGGGGATAACAAGCTTTTACTTCTCAGAACATGAGGTAAAGGAAAAAACGCACAGTTACACAGTACTGCACCAGGAAGTAAGAACAAAATAGAAAATACAAGAGAAACTTTTTTCCTTTTATAATACAGTAAACAAGGAAACTTTACACAACATCGCCATCTACTGTCAGATCAGCATAAAGTCCTCCTTCACACAAACAAAGAAGTCCACAACTGTTGCATATACCAACACACAGCACATGCGGGCTATCATTGAGGACCATGGGGCACGCATTACCAAGCGTTTAAGAGTTTTCGCTTTGAAAATTCCGCAGCAAAAACGCTTGAAAAACGCACAGTGGGCACGCAGCCTCAAAGTCACTTCAAAACTGAACAGGTCCCTATAAAAATAAGTTTTGTAAATTTCCTTGAAAAAAATGAAAAATAACTGCTACATTTTTAAATCTTCTAAAATGCTAATAAAATGAAACAACATTTTACAAATGGTGCTGATGTAAAGCAGACATGAGGGAAATGCTATTTATTACTGTTTTTGTGTGGTATGACAATTGGGATTAAAGGCATAATCAATCATAGTTTGAAAAGTGCAATTTTTAAGACATTTTTGCCAAGTTTCTGATATTTTTATAAATAAACGCAAACCATATCAGCCTAAATTTACCATTATTATAAAGTACCATGTGTCACAAAAAAACAGTCTCAAAAGCTATGGGATATGTTATTCCAGAGTTATTACTACATAAAGTGACACTGGTCAGATTTAAAAAATTGGTTTGGTCACAAAGGGGTTAAGCCACTTTGTTACCATTTGGCAGTATGCTTCGGGTCATTGTTCATTTTGGAGGACCCATTTCTGCTCAACTTCCTGGCTGATGTCTTGAGATGTTGCTTCAGTATTGCCACATAATCTTCTTTTCTCATGAAGCCATCTACGTATTTTGTGATGTGCACCAAGTCCCTCTTGCAGCAAAGCAACCCCACAACATGATGCTGCCACCCCCGTGTTTCACAGTTGGGATGGTGTACTTAGGCTTCTAAGCTTCTCCCTTTTTCCTCCAAACTTAACGATGGTCATTATGCACAAAAAGTTCAATTCTAGTTTCATCAGACCACAGGACATGTCTCCAAAAATTAAGGTCTTTGTTCCTGTGTGCATTTGCATACATTAATCTGGATTTTTTATGTTTCTTTTGGAGTAATGGCTTCTTCCTGGCAGAGTGGTCTTTCAGCCCATGTTGATACAGTACTCGTTTCACTGTGAATTGTCACTCTGACAATCTTACTAGCTTCTGCCATCCTCTTCACAAGGTCTTTTGCTTTTGTCCTGGGGTTGATATGCACATGTCGGACCAAAGCACGTTCATCTCTGGGACACAGAACCCGTCTGCTTCCTGAGTGGTATGGTGGCTGGACATTCCAATCTTTTTTGTACTTGCATATAATTGTTTGTACAGATGAACGAGGCACCTTCAGATATCTTGAAATTGTACCCAAGGATGAGCCAGACTTGTGCAAGTCCACAATTCTCTTCCTGATATCTTGGCTGATTTATTTACACTTTCCCATGATGCTACAGAAAGAAGCAGTGTGTTTCAGGTGTGCATTAAAATACATCCACAGGTGTGTCTCTAATTAACTCAGATGTTGCCCAAAAAACTATTAGAAGCTTCCAAACACATGGCATCATCATATGGGCAGTCGAGAATTGGTTAACCACTTCGCGCCAGAGCCTGTTTTTGTCTTTGTGACCGGGCCAATTTTTTCAATTCTGACCACTGTCAATTTATGAAGTAATTACTCTGGAACGCTTCAACGGATCCCGCTGATTCTGAGAATGTTTTTTCGTGACATATTGTACTTCATGATAGTGGTAAAATTTCTTCGATATCACTTACGTTTATTTGTGAAAAAATCGGAAATTTGGCGAAAATTTTGAAAATTTTGCAATTTTCAAACTTTGAATTTTCATGCCCTTAAATCAGAGAGATATGTCACACAAAATAGTTAATAAATAACATTTCCCACATGTCTACTTTACATCAGCACAATTTTGAAACCAAAATTTTTTTTCTGTTAGGGAACTATAAGGGTTAAAAGTTGACCAGCGATTTCTCATTTTTCCAACAAAATTTACAAAAACATTTTTTTATCGACCACGTCATATTTGAAGTCACTTTGAGGGGTCTTTATGGCAGAAAATACCCAAAAGTGACACCATTCTAAAAACTGCACCCCTCGAGGTGCTCAAAACCACATTCAAGAACTTTATTAACCCTTCAGGTGCTTCACAGGAATTTTTGGAATGTGGAAGAAAAACATTAACATTTAACTTTTTTCACAAATATGTTACTTTAGACCCAATTTTTTTTATTTTCGCAGGGGTAACAGGAAAAAATGAGCCCCAAATTTTTTTGTGCAATTTCTCTTGAGCACGCTGATACCCCATATGTAAGGGAAAACCACTGTTTGGGCGCACTGCAGGGTTCGGAAGGGAAGGAGCGCCATTAGACTTTTTGAATGCAAAATTTGTTTGAATAATTAGCAGACACCATGTTGCATTTGGAGAGCTCCTGATGTGCCTAAACAGTGGAAACCCCCCACAAGTGACACCATTTTGGAAACTAGACCCCTTAGGGAACTTATCTAGATGTGTGGTGAGCACCTTGAACCCCAAGGTGCTTCAGAGAAGTTTATAATATTGAGCTGTAAAAATAAAATTTTCACATTTTTCCTACAAAAATGTTTTTCATCCCCTAATTTTGCATTATCATAAGGGTAATAGAATAAATTGCACCATGAAATTTGTTGTGCAATTTCTCCTGAACACGCCGATACCCCATATGTGGGGGAAAACCACTGTTTGGGCGCACGGCAGGGTTTGGAAAGGAAGAAGCGCCATTTGACTTTTTGAATGTAAAATTTGCTTGAATAATTAGTGGATGTCATGTTGCATTTGGAGAGCCCCTGATGTGCCTAAACAGTGGAAACCCCCCACAAGTGACACCATTTTGGAAACTAGACCCCTTAGGGAACTTATCTAGATGTGTGGTGAGCACATTGGGAGACATAATAAACAAATCAGTAGCAGGTGAAGAATTGGTTTTATTTATTTTTTACGCTGTTCATTGTGCGGTATAAGTGATGAGATTACTTTATTCTTTGGGTCGGTGCGATTACAGAGATACCAGATTCATATCGGGTTTTTATGATTGACAGCTGTAACACACTAAGAGACGCTTTTTTTTGAAAAATCTTGTTTTTGCATCGCCATATTTTGAGAGCTATAATTTTTCCATATTTCGGCCGACAGAGTCATGTGATGGCTTGTTTTTTGCGGGACGAGTTCACATTTTTATTCGTACCATTTTTGGGTACGTGACATTTTTTGATCGCTTTCTATTCCGTTTTTTGGGAGGTAAAATTAACAAAAACCAACAATTCAGGAATTGTTTTTTGAGGTTTTATTTTTATGCCGTTCTGCGTGTGGTAAAAGTGATAAGGCAGCATTATTCTTCAGGTCAGTACGTTTACAGCGATACTACACTTACTGTATATTTTTTTATGTTTTGGCACTTTTACACAATAAAACAATTTTATAGAAAAAATATTTTTTTTGCATTGCTTTATTCTGTGAGCTATAACTTTTTTATTTTTCGGCTGATGGAGCTCTATGGTGGCTTGTTTTTTGCGGAACAAGATGCCGTTTTCAGCGTTACCATTTTTATTTCCATTTTGCTTTTTGATCGCATTTTTTTCCACTTTTTGTTTGGCGATATGAGGAAAAAGCATTGTTTTTTGCTCTGTTTTTTATTTATTTTTATTACGGTGTGCACAGAAGGAGTTAATTAGTGTGACAGTTTTATAGCTCGGGTTGTTTCGGATGCGGCGATACCAAATATGTGTACTTTTTTTGTTTTTGCATAAATATACGGATTTATAAGTTTAATATTTTATTTATTTATTTTTATTTATTTTGTGATTTTTTTTTAGTAGTTTGAAAACATTTTTTTTACTTTTTTTTTACATTTTTACTTAGTCCCTGCATGGGACATTAATTTTTATTTTTCTGATCACTGATCTCATGTAATGTAATAGACATATATTACATTACATGAGATCTTTGCTGACTGTTTCACAGTCAGTGTCTCCTGCCAGGCTTCAGCTGCAGGCTGAGCCTCGCAGGACACCGTATATGGCAGATCTGGAGGCGGTCATGTGACCTCCAGCTGCCATAGCAACGCCAGGTCCTGGAAGGTATCAGGGGTCGTCGGAGAGGTAAGTAGACGACCCCCTCTCCTCCTGCTGTCTTCTATATGCCGCGATCACTATACATCGCGGCATATAGAAGACAGCAAAGGGTTAACATCACTGGGACCTGATCAAATCAGGTCTCGATGATGTTTCCTGTCAGAGCTATTGCTCTGCACCTCACCCGCAGCGCTTGCAGGACCCTCAGGGTCCTGAGTGCTGCGGGACCACCCACCGTTTTTAAGCGTCCGCGCTCCACAGAGCCCAGGCAGCGCGGACGTTTATCTACAGTGGGCGGTCGGGAAGCGGTTAAATAAAAAAAAGTCTTCACAAAGTAAAATAGAGAGTTACCTTTTTGTTATCATCTAGGACTGTGTTCATACTTTCTATCCCTAGCGTATCAATAGGTCCATCAAAGATAACCCATTTTCTTTCCGGGGTCTCAGATAACGCAAACTCCCGGAAAGTATTAGCGACTATCCCATCGGTCCACTGCAAATGAAGAGAGGCATCAATAAAATTGCTCTTCCCATAAAATCCAATACAATCCCACAATTGAAAGGATTATTAAAGGGAACGCCAGGGATTATGATATTGATGATACACATGTATTGACTACACGTGGCCCCTATTGAAGTGAACGTTCCGGCACCGGGAGAGACCGCAAGTAAGTGATTTGCATATATGCGGTCACATGCCAACTAGAAGTGCGTGACCTCACTCAAAGCAAGTGTATTGAGTGAGGCCAGACACAGTCTAGTCAGAATGTGGCTGGAAGTATGCAAACTTATGCTAATTTCTGGCATAAATAATACAATTTGTTGTTTCCATGTCTGATGGGGAAAATAAAACAGTTTCCAATTTTTGTGCAAACAGAGAGTAAGTCATAATAAAATGATTGTCCGGCAATGTATGGCTGGGGTCTATGTGACGCGCCCCTGGGCCTTCTGTGTCGTGCGGCATCGCGCGCACGGGGGCTTACCCGGAGCCGGATCAGATGGGGGTAGTAGTCTCGTGGCGGTGACCCGGTCCGTGCCCAGGAAGTCAAACTGTGTGGCTTAGTATATGCAGTAGATGTTGGATGACTACGCCACCCGTTGAATGCAGCTATAGGGCTGCTGCTGCAGGACAGTCCGCTGAGGCCGGTGGAAGGATTGTGCAGCGTAGATGGTATAACCCCCAACGGGAGGGGTATGGCCTCAGGGGAGCAGGTGTAGATGATGGAGGTAGTGATGGTGCAGCAAGGAGACTCAGAGACGTATGATGCAGTTTCAGGGTTTTTACTCACAGATGTTGCTTCAGTCACTTCGGCCGAGAGTGACCACCCGAGCCATACTGCGTTCACCAGGTGCAGGACTCGGCTAACCCCCAGGCAGTTCCGGAGCGTGGTCCTGAGCTCCCCTCTCTTTCTCTCTCTGCTGGCCGTCCCCACCAGGGATCCACCTTTGTCCGGCTCCCTCGGGCCTCTTGGTGGTAAAACCTTTTCTGGCTTTCCTGACCCTATTCTTGGTGTGCCTTCCTGGTGGATATGGTGAGGGCCGTGGCAAAACTTGACCACGACATCCGGTTCCTGGCTGAGGATCATTAGCCTCCACCAGTTTGGGTTCCGGTACCCGTTTCCGCCAACCCTTCACCCGGTAGCTTGTGGGATCTCAGGGTTCCCTCTGGTCCTGCGTCTCTGGGCCTTTCTTCCTCCTCTCTCTCCACTGCAGGCCTGGCCCTGGAGCTGGGCCCAGCCGGAGCCACAGCTCCCTGTCAGCCCTCTTGGCTGAGCTCCTCTGCTCTGCTCCTCTGAACTGACTCTCCCTGTCTCTAGATGGTGCCCACCATATATACTCCCTCTATGTGTGAGCCCAGGTGACTAGCACCCAATGGGCTCCTATCTCTACGCCCAGAGCCCCTCCCCTATCTGCCCCTACACTACTGGGATGTTCCTCCCCCCCTCCCACTCCAGCCAGGGACAGACGCTGTCGTACCTGCACATTCACCTAGTGGGAGTACCATTGATCTGTCCCCCGGAAATGGGATGAGTGTAGTGCATGCAGCTAGCTGAGCTCAGTCCCACACTCCATCCTTACCCGGGAGTGGAATACCACACCTCTGGCTCGAGGTGCAATACCCCTGTAGCAGCCGAGTCCTCGGGGTGCTACATTCCCCCCTGGTAAACCACAGCACGTCCTCGGGCTGTAAAAGAGTAAAACATACAAACATACAAAAAAATTTTTAAAGTGCACTTACATATAAGATATATCAACTTTCAATCATCCCTTTATGGGAGGTACTTTTCTCTTTTAACGTTACAGGTATAAAACATTACGAATACACACACTTATAAAATATCATTAACTCTTTTAGCATAATAAAAACTTTTTCATATGAAACATTCTTGATCTCTGGCCACCGTGCAACTTGTGACCAGGTAAAGTGCAACAGTCACTTGTAGAAAAAACAGTTTTCCTATAAAACCGGTAGGGGGCGCTTTAGGAAGCGCAACTATATACAGGGTATGGCCGCCCTCAGTCCTCGGCCAGTGGGGATTAGGAATGGCTGTTCACAGTCCTCAGCCTGTGGGGACATGGGATGGCTGCTCACAGTCCTTAGCCTGTGGGGAGATGGGATGGCTGCTCACAGTCCTCAGCCTGTTTAAGGATAGGGGACACAGGTAACAGTTCACACTTGTCCCAACGGGGAACTCACTTTACTCTAGCAGCATGACAAGTACCCTACGGGTAACTATGTACAGTTCCACTTTACCGTACTTCAGTAACGGCGTCCTCCTGCTCCTTCTCGCGGGTAGCCTTCAGACCCGTCCGGGTCCTCTTGTTCCTCCTCACACCGCAGCTCTTCCTCCGTCAGCCGGTGCACATGAAGGGCGTATGGTCCTTTTGCACACTGATGCCGGGTGAAGGTGACCTCATCACCCAGGTAAAGGTCACGTCCGCGGTGTCCCTCCGGCAGGTGGGACTCGACATCCCTGCGGGTGACAAAGACGTCGCCGGGGGTTCGGTGATCCCGGATAAAGCCCCAACCGTGCTCCAGTTGGAACTTGATTACGGTCCCGGTGGCGCGGGGACCGTGGGCTGCACGGGGGTTTCGTCGGGTCCGGCTTTTCTGCTCCGCACTTTGAACTTGCAGCCGCTCCTCGCGGACCCGCCTCTCTCGCCGTTCCCTGTCGAAGACCTCCAGTTGCTGCCGGCAGCACTCCGCACGCTCGGCTGCGGCTGCCCGGGTCTCTTGGGTGAACCCGATGAGGTTTTCTCCAGTGGGGTCCCACGCGAACTGCGCCTCCTCCAACGGGAGTGGGGTGATCTTGGCGGGCGCCGGAGCCGGGATCAGGGGCTCACACAGGGGCCTTTCCTTCCGGAGTCGGGGATTGACGAACTCCGGTGGCCACACAAAGGGCTGCCCATCCGGGCAAGTATGCTGGGCAAACAGGTCTTCACCCAAGGGCAGGACTTTGAGGGTTGAGGGCGCGGTGGAGGCAGCGGCGCCCGGATTCACCAGGCCTTGTGACCAGGCCGGTGGCACCCTGACGGTGAAGGGCACTGTGGAGACGGTGGCGCCCGGGGGTACTCGACCTTGCGACCAGGCCAGTGACTTGGTGGAGATAGAGGGCGCTGTTGGAACTGCGGCGCCCGGGGGTACTCGGCCCTGCGACCAGGCCGGTGGCATCTCCTGCTTGGCCGCGCTCGGGTTTGAGGCGGGTGACGTCACAGGGGGCGTGGCCGCGGCTCCTGCTGCTTGAGGCCTAGTCTGGAGCGGTGGCGGTGCAGCAACGGGCACGGTCGGTGGGATTTCGGGCTCTGCGATGGGGAGCTGGGGCAGGCTTACGGCTATTAGGCTTGGGGTGGTGACATCCCCTTTACCTGCTTCCACCTCTTCAGCTCCTTCCACGGCGTCGTCTCCGGCCTTCGTCCCTTCCGCACCATCTTCAGGGGCAGGCGTGCTCCTCGTTGCGGGTGGCGTCCTTTGCTGGCGGGTTCCAGCCTGCAGGGCCATCTCTCTGCTCCACTCGGCCAGTACTTCTTGCTGCACTCGGGCCATCTTCCGAGCCAAGCCCTCCAGCGCGGTCTGTGCATGCTCCCGATCTTTGGGGAGCTGTGCCAGAATCTCCACCAGGCCTTCTGGGGTGGCGGCCTGCAACAGGCTCCTGACCACAGGGTCGGTGCTGCCTGACTCTCCCTCCATCTCCGGGTGCGATCTCTCCAGACTCCTCCAGGCTGCACCCATCCTCTCTCTTTTGTTCTTGATCCGCCCACACTGAGGGTGGTCCCGGGGCAACTTGGTGATTGTCAGTTCCAGGGGCAGTCCCCCCACGCTGATGGACATCTCTATCATTGCAGTCTCTGCTGGTGGGGGCGGTCTCTGCTTTTGGCGCTCTTCTGGGACCAGGCCCACGATGGGAGGTAGTCTCTTGCCACCCTCTGGCACGCCCATAATGGAGTCCGCTCTGCCAGGGCGGGAAATCATCTCAGATGGCGGGAATCGTCTCCCAATGGCGGGAAACTCTGTGGATGGCGGGAAAAGACTGCAGATGGCGGGCAAACGGCGGGAAACGATCCGAGATGGCGTCCGATGGCGGGGACCCTCCGGAACCGGCGGGAGACTTCTTCTTACGGTACAGATAAACTTTTCTTCAGGCACGCAGTACCCGGTGGTGGCGGGCACGTGATCCTGCCGACTACGCCAAAGTTGACGCGCCCCTGGGCCTTCTGTGTCGTGCGGCATCGCGCGCACGGGGGCTTACCCGGAGCCGGATCAGATGGGGGTAGTAGTCTCGTGGCGGTGACCCGGTCCGTGCCCAGGGAGTCAAACTGTGTGGCTTAGTATATGCAGTAGATGTTGGATGACTACGCCACCCGTTGAATGCAGCTATAGGGCTGCTGCTGCAGGACAGTCCGCTGAGGCCGGTGGAAGGATTGTGCAGCGTAGATGGTATAACCCCCAACGGGAGGGGTATGGCCTCAGGGCAGCAGGTGTAGATGATGGAGGTAGTGATGGTGCAGCAAGGAGACTCAGAGACGTATGATGCAGTTTCAGGGTTTTTACTCACAGATGTTGCTTCAGTCACTTCGGCCGGGAGTGACCACCCGAGCCATACTGCGTTCACCAGGTGCGGGACTCGGCTAACCCCCAGGCAGTTCCGGAGCGTGGTCCTGAGCTCCCCTCTCTTTCTCTCTCTGCTGGCCGTCCCCACCAGGGATCCACCTTTGTCCGGCTCCCTCGGGCCTCTTGGTGGTAAAACCTTCTCTGGCTTTCCTGACCCTATTCTTGGTGTGCCTTCCTGGTGGATATGGTGAGGGCCGTGGCAAAACTTGACCACGACCTCTGGTTCCTGGCTGAGGATCATTAGCCTCCACCAGTTTGGGTTCCGGTACCCGTTTCCGCCAACCCTTCACCCGGTAGCTTGTGGGATCTCAGGGTTCCCTCTGGTCCTGCGTCTCTGGGCCTTTCTTCCTCCTCTCTCTCCACTGCAGGCCTGGCCCTGGAGCTGGGCCCAGCCGGAGCCACAGCTCCCTGTCAGCCCTCTTGGCTGAGCTCCTCTGCTCTGCTCCTCTGAACTGACTCTCCCTGTCTCTAGATGGTGCCCACCATATATACTCCCTCTATGTGTGAGCCCAGGTGACTAGCACCCAATGGGCTCCTATCTCTACGCCCAGAGCCCCTCCCCTATCTGCCCCTACACTACTGGGATGTTCCTCCCCCCCTCCCACTCCAGCCAGGGACAGACGCTGTCGTACCTGCACATTCACCTAGTGGGAGTACCATTGATCTGTCCCCCGGAAATGGGATGAGTGTAGTGCATGCAGCTAGCTGAGCTCAGTCCCACACTCCATCCTTACCCGGGAGTGGAATACCACACCTCTGGCTCGAGGTGCAACACCCCTGTAGCAGCCGAGTCCTCGGGGTGCTACATATGTCTCTGAAGGAACCCCTTCTACCATGTCCATAAGCCATAAAAGGGGAGATGTTCCCATTTTCAGCAAAGGTATTAGTATTATAAACAATAATTCCAATCATAGACGAACCTCATGTGACACTGGATCAAACTGCCCGAACAGCTGCCCCATGGTGATGGCTTTAGGGTTCACTGTCCGGTAAATCACTTTTTCTTCTTCGCACCCTCGCTCATTCATAAGAGACAGCGTATCAGCGAGGACGTGGAGGACCTTCGTTTTTCCAGAGAACGGCTCTCCAACCAACATAAAACTGTACGGGATAAACAAAATGCTGCATGGTCCATTGTATAAAATGGAAACAGCGAAGAATAAATCCCCCGTCCCATGGACTTCTGTAGTTCCAGCTTACCCGTGTCTGACAATCATCATCTCATACGTCTGGATCATGTCCTCCAGGAAGACCTTCTCGGGCTGGATGTTGTGTCCAGCACAGCTCTCCTGTGCGCATTCAAGTAAATCCTGAGCAAAAGGAAGGTAAAATATTTCATCAGTCTGTTTACAGTGGATCCAATTAGAGGTGGGAGAATACATTTTCAGGACCCAGATCAGTATTCTGTGGCCTCTGGACGGGACCCCTGAGAGCCGCCTCTTAGCTGCCGGCATCCCCGGCTCCTCTTCTGATTATATGGCCTGGTGTACATCATGCTGCAACCATAACGTCATGCCAGGCCGGCTAATCTGAAGAAGAGCAGGAAGAAATAAGGTGGCTCTCAGGGGTCTCATTCAGTGCCCACCACTGACCTGATGTCACGCACAGTGTAGGAAAGACAAAGTGCGGCACAAAGGGATGAGGGGAAGGGAGCCCAGACACTAGGGAAAGGGGGAAATGGAGACCTCCTAGGCTGATCTGCAATCACCCTGTCTCCCCTACCGACTCTATATTGGTTCCTCACCAATTGCTGCACAGGAACCTATCCCTGTATTTCCTTAGCGTTTGGCCCTGGATAGGGAAGGGGGGGTGAGCACTAGTCGATCCCCACTGACAACTAAATACAGCAAGGGGAGACAGACACGGGGGAAGTAGCTTAGCTTGAGTCGACTTCAGAGAGATGGCACACACATCCTCTTAGCACCAGAGAGGAAGTAAGAACTACACTTGCTCCAAGCCTTCACAAGGGGTCATGTGAATATCACTGGCACCTCTGTGTAGCAACCAGGAAGTATTTAAACACCCAGGCCTGATTGTCAATTAGAGCAGGAGGGAGGTAGCCGCTGGGTCCTACAGTGAGACCGTTAAGAAGATGTCTGTAATGCCAAACGAAGGGATCTCCTGCAACCAACTGCAGGGCGACTGTCTGTCACATCTGACGCACCCATGACACCTGGCCATTGGATCAGTCTCCTGCGAATCGATTCATTCATCTTAAAAAAATGTCTCCATAACCTACAACTAAACTAGTGATAAATCACTCACAGATGTTTTAACCATTTTTTTTCTACATCAGATCATCCTGCATTGGAGGTGTAAGTGAGCCCCCTTACCTCTGGTGCCCCTGTGCAGCTGCCCAGGTTGCACTAATGGGACCGGACGATGAGTGACAAGGTCATGTAACCCAATTCCAAAGCAGTGGACCAGGATCGGGTGATTTCAATGGGATTGGTCTATCATCTACTGTGTATGGGGGCCTCATGACTGATTATGTTGGGGGACATAAAAATCGGGCGGTTGGAATTTAATCACCCGATCCTTACTTTCTGACCCTGAAATTAGCAGCTGCCATAAGATTCTGGCAGCGACTCTGTCATAGAGAAAACAGGAGCGAGCATTCCTGAATATGGGGGAGCCGGGAAAGATAACTGTCATCCAGATGATAGCTGGCCAGCTATATAGGACCTATCACTTGCCATTAATATGCAATTTTATTACCTGGTGTAAATGCCGCTGTTCTCCTGAATCCGGTGTTGTTTTTCTTTTGCTCCTGCGCCTCTCCATTCCTGAGATATAGCCTCTTTATAGAAATCTAGTTCATAATTTTAATAGCCAAGTGGGCGTGGTCATCAAGTCCTCTCTGTGGGAGTCTTCAGGAAGGCCTTGCCCAGTTGGCTTAAAGGGCTAGAGGAGAGTGACAGATGTCAGGAACGGAGAGGAGCAGGAAGAAAAGAAAAACAATGCCGGAGTCAGGAGAACAGCGGCATTTACCTATTTATGGCGAGGGACAAGTCCTCTTTAAGTCTTGGAAAACCCCTTTAAGACACTATTATATTTTAATACCTTATTGTCGGCTTTCGGAAGTTGAATGCCAGGGAACAGGTCGCTGGTAATCCCATTGAACAGAGGAATATCATGAGACAAAAATTTGGGTTCGTTTACATCCTTAATTGACCGCAAGAGCTAAATAGAATGAAAAAGGATTAAATGATAAAATAATTCATATACAATATGACATGAAGCAATATTAAAAGTGAAGAACCCCATTACAAAGGAGCCGTCAGTTCTTGTGGTATGTCTGTATTAGTAAAGAATAGTATTCTCCAAAAAATAAGTATGAAACCTCTTTTCCTAAAACTCTACATTGTATCGTCCCTCTGTTATACCTCCTGGAAATGTATGTGTAAATGATATATAATGTATATATAATCTATATAGGGGACAACCCTATACAATCTGACTGTGCCCAAACAGTGGTGACATTGTCAGACTGTGTAGGGTACTCGTTATTGACAGATTTCAATTAATTCCTACATTTCCAAGAATGATAAAAGAGGAATGGAACGCTGCTGAGTTGCACTAAAATATGCTGCAGAATTGTTTTTCCATAGGGAATACATGTGGCCTCTGTGTTACTGTTAATTGCCGGCTGCAGAATGAGTTAAGTGAGATACTGTCAGTGAACTCGTTTTTGCTGGCTGACGGGGAGTTTGTAAATGTTTTATCTGTCTTTTTCTGAGCTCCTCTCAGTTTATTTATGACCACAGACCTTATCAAAATTGAATGTGCAGGGAATCAAGAAGCCGGTGAAAGCCAAGCGATGCAAAATTTTTAATAAAACCCAATTGTTAAAATGATTTTTAGCCTAAAATACATGCGTTTAAGTTAAAAATCAAAACTGTCCCATAAGATGAACAAGCTACGTGTTTAACAACTATAGTTTTGACACTTTTGCACAGATGAGATCTAACAAGCCAGGAACAGTAATGTGCAGAAATTATTTGCAAGTCTCTGTCTGCTACTATAAAATCATACAGCTCTAATTTTTGTGATCCAAATGCTTCTCGGTAAGATGGTAATGCTATCCTATACGAGATGTAAAGCGACCAACAGTTCAGAACTTACAAGAATATCTTCATTTTCATGGGGGAATTTCAGCTTCAGATTGCCAGCAGCGATCAGCACAGCCTTTACTGCACGCATCCCATAATCATAATGGAACTGGGACGAGAGCGGCTCCGAGCACAGCCGGTAAGTCATTACCATCTTCACCGAGAGAGGTTTAGCGTGCGGAAAACCGTAAGAATAAAGGCAGATCTCCGCAATCAGAGCATAGTTGGGGACCATCATTGCTACAGTCCGGAAAAGTACCTGAAATGCGCAAACCAGATGGGTCAGTCAACAAATGAAACTAAATTACTGTAAACTAGGCATAGAGCCGGGGAACCCATTATGTCCATTTACACTATCCTTCACCCCAGACCTAAAAGTGATGTGACTATTCCACATCAGAGGAAGGTCAGTCAAAGTGTGGTTAAATCGGTATTCCCATCTCCAAGATCCTGTCCCAATATGTAATAGGTATAATAATAATAATCTTTGCAAATATCTCCAATTAGAAATGTAGTATAGTTCTTCTGATTAGCTATGTTTCTTACCCCCATGTGCAGGACATTGCAGTAGCTTAGGTATCCATGGTTACAACCACTCATAGTAACAGTTAGTTACTTGCTAGTGGTCGTAACCATGGATACCTAAGCTACTGCTATGCCCTGCACATGGGTTAAGCAACATAGCTAATCAGAAGAACTATACTACATTTCCAATTGGAGGTATTTGCTATTAATATTATTATTACACCTATTACATATTGGGATAGAATCTTGGAGATGGGAATACTCCTTTAACACTTTCCAAATCTCTCTCCACACCTCTACTGTGTCCATTTTGGAAAATAGGAGAATGGGACATCAATATTAAGGAGCTTGCAGAAATGAGGGCATCAGGTGTTGTGATTATACATAGGAAATGTACAATCTCATATAGGTTTGGGGGAGAATAATCCCTTTGATGAAATCTTATGTTTCTTTTGTAAACCTAGTATTTACTTGAAAGTTTGTGAACCCCTCAAAAATTTCTGTATTACTGCATAAATTTGACTTAAAGCTACATCAGTCTGTGAGGTCACAAAGGAACTCAAGGTAACCTCTAAGCAACTAAAGGCCTCTCCTCAGATTAGCTAATGTAATTGTTCATGAGTCCACCATCAGAAGGACAATGAACAACAATGGCGAGCATGGCAGGATTGCAAGGAGAAAGGCAATGCGATTTAAAATGTCACTGCTAAAACTCACCTGGGCACATCAATAGGTAACTGGAATAATGCTTTGTGGAAGGATCAGGCCAAGATAGAGATTTTAAGTGAGAAGCTATATGTTTGCAGAAAGAAAATACTGCATTACAGCATAAGAACCTCCTATCATCTATGAAACACAAAGATGGTAATCGTAACATGCTTTGGGCCTGTTTTGCTGCACTTGGCCAAGGACGGCTGCCATCATTGATGGAACAATGAATTCTAAAATCTATCAGCAAATGCTAAAGGAAAATATCAGGATATCAGTTCATGTACTGAATCTCAAGAAAACGTGGGTCATGCAGCAAGACAATGGCCCAAAGACACAAGTCGTTCTACAAAAGAATGGTTGAATAAACATAAAGTTTTGGAATGGCCGAGTCATAATCCTGAGCTGAATCCTATAGAAATGTTGTGGAAGGGCCCGATGCAAGGCACTGGGCTCTTTACCTTGAGGTTATCCGGCAGCTCAGAACGTCCCGCGTAGCCAGGATTCATGGTAATGGCTACGACGTAATTTGGGTTAAGCTTCAGATCTGCTCCTTCGAAGTTGAACATGTCCATCTTCGTCTGGATGGCTCTCTGGATGCGAAGAAACTGTTGGGCCACCACGGACAACACCTCCAGCTCAATACGGTTAAACTCATCAAAACACGCCCATGCTCCCGATGATGCCAGCCCTTTGAAAAACGAAAAAAAAAAGTATATACAGTACAGACCAAAAGTTTGGACACACCTCATTTAAAGATTTTCTGTATTTTCATGACTATGAAAATTGTACATTCACACTGAAGGCATCAAATTATTAATTAACACATGTGGAAAAATATATACTTAACAAAAAAGTGTGAAACAACTGAAAATATGTCTTATATTCTTGGTTCTTAAAAGTCGCAGCTCAGATTAGAGACCAGGTCAATGCCACACAGAGTTCTAGCAGAAGACACATCTCTACAACAACTGTTAAGAGGAGAGTTTGTGCAGCAGGCCTTCATGGTAAAATAGCTGCTAGGAAACCACTGCTAAGGACAGGCAACAAGCAGAAGAGACTTGTTTGGGCTAAAGAACACAAGGAATGGACATTAGAGCAGTGGAAATCTGTGCGTTGGTCTGATGAGTCCAAATTTGAGATCTTTGGTTCCAGCCACCGTGTCTTTGTGTGACGCAGAAAAGGTGAATGGATGGACTCTACATGCCTGGTTCCCACCGTGAAGCATGGAGGAGGAGGTGTGATGGTGTGGGGGTGCTTTGCTGGTGACACTGTTGGGGATTTATTCAAAATTGAAGGCATACTGAACCAGCATGGCTACCACAGCATCTTGCAGCGGCATGCTATTCCATCCGTCTTGCGTTTAGTTGGACCATCATTTATTTTTCAACAGGACAATGACCCCAACACACCTCCAGGATGTGTAAGGGCTCTTTCACCAAGAAGGAGAGTGATGGGGTGCTACTCCAGATGACCTGGCCTCCACAGTCACCAGACCTGAACCCAATCGAGATGGTTTGGGGTGAGCTGGACCGCAGAGTGAAGGCAAAAGAGCCAACAAATGCTAAGCATCTCTGGGAACTCCTTCAAGATTGTTGGAAGACCATTTCCGGTGACTACTTCTTGAAGCTCATCAAGAGAATGCCAAGAGTGTGCAAAGCTGTCATCAAAGTGAAAGGTGGCTAATTTGAAGAACCAAGAATATAAGACATATTTTCAGTTGTTTCACACTTTTTGTGTTAAGTATATAATTCCACATGTGTTAATTCATAGTTTTGATGCCTTCAGTGCGAATGTACAATTTTCATAGTCATGAAAATACAGAAAAATCTTTAAATGAGAAGGTGTGTCCAAACTTTTGGTCTGTACTATATAATCAAAACATGTCAGCAGAACATCGGTTGGAGTCAGTTTATTATCTGCAATGGAGCAGCTTAACATTGTATGCACCTTTGACATTGCTATGTAGTCCAAATGTAGCACCCTGAGGATTCGGCTGCTACAGGGGTATTGCACCTCAACCAGAGGTGTGATATTCCACTCCCGGGTAAGGATGGAGTGTGGAACTGAGCTCAGAAAGCTGCATGCACTACACACATCCCATTTCCGAGGAGCAGACCAACGGTACTCCCACTTAGAAATGTGCAGGTACGACCGAGTCTGTTCCTGGCTGGAGTGGGAGGGGGGTGGTACATCCCAGTAGTGTAGGGGCAGATAGGGGGAGCAGCCTGGGTAAAGATAGGAGCTCATTGGGTGCTGGTCACCTGAGCTCACACATAGAGGGAGTATTTAAGGTGGGCACCATCTAAGATCAGGGTCAGTCAGTCTGTGAGAAGTCAGAGGAAGAGAGCAGAGAGCAGAGCAGCCCCAGAGAGAGAGAGGAGAGAAAGAGAGACCCAGAGGGGGAAACAAGAAGGAACTCTGAGAACCCACATACAAACCTAGGGTGAAGAGTTGGCAATAGGGTACCGGATCCCAAACTGGTGGGGGCTAAAGCACACCTCAGCCAGAGACCGGAGGCCGTGGGCAGGATCTGCCACGGCCACCCACCACATCCACCCTGAAGGCAAACCACGTGTAGGGTCAGGGAACCTAAGGCCAAGGGTCTCCCAACAGAAGGCCCGAGGGAGCTGGACCTAGGTGGATCCCTGGTGGGGACGGCCAGAAGAAAGGACAAGAAGGAGGGCTCAGGGACACGCTCCGGACTTGCTTGGGGGTTGGCTGAATCCAGGACCTGGTGGACGCAGCACGGCTCGGGTGGTCACTCAAGGCCGGAGTGACCGGAATATCTGCAGTAAGTAAACACCCTGAACTGCACAACCCGACTCTGTCTTTAATTTTCATCTACGCTGCACCACCACAACCCCCATCCTCTGCACCTGACCCCCTGAGGCCATACCCCTCCCGTTGGGGGTTATACTATCTAAAGCTGCACCAACACCATCAGCCTCAGCGGACCCTGCTGCAGCGGCGGCCGTAGTGACCGCAATTCAACGGGTGGCGTAGTCGACATAACGAACTTTGTAACATCTGTAGGACTGCCACATACTTTGAGCTTGACACCCTGGGCACGGACCGGGTCACAGCCACTCGGAGACTACAACCCCCATCTGATCCGGCTCCGGGTATTCCCCTAAAGAATATGGCCCAGGGGGCGCGTCACAAACCATCAGAGCAGTTAAAGACCACACACTGCACGGCCAGCGCCTTGGCCAAATCTTTGGTGGTCTCGGTTTTTCCTGTGCCGGCCGGACCTTCTGGAGCTCCACCAAGATTTAGATAAAAAGCACCGATCTACCAATGAAACATGAAAGAACTGGTATGAAATATCAATAAACTTTCTAATAAGTTTCATGCATCATACAAAAGTCAAAAAGATTTCTGAGCATAACCCATCACATCATAGCAGAGTCCGCTAGCATCTGTCAGTGAGCGGAGTGATGACCAGGCGTGGAGAGTTGTCCAGGTACTCATAGGCGGACTTCACATTGCAGTTGATGATTCGCACTCTCGCATTCTCATTCTCCCAGTAATAGCGGAGTTGGGCAAGCCACTGGAAGTCTGTTTCATGAGAAAGTCCTGAGCAATGTAGGAAAAGATAGTCAACCTCTAAGACACTGCAGAATAACAAGGGAGAGTTTCTAAAGGGAAGGCAAATGCACATACATTATAGGACAAAACTCCTAGTCACCGAATTCTGCTTTTACATTTAGTCCCATTGCCCACGGTGTATAACATCCGGACTCTCAGCCCCCAGTTTATAAAATCCGGCCTCTCGCCTCCCCCGATGTATAACATCCGCCCCTCGCCCCAAGTTTAGTATAACATCCGTCCCCTCGCCCCCCCGCCAGTGTATAAAATCCATCCCCTCAACCCCACTGTATAACATCCAACCCCAAGCCCTCCTTTGCATAACATCCGACCCCCAGGGTATAACATCCGGCCCCCAGCCCCGGTGTATAACATCTGTCCCCTCGCTCCCTCCCCCTGGTGTATAACATCCAGCCTCTCGCCCCCCGGTGTATAATATCCGTCCCCTCGCTCCCAGTGTATAACAACCATCCCCTCGCCCACGGTGTATAATATCCGTCCCCTCGCCCCTGGTGTATAATATCCATCCCCTCGCCCACGGTGTATAATATCCGTCCCCTCTCCCCTGGTGTATAATATCCATCCCCTCGCCCCTGGTGTATAATATCCGTCCCCTCGCCCCCGGTGTATAACATCTGTACCCTCACTCCCTCCCCCTGGTGTATAACATCTGGCCTCTCGCCCCCCGGTGTATAATATCCGTCCCCTCGCTCCCAGTGTATAACAACCATCCCCTCGCCCACGGTGTATAATATCCGTCCCCTTGCACCTGGTGTATAATATCCGTCCCCTCGCCCCTGGTGTATAATATCCGTCCCCTTGCCCCTGGTGTATAACATCAATCCCCTCGCCCCTGGTGTATAATATTCATCCCCTCGCCCCTGGTGTATAATATCCGTCCCCTCTCCCCGGTGTATAATATCCGTCACCTCGCCCCGGTGTATAATATCCGTCCCCTTGCCCCTCAGTGTATAACATCCAGCCCTCGGACATGTATAACATCTAGCCCCTAGTACCCCCAGTGTATAACATCTGGCCCCTCGCCCCTGGTGTATAATATCCGTCCCCTCTCCCCGGTGTATAATATCCGTCCCCTCGCCCCGGTGTATAATATCCGTCCCCTTGCCCCTCAGTGTATAACATCCAGCCCTCGGACATGTATAACATCTAGCCCCTCGTACCCCTAGGGTATAACATCTGGCCCCTCGGCCTTGTATAACATTAAGACTCTCGCCCCCCACCAGTGTATAACATCAATCCCCACGCCCCCCGGTGTATAACATCCGCCCTCCCATGCTGTGTGCTGTTACTAACATATGACAGAACGGCTGGTGGTGCTCTCTGATACCAGCGCGGTCCTGTAATAGGAGCCATCGGGGTAACAAGTCTGGATATTACATTTCTTCCCTCCTAAATCTTCCCCCATCACATGTGAGTGATATTATTAAGGAGTGGAAGGAACTACAGCAACTCAGGAGACCCCGGAACATTACAGAGCGGGGTCACTGAGTGCTGAGGAGCAGAGGGCAGAACGCTCTCCTGACTCCAAAACTGCAGAGTCCAGATCTCCTTTGGTAACAACATCACCACAAACACTGCGCCCCCGCCAGGAGCTTTATGGCCGAGCAGCTGCATGCAGCCTTACATCACCAAGCACGATGCCGAGCGTCAGATGGAGTGGTGTGAAGCCGCCACCACAGGACTCTGGAGGAGACCTGTTCTGTGCAGTGACGGATCACACTTCTCTATCTGGCATCTGATGGACGAGTCTGGATTTGGTGAATGCCAGGAGAACGTTACCCTATTAACTGCATTGTGCCCGCTGTACAGTTTGCTGGTGGAGGTATGGCCTTGTTTTTAGGGGTTGGTCGAGGCCCCTTAGTTCCAGTGAAAAGATATCTTAATGCTTCAGCACAAGACATTTTAAACAATTGTAGCTTCCAACCCTAAGGGAATAGAAGAGCAGAACTGTTTCACACACGTTCTCAACCTCAACCCCACTAAACACCTTTAGGATGATTAATTAGAACAAATACTGCACAATGGCAGCATAAATATGTCACCGCAACATAGGGAAGAACAATGTCAGTCACACATCAATTACATTGCCATATGTCTGCTCAGGCTTAGAATGGCTGACCATTCGGAGAATTACATAATACCTACAAAGAAACCGAACAAAAGGCCATTAAAGGAATTGACATAAAAACCCTTTATTAGTACATCCATGGTTATGGAAGGACACCGCACAGAGGAGGGCACACACACCATTGATAGAAAATATTACAAACCGCACCTAGGCCATCCAAACCACTGACTATAAAGAATATCAATTGTGGCAATGAGTCATATACAGGGGATGCTGACACCTACAGATGCCAAAACATTCCTATATAGTGACCACCATCTCAATATGCAGAAATGACTACTGCCCCATAGACGTCATTGTAAGTACACCCCAAGATTGCTTTACTGTGACTAGATCAATTTTGTCCTATGAAAACTCAAAGAAAAGAGGGGGGAATATAACATAGATATGGAAAGAAGATAGGAATGGGGTGAAATGTATGAAGGTGCTCTGCATATTGAGCTGTGATATCTGTAGAGGGACGGACTCCATATTAACATCCTGTATATGGATTTAGAATAGGGGGCCATAAAAGCTCCTGTAGGTGTAATGTGGAGGGGGCACAATATCTTTCTCCATGTAGTGTATGATAAATAGAACATGGTATTGGAAAGTTTGGTGCCAGCCATGATGTTTGCACAAACCTGTTTGGATCATTTCCATGCCCACGTCACGAGCGTGCCCCTCTATGGTGACGAGAGCCCCCAATGTGGTGCGAGTCTGCTGGGACAATTTGCCTCCTCGCACAAGCTCCACAATATCATTTAGCTGGAGCTGCAGATTATCATAGGAGTTTTTCAGGCCCTACAAGAAGGATGTAACGGTGAAATCATCTGCAGAAACATTCATAGAACATACATATTGCAAGGGGGCTGAAATCTATACAGATTATAAGCTGCAGACTAGATGGAGAACTCCACAATATGCAGGCACTTTATAATGTACACAACAATTTTACAACATATCTTTATAGAAGTTGGAGATCTGGATTGAACCCAGAGCTCCAAATACCCAGATGTACCTCTATAAAACCCTGCCACAAACAGCATGGAAAACTCAATGCAGATGGATTCATTTTATGCTGGTATTATGGGAAATCCCATACAATGTCTTCCCTTATTGGTAGATATGACGAGAGTAGAGATGAGCGAATGGATTTGCAGGACTCTGGTCCAACAGTCGGGTCAGTATTCCACGGCCGCAGGACCGGAGCTCCATGAACCGGCATCTCCGGCTCCTCGTTTGATGTCGATGTCATAGTTGTGGTGTGAGGCACAAATGACATCACGCCTGGCCGGCTAATCAAAAGAGGAGCCAGGGATGCCGGCATGTAAGAGGCGGTTAGCAAGGCTCCCATCCAACAGCCACAGACTACTAACCTGCACTCTTAGACCAAGGTCCTGCAAATTTAGTTGCTCATCTCTAGACAAGATGCATGAATCAATGCAAAATCCCAGCTATCAAATACTATGGAGCCTTTTGGGTACCTTCAAGATATTGAGCCGCTGTACAACTGCAACCCCCAGGAGAAGACCAGGAGATCAAATACTATGGAGCCTTTGCAGTCTAATAACATACTGTGAAAGAAGCTGCTTGCATCTTTTGATGTGAATGTGGGTCCCCTTACCTCTGTTGCACCAATGGTATATCCGCCCCTGGAAACTCCTATAAGCTGCGTCCCTGGGTATGACAGTCTATTAGCAGGAGAACACATGAAGTCTGTCTATGAATGTATATATATGTATTTCTCCCAGAAAATTATTACAATTACACATGTTTTGTTGTTCACATGTTTATTTAATTTGTGTGTATTGGAACAACACAAAAAGCAGATATTGGTCAACAATTTTGGTTCTCAAGTCCTCAGACAGTTCTCTTTTCCTCTTTCTGTTCTCCCTGCTTAGTGTGGCACGTAACAACGCAAAGATTGAGTCAACTTTTACCCTTTGTATCGGGTTTCAGGTGTGATTTTCATATTGCCCACACCTGTTACTTGCCACAGGTGAGTTTGAAACAAAATTGTTTACCCAAAATTTTGGAAAGATGCCATCAATTTTGTCCGGCCCATTTTGGGGGTTTTGTGTGAAATTATATCCAATTTGCCTTTTTTATCTCTTTTTTTTTTTTTTTGTTGTTCCAATACACCCAAAGGAAATAAACATGTGTATAACAAAAAATACACATGCAATTGCAATAATTTTCTGGAACAACTTCAAGGGTGCCAACACTTCCGGCCATGACTGTTTCTAGTGAAGCAACCTTGATCAGTAAAGGAGCTTATGCCGTACCTCTGGGCCACTGCCGATAGCTTCATGCACTTCACTTGTCCAGAACATCTGAGACACACAGAGCACGACCTGTCCCGGCCATTCCCTCACCCAGTCTTTTCTTGCAGTCTCAGGGTACGCCTTTTAGAAAACAAAGTTAAATTACGTTGACAGAAGCATTTAAGAGAGGGACAACCTTACTAGTATTATCTAGCAAATTCATTTCTACCGATTGCAGGTAGAAGATCTGCTACCTGGCTCTATAGCAAGAGATACATCATCCACAAATCATTCACTGCTGCCAAATAATCTTATACAAATATAAAAGTACTAGATTAGTTCCAATTAATGCTTTTGGTCTGTAGGTAGATCCGTACCATTCGTGACCGAGCAGTAACATCATGCACGCTCCTTAACATGACATCTTCCCCTTGGATGAGCCACTTCTCCACGGCCCCCCGAGCCTCGGAGGTGGAGATGGTCTGGATGAGCTCTACGCGTTCCCCCTCGGTGCTGTACATGGCTTTGATGTCCAGGTTAGGAAGGAACTCCAGCTTTGCGATGCCTTCAAAGCCCTTCTTTAGATGTGGTTGGACCCGCAGAGGATCTTTAGTCTCAGAGAGAATTTCTAGCATTTCGTCGTTGGACAGGAAGAAAAAGCTAAAGCGAAAATGCACAATATGATAAAAATGTCATTAAAGTATTGGGTCAGGCACCATTTGTATTAGTGACTATGTGAGAAAATAGAAAAGCAAAGCTTTAAAGTAAAGATTCAGTCCCCATACACATTGGATTAAAATAGTTTAAACCTGACGATTGCAGCAGGACCGGCCTACCCACTGATGTGTATGGGGGTCTCCTGACTCTCCCCCGATAGAGGATGTCAGGGCCAGAAGGATCGGGCAGATGGAATTTCAATACCCGGTCTTTTGGTTCTCAGGGGAGATAACCCGCTGCCGGAGGTGTCCAGTACCGACTTTCTCCTCTCTCCCCATTAAAAACACATGACTGTTCAGCAGAATATGTGGGAGTCAGGAGAAATAGCCAAATAACCATTCAGACGACGGGTATCTCATATCTCATGCGTATGGCTAGCTTAAAGGGGCTATCCAGCTTTGGGAACTTTTTTATTTAACTGAAATGGGTATTCCCATCTCCAGGATTCTACCCCAATATGTAGTAGGTGTAATAATAATAATATTAGCAAATACCTCCAATTAGAAGTGTAGTATAGTTCTTCTGATTTGCTTTGTCGCTTACCCCATGTGCAGGGCATTGCAGTAGCTTAGGTTACGACCACTAGCAAATAATTGTCACTATATGAGTGGTCGTAACTATGGATACCGAAGCTGGGGAAAGCGACATAGCGAATCAGAAGAACTATACTACATTTCTAATTGGAGTTATTTGCTAATATTATTATTATTACTACGCCTACTACATATTGGGATAGGATCTTGGAGATGGGAATACCCATTTAATTGCGAGTATTTGCGACAATTCAGTTTCATTAAAAATGTTGCACCGTTCGGCTTTTTGTTTCCTGCACATTCAGCTTTGATGTGATCTGTGGTCATAAATCGGCTAAGAGGAGCTGAAAAAAGACAGATTAAAAATAAGTCCAATAGCCAGCGCAACACAGAGCCAATAGAAGGCAAACAGTGCAAAATTATTAATGAAATCCAATTACAAAAATGATTTCAATGGTTTAAATAAGAAAAAAAAAATTCTTTAAGTAGTATATAGAATCATTGCAACAAGTGAAAGGACTATACCGTGGGAAAAAAGCCTCTTCTTCTCCAGATAGGCATTCAGCCCTTTCATGATTTTATCCAGAAGCACATTGCTGTCCTGAAGTTTTTCCAGAAGTCCGGTCAGAGAAGTGGCGCTTAAAACCTAAAACAAAGTAGATAGCCCATAAGTAAGATTCCATTATATAGTTATAGAGACTGAAAAAAGGTCACATTCATTGACTATTGTGCCAATAGTTCATATTAAAAAAAAAATGAGAACCTATTTGGATAGAAAATAGAAGATGCGGGAGGCTGGAGTCCAGGCAGTGCGGAGACCCATAACCCGGGATCCTTGTGATGGAAGCATCAGGACACGGACTCTTGGAAAACATCAATCCTGGATGCAAGATGACCGTGCTTTCTTGTATCAGTCCACCATGAAGCATCCATTTACCTTCGGGTCTTTAACGCAATGTTTCATGATCTCTCTCCAGTTTCTGTCCACAATCTGGAATAAGCGTCCTTCTTCAGGCATTTGCTGCATGATGTCCTCAGAAGAGAAGATGGGGTCTAGATAAAGCCACTGGGCCGGCACCTTCAGCCATTCATCAATGGTTTCCTGGATCCTTATCAGTCGTTCCTCCCATTGCTTAAAGGAGTAGAGTAAAAAGTTAATTACACATAAAATGAAAATGATAGAAAAAAATGCTATCATTTTAGAAGACAAATTATCAATGGATATGAATTCTGAATTGTTGGACATTTGTAGGGAAAGTTTGGTGAGACTCCTTGATACCATCCCCTTTACATGTAAGCTGGAGCCGCATGTAACTTTAGCCTCGGAGATCCTAATGAAACCTTAGCTTCTGCTAATAAGCAAGTGAATATTTTATACCTTGATTTCTTTCTCATAGGGCTTGATGAAAGGCTATCCCCTCATTGTCTGAGTCTTCACAATTTGGTCATCCAGAGTGTTTTGGATTTCATCCACTGCTGATAGAATAGAAACGCCAGATTCTCGATAGGGACTGGTATTAAAGGATATGGAGTCCCACATTTCTTCCATGGTATGCATCGCTTTCTACTGGGAAAACTCCTAATAAGAAAACACAGAAACTTTTCACTAGTAGCAGATTTCTCTCTGTTCCAACAAGGATGGGGGAGAAGCATATATACAAGGATGGGGGGCAGCATATATACAAGGATGGGGGGAGCACATACAAGGATGGGCGGCAGCATATATACAAGGATGGGGGAGCAGAATATATACAAGGATGGGGGAGAAGCATATATACAAGGATGGGGGGCAGCATATATACAAGGATGGGGGAGCAGCATATATACAAGGATGGGGGGCAGCATATATACAAGGATGGGGGAGCAGCATATATACAAGGATGGGGGGCAGCATATATACAAGGATGGGGGAGCAGCATATTTACAAGGATGGGGGGCAGCATATATACAAGGATGGGGGAGCAGCATATATACAAGGATGGGGGGCAGCATATATACAAGGATGGGGGAGCAGCATATATACAAGGATGGGGGGCAGCATATATACAGGAATGGGGAAGCAGGATATATACAAGGATGGGGGAGCAGCATATATACAAGGATAGGGAGCAGCATATATACAAGGATGGGGGGCAGCATATATACAAGGATGGGGGAGCAGCATATCTACAAGGATGGGGAAGCAACATATATACAAGGATGGGGGAGCAGCATATATACAAGGATAGGGAGCAGCATATATACAAGGATGGGGGGCAGCATATATACAAGGATGGGGGAGCAGCATATATACAAGGATGGGGGAGCAACATATATACAAGGATGGGGGAGCAACATATATACAAGGATGGGGGAGCAGCATATATACAAGGATGGGGGAGCAGCATATATACAAGGATGGGGGAGCAACATATATACAAGGATGGGGAAGGAGCATATATACAAGGATGAGGAAGCAGGATATATACAAGGATGGGGTAGCAGCATATATACAAGGATGGGGTAGCAGCATATATACAAGGATGGGGTAGCAGCATATATACAGGGATGGGGGAGCAGCATATATACAAGTGTAGCGCCCCGAGGGTTCGGCCGCTACAGGGGTATTGCACCTCTGCCAGAGGTGTGATATTCCACTCCCGGGTAAGGATGGAGTATGGACCAGGGCTCAGTTAGCTGCATGCATCACACACACCCCATTTCCGAGGGACAGCTCAACGGTGCTCCCATTACTACAGTGATGCAGGCACGACAGACCATGTCCCTGGCTGGAGTGGGGAGGGGGGGGGGGAACCCAGTGATGTAGGAGCAGGAGGGGACGGTTCCTGAGCATAGGAAGGAGCTCATTGGTTGCTGGTCACCTGAGCTCACACACTAGGGAAGGGTATATAAGGTGGGCACCATCTTAGTTCTGGGTGGTTGAGTTCAGTGAGAGAAGGAGTTCAGCCAGAGAGGGCTGACAGGAGGCTGTGGCTCAGTCTGGGCCCAGCTCCACGAGGCAGGCCTAGGGTGAAGGCCGGAGCCAGAAGGAAGGAACAGAAACAGAAAGGAACAGCAAAGAAAAGAGAAGTACCCAAAGTGTAGAAGGGCTCAAACAAGAAGGCAGAAGGGACCCTAAGAGCCCATGAGAATACCGGGTGAAGGGTCAGGCAGATTAAGGGTACCGGATCCCAAGTTGGTGGAGGAGAAACTACCCTCAGCCAAAGACCGGAGGTCGTGATCATTTATTGGTGCGACACCTCACCAAACCTGCTAGGAAGGCACCATATAGGACAGCGGGGAACGGGGCCCACGTTTACCCGCGCAGATCCGCGGTAGCTGGACAAAAGTTGGTCACTGGTGGGGCAGGCCAGAGAAAGGATGGAAGGGAGTTTTGTGCCATGTTCCTGAACTGCCTGGGGGTTGACTGAGCCCCTCACCTGGTGGATGCAGCACGGCTCGGGCGGTCATTGCTGACAGAAGTGACTGGGAATGTACGAACTGTGAGTGAAAGACCCTGGACTGCAACACGTTGTCTTTGTGCTTTTTGCTTCGCCAGCAATAATGGTACTGGGACTCCCTGCACCATCACCCCCACCATTCACTACACTGCCCTGGGGCTGCACTCTTCCCGTGGGGAGTTACACTACCTCAGCTGCATACACCATCAGCCTCAGCGGTCTGCCTTGCAGCGGCAGTTCTTAATAGCCGCAATCCACGGGTGGCGTAGTCGGACATTACCTAAAGCACATAGTAGACTACCACTGGTCTGACCACCCTGAGCCACGGGACCGGGTCGCCACCACTACTCCCAGCATTGCCCGGAAGCCCGGTTCCGAGTACCCCACGGCCCAGGGGACGAGTCACAAGGATAGGGAGCAGCATATATACAAGTATGGGGGAGCAGCATATATACAAGGATTTGGGGGAGCACATACAAGGATAGGGGAGAAGCATATATACAAGGATGGGGAAGCAGGATATATACAAGATGGGGAGCAGCATATATACAAGGATAGGGGAGCAGCATATAAACAAGGATGGGGGGTAGCAGGATATATACAAGGATGGGGGTAGCATACATACAAGAATGGGTGAGCAGTAGTGTTGAGCATTCCGATACTGAAATATCGGGTATCGGCCGATATTCGCGGTATCGGAATTCCAATACTTAATTCCGATACTTTTGCAATATCGAATACCGGAATCGGAAGTTCCCATAATGCCTGCGCTCTGCAGTGTCTCTGAAGGATGACAAGCTGGATGGCAGCGCTCAGCTGCGATCCAGCCTGTCATCAGAATGCCATCCCAGCGTGAGAGAATTCTCCTGATTGTTTAAAAGCCGGGGGGCGGTAAAAAGCCGACGGCTTTTAAACAATCACACAGCCCCATACTGCTTCCCCGCAGCCTCCCACACCGATCCTCCGCTCCCCTCGCCACCTCCCATCCCGATCGTAAGTTAGGACAGGGCGGGGAGAGCAGCACCAAGGAGCGCGGAGCGAAGGACCCGGGCGGGGAAGCCGGCAGTGAAAAGACTTCACCGCCGGCTTTCCCGTTCTGTGCTGCGCTTTCCCACCGGTTATTTCAAATGAACAGCTGAGGTGATGCCGATCAGCTGTTCATTTGAAGTAGCCGCGGTGCCCTCAGAGGGTTCATGTGAGTTCATGCTTGACTGCATTGCATGAACTCACATGAACTTTCCCACGGCCGCACAGGTCAGCCTCACCTCCCAGACCATCAGCCCGTCATGATTAGTGTGTGTGCGGTGTCTGTGCGATGTCTGCGAGTGTGTGCGGTGTCTGTGCGATGTCTGCAGGTGTGTGCGGTGTCTGTGCGATGTCTGCGGGTGTCTGTGCGGTGTCTGCGGGTGTGTGCGCGGTGTCTGTGCGATGTCTGCGAGTGTGTGCGGTGTCTGTGCGATGTCTGCGAGTGTGTGCGGTGTCTGCGATGTCTGCGGGTGTGTGCGTGGTGTCTGTGCGATGTCTGCGGGTGTCTGTGCGGTGTCTGTGAGTGTGTGCGGTGTCTGCGGGTGTGTGCGGTGTCTGTGCGGTGTGTGCGGGGTGTCTGTGCGATGTCTGCGAGTGTGTGCGGTGTCTGTGCGATGTCTGCGGGTGTGCGTGGTGTCTGTGCGATGTCTGCGGGTGTGTGCGCGGTGTCTGTGCGATGTCTGCGGGTGTCTGTGCGGTGTCTGTGAGTGTGTGCGGTGTCTGCGGGTGTGTGCGGTGTCTGTGCGATGTCTGCGGGTGTGTGCGGGGTGTCTGTGCGATGTCTGCGAGTGTGCGTGGTGTCTGTGCGATGTCTGTGCGATGTCTGCGGGTGTGTGCGCGGTGTCTGTGCGGGTGTGCGCGGTGTCTGTGCGATGTCTGGGGGGTGTGCGTGCAGGCAGACATAGGCCGATGTGACACTACTACTCCCATCGGCCTATGTCTGGATGCCGTCACAGCCAGACACTGAGGAGCGCAAGCATGCCTGCGCTTCTCAGTGTCTGCGGGATGACAGGCTGGATGGCAGCGTTCTGCTGCGGTCCAGCCTGTCATCTCGATGTAGCAGAGCTGAAGCCGTCCTGGGAACCATGGAAAGGTAAGGATGATGCTGCTTTATTATTTTATTTTTATTGCAGGAGATCGTTGGCTTCAGCTGGAATGGGTGTGACGGTAAGTATGGTTTAATTTAGAACAATAAAGAATTGTGTGTTTATTTCAATTAAAGGACTATATTCTGGGTGTTTGTGACGCACCCCCTGGGCCATGTTCAGGGGATACCCGGAGCCGGATCTGGATAGGGGTAGTAGTCCTTGTGGCGGTGACCCGGTCCGTGCCCAGGGTGTCAAACTAAGTGGCAGTCTATGGCAGTAGATGTTAACTTGATCGACTACGCCACCCGTTGAGTGCGGCTTTGAAGCCGCCCCTGCAGAACAGTCCGCTGAGGCCAGGTGTATAAGGATGTGCAGCGTGGTGGTATAACCCCCAACGGGAGGGGTATGGCCTCAGGGCAGCAGGTGTGGATGATGGAGGTAGTGATGGTGTAGAAAGGAGAGTCAGAGACGTGAGATGCAGTTTCAGGGTTTTTACTCACGGGTGTTCTTTCAGTCACTCTGGCCTTGAGTGACCACCCGAGCCGTGCTGCGTCCACCAGGTCAGGGACTCGGCTAACCCCCAGGCAGTTCCGGAGCGTGGTCCTGAGCTCCCTTCTCTCACTCTCTCTCTGGCCGTCCCCACCAGGGATCCACCTTTGGCCGGCTCCCTCGGGTCTCTTGGTGGTTGAACCTTCTCTGGCTTTCCTGACCCTACTCGTGGTGTGCCTTTCTGGTGGATATGGTGAGGGCCGTGGCAAAACTTGACCACGACCTCCGGTTCCTGGCTGAGGATCATTAGCCTCCACCAGTTCGGGTTCCGGTACCCGTGTCCGCCAACCCTTCACCCTTCTGGCTTAATTCTGGGATCTCAGGGTTCCCTCTTGTCTTCCACTCTGGGCCTTCCTTCCTCCTCTCTCTTCACTGCAGGCCTGGCCCTGGAGCTGGGCCCAGCCGGAGCCACAGCTCCCTGTCAGCCCTCCTGGCTGAGCTCCTCTGCTCTGCTTCTCCTCAGACGGAACAGACTAAAAAAAAGACCCTGTGCTAAGATGGTGCCCACCTTATATACTCCCTCTATGTGTGAGCCCAGGTGACCAGCACCCAATGAGCTCCTAGCTTTACCCAGAGTACTCCCCCTATCTGCCCCTACACTACTGGGATGTTCCACCCCCCTTCCCACTCCAGCCAGGGACAGACGCTGTCGTACCTGCACATATACTTGGTGGGAGTACCGTAGTTCTGTCCCCCGGAAATGGGATGTATGTAGTGCATGCAGCCTACTGAGCTCAGTTCCACACTCCATCCTTACCCGGGAGTGGAATACCATACCTCTGGGTTGAGGTGTAATACCCCTGTAGCAGCCGAGTCCTCAGGGTGCTACATTCCCCCCTGGTAAATCACAGCACGTCCTCGGGCTGTAAAAGAATAAAAACATACCAAAACATACAAACTTTTTCAAAACATCCATGAACATATAAAACATTATATACATTATCAGATTCAAGCAATATAAACTTTTTCATATAAAACTCCTTCATATTAATGTTCTTGAGCTTCTGGCCACTGTGCACTTGTGACCAGGTAAAGTGCCACAGTCTCTGGAAGAAAAACAACAGTTTCCTATAAAACCGGTAGGGGGTGCCTTAGGAAGCGCAACTATTTACAGAGGTATGGCCGCTCTCAGTCCTCGGTCAGTGGGAATAGGGAATGGCTGTTCACAGTCCTCAGCCTGTTAAGGGATAGGGACACACGGGTAACAGTTCACACTTGTCCCAACAGGGAACATATTTTAATTAGTAGCAGTTCTTGTACCCTATGGGTAACTATTTACAGTCCCATTTTACCGTACTTCAGTAACGGCGTCCTCCTGCTCCTTCTCGCGGGTAGGCTTCAGACCCGTCCGGGTCCTCTTGTTCCTCCTCACACCGCAACTCTTCCTCTGTCAGCCGGTGCACATGAAGGGCGTAGGGTCCTTTGGCACATTGATGCCGGGTAAAGGTGACCTCGTCACCCAGGTATAGGTCACGTCCTCTATGTCCCTCCGGCAGATGAGACTCAACATCTCTGCGGGTGATAAAGACATCACCGGGGGTGTGGTGATCCCTGATGAAGCCCCAACCGTGCTGCAGTTGGAATTTGATTACAGTCCCGGTGGCACGGGGACCGTGGGCTGCACGAGGGTTCCGTCGGGTCCGGCTTTTCTGCTCCGCACTCTGGACCTGCAGCCGCTCCTCGCGGACCCGCCTCTCTCGCCGTTCCCGGTCGAAGACCTCCAATTGCTGCCGGCAGCACTCCGCACGCTCAGCTGCGGCCGTCCGGGTCTCTTGAGTGAACGCGATGAGGTCTCCTCCAGTGGGGTCCCACGCAAACTGCGCCTCCTCCAACGAGAGTGGGGTGATCTTGGTGGGCGCCGGAGCCGGGATCAGGGGCTCACACAGGGGCCTTTCCTTCCGGAGTCGGGGATGGTAGTACTCCGGTGGCCACTCAAAGGGCTGCCCATCCGGGCAAGTGTGCTGGGCGAACAGGTCTTCACCCAGGTGCGGCACTGTGGAGGTTGAGGGCGCGGTGGTGGCAGCGGCGCCCGGGTTCTCCAGGCCTTGCGACCAGGCTTGGGGCACCCTGAAGGTAAAGGGCACTGTGGAGACGGCGGCGCCCGGGGGTACTCGGCCCTGCGACCAGGCCGGTGGCATTTCCTGCTTGGCCGCGCTCAGGGTTGAGGCGCGTGACGTCACAGGGGGCGTGGCCGCGGCTCCTGCCGCTTGAGGCCTAGTTTGGAGCGGTGGCGGTGCAGCGACGGGCACGGTAGGGGGAATTTCGAGCTCTGCGACGAGGAGCTGGGGCAGGCTCACGGTTTCTAGGCTCGGGGTAGTGACGTCCCCTTTACCTGCCTCCGTCTCTTCAGCTCCTTCCTCGGCGTCGTCTCCGGCCTTCATTCCTCCTGCACCATCCTCAGAGGCGATCAGACTCCTCGTCTCGGGTGGCGTGCTCCGCTGGCGGGTGCCAGCCTGCTGGGCCATCTCTCTACTCCACTCCGTCAGCGTTTCTCGCTGCATCTGGGCCATCCTCCGTGCGAGGCCCTCCAGCGCGGTCTGTGCACGCTCCCGGTCTCGGGGGAGCTGTGCCAGGACCTCTACCAGGCCTAGTGGGGTGGTTGCTTGCAACAGGCTCCTGACCACAGGGTCGGTGCTGCCTGACTCTCCCTCCATCTCCGGGTGCGACTTCTCCAGACTCCTCCAGGCTGCACCCATCCTCTCTCTTTTGTTCTGGATCCGCCCACACTGAGGGTGGTCCCGGGGCAACTTGGTGATTGTCAGTTCCAGGGGCAGTCCCCTCACGCTGATGGACATCTCAATCATTACAGTCTCTGCTGGTGGGGGCGGTTTCCGCTTTTGGCGCCATTCTTGGACCTGGTCCACGATGGGAGGTGGCCTCTTGCCACCCTCTGGCACGCCCATAATGGCGTCCGCTCTGCCAGGGCGGGAAATCTTCTCAGATGGCGGGAATCGTCTCCCAGTGGCGGGAAACTCCGTGGATGGCGGGAAAAAGCTGCAGATGGCGGGCAACCGGCGGGAAACGACCCGTGATGGCGTCCGATGGCGGGGACCCTCCGGATCCGGCGGGAGACTTCTTTTTGAGGTAAATGTGAATTTTTCTTCAGGCACGCAATACCCGGTAGTTGCGGGCACGTTATCCTGCCGACTACGCCAAAGTTGACGCACCCCCTGGGCCATGTTCAGGGGATACCCGGAGCCGGATCTGGATAGGGGTAGTAGTCCTTGTGGCGGTGACCCGGTCCGTGCCCAGGGTGTCAAACTAAGTGGCAGTCTATGGCAGTAGATGTTAACTTGATCGACTACGCCACCCGTTGAGTGCGGCTTTGAAGCCGCCGCTGCAGAACAGTCGGCTGAGGCCAGGTGTATAAGGATGTGCAGCGTGGTGGTATAACCCCCAACGGGAGGGGTATGGCCTCAGGGCAGCAGGTGTGGATGATGGAGGTAGTGATGGTGTAGAAAGGAGAGTCAGAGACGTGAGATGCAGTTTCAGGGTTTTTACTCACGGGTGTTCTTTCAGTCACTCTGGCCTTGAGTGACCACCCGAGCCGTGCTGCGTCCACCAGGTCAGGGACTCGGCTAACCCCCAGGCAGTTCCGGAGCGTGGTCCTGAGCTCCCTTCTCTCACTCTCTCTCTGGCCGTCCCCACCAGGGATCCACCTTTGGCCGGCTCCCTTGGGTCTCTTGGTGGTTGAACCTTCTCTGGCTTTCCTGACCCTACTCGTGGTGTGCCTTTCTGGTGGATATGGTGAGGGCCGTGGCAAAACTTGACCATGACCTCCGGTTCCTGGCTGAGGATCATTAGCCTCCACCAGTTCGGATTCCGGTACCCGTGTCCGCCAACCCTTCACCCTTCTGGCTTAATTCTGGGATCTCAGGGTTCCCTCTTGTCTTCCACTCTGGGCCTTCCTTCCTCCTCTCTCTTCACTGCAGGCCTGGCCCTGGAGCTGGGCCCAGCCGGAGCCACAGCTCCCTGTCAGCCCTCCTGGCTGAGCTCCTCTGCTCTGCTTCTCCTCAGACGGAACAGACTAAAAAAAAGACCCTGTCCTAAGATGGTGCCCACCTTATATACTCCCTCTATGTGTGAGCCCAGGTGACCAGCACCCAATGAGCTCCTAGCTTTACCCAGAGTACTCCCCCTATCTGCCCCTACACTACTGGGATGTTCCACCCCCCTTCCCACTCCAGCCAGGGACAGACGCTGTCGTACCTGAACATATACTTGGTGGGAGTACCGTAGTTCTGTCCCCCGGAAATGGGATGTATGTAGTGCATGCAGCCTACTGAGCTCAGTTCCACACTCCATCCTTACCCGGGAGTGGAATACCACACCTCTGGGTTGAGGTGTAATACCCCTGTAGCAGCCGAGTCCTCAGGGTGCTACATTTGTGTTTCTTTTTTTTAACTTTGACTATGGGGTTAGTAATGGGGGTGTCTTATAGACGCCTCTCCATTACTAACCTGGGCTTGATGTCAGCTGGCATTATAAGCTGACATCAACCCCAGCCCTATTACCCCACTGCCACCGCTACAGGGCAGTGGGAAGAGCGAGGCTAAGTGCCAGAATTGGCGCATCCTATGGATGCGCCATTTCTGGGGCGGCTGACGGCTGGTGTTTCTAGCCTGGGAGGGGGCCAATATTCATGGCACCCTTCCTGGGCTATTAATATCAGCCCCCAGCTGTCTGCCTAGCCTTTGCTAGCTATTAAAATAGGGGGGACCCCACGTCATTTTTTTGGGGGGTCCCCCATTTTAATAGCTAGTAAAGGCTAGGTATTCAGCTGGGGGCTGATATTAGTAGCCTGGGAAGCTCCGTGGGTATTACCCCCTTCCCAGGCTTCAAACATCTGCCCCTGCCGTCTGCTTAACCTCCGCTAGAGACTAAAATTAGGGGGAACCCCACGCCAATTTTTTTTTAAATAAATCCTTTATTTTAACACTAAATGACAAGTACAGTAATCAACACTATCACTGTACTTCTTATATATGTGACTGACATGTTTCTATGTATCTAATCTATGTGTGATGCTCTATTCTTTCTATTCTAAATTGTCGGGTACAGATGCTGAATTGCCGGCCGGCTTTTTTAAGAGACGGTGCATGAAAACACTAATATTTTTTTAAATAAATCCTTTACACTAAATGGCAAGTACAGTAAGCAACACTGTCACTGTACTTCATATATATGTGACTGACATGTTTCTATCTATCTAATCTATGTGTGAAGCTCTATTCTTTCTGTTATAAATTGTCGGGTACCGGTGTATGCCGCTGATGAATTGCCGGCTTTTCATGTTTCACTGTGAGCATTGTTCCCATCGATTTGGGCAACCACCTCCCCCAATACATTCTACATTATTGTTAGTTGTTTTCCTTCATGTAGAATTAACCTACAAGAAAAGAAAGGGTTTATTTTCATTCCGATATTTGTGTCCCATTGACTTGCATTGGTTTCCGGTATCGGAATCGGCGATATCCGATACTTTTTGGGTATCGGCCCGATCCAATCCGATCCGATATTTCCTGATATCGGAAGGTATCGCTCAACACTAGTGAGCAGCATATCTACAAGGATGAGGGAGCAGCATATCTACAAGGATGAGGGAGCAGCATATATACAAGGATGGGGAAGCAGGATATATACAAGGATGGGGGAGCAGCATATATACAAGGATGGGGGAGCAGCATATATACAAGGATGGGGGAGCAGCATATATACAAGGATGGGGAGCAGCATATATACAAGTATAGGGAGCAGCATATATACAAAGATGGGGGGAGCACATACAAGGATGGGGGGCAGCATATATACAAGGATGGGGGAGCAGCATATATACAAGGATGGGGGAGCAGCATATATACAAGGATGGGGGGAGCACATACATACAAGGATGGGGGGGAGCACATACAAGGATGGGGGGCAGCATATATACAAGGATGGGCAAACATATACCAGGATGGAAGGGGGAGCATATTTTTTCTATCTGCAGTCTCATACCCCTGCTCCTGTTTGTGGCTGCTTTCGGTTCCCCTTGCCTGCTCTATGTATGAGTTGTTTTTCTAAACTAAAACCTCAGTATTCTGGTTAAATGACCGTGTTGGCACTATGGGATAAATAAGTGGGTTTTGGGTTGCAGTTTGGGCTCTCGGTCTGTAAAAGGTTCGCCATCACTGACCTAGGATATTTAGGAGATATTGTCACTGCAGTATTCAGGTGTCACCATCTAGAGGTCGAAATGCAAATTACTACATGGATTCTTAAATTAAGAAATAGGGAGTCACATAGCAAGAGTGATTTGTATCATACTATCAAAAAATACTGCATCTTTTTGTAAAAGCATCTCATATACAGTACTGTGCAAAAGTTTTAGGCAGGTGTGGAAAATATGCCGCAGAGTAAAAAACTTTAAAAATAGAAGTGATAATAGTTTATTTTTAAGAACAGTTATTAGGCTATGTTCACATGCTGCGTTTTTTCAACCCTTTGCATAACTAATAATCTTTATAATAATAATAATCTTTTTATTTATATAGCGCCAACATATTCTGCAGCTCTTTACAATTCAGACAATTTACAGACATTATGGGCGCTGTCCCCATCAGGGCTCACAATCTACATTCCCTATCAGTATGTCTGATACAAATGGAAGCAAGGGGACCCTCTGGGTTCTGTTATAGGACGGAAAATAATACTCCAATATTTGCAGTGGGTTTTTCTGCTGCAATTACTGAACATGTGAACATACCCTTATGACGTTTCTTTATATTTTAGTGGTTAAAAAAAAATTCAGGACCTTAAATTGTTTGTTCCTCCATATTCTGAGACCTGCATCTTTTCGCTCATGAAGCTGAGTGAGGTCTTGGTTATTTTTCACTGGGAGCTGAGGCTTTTAACCCCTTCACCACCTTGCGTTTTTCCATTTTTGCGTTTTCGTTTTTTGCTCCCCTTCTTCCCAGAGCCATAACTTTTTTTCCTTCTTCATGTTTAACATATTGTCTGAATAATTTAATATTTCGATAGATCGGACATTTTAGTCATGACGATATCAATTTTTTTTTCCAATTTTCCATTTTTGAATGGGGACAAAGGAGGTGCAGTTTTTTATACATTTTTATTTTTTAAATGGAACCTATCATGTGAAATAACGCTATCAACCTGCAGATGTGGGGTTACTCTGAACTTGCTCGGCGCCCACACTTTGAGCCCCGCTGCCAGGAGGAAGCTTTATTCCTCCCGGCATTGGTGTAACCGCACCCCCCGGCATTGATTGACAGCAGCTCAGCAGTACGACCGGACGACAGTCAGTGCTGGAGGCGCCACTCTCTATGTACAGAGCAGTGACTGAACCCGCGCCACCGCACCTATGACTGGAAGCTGACCGCTGCCAGGAGGAATACACATAATTTCCTCCCGGCAGCGGGGCTCTAAGTGCCAGGGCCAGACAGGTTCAGAATGCTATTAACCTGCAGATTAACCCTGTTTTTTCACGTGACAGGTTCCCATTTTTTTATTTCTACTTTTTTTGTACCACTAGGGGATCTCAACCTGCAATTGTTCGATTGCTTACACTATACTTTCCGGCTGCCATGGTAATGTGGCGCCCCTGCGGGTCCAGTTGCCACAGAGGTACTGCATCTCACCTCTGAGGTGTGGTACTTCACACTCAGGTAAGGACGGAGTACTACCCGGGACCCACACACCCACATCCAATACTCTTCACTACAGTAGGGAAGGGAAGATTGATTCTAAGGGAGAGCAGTCTCTGGTCCCTAGCTGGAGGGTGGAACCAGGTAGAGGAGGTGGGTGGAGGAAGAAGTTCAGAGGAGCACAGACAGAAAGAGTATAAAAGACAAGGGGAACCATCTAGAAGCGGACAGTACAGAGAGGAGCTCAGTTGGGAGTGGGAGCTCAGCAGGAGCTCCGCTCAGGAGAGCAAGGAAGGATAGAGAGGAGTCAGACCTAGTAAGAGAGGCCCAGAAGGAGAGTGAGAGAAGACGGGAGCAGCGAGAGAAAGGCTCCAGAGACAGAGGGGATCCCAGGGGCACGGTGAGTGCAGGAAGCCACCCGTGTGCCCGAATTCATGCTGACGTGGAGGGATCAGGCCGCAGAGGGGTACCGGCCCCAGACTAGTGGAGAACAACCAGGCTCAGCTAGCCAACAGGAGGCTGCAGCATTTGCAAGGTGTTGCAGCCAAAATTCACAATTATATCGCTGAAAAGGTGGCCACATAGGGTACAGGAGATTGCAAGTTGCCCGACAAGGCCCGAGGCCACTGGCTTGGGACACTGATTGTGAGGCGCAGGGTAGGAGGGTGAGAACCAGAGCCGTGAGACGACCAGGAAAGGTACATAGAACGGGGTCCCGTCCAAGTGCTCCTGAGGTACTTTAGAGTTTGCTGGATCACTACCCCGGAGGACACAGGGCGACATGGGAAATTGCACACTGGTGACTGTAACCTGAGGAACTTAACAACTGTGAGTAAAACCTGAAGACTGCACCCCACTGCGTCCTTGAATAATTGCTACGTCATCACCTGCATTACACCGCACCAACAACATCTACCTTCAAAATTAATCTTATTCTGCCCTGGGGCTAAGCTCTGCCTGTGGAGAGCTGAACCAACTCTGCTGCGTCACCTTCAGCTCCAGTGGATCTGCACCACAGCGGCGGCCCCATATAGCCGCATACCACAGGTGGCGTCACAAACATTATCTCTAAAAAACTTTATTCCCCTTTTACTTTTCCTTTAATTTGACCACCCGGGGCCACGGACCGGGTCACTGCCACCGTGACATCCCCAGCACCAACCGGCCCAGCTACCGAGTACCCCACAGCCCCAGGGGGCGCGTCAGTAACCCATCAGCTCCCTGCAATCGCCATTCAGTGATTGACAAAGGCATTTAGATGGATAAACCTCAGCGATCGGAGCGAGCTCCGGTTGCTGCAGTTACAGGCAGTTTTTGACTGTGTAGCACAGCCGGCATCTGCTACATATGATGTGAGCTCTACTACTGAGTTGGTTTCATAGAGGCCTTAGAGACCTGGGACAAAACTACATCATGGGTTAAAGGGAACCTGTCATGTAAAATAACACTATTAACCTGCAGATATGGGATATGGGGTAAATCTGCAAGTAATAGCATTGTGACACTGTGCGGTGCCTGCACTGAGAGCCCCGCTGCCAGGAGGAAATTAACTTTATGTCACCCAGCAGCCTCTCTCTGTCAGTCACAGGGGCGGTGCCTGCGCGGTTTCAATCACCGCTCTGTGTATAGTGAGCGGCAGCTGTAGAAAACCCAATATCCAAATGCCATTTTATGGGAATCTGAAGTTCTGTATTCTCATCCATTAGTCAGAATGAAAACGACCACCAAACAGCGTCTCCTGCCCTGGAGGACCCAACACTTCCATGATTTCCAGGTACAGCCCAGTGATTACAGAGAATCACTTGTAATACTTCATTTCTCCTTTGGAGGCGCTGTAGGGAAATTCAGCACCTGCTGCCGGGTACTCGCTTACTGCAGAAGGGATCAGTTTGGTCTTTATCCGCAGCACATTGGGGTTTCACCTCTGACCCATATGGAGAAACCTTACATGAGACCGTACGACCCCATCAAGACTCAGGGGCGAAACCCACATTCACTACATGGACGACCGATGGAATAAAGACAAGAACAACGATGTAGGGGGTAAACGAAAGATTTTATTTATAGATGGGGTTATTATATGTTATAGTATCATGTATATGTGTAAATTATTCTTCTATCAGAATAATCCTATTTATGGGCCGCGTTGATCCAGAGGAAGGCGAAAACCCCCTGTGAGGAATAAGCCAATTGTCCTCATATCAGGGGGGAAAATTCCTTCCTGACCCCAAATATGGCGATCAGAATAAATCCCAAGATCAAGGGCTGAGACCGAAAATAAATTAATTTCTAAAAAATGTATTAAACTATTTATCTTTTCCTTATTTAAGTTCAGAGCTACGGTATATATTATACATTATCTGAAAATCTGCCTATACTTTAAAATGTTTTTATGTATTTATAATAAGCCATTAATCTGGGAATCACTTATATAACTGTCAGTTTATATCTATTTAAGGCCGTGTTGATCCAGAAGAAGGTGAAAAATTCCTTCCTGATCCCAAATATGACGATCGGGGTGAATCCCAGGATCAAGGGCTCATAGCTAATGTGTGATACGTAAGTGTACATTTTTTATTTAAATATTTAATTATTTTCAATTTTTGGACTAATTTATTTTTATATTTATATTAAATAATTTTTCTTAAACCAAAAAATAAATTATTTTTTTAGATATTTTTTCATTATAAATATAAGAACCTACTTATTTCTTCTATTTTACTAAACCTATCTATGGGCCGTGTTGATCCAGAGGAAGGCGAAAACCCCCACGTGAGAAATGGGCCAATTATTCTCATGACGGGGGAAAAATTCCTTCCTGACCCCAAATATGGCGATCAGATTAAATCCCAGGATCAAAGGCTCGTACCTCCCTGTGTGTAATGGAAGTGAGATTTTTTAAAAATATATTTACATTTTTTAATTGTTATATATTTAGACTAAAAATGTTTTTGGTTTGTGTAAAATAAACTATTTTTGAATTTTATTTTTTTAAACTTATTTTTTTGCACTACTTATGTGTGAATCTACTTATTGATATATTACTAAACCTATTTAAGGCCGTGTAGATCCAGAGGAAGGCGAAAACCCCCTAAGAGGAATGGGCCAATTATCCTCATATTAGGGGGGAAAATTCCTTCCTGACCCCAAATATGGCGATCAGATTAAATCCCAGGATCAAAAGCCGAAACTTCTATCTACGTCCTATGTGTCTATGTTTGTGTGCCTATACCTGTAGTGTAGTGTAGGGTCTACACCTATCATGTACTGTGGATGTGACGGATGATGGGTGCAGTACTTACCCGGCCTGCGCTGAGGTAAGTTCAGGGATAATGGCCTATATTATACTATTGTTCCTGAACTCACCAGATGGAAACTTAGCACAGGCCGCTCCTGGGGCGCAGAAGACCTTCAGGCTGGAGGGATCTCAGATGCCAGCCATGGATTGGAGGAGGCCAAGTCAAGGGCCTGGTGCAGCGACACGATGGTAGTGGTCCGACATGAAGGTGTTAATGAGAGACATGATGTTCTAGGGCAGCCGAGGTGACAAACAGCAGCAGAGACGTGAGGTACGGGTCAGGAGGCAAGAAGTTCTGGGCAGTTGGCACGGGTTCATCCTGCAAGACATAAGGAGGAAGACATTTCAATAACTTCTATCTCCTGGATCTTCTGTTATCTTAGAGGAATGGTCATTATAATGAACCATTCCCCTATGTAACATCAGATATAATGTACACATCTAATGATCGGTGTCCTGTGTGTACAGCGGTCACTCACCAGATGGTCGTGGATTCTTTCACAGCCCAGATATTCTCATCCACCTAAGAATGACAGAGACATAGTCATTGACAGAAACAGTGGGAGAAGACAAAGATGGTCATAATGGCCACAAGGTGAGAAGAACATTTGATGGGATTTATCCTCACAGAGGATGATCTTACCGGGCCCAGCTTGATGACACATAATTGAATCCGGCCACGGGGTTAAAGGCTTTCTTATCCTCCGGCCACTGCAGATGATGGTTCTCCAGAACTGGCCTGAATGGTATAAATGGCGGCTTTGCTCTCCTTTTCTCTAGATCCTCCCAGCCGATGTTGGTAAAGAATGGATGCTCTCTGATGTTCCCGCACACATCCAAGCGCTTCTCAGGATTTTTGCACAGCAGCTTCTTGATAAGATCTTTGAAGTCAGCATCAAGCCAAGATGGAATTTCAGGCTCTCCTCTGGTTATCGCTGTGTAAGCCATTTTGCTGACGGAGCCGGTGTAAAATGGGGAGCGTCCTGTTGCCATCTTGGACACCACAATCCCCAGGCTCCACCAATCCACTGCTGTGCCATATCCTTTTTTGAGAAGCACCTCAGGGGCCATGAAGTGGAAAGTGCCCGTCACTCCAGAGATGTTATTGGAGGAGGTGACCCCATCTTGGGCGAGCCCCAGGTCAACTACATGGATGTGGCCATCGGCATCCAACATGATGTTTACTGGCTTAATATCTCTGCAATGAAATAAGAAAACATAATAAGAAATCTGCCCCATGATACAGGAGATGGAAAATGGGTCACTGCAAGATCAGGTGGACTAGGCAGACAGGAGCCCAGGAAAGTTGGGGGCAATTTTTTGAGCATGTAGAGGGGACAGAGAGAAGGAGGAAAGTTGTGCTTACCGGTGGACGATGTTGTGTCCGTGGAGGAACTGGAGACCACATACAATCTCTGCTGTGTAGAATCTGATGGAGAGAACAGAGTGTAGTATCAATGTCATCGCTGATACCTCCTTCCCTCCTGGGCTACATGACATGCCAGTCCTCTCCCAGCTACATCTCCACCTCTGCTTTTATTTTCACCCCTCTGCTTTCTTTTTGGTATATCTTCCTCATACTCACCTTACGCTGTCGATGTTCAGGCAGCCGCACATGTCAATCAAAGCCTCGAGGCTGCCGCCGGACAGATACTCCGTGATGAAATACGCCAGCTTCCGAGACTGCTGTGCGGCATAGAGGTGACATAAGAATGGGCAGTCTCGGGCCGCCAGGAGTATCCGCCGCTCTCTCATAAGGATGTTTTCCTTCACCTTCTTTTTCTTGATCATTTTTACAGCCATAAAGATGTTTCGGCTGGGGACTGATGTCAGGACCACCTGAAGAAAGAAATAGGGAATGCTTAGAAAATGTGTATGGGAGGTGAACAGCTGGTTTATCACTGCACAAGAAACGGGTGGGCTGAGTGGTGTGTGAGTCTGATGGTAATGGGGCTCCCCTGAGGGTTCTGTCACCACAGGGGTACTGCATCTCTTTAATGCGGTGTGGTATCTCCTCTCTGAGGTAAGGATGGAGCACCTGTCAGGACCCCACCTCTGCATTCAACACTACACCTCTCCCACCTGTAGGGTTCTTATATGCACCAGGGTGCTGCCCCAGCCAGGATAAGAGGAGATGGGGGGGAACCAAAGATAGGGGGAACCTAGTAGTGGGTGAGGGTGGAGGACACACCAGGAGGTTACACTTGCTAATACATATTTAATAAACGGCCATCTTAGGTTCAAGGTCTTTTGATTGAGATCTTCATCGCTGAACTTGGCTTTCTGCTAGAACCTGCAGCTGTTGAAGATACACGGTCCTCGTACTCTGGCCTTGAGGCGAGGAGCGGGTTAGAGTTAATGGCTGTCTCTACCCGGTCAAGGTCCCTACCTAAGAAGGCCTGGAGGGGAGCGGAGAAGTAAAGCTCCACAGGCAAAAGGATCCCAGGGAATTCGGACGGAGCGGTTTACGCCACCTGTACTCCTCATTCTGGCCTAGTCAGAGGGACTCCTGCTGCAAGAGGGGACCGGCACCCGTTATCTGACTTTGTTACTTCATGTCCTAGTCAGAAAAGCTCCGGAGGCTTGGTGGATCCCACCGGGTAACAGACGGAGCGGAGTCGCCACCCGTACCCTTGTTCTGTGAGTAACCAGTGGGAGACCCAGCCTTACTACACGCACCACACACGAACAGGAGAGGACCTAGTGGGAGTTTCTAGGAACACTCTGGTGCTGGGGTTCCTGATTGATGCACCCGAACTACCTGGAGAGTGCCGAACCCCCTTTCCTGGTGGCCGCAGCGCGCCGTGAGGAGCAAGGAGAAGCCTTGCAGATGACCATTGACAACGTGAGTAAAGCTTGGAAGACTGCATCCATTGCCTCCAGTCCTTTATTCTAGCGCGACACCACACCACAACATACAACCCACTACTACTCTCCTGATCCCTCTTCGCTGCCCTGAGGCCCTGCTCCGCCTGTGGGGAGTAGTACCATCTGCTGCTGCCACGACATCCCGCCTCAGTGGACTGCTGCAGCGCTGTTGGCAATCACTGGACACCACAGGTGGCGTAGTCGAGTACCTTTCCATCATCCCTCCTAGCCCGTATTTTTATGTGACAACCCTGGGCACGGAGCGGGCCTAGGTCACAACTGCAACCACCCTACACGGAGGCCCGGCTCCGAGTACCCCAACTCTCAGGGTGGGCTAGCGAGCGAGTCCCCGTGAGGGGAGGCGTCACAATAACCTGGACCTTATAGCTGATCAAAGCTAATCTATCGGCATAATGCATTATCTGCTCCATGAATGCTCTATGGAGAGGTCTTAAAGGGTATTCCATTATCACCATATGGGAACAAATAGGACAAACACTGGATGGCACTTTGAGCTGGTTGGAGTCAGTATTGGTCTTATATCAATGTGCAACTGATTTAAAGTTTACTGAAACATAGAGGGCAAAGTATATATTGTATCCTGATAGGAGCATATATGTGTGGCGCCCCATAGGTACTGCATCTCACCCAGAGGTGTGGTATCCCACTCTCAGGTAAGGATGGAGTACTGCCCGGGACCCACACACTTGCATCCATTACACTCCACTTCAGAGGGAAGGGCGAGATTGCTCCTAAGGGAGAGCACAGTCCCTGGTCTCTAGCTGGAGGGTGGAACCATGTAGTGGGTGTGGGTGGAAGAACTAGTTTAGGGGAGCACTTCAGTAGGTGTATAAAAAGGGGAGCCATCTTGAGAGAGTGTGGTCAGTCTGAGAGAGAGATAGTTGGGAGCAGGAGCTCTGGAGGGACTCTGCTCAGGAGGAGAGGAGGAAGGAGCGGGTCTAGTCTGGGAGGCCCAGGAGAACAGACTGAGAGAGAGGATGGGAGCAGAGGGAAGGCTCCAAGAGGAACAGGGGGGATCCCAGGGGCACGGGAAGTGCGGATGCCACCCGTGCGCGCGAATTTACCAGGAAGTGGAGGGATCAGGCCGCAGAGGGGGCCGGCCCCTAACTAGTGGAGAACTACAAATCTCAGCTAGAAACCAGAGGCTGCTGTACTTGCAAGGTGCAGCTGCCAACCACCACAATTACATCGCCGAAAAGGTGGTCACAGAAGGTCCAGGGGACTGCAGGTCGCCCGACAAGATCCGAGGCTACCGGCTTGGGGCACTGATTGTGAGGCGCAGGGCAGGAGGGTGAGAGCCAGTGCAGGAAGACGACCGAGGAAGGCACATAGAACGGGGTCCCGTTTAAGTACTCCGTTTAAGTACTCCTGAAAAAGGAAGGCACATAGAACGGGGTCCCGTTTTAGTACTTCGTTTAAGTACTCCTGAAAGAGGGATTGCTGAACCCCTTCCTTGGTGAACGCAGGGCGACGTGGGTGGTTATAAGCTGGCAGTTGTAACCAGGAGCAGCGTGATAACTGAGTAAAATCTGAAGACTGCACCCCACTGTGTCCTTGAATGACCATCACCAGCCCTGCACTACACAGCACCAGCAACATCTACCTCATAAAATCACTATATCCTGCCCTGGAGCATAGCTCTACCTGTGGAGAGCTGAACCAACTCTGCTGCATCACCATTAGCTCCAAGGGATCTGCACCGCAGCGGCGGCTCCATATAGCCGCATACCACAGGTTGCGTCATGAACATTAAACTATAAAAACTATAATCCCCTTTTATTGACCGGCCTGGGTCACGGACCGGGTCACTGCCACTGTGACATCCCCTGCACCGACCGGCCCGGCACCGTGCACCCCACGGCCCAGGGGGGCACGTCATATGGACCAGGGCATGGACGGAAATAAACCTTGTCCCCACAGATGTGATCCCAGAGATCAGCTCTTCAATGAATCAGAATACCCATTTATAGAATAGATGAGCTAATATGTGAAATAATCATGGGCTCAGGGGAGCATCTGGATGTTTTTTCAGTCATCCCATAGAAGAGCACTTCAATGAATATATATCTACAGAACAGGGCCAACCCCAGGTTTTCATGGGCACCGGGTGAAAAAGTCTAAGTGGGCCCCTTTAACACATACCACCATTCATGATGCACACATACGGTAGAGAAATATAGGTATAGTACAATGCCAAAGATTTCACTTACATGAGTGATATCTATTGTAAATTCTACAATAACTCAGAAACCGGCGAATCCTCGCAACGCACAGTGCAGACCGGACAGTATAGAACTCCATACAGTATTATAGGCACCACATAGTCCTTCATACGGTATTATGGAACCAACATAGTCCTCCATACAGTATTATGGGCACCACATAGTCCTCCATACAGAATAATGGGCCCTACGTAGTCCTCCATACAGTATTATAGGCACCACATAGTCCTCCACACAGTATTATGGCCCCTCATAGTCCTCCATACAGTATTATGGGCACCACATTGTCCTCCATACAGAATAATGGGCCCCACGTAGTCCTCCATACAGTATTATAGGCACCACATAGTCCTCCATACAGTATAATGGCCTCACATAGTCCTCCATACAGTATTATGGGCACCAGATAGTCCTCCATACAGTATTATGGGCACCACATAGTCCTCCATACAGAATTATGGGCCCCATATAATGCTCCATACAGAATAATGGGTACCATATATTGCTCCATACAGTATGGGCCCAATATAATACTCCATATAGAATGGGCACCATGTAATGCTCCATACATAATGGGCCCCATATTTTGCTCCTTACATAAAAAAAATCAAATACTCACCTCTCCTCGCTGGCCGCTGCTCTGCTTCGGACTCCTCAGTGTTAGCGTCTTCTGGCTCTGAGCACTTCTCAGTACAGAGGGTGCTTCTGTAGTGACGTCATCGCTCCCTCTGTCCTATGACAATGTGGCGCCCCTGAGGGTTCGACTGCCACAGGGATACTGCACTTCTTTAATGGAGTGTAGTGTTCCTCCTCTGAGGTAAGAACAGTGTGATGGTCAGGACCCCACCTCCACATCCAACACCACACTTCTCCCACCAGAGGGGGCTAGAATGCACTAGGTGCTTCCCTCTTGGGTACTCGGGAGACTGGGGAACCAAGAGATAGGGGAACCATTTAGTGGGTGAGGGTGGAGGACTCACATTTTAGTGACAATAATTCATATTTAATACACAGCCATCTTGGTCATTGGTCGTCATCTTTTGGCAGTCTGTCCTTTGCAATGGTTCTTTGACTGTCCTCTACTGTGATCTCCCACCCTGAGCGTGGATCCTGTGTGGACCTGCAGCTGATGGAGACACAGCTCTCGTACCTTGGCCTTGGGTCGAGGGGCAGGTTGCAGATAATGTATGTCTCAACCCGGTCAAGGACCATGACCAAGAAGGCCCGGAGCTTAAGAGTGTAGCTCCACCGCAAATGGATCCCAGGGAGGATGCAGACGGAGCGGTGTACGCCACCTGTCCTCGCTATGCTGATCTATTCAGAGGGATTCCGGCTGCAAGAGGGGTACCGACACCCGACCTTGCTACTCCACGTCCTGGTCGGGAAAGCCCGGTAGGCCCTGAGGATCCCACCGGGTAATGGAAGGAGCGAAGCTGCCACCCGTACCCTGTTTCTGAGAGGAGTTCAGAGGGAGACCTGGCCTATCTACACACGCAGACAGGAATGGACCCAGTCTGAAGTCTAGGAACACTCTGGTGTGGGGTCCTGATTAAACACTTGTATTACTCGGAGGTGGTTGGACCCTCGTTCCTGGTGACCGCAGAACTCCGCGAGGAGCAGGGAGAAGCATTGCAGCTGTACTCTTCAACGTGAGTAAAAACCCTGGAAGTTAACCCCTATGGCCTCCGGACTCTTTATTCGGCACTACTCCGCACTACACGGCACAAGAACTCCTAGACTACTACCCCCTCCATCCTGTCTCTCTGCCCTGAGGCCCTGCTCCACCTGTGGGGAGTAGTAACAACGACGGCTGCCGTAACATCCCTCCTCAGAGGACTGCAGCAGCGCTGGTGGCCTTCACCAGGTGCCACAGGTGGCGTAGTGGAGATCAGCCACTCAACCCGGATAGGCCCGTATCATCCCTTTTTAATGTGACGGCCCTGAGCACGGAGCGGGTCCGGGCCACGGCTGCACCCCATCTACAACATAGGACCCGGCTCCGAGTCCCCCATCTCCCAGGGTAGGGCTTTCGTGAGGCGTCACAACATCACAGAGTCAGAAGACGCCGAAGACACCGGAGCTGTGGTGGAACAGGGAGAGTTAAGTATTGCAAGTACCGGTGCCCTGAGAAAGCGGGGGAGCCCCTCTCACGGGCTTTGGCACCAAACTCCGCTTACTCACAGGCAGGAGTGGGCTGGGCCTGGGGGAAGAGGGGCAAATGCCCCCCGGGCCAGTTCCCCAGCAGAGGCTTTGAGCCGTCGGCTGCCAAGAAGACAGCAGCCAGCACTTTAATTGTATATAAGTGCTGGTCCGGCCATCCCTGTATTGCCGACTGTGTGACCCTATCTCTTGAACTCACTAGCACGCCGGCCTGCTGGGTCTTCACCGGAGAGAGGTCAGCAGGGCCAGGGCAGGAGGTCAGGGCTGGATCCTGAATGTCTTGTGTCAGCGATGCTCTGAGGTCTCATGAGTTATTACTGCAGCTTCATCAGGTCGCGCTGTCTGTAGCCAGATCTGCAGGAAAGTCCCAGAGCCACTGCAGACTGTATACATACTCCAACACTGACTGCTCCTGAGCCTGGATCCAGGACATCATACATTATATATACTGCTATACATGATAATATGTGATGTTCTGTAGCCAGGTCCAGGTGTAATCAGTAAGGGTGTATTCACACTGGGTTCTGGCGCTCGTTCATTGGTCCCGCTGGGGCCTACTTCCGAATCCCCAGCAAAACGGTATATAATATATATACAGCTGTCATATACTATCCTGTATATACCATCAGATGTCTGTACACATAGTATAATATACAGTAGTCACATACTATCCTGTATATACCATCAGATGTCTGTACACATAGTATAATATACAGCAGTCACATACTATCCTGTATATACCATCAGATGTCTGTACACATAGTATAATATACAGTAGTCACATACTATCCTTTATATACCATCTGATGTCTGTACACATAGTATAATATGCAGCAGTCACATATTATCCTGTATATACCATCAGATGTCTGTACAAATAGTATAACATACAGCAGTCACATATTATCCTGTATATACCATCAGATGTCTGTACACATAGTATAATATACAGCAGTCACATATTATCCTGTATATACCATCAGATGTCTGTACACATAGTATAATATACAGCAGTCACATATTATCCTGTATATACCATCAGATGTCTGTACACATAGTATAATATACAGCAGTCACATATTATCCTGTATATACCATCAGATGTCTGTACACATAGTATAATATACAGCAGTCACATACTATCCTGTATATACCATCAGATGTCTGTACACATAGTATAATATACAGCAGTCACATACTATCCTGTATATACCATCTGATGTCTGTGCACATAGTATAATATACAGCAGTCACATATTATCCTGTATATACCATCTGATGTCTGTACACATACTATCCTGTATATACCATCAGATGTCTGTACACATAGTATAATATACAGCAGTCACATACTATCCTGTATATACCATCAGATGTCTGTACACATAGTATAATATACAGCAGTCACATATTATCCTGTATATACCATCAGATGTCTGTACACATAGTATAATATACAGCAGTCACATACTATCCTGTATATACCATCAGATGTCTGTACACATAGTATAATATACAGCAGTCACATATTATCCTGTATATACCATCAGATGTCTGTACACATAGTATAATATACAGCAGTCACATATTATCCTGTATATACCATCAGATGTCTGTACACATAGTATAATATACAGCAGTCACATATTATCCTGTATATACCATCAGATGTCTGTACACATAGTATAATATACAGCAGTCACATACTATCCTGTATATACCATCAGATGTCTGTACACATAGTATAATATACAGCAGTCACATACTATCCTGTATATACCATCTGATGTCTGTGCACATAGTATAATATACAGCAGTCACATATTATCCTGTATATACCATCTGATGTCTGTACACATACTATCCTGTATATACCATCAGATGTCTGTACACATAGTATAATATACAGCAGTCACATACTATCCTGTATATACCATCAGATGTCTGTACACATAGTATAATATACAGCAGTCACATATTATCCTGTATATACCATCAGATGTCTGTACACATAGTATAATATACAGCAGTCACATATTATCCTGTATATACCATCTGATGTCTGTACACATAGTATAATATACAGCAGTCACATATTATCCTGTATATACCATCTGATGTCTGTACACATAGTATAATATACAGCAGTCACATATTATCCTGTATATACCATCTGATGTCTGTACACATACTATCCTGTATATACCATCAGATGTCTGTACACATAGTATAATATACAGCAGTCACATATTATCCTGTATATACCATCAGATGTCTGTACACATAGTATAATATACAGCAGTCACATACTATCCTGTATATACCATCAGATGTCTGTACACATAGTATAATATACAGCAGTCACATATTATCCTGTATATACCATCAGATGTCTGTACACATAGTATAATATACAGCAGTCACATACTATCCTGTATATACCATCAGATGTCTGTACACATAGTATAATATACAGCAGTCACATATTATCCTGTATATACCATCTGATGTCTGTACACATAGTATAATATACAGCAGTCACATATTATCCTGTATATACCATCTGATGTCTGTACACATAGTATAATATACAGCAGTCACATATTATCCTGTATATACCATCTGATGTCTGTACACATAGTATAATATACAGCAGTCACATATTATCCTGTATAGGTGGACGGTTTTGTCTATTTTACAATAGAGGCAAGAATATATTAATCCTTTCCTCATAGATTGTAAGCTTGCGAGCAGGGTCCGCTCTTCTCCTGGTATCTGTTGATTTATGTGATCATCGTTATTCTGTAATGTCTTTTATTTTCTGAACAAGTCCCCTCTAAAATGTAAAGTGCTGCGGAATATGTTGGTGCTATAAAATTAAAATATATTATTATTATATTATGAATCAATTCTGAAGACATGATGCAATTTACCAGCCGCATACTTTTGTTTCTAACGCACTTTTCAGAGCTCATCTTCCTGTAGTCCCTCTGTCACTGCAGATTGCTGAATCGTGATAGAGCGCTGTGCACACACTGTCACGATTCCTTCGTATTTCCAGCGTAGTGATTGCAAGTATGAGTTTGCATAGTTATGGTCGCATGCCGATTAGTCTCAGACACCTCTCTGAGCAGCTCACTGATAGAAGTGGATGAGAATCTAGTCGGCATTTGACCACAACTATCCCATCATTACTCCGGCTTTATGTTTTTAAAGCCTTGTACCTTCTGCTCCCTTTATGAAATAGCCATAGGTAAATGCAAAAAAGATGGGCCGCTGCTCATGAGCCGCTGCTGTGTGCTTGCCCCCTAGGCCAAAATTTGCCATCCAGCCCCACAGCTCTCACAATGTGCCAGTGTCCTGATGGTGAGTGTGCTCCCCCGCTTCCTCAGGGCCCTGGCGCTTTCCCGGGTGTGCCGGCTGGTGATGCCGACCCTGCTGCAGAAGACAACGGATGGAGATAACATGGCAAGTATAGGTGATAAAGAAAAATATATAAAAACTTACTTGGCCAAAACTGCCCCTACCCAAGATATCATGGATGGTAAAATTGCTGATGTTAAGCCTGGGGTAGGGGCTGGATGTTCCGGGGTCCCTGCTGCATCCAGGTGTTGGCTGTTCATCCTCCAGTCCATTGCCTTTGGCCTCTCTCCTCTTCTTTGTGATATTCTTGAATCCAGAAGTATCACTGTCCTCTTCTCTCGTCCTCTTGTCTTCTCTCTGCTTCTCGCTTTCTCTGTGTCCAGTAGACGCCATTTGCAGTAATATCTTCCAGTCTGTAGACTTCCGTCCGATCTCTTCAGCCGACAGTTGAAAGTAACCGGCAGTTGGTCGTGTGCAGGCAGCGGCTCATGGCCCGCTCTGCCCGATACACTGATGTGGGCATCATGGGGGACAGTTTAGGGTCCAGAGGAACGGCACAGAACTTCATGGCGGCTTCTAGTGCTGTTTTTTTTATTTCATAATACATTCTTTTTATTCACATTATACAGACAGATAATAATAAGTCAAAAATACATTAAAAAACCTAACATACTATAAAATACCAGCTCTTCCCATTACCAATGTAATTCTAGGGTTTCCATATATTTAAAAAAATCATTACTTTTATCTTCATGTTATAATACTATTTCTCATATATCATGGTTACTAGGGATGATATTTTTAAAATATTTAGAAACCCATGTATCATTTCCATTACACTTCACAAATACTTGGTACTTTGTGTTGTTGTATCACATAAAATCCCAATAAAATACATTTAAGTTTGTGGATGTAACATGGAAAAATCTGGAAAAGTTCACAGGGTATGAATACTTTATCAAAGCCATTTTCTGCAATTTAATAATTTTTTTCCTTCCATATTTCCTCTGTTACATTGAGTCTTTTCTACTTATTGAGTATTTTTTACTATCCTTGTATGTTTCCTGGGAACCCCTGCTCTTATTTGGAGTATGGGGGGGTTGTCCTTTCCGTCCATGACTTGGGACATGGATTGGTCATTTTGCACACGTTGATGTGTTTTTTAGATTTTTGTGATCTGTGGATTTGTTCTGCTTTTCTCTTGATAGCGTTGACAATAAAGATATCCTATTATATATTTGGATGTCCGATCCTTTGTTTTTCTTGTTGACAATATTGTAACTGTGCATTTTTGGCTGCCACTCTGGTCTTTATTTAGGTTGCACCCTCCCAAGAACCAACAAAAATACAACCAATTAACTTAAAGTGAAAGTGTCACTGGGTTTTTGCTGCCCCATCTGAGAGCAGCATGATGTAGGGGCTGAGACCCTGATTCCAGTGATATATCACTTAATGGGCTTCTTGCTGCAGTTTTTATGAAATCACAGTTTTCCCTGCAGCAGATCTAGCAGATCTAAAAATGCAGAGCTCTGTATAACCCTGCCCACATCACTGATTGGCACATTTCTGTGTACACTGTGCATAGGCAGAAAGCTGCCAATCAGTGGTGGGGGGCGAGGTTATATAGAGCTCATGAATATGGAGGACTACCTGGCAGCAGGATTAGTAGTCGTCTAGTGATAATTTCCTGTTGAAAAAACAGTGATTTTATCAAAACTACAGCAAGCAGCCCAATAAGTGACGCAACACTGCAATCAGAGTCTCTACATTATGCTGCTCTCAGATTCAGTAACAAAAACCTGGTGACAGATTCCCTTTAACCTATTAATAAAAAAAGACTAGACAAGGTTAGTTTGGATAAAGAATAGTTACTTAAAGCATAAATTAATAAGTCAATAAATATTAAAAACCATGGAATAAATTAATCAGTCAGTAATCAAATAAATAATCAACTGTGACTATCAAAAATGGACCTAGTCCTCCCAGCCTTAGCCAACTGATAGGCATCGCAACAAAAAGAGGGTGGGTGGCCAACGCTGGTGACTTGCTGTGCATGGACTACCCCGGACTTTGGTGAAACTGGGCCTTTTATGCAGAAATATTCCCGCGCTAGCATTAGTTCTCCCATCAGGATAAAGATGCATCTTCCTGCGCAAACAACAGAATCTTCTAGAACTTGCTGGTAGAGGATCACAGCTGAGACAACAGTGACTCTGAAATGATAAGTACCATTGCCGAAAAGAGTAGGAGGAGAAAGAAGAACGGAAAGGGGAGCACAAATACAGCCAAAGTATAGCCAAAATTCTTACCTCCAGAACAAATATTCTACTGGGCCTGTAAAACTATGTGTTCCCCCCGCTAACCTCTCTGGGGGCCCTGCCTTGACATTAGTGTCTTACCAGACATTGCTCCTTATCTGAATAATCTGTTCACACTATATTTTTGCCTATTTGACACTACAGACAAAGGACCACCTATTACCAGGTCCTAGAGGGTCCTGTCCCAACTTCTACTACCTCATCTGAAAGAATCCACTTAATGAGTTGGATTTATACTACTTAAGAAGTTGTCCACTACTTTTACATTGATGCCGTATCCTACAAAACTAGTGGACAACCCCTTTAAATATAAGGACTTCTATATGTGCCTTTTTAATGGACATTAACCCCTTTACGACATAGGGCGTATTAGTACTTTTCTGTGCCCTGGGACTTATGGACCAGATACGTATTAATATGCCCTGGCGATTTCGCCCGTACACAGGCTGTGCAGGCGCGATCGCCGCCGGGTGTCAGCTGATTGTCACAGCTGACACCCGGGGCTATGTGCAGGGAGCGGTCCCGGTCCAGCTCTGAGGTGGCTACGATAGAGGAGAGCATGGCTTCTCTATCCTCATCTCAGTTGCCTCTGGAACCATGTCTTACCCTGCTTCAACATCTGACCTAGTGAATAATATTGGCCTCACTATGTGTACACCTGATATGCCCAAACAAATCCATCACAGCTGTGCCAGGTGCTGTCTAGTCCTAGTGTACATGGTATGAGCTGATCTGTCAACTGATTGGCTGCAGCAGTCACATGTGGTACGGTCATGACGCAGTGGCATACCGCTAACAGCAGATAAACATATGGCTGCTATGAGGCCCATGAATCTGAGGGATCTTGGGTAATCATACTGTTTGTGGGCCATCATACTATTTGGAGGGCTAGGTGGGGGCCATCATACTATTTGGAGGGCTATGTGGGGACCATCATACTATTTGGAGGGCTATATGGGGGCCGACATACTATTTGGAGGGCTATGTGGGGGCGGTCATACTATCTGGAGGGCTATGTGGGGGCCGTCATACTATTTGAAGGCCATCATGCTATTTGGAATGCTATGTAGAGGCCATCATACAATTTGGAGGACTATCCGTCCCATTTCAGCGACTTTTTGATTATCAATCTACATCATGTGTTGGATTATATAGATCTTACTCTAATGTTCTCTTTATTACTAATCTATATCCTGTGTTGGATCGGTCCTAGAGTACTTTGTCTTTTTGCCCACCACTAATGTATCTGCGCCATTATGGTTTATATGTAAGTCATTTTTTTAACTTTGGATAATAATAAACTTTGTATTTTTAATATTACGATGTTCTTGTACGTCATTCTCTTTATATGAATCATTATTTGAGACGTTGAACAGACTCTGTTTTTCTGATATGTGACCTATATGGTCAAATTACTTTGCCTCATAAAGACACGGGGGAAAGTAGCTTAGCTTTAGCCGACTTCGTAGAGATAACTCCAGGCGTCCTCCTACCACCACAGAGGAAATTAGCAGTCTGAGAGCTGCAAGCATTCACAAGGAAACGTGACTATCACCAGCCCCTCCCTGCTGCAAAGTGAAACTATTTAAACACCCAGGCCAGGGTGTCAATTAGCTGGTGGGAGGTAGCCAATGGGTCCTAGAGGGAAACAGCTAAGAAGGTGTCTGTATTGCCAAACAAAGAGATCTTCTGCAACCAACTGCAGGGCAACTGTCTGTTACATTTGACATACCCATGACACTAGCGCCACCTATTGTAAGTATTAATTTCAAAAGTCAATATCGATTCTTTAAAGGGTATGGTCACATGACTTAGGATAAAAAGGCCAAACCAGAACTAGAGGCGGGGGGGGGGGAACCAAGGAAATAGGTGGGATGTGAGGCAAGCAAGGGGGAAGGGGAGAAGTGAATATAATGAGGGTGGAGAGGGGGGTGGGGATAGTACAGTTAGATCGTTAGAGAAGAATAGGATGCTTAATAACCCCAAAGTTTTATCTTGCATGCTGACCAACGCAAGAAGCCTGACCAATAAGGCGGATGAGCTGCGGGCGCTTATATCGGAGGAGAGGTATGACATCGTAGGTATAACAGAGACTTGGCTAGACGATAGCTACGACTGGGCGGTAAATTTATTAGATTATAGTTTATTTAGAAGGGACCGGAAACAGGGGAAAGGCGGAGGAGTCTGCTTATATGTAAAGTCATGTCTAAAACCCAGACTAAGGGAAGATATAGGAGAGGGAGAAGAGGTGGTCGAGTCCATGTGGGCAGAGATAGAGGGGGCAAAAAATAATAATATAATATTACTGGGGGTCTGCTATAAGCCACCAAATATAACAGAGGAGAATGAGAATCTGCTATTAGGACAAATAGACAAAGTAGCAAAACATAATGAAGTGATTGTAATGGGGGATTTCAACTACCCGGATATTGACTGGGAAACAGAAACCTGTAGATCTCAGAAAGGAAAAAGGTTCTTGACAAATATTAAGGATAATTATCTCTCCCAACTAGTGCAGGAACCAACGAGAGGGAAGGCCGTGTTGGACTTAATATTGACTAATAGGCCTGATAGGGGGGCACCTAGGTAATAGTGATCATAATATTATCGACTTCAAAATGCCCTTCAGTAGGGTTATCAATAAGGGAACAACAATAACATTAAACTTTAGGAGGGCGAAGTTTGATCAGCTGATAGAAAGCCTTCAACTTATTGACTGGTACAAAGTTCTTAATCAAAGGAATACGAATAGTAAATGGGAAACCTTCAAAAGAATTCTGAATACTCAGTGCGAGAGATATATACCGTATGGGAATAAAAGGGCCAGAAATAAGAGGAAACCAATATGGTTGAACAAGAACGTAAAAGGGGCGTTAAATAGCAAAAAAGAGGCATTCAAGAGATTAAAACAGGAAAACAGTAAGGAGGCACTAATGTGTTACAAGGAAAAAACGAGAACCTGTAAAATACAAATAAAAATAGCGAAGGAGGAAACAGAGAGACGTATTGCTAGGGAAAGTAGATCAAATCCCAAACTGTTCTTTACGTATATAAATAGTAAAAGGATTAAATCGGATAATATTGGACCGATAAAAAGTGAGGAAGGCAAAATCATAGAGAAAGATGAGGATAAAGCTAATCTATTAAATAATTTTTTTTCGACAACTTTCACAAAGGAAATAGAACTAACAAGCGAAATGAGAAGTGACAAGCTTAATCCTCCACTAAGTATGACAAATCTAACCCAAGCTGGGGTACAGAAACACCTCAGTAACATTAAAATAAACAAATCACCAGGACCTGATGGCATACACCCACGGGTACTAAGGGAACTAAGTAATGTGATAGACAGACCATTATATCTTATATTTAAGGACTCTGTTGAGACTGGGTCTGTACCACTTGATTGGCGACAGGCGAATGTAGTGCCAATATTCAAAAAGGGATCGAAAAGTGACGCCGGAAACTATCGGCCGGTGAGTCTGACGTCCGTTGTGGGCAAAATTTTTGAAAGCTTCATTAAAGAGGCGATTACAGAGCATCTTGATGCTAATAATCTTTTAATCCCGAACCAACATGGATTCATGAGGAATCGCTCCTGCCAAACAAACCTGATTGACTTCTACGAGGAGGTTAGCTCTCGAGTAGATCAGGGGGAACCAGTGGATGTCGTGTATCTCGACTTCTCAAAACCGTTCGATAGCGTGCCACATAATAGGTTGGTATACAAAATGAGAATGATGGGGCTGGGGGAAAATGTCTGCAAGTGGGTAGCTAAATGGCTAAGGGATAGAAGGCAGAGGGTGGTTATAAATGGAATATACTCAGATTGGGTAAGCGTCACTAGTGGGGTACCACAGGGGTCTGTACTAGGCCCAATGTTATTTAATATCTTTATTAACGACATAGTCAACGGGATAAATAGTAAAATATCAATATTTGCAGATGACACAAAGTTATGTAAAACAATTAATACAAGAGAGGACAGTGCAGACCTACAGAGGGACTTGGATAAGCTGGGTAGGTGGAGCATTAAATGGCAAATGAGGTTTAACGAGGAGAAATGTAAGGTCATACATATGGGAAGGAAAAATGGAAGTCACCAGTACTCACTGAATGGGAAATCATTGGGGAATTCAGAGATGGAGAAGGACTTGGGCATCTTGATTGATAGCAAATTAAATTGGAGTGCCCAAAGTCAGGCCGCTGCTGTAAGGGCAAACAGGGTAATGGGATGTATCAGAAGAGGTATAGCTGCAAAGGATGAGAACATTGTTCTTCCACTGTACAAAGCACTGGTCAGACCACACTTGGAATACTGTGCTCAGTTATGGGCCCCAATATATAGAAAGGATATAAATGAGCTTGAAAAGGTACAAAGGAGGGCAACAAAATTAATAAAGGGAATGGAGGGACTGCAATACCCAGAGAGGTTGGCAAAACTAGGACTATTCAGCCTGGAAAAGAGAAGGTTGAGGGGGGACATAATAAATGTGTACAAATATGTTAGGGGACAGTATAGAGATCTTGCCAGGGATTTGTTCAAAAGGAGGGATATTACGGTAACAAGAGGGCACTCACTAAGACTGGAAGAGAAAAGGTTTCAGCACCAGCATAGGAAGGGGTTCTTTACGGTAAGAGCAGTGAGAATATGGAATTCACTGAGTGAGGAGACGGTAATGTCGGATTCACTAAACCAGTTCAAGCGGGGACTGGATGCATTTCTAGATACCAGGCAGATTTCTGCATATACTTAAAAATAAAATAAAATAGTAGGTTGATACAGGGATTTATTCTGACTGCTGGTTTCAGAGTCGGGAGGGAATTTTTCCTCAGGTGAAGATTGGCTAAATCATTTGGGGTTTTTGCCCTCCTCTGGATCAACTTTAGCAATTACAGAACTAACAGGTCGAACTTGATGGACGCAAGTCTTTATTCGGCTTTACAAACTATGTTACTATGTAGAAACTCCATTTTCAGGACATGTGTTTAAGGATGTTTGTCCCTCATCAGTGCAAGACAGGAGAGAACTTGCTTGTATGGGTGAGTGACCTCTGACAGGGGATCCAAGGGATACATTTTCTCTTTGTGGAGAAGTTACCTACTTTGCTAAGTTAGCTACTTGGCAACCCCTTTTGAATTCCTATGTTTACCCTCAATTAAAATAACAAAACTTATACTTACCACCGGCGCCGTTCCTACAGTGTCCCTTCCAGTGCTCCCTGCGATCCCTTCGGCCAATCAGCGGTGGCTTCATTTTCCTCTGCTATGGATAGAATTGACATCCAGGGGAAGTGAAAGAGCAGCAGCAACTCTCACTTACTCCGAATGTCTTGATTTGTATGAAGGAGGGAAAAGTGAAGCAGCGCTGATTGGCTGCAGGGATTGCGTGATATAACAATGTCACACAAGCCCCGGGAGAGCCAGTGCCTACACCGCTGGAACAGCGCCGGCACTGGAAGTGAGTGTTATTATTTTACTGGGAGAACACATAGGGACCGATATACTGTTGCAAGTAACTCCTCCATAAATGGTTGTTCATTTTTTTCTTTTTTGATTTATTTAAGGATTTTTTTTGGAATTTTTTCCTAATGTTCGGATATCAGATGCATCAGAACTCTCCTAAACAACAATCAATTGAATATTTGTATACGTTATGGAGGAGCGACTTGCAACAGTATATCGGTTTATTTATCATGGTGTCGTTGTTATTATCTGTTTTGTTGTATGTGTCCTCATGTATTTATATGTATTTTTCCATTTTTTGTTTCCTCCCCCCTCTCTTCCATTTCATCTCCCTCCCATGTCTGTATACTCATTTCTTATCCCTCGTATATGTGGCCGGATCTATTCACATTCCCCTTTATTCTTGTACTGCATGACAGTCTTTATTAGTACGGAGCGGTACTTCTTTAGAGTGCTGTATGGGGAACCGTCCTCGGAGTCGTACTGTGCGCGTGCGCGGGCGATTCACTCCCCCTGCTCTCGCGTCGCCCATCTCTATGGCGCCGATGCGCTTCCCGGATGTAGTCTTTTGACACTTCCGGGTCACGCCGACGTCAATTAAGGCGGTGCGGGACCTCGGGGGGCGTTGACTCTCCCAGTGTACGCGCCGCTCGTACCTCTCCGCTGACGGTCATCAGCGGCGGAGGGGCGGAGTTATACATTTAAAAAGGTCCTTGTACCCTTGTTATCTACGCCTCTTGATAAAGCACCCGCGAAACGCGCGTCGAGGCAGCCTCTCTTGACAGACACTGGCCCTCCCTTGTCTCTAGTCACGTGTGATACCTTGGGGTGAGTTTACTTTTACCATGTACTTGATGTTATGCACACGCCCGGACTGACTGGCGTGTGCGGGAGTAGTGGTTCCACTGGACCATGAACCGGAGAGTGCCTGGAGGGGCGTGACTAAGTATCTGGCCGATCCGACCAAGGTGGCACGACGGCATACGACGCCAGTGTACCAGGGAGAAACCGGGCAGAGGGACCAGGTGCTACTCCAGGTCAAACTCCGGACACGGGGGTTGACCCACACAGGGATTACTGGAACAGGCAGGTTAGGCTGGCATAGACTGGTGGATATAAGCGAACACGGCAGGTATGCAGACGGGTGGATACAGGCGAGTATGCAGGCGGGGAGGTACTGGCCGAAAGGACGGGCTGGAGCACAGAGAGGGCAAGACCCAGTACAGACTGGGTCACAGAAACAGAACCGCAGATGCGGTAGCCAAACAGAGCAGAGAGGGAACGCCCGAAGCGGTGGGCAAGAGCAGAGCAGGACGGGACTGCCGGAGCAGCGAGCAGAAGCAGAGCAGGACAGGACTGCCGGAGCAGCGAGCAGATGCAGGGCAGGACGGGGCTGCCGGAGCAGCGAGCAGATGCAGAGCAGGACGGGGCTGCCGGAGCAGCGAGCAGAAGCAGAGCAGGACGGGGCTGCCGGAGCAGCGGGCAGATGCAGAGCAGAAACCGCAGGAGCGGCAAGCAGGGCAAGAGCAGAGCGGAAACCGCAGAGCGGTAAACAAGGCAGGAGCAGAGCGGAAACCGCAGAGCGGCTAAGAAGGCAGGAGCAGAGCGGAAACCTCAGAGCGGCAAACAAGGCAGGAGCAGAGCGGAAACCGCAGAGCGGCAAACAAGGCAGGAGCAGAGCAGAAACCGCAGGAGCGGCAAGCAAGGCAAGAGCAGAGCAGAAACCGCAAGAGCGGCAAGCTAAGCAGGAGCAGAGCGGAAACTGCAGAGCGGTAAACAAGGCAGGAGCAGAGCGGAAACCGCAGAGCGGCTAAGAAGGCAGGAGCAGAGCGGAAACCGCAGAGCGGCAAACAAGGCAGGAGTAGAGCGGAAACCGCCGGAGCGGCAAGCAAGGCAGAGCAGGGGGGACAGGGCTCTGTTCACACGGAACAGACAGGAAGAGAAAGGCAGAGCCAGATACCCACAGGGTACTTGCAGTGAAGTAACGAGTGGACCACAAACTCACAAACGGGAGTACAGAGACAACAAGCAGGAGTTAGGTACGAGTTCAGACTCTGCAGAAAAAGGAAGGGAACGGACATAGAGGCAAAACAGGTAAAGGATAGGAGAGAGTTCAGACTGGAACTGAGTGTACGGAGGAGACCGACACTGCAGCGGGATACAGGAGCGGGTCTAGGTAATCGGCCCCTAGAAGGCGGGAGGAACAGGCTAGGAGCGTGTTCAGACAGGCCTGGAAATACAGCCTCCAGGATAGGCAGACAAGAGAACACAGACAGGACTCAGTTCAGACACGGGAACTGATACCGCAAGGCAGGAGACATAGACAGGACTCAGTTCAGACACGGGAACTGATACCGCAAGGCAGGAGACAAAGAACGGGACCTGGCACCTTCAGAGTGCAAGCACACACTGAATGAAACACTATGCTCAGGCAGGGATAGATGGGAGCAGCTGAGCTATATACCAGGTGACAGACAGCAATAGGCTGAGGACGCACAAGGGGTGTGACCCACAGCAGGTACAAAAAGCAGGAAGTGATCGGGCGCCGCCCTTAAGCAGCAGAAACAGACACAAACAGACAGCATGGAGGGAAGCCAGAGAGACATTCTGGACTGGAGACCAAGTGCGCACTCTTGCACAGTGGGAGATGGACCACCATGCAAGGACGCCGCCAGGTATGTTACACATGATATTTATTGGAATAATGATGCAACTGTGCAGGACTATGGTATATGTACTCCCCATATAATAAGTGTCACACTCTTTGAGGCAGCCCTTTTCTGGTAGATATTGGCCCTCATCTGTCCCTAGCTAGGTGTGATACTTTGGGCTGAGTTACCCCTATTATGCATTTGATACACACTGCAGCAATAGAAACATTGTGCAGGATTATGGTATTTGTGCCCTCTATACATTAAGTGTCACATTATTATTTTTTATTTTGCTCTATCTCACGACTTATTATTTTTGCTTCTTGGATCTGTTTGTCAGCACCTTACTGTCTTATTTATATATGGACTTTTAATATGAAATTATAATAAACTTTTGTATGCCATTATACTTGTCTTTCTCCTGGTTTATTATTTTAATCCAATGTGTATGGGGACTGAATCTTTACTTTAAAGCTTTGCTTTTCTATTTTCTCACATAGATACTAATACAAATGGCGCCTGACCCAATACTTTATCATATTGTGCATTTTCGCTTTAGCTTTTTCTTCCTGTCCAACAACGAAATGCTAGAAATTCTCTCTGAGACTAAAGATCCTCTGCGGGTCCAACCACATCTAAAGAAGGGCTTTGAAGGCATCGCAAAGCTGGAGTTCCTTCCTAACCTGGACATCAAAGCCATGTACAGCACCGAGGGGGAACGCGTAGAGCTCATCCAGACCATCTCCACCTCCGAGGCTCGGGGGGCCGTGGAGAAGTGGCTCATCCAAGGGGAAGATGTCATGTTAAGGAGCGTGCATGATGTTATTGCTCGGTCACGAATGGTACGGATCTACCTACAGACCAAAAGCATTAATTGGAACTAATCTAGTACTTTTATATTTGTATAAGATTATTTGGCAGCAGTGAATGATTTGTGGATGATGTATCTCTTGCTATAGAGCCAGGTAGCAGATCTTCTACCTGCAATCGGTAGAAATGAATTTGCTAGATAATACTAGTAAGGTTGTCCCTCTCTTAAATGCTTCTGTCAACGTAATTTAACTTTGTTTTTTAAAAGGCGTACCCTGAGACTGCAAGAAAAGACTGGGTGAGGGAATGGCCGGGACAGGTCGTGCTCTGTGTGTCTCAGATGTTCTGGACAAGTGAAGTGCATGAAGCTATCGGCAGTGGCCCAGAGGTACGGCATAAGCTCCTTTACTGATCAAGGTTGCTTCACTAGAAACAGTCATGGCTGGAAGTGTTGGCACCCTTGAAGTATTTTTCCATAAAATTATTGCAATTGCATGTGTATTTTTTGTTATACACATGTTTATTTCCTTTGTGTGTATTGGAACAACACAAAAAAAACAGAGATAAAAAAGGCAAATTGGATATAATTTCACACAAAACCCCAAAAATGGGCCGGACAAAATTGTTGGCATCTTTCCAAAATTGTGGGTAAACAATTTTGTTTCAAGCATGTGATGCTCTTTCAAACTCACCTGTGGCAAGTAAAAGGTGTGGGCAATATGAAAATCACACCTGAAACCCGATACAAAGGGGAAAAGTTGACTCAATCTTTGCGTTGTTACATGCCACACTGAGCAGGGAGAACAGAAAGAGGAGAAGAGAACTGTCTGAGGACTTGAGAACCAAAATTGTTGACCAATATCTTCTTTTTGTGTTGTTCCAATACACACAAATGAAATAAACATGTGAACAACAAGATGTGTAATTGTAATAATTTTCTGGGAGAAATACATATATATACATTCATAGACAGACTTCATGAGTTCTCCTGCTAATAGACTGTCATACCTAGGGACGCAGCTTATAGGAGTTTCCAGGGGCGGATATACCACTGGTGCAACAGAGGTAAGGGAACCCACATTCACATCAAAAGATGCAAGTAGCTTCTTTCACAGTACGTTATTAGACTGCAAAGAGCCCATGTACTGTTCTTGCCCAGGGGTCTTCTCCTGGGGGTTGCAGTTGTACAGCGGCTCAATATCTTGAAGGTACCCAAAAGGCTCCATAGTATTGTTGGGATTTTGCATTGATTCATGCATCTTGTCTAGAGATGAGCAACTAAATTTGCAGGACCTTGGTCTAAGAGAGCAGGTTAGTAGTCTGTGGCTGTTGGATGGGAGCCTTGCTAACCGCCTCTTACATGCCGGCATCCCTGGCTCCTCTTTTGATTAGCCGGCCAGGCGTGATGTCATTTGTGCCTCACACCACAACTATGACATCGACATCAAAAGAGGAGCCGGAGATGCCGGTTCATGGAGCTCCGGTCCTGCGGCCGTGGAATACTGACCCGACTGTTGGACCAGAGTCCTGCAAATCCATTCGCTCATCTCTACTCTCGTCATATCTACCAATAAGGGAAGACATTGTATGGGATTTCCCATAATACCAGCATAAAATGAATCCATCTGCATTGAGTTTTCCATGCTGTTTGTGGCAGGGTTTTATAGAGGTACATCTGGGTATTTGGAGCTCTGGGTTCAATCCAGATCTCCAACTTCTATAAAGATATGTTGTAAAATTGTTGTGTACATTATAAAGTGCCTGCATATTGTGGAGTTCTCAATCTAGTCTGCAGCTTATAATCTGTATAGATTTCAGCCCCCTTGCAATATGTATGTTCTATGAATGTTTCTGCAGATGATTTCACCGTTACATCCTTCTTGCAGGGCCTGAAAAACTCCTATGATAATCTGCAGCTCCAGCTAAATGATATTGTGGAGCTTGTGCGAGGAGGCAAATTGTCCCAGCAGACTCGCAGCACATTGGGGGCTCTCGTCACCATAGAGGGGCACGCTCGTGACGTGGTCATGGAAATGATCCAAACAGGTTTGTGCAAACATCATGGCTGGCACCAAACTTTCCAATACCATGTTCTATTTATCATACACTACATGGAGAAAGGTATTGTGCCCCCTCCACATTACACCTACAGGGGCTTTTATGGCCCCCTATTCTAAATCCATATACAGGATGTTAATATGGAGTCCGTCCCTCTACAGATATCACAGCTCAATATGCCGAGCACCTTCATACATTTCACCCCATTCCTATCTTCTTTCCATATCTATGTTATATTCCCCCCTCTTTTCTTTGAGTTTTCATAGGACACAATTGATCTTGTCACAGTAAAGCAATCTTGGGGTGTACTTACAATGACGTCTATGGGGCAGTAGTCATTTCTGCATATTGAGATGGTGGTCCCTATATAGGAATGTTTTGGCATCTGTAGGTGTCGGCATCCCCTGTATATGACTCATTGCCACAATTGATATTCTTTATAGTCAGTGTTTTGGATGGCCTAGGTGCGGTGTGTAATATTTTCTATCAATGGTGTGTGTGCCCTCCTCTGTGCGGTGTCCTTCCATAACCATGGATGTACTAATAAAGGGTTTTTATGTCAATTCCTTTAATGACCTTTTGTTCGGTTTCTTTGTAGGTATTATGTAATTCTCTGAATGGTCAGCCATTCTAAGCCTGAGCAGACATATGGCAATGTAATTGATGTGTGACTGACATTGTTCTTCCCTATGTTGCGGTGACATATTTATGCTGCCATTGTGCAGTATTTTTTCTAATGAATCATCCTAAAGGTGTTTAGTGGGGTTGAGGTTGAGAACGTGTGTGAAACAGTTCTGCTCTTCTATTCCCTTAGGGTTGGAAGCTACAATTGTTTAAAATGTCTTGTGCTGAAGCATTAAGATATCTTTTCACTGGAACTAAGGGGTCTAGACCAACCCCTAAAAACAAGGCCATACCTCCACCAGCAAACTGTAGAGCGGGCACAATGCAGTTAATAGGGTAACGTTCTCCTGGCATTCACCAAATCCAGACTCGTCCATCAGATGCCAGATAGAGAAGTGTGATCCGTCACTGCACAGAACAGGTCTCCTCCAGAGTCCTGTGGTGGCGGCTTCACACCACTCCATCCGACGCTCGACATCGTGCTTGGTGATGTAAGGCTGCATGCAGCTGCTCGGCCATAAAGCTCCTGGCGGGGACGCAGTGCTTGTGGTGATGTTGTTACCAATGGAGTCAGGAGAGCGTTCTGCCCTCTGCTCCTCAGCACTCAGTGACCCCGCTCTGTAATGTTCCGGGGTCTCCTGAGTTGCTGCAGTTCCTTCTACTCCTTAATAATATCACTCACATGTGATGGGGGAAGATTTAGGAGGGAAGAAATGTAATATCCAGACTTGTTACGCCGGTGGCTCCTATTACAGGACCGCGCTGGCATCAGAGAGCTCTGCACCACCAGCCGTTCTGTCATATGTTAGTAACAGCACACAGCATGGGAGGGCGGATGTTATACACCGGGGGGCGTGGGGATTGATGTTATACACTGGTGGGGGGCGAGAGTCTTAATGTTATACAAGGCCGAGGGGCCAGATGTTATACAGGGGGGGTACGAGGGGCTAGATGTTATACATGTCCGAGGGCTGAATGTTATACACTGAGGGGCAAGGGGACGGATATTATACACCAGGGGCGAGGGGACGGATATTATACACCAGGGGCGAGGGGACGGATATTATACACCAGGGGTGAGGGGACGGATGTTATACACCAGGGGCGAGGGGACGGATATTATACACCAGGGGCGAGGGGATGGATATTATACACCAGGGGCGAGGGGACGGATATTATACACCGGGGGGCGAGGGGATTGATGTTATACACTGGTGGGGGGCGAGAGTCTTAATGTTATACAACAAGGCCGAGGGGCCAGATGTTATACACTGGGGGTACAAGGGGCTAGATGTTATACAAGTCCGAGGGCTGGATGTTATACACTGAGGGGCAAGGGGACGGATATTATACACCGGGGCGAGGGGACGGATATTATACGACAGGAGCGAGGGGACGGATATTATACACCAGGGGCGAGGGGATGGATATTATACACCAGGGGCGAGGGGACGGATATTATACACCAGGGGCGAGGGGACGGATATTATACACCAGGGGCGAGGGGACGGATATTATACACCGGGGCGAGGGGACGGATATTATACACCGGGGCGAGGGGACGGATATTATACACCGGGGTGAGGGGACGGATATTATACACCAGGGGCGAGGGGACGGATATTATACACCGGGGCGAGGGGACGGATATTATACACCGGGGTGAGGGGACGGATATTATACACCAGGGGCGAGGGGACGGATATTATACACCAGGGGCGAGGGGACGGATATTATTGTAGCACCCTGAGGATTCGGCTGCTACAGGGGTATTGCACCTCAACCCAGAGGTGTCATATTCCACTCCCGGGTAAGGATGGAGTGTGGAGCTGAGCTCAGAAAGCTGCATGCACTACACACATCCCATTTCCGAGGAACAGACCAACGGTACTCCCACTTAGAAATGTGCAGGTACGACAGTGTCTGTTCCTGGCTGGAGTGGGAGGGGGGTGGTACATCCCAGTAGTGTAGGGGCAGATAGGGGGAGCAGTCTGGGTAAAGATAGGAGCTCATTGGGTGCTGGTCACCTGAGCTCACACATAGAGGGAGTATAAAAGGTGGGAACCATCTAAGATCAGGGTCAGTCAGCCACAGTCAGTCAGCCACAGTCAGTCAGTCTGTGAGTCTTTGCAGAGGAAGAGAGCAGAAGAGCAGAGCAGCCCCAGAGCCAAGAGTGAGAGAGGAGTTTGAAAGACCCAGAGGGGGAGAAAGAAGGAACTCTGAGAGCCCAAACTAAATCAAAGGGTGAAGAGTTGGCAACAGGGTACCGGATCCCAAGCTGGCAGAGGCTACAGCACACCTTAGCCAGGAACCGGAGGCCGTGGGCAGAATCTGCCACGGCCACCCACTATATCCACCCGGAAGGCAGACCACGCATAGGGTCAGGGAACTCAGAGACAAGGGTTCGCCAACAAGAGGCCCGAGGGAGCCGGACATAGGTGGATCCCTGGTGGGGAAGGCCAGAGACGAGGACAGGACAGAAAGGGAGCTCAGAACCACGCTCCAGAACTACTTGGGGGTTGGCCGAGTCCAGGACCTGGTGGACGCAGCGCGGCTCGGGTGGTCACTCAAGGCCGGAGTGACCGGTACAAGAACAGCAGTAAGTAAAGAACCCTGAACTGCACAACCCGACTCTGACTCTCATTACCATCATCCCTGCACTTCCACAACCACCATCCTCTGCACCTGACCCCCTGAGGCTATACCCCTCCCGTTGGGGGTTATACTACCTAAGCTGCACAAACACCATCAGCCTCAGCGGACCCTGCTGCAGCGGCGGCCGTAGTGACCGCAATTCAACGGGTGGCGTAGTCGACATAAAGAACTTTAGTAACATCAGTAAGGACTGCCACACACTGAGCTTGACACCCTGGGCACGGACCGGGTCACAGCCACTCGGAGACTACAACCCCCATCTGATCCGGCTCCGGGTAATCCCCTAACAGCACTGGCCCAGGGGGCGCGTCAACTTTGGCGTAGTCGGCAGGATCTCGTGCCCGCAACACCCGGGTACTGCGTGCCTGAAGAAAAGAACAAGTTTACCTCAAAAAGAAGTCTCCCGCCGGTCCCGGAGGGTCCCCGCCATCGGACTCCATCACAGATCGATTCCCGCCGGTTGTCCGCCATTAACAGCTTTTTCCCGCCATCTGCAGAGTTTCCCGCCACTGGGAGACGATTCCCGCCATTTCCAAAGGTTTCCCGCCTTGTCAGAGCGGACGCCATTATGGGCGTACCAGAGGATGGCAAGAGGCCGCCTCCCATCGTGGGCCAGGACCGAAAATGGCGCCAAAAGTGGAAACCGCCCCCACCAACAGAGACTGTGATGCTAGAGGTGTCTGTCAGCGTGAAAGAACTGCCCCTGGAGCTGACAATCACCAAGTGGCCCCGGGACCGCCTTCGAGGTGGGAGGACTGAGAAGAAGAGAACAAAGATGGGTGTCGCCTGGAGCAGTCTGGAGAGAGCGCACCCGGAGACAAGACGTCTGGAGGGAGAGCCAGGCAGCACCGACCCAGTGGTCAGGAGCCTGATGCGGGCCGCCACTCCAGGCAGCACCGACCCAGTGGTCAGGAGCCTGTTGCAGGTCGCCACTCCAGAAGGCCTGCTGGAGATCCTAGCACAGCTCCCCCGAGACCGGGAGTGTGCACAGACCGCGCTGGAGGGCCTCGCACGGAGGATGGCCCGGGTGCAACGAGAGACGTTGGCGGAGTGGAGCCGAGAGATGGCCCAGCAGACCGAGACTCGTCAGCGGAGCACGCCACCCGAGACGAGGAGACAGACCGCCTCTGAGGATGGCGCAGGAGGACTGAAGGCCGGAGACGGCGCCGAGAAGGGAGCCGAACGAAAGGAGGCAGGTAAAGGGGACGTCTCTACCCCAAACCGGGAAACCGCGTACCTGCCCCAGCTCCCCGTCGCAGAGCCCGAAGTATCCCCTGCCGTGCCCGTCGCTGCAACGTCACCGCCGCAGACTAGGCCTCAAACGGGAGCCTCGACCCCTGTGACGTCACACGCCTCGACCCCGAGCGTGACCAAGCAGGAAGTACCATCGGCCTGGTCGCAAGGCCTAGTACCCCCGGGCGCCGCAATACCAACAGCGCCCCCTACCTCCGCGGAGCCACCGGCCTGGTCGCAGGGCCAAGTAACACAGGGCGCCGCCGTTCTTACGGTGCCCTTTACTTTCAAGGTGCCCCAGGCCTGGTCGCAAGGCCTGGTTAACCCGGGCGCCGCTACCACCACGGCGCCCATAACACCTAAAGTACCGCACCTGGGTGAGGACCTATTCGCCCAGCATACGTGCCCGGATGGGCAGCCCTTTATATGGCCACCGGAGTTTCACCATCCCCGACTCCGGAAAGAGAGACCCCTAGACGAACCCCTGATTCCGGTTCCAAAGCCCGTAAAGAGGATCTCGCCCCCGCTAGCAGAAGCGCAGTTTGAGTGGGACCCCACCGGAGAAGACCTCATGGGGTTCACTCAGGAGACTCGGGCAGCCGCAGCGGAGCGTGCAGAGTGCTGCCGCCAGCAGCTCGAGGTCTTTGAGAGGGAGCGGAGAGAGAGGCGGGTCCGGGAACAGCAAGCGCAGATAAGGAGCGCGGAGCAGAAGAGCCGGACCAGGAGAGACCCCCGTGCAGCGCATGGTCCCCGTACCATCGGGACTGTGATAAAGTTCAATCTGCAGCATGGGTGGGGTTTCATCAGGGATCACCGCACCCCAGGCGACGTCTTCGTGACAAGAAGAGACGTTGAGTCCCACCTACCGGAGGGACACAGAGGACGTGACCTGTATTTAGGGGACGAGGTCACCTTCACCCGGCACAAGTGTGCCAAAGGACCCTACGCCCTCCATGTGCATCGCCTGACGGAGGAGGAGCTGCGGTGTGAGGAGGAGCAAGAGGACCCGGACGGGTCTGAACCAGAACCTGGAACCAATCACAAAGAAAGAGCAGGAGGACGCCGTCGTTGAGTACGGTAGTATAGAGACTGTATATAGTTGCCCGTCGGGGCACAGTGAACCGTTGCTGCTAATAAAGTCCCCGTTGGGACCAGAGAACTGAACTGTTAACCCGTGTGTCCCTTAATCCCACTGACCGAGGACTGAGAGCGGTCAATCCTCCCTAATACCTGGCCGAGGACTGAGAGCGGCCATATCCCCTTGTATATAGTTGCGCTTCCTAAAGCGCCCCCTACCGGTTTTATAGGAAACCGTGTTTCTTCAAGAGAGACTGTCGCACTTTACCCGGTCACAAGTTGCACCGTGACCGGAGGTACCAGAAGACAAGAATGTTTCTAATGAAAAGTTTTTATGAAAAGTTTATATGAAAAGTTTATGCTGATATATATGATGTTTTATATGTTTTATATGTTTATGTTTATATAAAAAAAAAAATTGTATGTTTTGGTGTTTTATCTCTTACAGCCCGAGGACGTGCTGTGATTTACCAGGGGGGAATGTAGCACCCTGAGGATTCGGCTGCTACAGGGGTATTGCACCTCAACCCAGAGGTGTGATATTCCACTCCCGGGTAAGGATGGAGTGTGGAGCTGAGCTCAGAAAGCTGCATGCACTACACACATCCCATTTCCGAGGAACAGACCAACGGTACTCCCACTTAGAAATGTGCAGGTACGACAGTGTCTGTTCCTGGCTGGAGTGGGAGGGGGGTGGTACATCCCAGTAGTGTAGGGGCAGATAGGGGGAGCAGTCTGGGTAAAGATAGGAGCTCATTGGGTGCTGGTCACCTGAGCTCACACATAGAGGGAGTATAAAAGGTGGGAACCATCTAAGATCAGGGTCAGTCAGCCACAGTCAGTCAGCCACAGTCAGTCAGTCTGTGAGTCTTTGCAGAGGAAGAGAGCAGAAGAGCAGAGCAGCCCCAGAGCCAAGAGTGAGAGAGGAGTTTGAAAGACCCAGAGGGGGAGAAAGAAGGAACTCTGAGAGCCCAAACTAAATCAAAGGGTGAAGAGTTGGCAACAGGGTACCGGATCCCAAGCTGGCAGAGGCTACAGCACACCTTAGCCAGGAACCGGAGGCCGTGGGCAGAATCTGCCACGGCCACCCACTATATCCACCCGGAAGGCAGACCACGCATAGGGTCAGGGAACCCAGAGACAAGGGTTCGCCAACAAGAGGCCCGAGGGAGCCGGACATAGGTGGATCCCTGGTGGGGAAGGCCAGAGACGAGGACAGGACAGAAAGGGAGCTCAGAACCAAGCTCCAGAACTACTTGGGGGTTGGCCGAGTCCAGGACCTGGTGGACGCAGCGCGGCTCGGGTGGTCACTCAAGGCCGGAGTGACCGGTACAAGAACAGCAGTAAGTAAAGAACCCTGAACTGCACAACCCGACTCTGACTCTCATTACCATCATCCCTGCACTTCCACAACCACCATCCTCTGCACCTGACCCCCTGAGGCTATACCCCTCCCGTTGGGGGTTATACTACCTAAGCTGCACAAACACCATCAGCCTCAGCGGACCCTGCTGCAGCGGCGGCCGTAGTGACCGCAATTCAACGGGTGGCGTAGTCGACATAAAGAACTTTAGTAACATCAGTAAGGACTGCCACACACTGAGCTTGACACCCTGGGCACGGACCGGGTCACAGCCACTCGGAGACTACAACCCCCATCTGATCCGGCTCCGGGTAATCCCCTAACAGCACTGGCCCAGGGGGCGCGTCATTATACACCGGGGCGAGGGGACGGATATTATACACCGGGGCGAGGGGACGGATATTATACACCAGGGGCGAGGGGACGGATATTATACACCGTGGGCGAGGGGATGGTTGTTATACACTGGGAGTGAGGGGACGGATATTATACACCGGGGGGTGAGAGGCCGGATGTTATACACCAGGGGGAGGGAGCGAGGGGACAGATGTTATACACTGGGGCTGGGGGGCGGATGTTATACCCTGGGGGTCGGATGTTATGCAAAGGAGGGCTTGGGGTTGGATGTTATACAGTGGGGTTGAGGGGATGGATTTTATACACTGGCGGGGGGGCGAGGGGACGGATGTTATACTAAACTAGGGGCGAGGGGCGGATGTTATACACCGGGGGAGGCGAGAGGCCGGATTTTATAAACTGGGGGCTGAGAGTCCGGATGTTATACACCGTGGGCAATGGGACTAAATGAAAAAAGCAGAATTCGGTGACTAGGAGTTTTGTCCTATAATGTATGTGCATTTGCCTTCCCTTTAGAAACTCTCCCTTGTGATTCTGCAGTGTCTTAGAGGTTGACTATCTTTTCCTACATTGCTCAGGAGTTTCTCATGAAACAGACTTCCAGTGGCTTGCCCAACTCCGCTATTACTGGGAGAATGAGAATGCGAGAGTGCGAATCATCAACTGCAATGTGAAGTCCGCCTATGAGTACCTGGGCAACTCCCCACGCCTGGTCATCACTCCGCTCACTGACAGATGCTAGCGGACTCTGCTATGATGTGATGGGTTATGCTCAGAAATCTTTTTGACTTTTGTATGATGCATGAAACTTCTTAGAAAGTTTATTGATATTTCATACCAGTTCTTTCATGTTTCATTGGTAGATCGGTGCTTTTTATCTAAATCTTGGTGGAGCTCCAGAAGGTCCGGCCGACACAGGAAAAACTGAGACCACCAAAGATTTGGCCAAGGCGCTGGCCGTGCAGTTTGTGGTCTTTAACTGCTCTGATGGTTTGGACTACATAGCAATGTCAAAGGTACATACAATGTTAAGCTGCTCCATTGCAGATAATAAACTGACTCCAACCGATGTTCTGCTGACATCTTTTGATTATATAGTACAGACCAAAAGTTTGGACACACCTTCTCATTTAAAGATTTTTCTGTATTTTCATGACAATGAAAATTGTACATTCGCACTGAAGGCATCAAAACTATGAATTAACACATGTGGAATTATATACTTAACAAAAAAGTGTGAAACAACAGAAAATATGTCTTATATTCTTGGTTCTTAAAAGTCGCAGGTTAACAGCAGCTCAGATTAGAGACCAGGTCAATGCCACACAGAGTTCTAGCAGCAGACACATCTCTACAACAACTGTTAAGAGGAGACTTTGTGCAGCAGGCCTTCATGGTAAAATAGCTGCTAGGAAACCACTGCTAAGGACAGGCAACAAGCAGAAGAGACTTGTTTGGGCTAAAGAACACAAGGAATGGACATTAGACCAGTGGAAATCTGTGCTTTGGTCTGATGAGTCCAAATTTGAGATCTTTGGTTCCAACCACCGTGTCTTTGTGCGACGCAGAAAAGGTGAACGGATGGACTCTACATGCCTGGTTCCCACCGTGAAGCATGGAGGAGGAGGTGTAATGGTGTGGGGGTGCTTTGCTGGTGACACTGTTGGGGATTTATTCAAAATTGAACCAGCATGGCTACCACAGCATCTTGCAGCGGCATGCTATTCCATCCGGTTTGCGTTTAGTTGGACCATCATTTATTTTTCAAAAGGACAATGACCCCAACACACCTCCAGGCTGTGTAAGGGCTATTTGACCAAGAAGGAGAGTGATGGGGTGCTACGCCAGATAACCTGGCCTCCACAGTCACCAGACCTGAACCCAATCGAGATGGTTTGGGGTGAGCTGGACCGCAGAGTGAAGGCAAAAGGGCCAACAAGTGCTAAGCATCTGTGGGAACCCCTTCAAGATTGTTGGAAGACCATTTCCGGTGACTACCTCTTGAAGGTCATCAAGAGAATGCCAAGAGTGTGCAAAGCAGTCATCAAAGCAAAAGGTGGCTACTTTGAAGAACCTAGAATATAAGACATATTTTCAGTTGTTTCACACTTTTTTGTTACGTATATATTTTTCCACATGTGTTAATTAATAATTTGATGCCCTCAGTGTGAATGTACAGTTCTCATAGTCATGAAAATACAGAAAATCTTTAAATGATAAGGTGTGTCCAAACTTTTGGTCTGTACTGTATATACTTTTTTTTTGTTTTTCCAAGGGCTGGCATCATCGGGAGCATGGGCGTGTTTTGATGAGTTTAACCGTATTGAGCTGGAGGTGTTGTCCGTGGTGGCCCAACAGATTCTCCGCATCCAGAGAGCCATCCAGACGAAGATGGACATGTTCAACTTCAAAGGAACAGAACTGAAGCTTAACCCAAATTACTTCGTAGCCATTACCATGAATCCTGGCTACGCGGGACGTTCTGAGCTGCCGGATAACCTCAAGGTAAATAGTCCCAGTGCCTTGCATCGGGTCCTTCCACAACATTTCTATAGGATTAAGCTCAGGACTATGACTCGGCCATTCCAAAACTTTATGTTTATTTAACCATTCTTTTGTAGAACGACTTGTGTCTTTGGGCCATTGTCTTGCTGCATGACCCACGTTTTCTTGAGATTCAGTACATGAACTTGTAGCGCCCCGAGGGCTCGGCCGCTACAGGGGTATTGCACCTCTGCCAGAGGTGTGGTATTCCACTCCCGGGTAAGGATGGAGTATGGACCAGGGCTCAGTTAGCTGCATACAGCACACTCACCCCTTTTCCGAGGGACAGCTCAACGGTACTCCCATTAGACAGAAATGCAGGTACGACAGACCATGTCCCTGGCTGGAGTGGGGAGGGGGGAGGAATACCCGGTGATGTAGGAGCAGATACGGGACGGTTCCTGAGCGTAGATAGGAGCTCATTGGTTGCTGGTCACCTGGGCTCATGGCTAGAGGGAGGTATAAAAGGTGGGCACCATCTTAGGTCAGGGTTCAGTCAGTCTGTGCAAAGAGAGGAGAAGACTGGGAGTAGAGGCTCTGTAGAAGCTCTGCTCCAGAGTGGGCCTAGGGAGAGGCCGAGGAAGAGAGTGGAGTGGAGAGAGAGAGGAGGTGAAGGGGAGCTGTGGTTTCCTCTCAGCCCAGCTCCACGAGAAAGGGGAAGAAGAAGGAACAGGAAAGAAGAAGAAGAGAGAGAGAGAAACAGAAGGGCTCAGGAACAAGAAGGTGGAAGGGACCCTAAGAACCCACGAGAATACAGGGTGAAGGGTCAGGCAGATTAAGGGTGCCGGATCCCAAGTTGGTGGAGGAGAAACAACCCTCAGCCAAAGACCGGAGGCTGTGACCATTTATTGGTGCAGCACCTCATCAAACCTGCTAGGAAGGCACCATAAAGGACAGCGGAGAGCGGGATCCACGTTTAACCGCACAAGTCCGCGGCAGCTGGACAAAAGTGGGTCACTGGTGAGACAGGCCAGAGGAAGGATTGAAGGGGGTGCTGAGCCATGCTTCTGAGCTGCCTGGGAGTTGACTGAGCCCCACACCTGGTGGACGCAGCACAGCTTGGGTGGTCACTACCTGTACAGAAGTGACCCGGAACAAATGAACTGTGAGTAAAGACCCTGGACTGTAACTTGTTGTCTGTGTGCTCCTTTGCGCCTCCAGCACTATTGGTACCGGAACTCTCACCACCATCACTCCCACCATCCACTACACTGCCCTGTGGCCGCACTCTTCCCGTGGGGAGTCACACAATCCCAGCTGCATACATCATCAGCCCAAGCGGTCTGCCTTGCAGTGGCGGTCCCTAATAACCGCAATCCACGGGTGGCGTAGTAGGACATCACTTAAAACTTACAAAGAGACTACCACTGGCCTGACCGCCCTGAGCCACGGACCGGGTCGCCACTACTACCCCCATCGTTCCCCTATTGCCCGGCTCCGAGTGCCCCACGGCCCAGGGGTCGTGTCAAACTGATATCCTGATATTTTCCTTTAGCATTTGCTGATAGATTTTAGAATTCATTGTTCCATCAATGATGGCAGCCGTCCTTGGCCAAGTGCAGCAAAACAGGCCCAAAGCATGTTACGACTACCATCTTTGTGTTTCATAGATGATAGGAGGTTCTTATGCTGTAATGCAGTATTTTCTTTCTGCAAACATATAGCTTCTCACTTAAAATCTCTATCTTGGCCTCATCCTTCCACAAAGCATTATTCCAGTTACCTATTGATGTGCCCAGGTGAGTTTTAGCAGTGACATTTTAAATCGCATTGCCTTTCTCCTTGCAATCCTGCCATGCTCGCCATTGTTGTTCATTGTCCTTCTGATGGTGGACTCATGAACAATTACATTAGCTAATGTGAGGAGAGGCCTTTAGTTGCTTAGAGGTTACCTTGAGTTCCTTTGTGACCTCACAGACTGATGTAGCTTTAAGTCAAATTTAGCAGTAATACAGAAATTTTTGAGGGGTTCACAAACTTTCAAGTAAATACTAGGTTTACAAAAGAAACATAAGATTTCATCAAAGGGATTATTCTCCCCCAAACCTATATGAGATTGTACATTTCCTATGTATAATCACAACACCTGATGCCCTCATTTCTGCAAGCTCCTTAATATTAATGTTCCATTCTCCTATTTTCCAAAATGGACACAGTAGAGGTGTGGAGAGAGATTTGGAAAGTGTTAAAGGAGTATCCCCATCTCCAAGATTCTATCCCAATATGTAATAGATGTAATAATAATATTAATAGCAAATACCTCCAATTGGAAATGTAGTATAGTTCTTCTGATTAGCTATGTCGCTTAACCCATGTGCAGGGCATAGCAGTAGCTTAGGTATCCATGGTTACGACCACTAGCAAGTAACTAACTGTTACTATGAGTGGTCGTAACCATGGATACCTAAGCTACTGCAATGTCCTGCACATGGGGGTAAGCAACATAGCTAATCAGAAGAACTATACTACATTTCTAATTGGAGATATTTGCAAACATTATTATTATTATACCTATTACATATTGGGACAGGATCTTGGAGATGGGAATACCCCTTTAACCACACTTTGACTGACTTTCCTCTGATGTGGAATAGACACATCACTTTTAGGTCTGGGGTGGAGGATAGTGTAAATGGACATAATGGGTTCCCCGGCTCTATGCCTAGTTTACAGTAATTTAGTTTCATTTGTTGACTGACCCATCTGGTTTGCGCATTTCAGGTTCTTTTCCGGACTGTAGCAATGATGGTCCCCAACTATGCTCTGATTGCGGAGATCTGCCTTTATTCTTACGGTTTTCTGCACGCTAAACCTCTCTCGGTGAAGATGGTAATGACTTACCGGCTGTGCTCGGAGCCGCTCTCGTCCCAGTTTCATTATGATTATGGGATGCGTGCAGTAAAGGCTGTGCTGATCGCTGCTGGCAATCTGAAGCTGAAATTCCCCCATGAAAATGAAGATATTCTTGTAAGTTCTGAACTGTTGGTCGCTTTACATCTCGTATAGGATAGCATTACCATCTTACCGAGAAGCATTTGGATCACAAAAATTAGAGCTGTATGATTTTATAGTAGCAGACAGAGACTTGCAAATAATTTCTGTACATTGCTGTTCCTGGCTTGTTAGATCTCATCTGTGCAAAAATGTCAAAACTATAGTTGTTAAAAACGTAGCTTGTTCATCTTATAGGACGGTTTTGATTTTTAACTTAAACACATGTATTTTAGGCTAAAAATCATTTTAACAATTGGGTTTTATTAAAAATTTTGCATCGCTTGGCTTTCACCGGCTTTTTGATTCCCTGCACATTCAATTTTGATAAGGTCTGTGGTCATAAATAAACTGAGAGGAGCTCAGAAAAAGACAGATAAAACATTTACAAACTCCCCGTCAGCCAGCAAAAACGAGTTCACTGACAGTATCTCACTTAACTCATTCTGCAGCCGGCAATTAACAGTAACACAGAGGCCACATGTATTCCCTATGGAAAAACAATTCTGCAGCATATTTTAGTGCAACTCAGCAGCGTTCCATTCCTCTTTTATCATTCCTGGAAATGTAGGAATTAATTGAAATCTGTCAATAATGAGTCCCCTACACAGTCTGACAATGTCACCACTGTTTGGGCACAGTCAGATTGTATAGGGTTGTCCACTATATAGATTATATATACATTATATATGTTACTGTAAAAGTCAGAAGGCCGGTAAAACCTAGGATTTACCGGTCAATCTGGACATTTACCGAGGCTGTCGGTAAAAGCTCAAAATGAAAGTAAAATTGGACTTTTACCGGTGAAGTCTTGGTAAATCTTAACATTTCTCAACAGCGTTGGTAAAAGTCAGATGTATTCCATATAAACGAACGATTTTGGACTTTTACCTGGGCGAATTGGTAAATCTTTACATTTACCAGCATGTGTTGGTAAAAGTAACTTTGAGTCACAGAATTCTGACTCTTACCAGCAATTTCCGACTCTGATGAAGGCCTTAATCGTTAGAAATATTTTTATTCTTCAAAATTCAAATGAACAAATACAAATAGGAAAATGCAAATAGAAAACATTTATGTAGGAAAATACTTCTCAAAAATGACAAATTACCGCAAATACAAGAATAACGCAACTTCAAAACTATGTAATTCTGTAATTGTGACTAGGGATAAGCGGATAGATCCGTCCAGACCCGTTATCCGAGTGGATAACGGGCTGTACGGATACGGATAATCCCGATATCTGTCGGATATATCCGTGCCTTCCGATAATGCATGTTTCATGCATCATCGGAAGGCATGGATGGTGCGAGTGTGCAGAGCAGACAGGTAAAAAGCTAAATTGCTACTTACCGGAGGTTTCCCAGGTCTCGTCGTCCGCGTTCTCCTTCCGGGTCACATGACTGCATACGTCACCACGCAAGTGACGCATGCGCAAGTCATGTGACACTCGTGTCACATGACTTATGCACCTGTCACTTTCGTGGTGACATATGCAGTCATGTGACCCGGAAGAAGGAGGATGCGGCCGGCCGACGAGACCTGGGAAGCCTCTGGTAGCCTCCGGTAAGTAGTGATCTTTAAGTGGCGGAGAAGGGGGGTCCGGCCAGAGGGCGGGATGACCCTAGTGGGCGGGGAGTTCCTACTGCATTTAGGATCCTAGCGGTAGTCCCCACTTGGTAGAAGTCATCTTCTTTTTTTATAATAATCGCAATGATCGACTTAGGGTCCATTTTTGAACGGTCGACGTCTGGAATTCTGATTCTGATGTTCTGTCCAATGTTAGGTTCGGGTAATTTTTGACTGGAACATTTCAACATTTTCTTGGCCTGTGTTTCAAGTCCTTCTCTTGCAGCTTTTCGAACTCTACTGACCGCACCAATTCTTCTATTGATTGTATGCGAAATCAAAACGTCAGGTTGCTGATCATCATGAAGTTCTCCATCTTTCTTAGAAGGCTTTGACTCGACACTTTTTTCTTTTAGGTCTTCATTATTCTTGGATGGCAAAATTGGTGGAGTTTCATATGCTGTTAAGGTGTGCGGACAGTTGGATAAGTCCAAAGCTTCTCCTTCCGTTGTGAACAGCTGATGACAGTTGGATTCATCCGAAGCTTCTGCTGCTGTCGGTGCTGACGTGTGATGAAAGTTAGATTCATCTGACCCTTCGGCTTCTGTTGGTGATGTCGGATCGCTAGGTTCCTCTTGCAAACCAACAAACATTTTTTCAAGATCTTCTTCTGAAGAGAGATTTCTGATCCCATCACTAGGAATTTTGGAGGTAGCTAGACCCATCTGCATTGGTACTCCGAACATAGCTTCATAGGGCGAGCATTTTATTCCCTCATGGTATGCTCTATTTTTCATTGCTTGTACAAAGCGAAGGCCCTCAGACCACTTGGGTGTCTTATTTGTTTCCATCCACGTTGACAACATGTTTTCAATGTCTTGATTTGCTCTTTCCACGGAGCCTTGGGACTGGCTGTGTCTTGGGATACCATGCACTATTTTCATATCAGGCCACATCGCTCACAAACTCTGTATGACCTTGTTACAAAATTCCCTCCCATTATCAGAATGCAGAATACACAGGACACCAAAAGTGGAAAAAATGTCAAGGAGGTGGTACGCAACCTCTTCTGCTCTTTTAGTGCATAAAGCTCGTAGAAGAACAAATTTAGTGACGTGGTCTTGATAGACGAATATGAACTTGAAATCATTATCACAATTGGATTGCATGTCAATGACATCGACTTGAGCACGAGAATTCATTTCACTGTGTAGGATGGGTTTCACAACAAGGCCTTTTTTGGTAATCTTCTGTTTTTTCTGGCATGGCTGGCAGAGTCGCAGATAAATAACTATTGACTCCGTTGTGACATTTTTGAACTTACGGTTCACCTCCTTTAGGATCCTGGTCCGCCCTCCGTGGCCGGTACTGATGTGCGCATTATGAATGACACTAAAGAGTTCTGCACACAGAGCAGACAACCGTATTATCAGTCCTAGTGTGATCCAACAAAACATAGGATCGCACTTAGATCATTATTATTGTATAGGGCAGTGCAAATGTCGGATTTGTTTCTCAGACAGAGCTGGTCCGAGGAAAACAATTGCAGCATGTCCTAGTTTGATCCAAAATTCGGAGCGCACTTGGCAATGCAAATCTATGAGTCGAAAGAAAATATTGGACTGCACTCAGATTACATTTGAGTGCAGTCCGATTTTCATGGACTGACATAATGGGGAAGATGGAGAAATTTTGTTCTCCATCTTCTCATCCAACAGAATCGGAACACACTATGATCATGCTCTGATAAAACTCTAATTAGAACACACTATGATCATGCTCTGATAAAACTCTAATTAGAACACACTATGATCATGCTCTGATAAAACTCTAATTAGAACACACTATGATCATGCTCTGATAAAACTCTAATTAGAGTTTTATCAGAGTGTGATTTGTCTAATTGACCCAATTCCCTTGGATGAGACATATATGCTTGTTTGACCCTAGCCTTAGGAAAGGTTATCTGTTTTACTACAGTGTAATACATTTAGGGATATAATGGTTATGTTATATAAATTGTTTCATTATTATTATTATTATTATTTCATAAGTCATCTGTTGATGGAGGAAATAATCATCCTTTGTTCGCATCACTTGTCTGTGCCTTTACTACTCTATACTTTCTATACTGTACCCACAGTTCAGATTGCCATTGCATTATGATAGACACATTCATAAATTCCAATACATCACATAATATAAACAAATTTGGTTCTTCTCACAACTATACCTAAGTGTGCAATACATGTCTGCATTTCTGCTCATTTTGCAATGATTTTGCAATATTCCCCATCCTGGCCGCTTTCTTTAATATTGTCCCCCATCTTGACCACCATCCTGTAATAATGTCCCTCTGTAGCGCCCTGCTGTGCACTGGTGCCACAGAACCCAGAAGGGTGCATGGATGGACTTCTCCACAAGAGGCCCTCACACATTCACACACCTCCACCCTACCACCTCAGACCACCAGAGGGAGCCCTTCAGGGATATATAAAGGGAGGGTGGAGCCAGGCAGCTCAGTCTAGTTAGTGAGTCTCTCAGACACAGAGAGGGACAGAGCTCAGAGTTGAGCAGAGAGCTGACGCTCAGAGAGCAGCGAAGAGGCAGCAAGCTGGCTGCTGTGCTTAGGCGAGCCAAGGCCTACAGCACGTGTGAAGGCCTAGTGAGGGCCTTGAGTGTGGCCGAAGGATAGAGGAGAAGGAAGAAGTAGCCAAGGGGGCAGAGGAGCTTACTAGGCTCACCCCGAGATATATACCGGACACCGGGTCCGCGCCTACAGGGACCCTCAATACCCAGTAGGAACCACCGGAACCCCTGGAGGACTACAGGTCCCAGGTTCACCAAATACTGATTGCAGTACCAGGGCTAGGAGTCACGGAGGCCCCAGCATCCAGGGAGAGTGATCTGCAAGTGTAGGCCCTACCACCAGGTCAGCAGGTGCAAAAGAGAGACAGCAACCAAGCTAGGCCTAGCTCTAGGCAGGTCAGAAGCTTAGCGAGTAAAGCCACGGATCAGGAGGCCCTATACCCGCTCACTAGGGAGAGTCCAAAAGTGCGCCCTTGTCCGGAGTACCCTGGACCGTGCCTGCAACATCACCAGTAAAGGTACAGAAGCTTACCCCGTGTGAGTGTCCTTTCCTCCGGGACCATCCTGCCATCTCTCCCCTGCACCACAATCCATTACACCCCATGCTGCCCTGGAGCTAGCTCTACCTGTGGAGAGCCACACCATCCCTGCTGCCGTAACACCAGCTCCAGAGGACGGCTCCAGAGCGGCGGCACCCCTTAGCATTCCACAGGTGGCATCACGAACTTTCCAAATCCCCTATACATATTCCCCCTTTTACTGACCACCCTGGGTCACGGACCGGGCCAGCCACCGTGATATCCCCCATACCGGCATCCATAGGCCCGGCACCTGGTACCCCACGGCCCAGGGGGCGCATCACCTCCACCTACACCTCTTCCTGGTATAATTTCCTCCATCCTTTGCCTCTTCCTATTACAACCCCTGGAAAAAATTATGGAATCACCGGGCTCGGAGGATGTTCATTCAGTTGTTTAATGTTGTTGAAAAAAAGCAGATCACAGACATGGCACAAAACTAAAGTCATTCCAAATGGCAACTTTAGGGCTTTAAGAAACACTAAAAGAAATCAAGATTAAAAATGTGGTACTCAGTAAGGGTAATTTTTTTCAGACCAAGCATAATTTTTGCCAGGGGTTATATAATGTCTCCTGTCCTGTACTCTTTCTGGTAAAATGTCCTCCATCCTGAGCCCTTTCCAGTAATAATGTCCCCCATCCTGAGCCTCTTCCTGGTATAATGTCCCCTGTCCTTGACCCCTTATTGTAATAATGTTCCACATTCTGGTACCTTCGTGTAACAATGTCACCCATCCTGGTATAATGTCCCCCATCATGGGGGCTTCCTGGTGTAATGTCTCCTGTACTGGGCCCCTTACTGTAATAATGTACACCATCCTGACACCATCATGGACCCTTTCCTGTTATAATGTCCTCCATTGTATAACCATGTCACAGAATTCGCAGCCCCTTCCTAGTATAATTTCCCCCATCCTGGACCCCTTCCTGGTATACTGTGCCCCTTCCTGGTATAATGACCTCCATCTTGGTATAATAATCCCGATCCTTAACCCCTTCCTGGTGTAATGTCCCCCATCCTGGGCCCCTTGCTGGTATAATAACCCCCATCCTAGGCCCCTTCCTTGTATAATGTCCCCCATCCTGGGGTCCACTGTTTAATTTTTTTTTACATAGCGTAAACTGACCAGCCGTGCGTGTTTGAAATCCTCAACATGTCAATTTTCTTGTGGACATTCAGAGTTTAAAGTCAGAATTGCATTGCATTGCATAAAATGCTGAAAATCCACAGGTAAAAATTAGAGATGAGTGAGCACTAAAATGCTCAGATGCTCGTTACTCGACCTAAACAATTTCTAATGCTTGGATGCTCATTTCAAGTAAAGAGTATAATGAGCGTCAATGAGAAATCAAAGCATTTTTCCAGAAGACCCTACAAGGAGGTCTGGGGGGCACTGAAAATGATGAAATGGATGGTAAAAGTGCTGAATGGAAGGAGAACAGCATGGAGAAGACCCCTGGAAGCATCTCTGACTCCCAGATCGCTACTGAGAACAAATTTCCATGTCTCAATGTTATAAAATTCTGTGAGGCATCCATGGGTTCAAAATCTCACTACACCCCTAGATGAATTCCTTAGGTAGTGGAGTTTCCAATATGGGGTCACCTGGGGGTGGGGGTTCTGCTGTTTTGGCACCTCAGGGGCTAAACTAATGGAGCCCATAATCTATTCAAAAGAAATCTTCCCATCTGATCCCTGCCGGGTGCTCAAACAGTAGTGTATATCCACATATAGAATGCTGCCACATGCGGGAGAAATTGCAGAACAAATTGTTGGGTCCAAATTTGGTGCTAAAGCAGTGTTTTTGTAAAAAAAAAAAAAAAATTTGTTCTCACATCTAAATGTGTTATTCCTTGAGGGGGCTAGTTTCCAAAATGCTGTCACTTGTGGGGGTTTCTGCTGTTTTTCATGTCAGGGGCTCTCCAAATGTGACATGGCATCCACTCTTGATTCAGTCTTTTTTGCGTTCAAAAAGTCAAAACGGTGCTCCTTCCCTTCCAAGCCTTGTTGTGTGCCCAAACAATAGTTTTCCCCCACATATGGGGAATCAACATGCTCAGTAGAAATTGCACAACAAATTTTGTGGTCCATTTTATCCTGTTACCCTTGTGAAAATAAAAAATTTGGGGCTATAGTAAAATTTTTATGAAAAAATTTTCATTTTTGCTTCCACATTGCTTTAGTTCCTGTGAAGCACCTGAAGGGTTAATAAACTTCTTGAATGCGGTTTTGAGGACTTGGAGGGGTGCAGGTTTTAGAATGGTGTCACTTTTGGGTATTTTCTGTCATATCGGCCTCCCAAAGTCACTTCAAATGTGATATGGTCCCTATAAAAATAGTTTTGTAAATTTTGTTGGAAAAATTAGAAATCACTGGTCAACATTTAAACCTTCTAACTTCCTAACAAAAAATAAATATGTTTTAAAAATTGTGCTGTTGTAAAGTAAACATATGGGAAATGTTATTTATTAACTATTTTGTGTGACATAACTCTCTGGTTTAAAGGCATAGGAATTAAAAGTTTGAAAATTGCAAAATTTTCAATATTTTCACCAAATTGTCGTATCAAAATTTTTTACCACTATCATGAAATACAATATGTCACTAAAAACAGTCTCAGAATCAGCGGGATCCATTGAAGCGTTCCAGAGTTATTACCACATGAAGTGACACTGGTCAGAATTCAAAAATTTGGCCTGGTCATTAATGTCCAAATTGTCTCAGTCACTAAGGGGTTAATAGACAATTTACACAGGAATACTGCGCTTCAGATACACTCTGAATGATCTGTATTAGACGATTGTTCATTGGCTGTCATTGTTCTCGGCAGCACAAGTCTTGTGCCAAGAATGATAATGTGTGCATCCCAAAAGATCATTTCACCTGACGATTGAGCAGTTTGTTTATTCGGAGGATTTTTCGCAGCCGATTTAGGCCGGTTTCACATGTCCGTATATTTCGGTATAAACCGGTACCAGAGATATCCGTGTCTCATGTTTCCCTGTGTGTCACATGTGGCAACCATGTGCCACCCCTGAGCAGCACCAAGATCACACGGAACGGTGCCTGGGAATCACTGTACAGTTAGCACTGTTCCCATGCGCGGGGTGCTGAACACTGCCCTCATCATGGTTCCTACCGGTGCTGCGATCAGCACCAGCAGGAGACAATGATGAGGGTAGTAGTGTCTGCTCCCGCAGTGTCCACCTGTAAAAATAAGAATAAAATAATAAAATCCTTATACTCACATGTCCTATGTGTCCCTAGCTTTAATTCTCTGACCGCTGATGCTGAGGAGCCAGGGATAATGAGCCGCACCAGCGAGCGGGCCCCGGAGCTGAGCTCAGGAGCGGTGTCCTGTCACTCAGTGAGCCCAGCTCCGGGGCCATGTGTCTATAAATTCTTAGTGGGGTTTTTCCTAAAATTGTCAGCCGTTGGACTCATTGCATACCCTATAACTGTATAGCAGACTCTCTCCTTTCTAATGGGAACATGTCGTACTTGTTACTGTGGCCCTGCTCCATGTGTCTTTAAATTCTTAGTGGGGTTTTTCCTAAAATTGTCAGCTGTTGGACTCACTGCATACCCTATAACTGTATAGCAGACTCTCTCCTTTCTAATGGGAACAAGTCGTACCTTGTTACTGTGGCCCTGCTCTGTGTGTCTTTAAATTCTTAGTGGGTTTTTTCCTAAAATTGTCAGCCATTGGACTCATTGCATACCCTATAACTGTATAGCAGACCCTCTCCTTTCTAATGGGAACATGTCGTACCTTGTTACTGTGGCCCTGCTCTATGTGTCTTTAAATTCTTAATGGGGTTTTTCCCAAATTTTGGCAGCCCTTGCAGTCACAGCATGGGCATTACCACTTATAGGAGACCCGATCCTTTATAATGGGAACATTTTTTTACTGAGACTCTCCTCTATGTCTCTTCAAAGGGGTATTGGGTTGCATCCAAATTTCTGGCAGCCCTTGCAGTCACTGGATAAGCTATAACAGTATAGGAGACCCACTTGTTAATAATGGGAACAACAAAGCATAGCCGGCTGATGGCTCTCTAACAATAGCTAGGGCCGACTGCTGGCCTTTTAAGAATAGTAAGGGCCGTCTGATGTCCCTATAAAAATAGGCTTTATGACTTTCAGAGTCCCTCCATCATAAATAAAACAGGAAGTGTCTGATGATGTGTCACACACCACATTACCAGCTAAGGTTGTAAAATGTTAAAATGACATTTCCCGGTGAATGCATTTGTCATAAAAAAAAATACATAAAAAAAAACAAAACAATAGGATCTTTCTTTAGTATAAAAAACAGCGTCACCAATTTAGCAACAATGTAATCACATTGTTCAGCTCATGCACCTCCTCCTCCATCTCCGAAATGACCACATCAGTCACAAGCTGACAGCACTGCAGCACTGTCTTGGCCAAGCAGCAACAGGCTGTGCTGAAGATAACATGCTTAATACTTAATTGACAAACCGCCCAGCGCTGCAGAGTTGTTGAAAGCTGTAACACAGCAGTCTGATCTGTGGCTCTCACCGCTGAACATACAGCCAGGCATGGTCGTGTGTGTCAATGTCCGGAACCTGGTGACGGAGAAATGACACCCAGAATAGATATGGTTTCCCTCTATGCCAGACCTTTCGCCGAGCTAAATACAACTCTCAGCAAAAAAAGCTGTGGAGTGGCTCCATACCGTCCCTGGCCACATTCTCCTGTCCACGTGTTTGTGGTTAGGCGGTCCTTCCCAGTAAGTGCACTGGGGAGGGCACTGGTAATGTTGTGGGACCCATGCTTGTGGAAGGCGGAGACGACACCGGGAGAAACAGTGGCAGCTGGGGACCGAGTATGGACACCCGGCCGCCGCAGGCATGAGGTTATGAAAAGCTTCCGCCTCCACGAGCCTAAAAGGCCACATTTCAAGTGCAAGCAGCTGTCAAAAATTTGGCAGTATAGTATTGCAGCCTGTGGGTGGGTGGCTGCCTGCATACTTGCGCTTGCATTCCAAGGAATGGGGTAGGGAAAACTGAATGCTGCACTGGGACAAGGACGTGGACGGTGATGTCTGCAACGACAGGTGCATGGCGGGAGGCATCTTCGCATGCGCCAAGAATCACTTATGATGGGCACACTTTTAGGCAGTGACCTGGGAGTCAGAAATGGTTCCAGAGGTCTTCCCCATGCTGGTCCCATGTCTTTTCAGCACTGTATGCATGTGTCTGATGATGTGTCACACACCACATGGCCAGATAAGGTTGTAAAATGTTAAAATGACATTTCCCAGTGTATGCATTTGTCTTTGCTGAAAGCAATGCAGAAGTGCAAAATCGCATCAAAAACTACGTGTGAACATAGCCCAAGGTGTGGAGGAGTATTTTTGGTTTTGGTTATTTATTTTGCCATATATACAAGTCATTACCCTGGAAAGGATGTTCCTTAATATATTTCCCAGGAAAATCCATTTTGGTTTTGTTTTTGTATGTTTTATTGTGAGTCCGTAAAAGTGGCGTAATACTCTGACAACGTTGTTGACAGCAGTGACTTGGGAGTCAGAAATGCTTCCAGGGGTCTTCCCCATGCTGTTCCCATGTCATTTGGGCACTGTTCCCATCGATTTGGGAAATTTTTAGGCCCTCTGCAGACCGCCGGGTGGAGCCGCCTGAAAAATGCTCGAGTTTCCCATAGACTTACATTGGGCTCGTTGCTCGGGTCGAGCACCCGAGTATTACAATGTGCTCGACCCGAGCAACGAGTACCCAAGCATTTTAGTGCTCGCTCATCACTAATAATAATGCCTACACACTGTAGTTCACTCCCAGAAGATTTAGGTCTGAGCCGAAAATACAACAAACAAGCGTTTTTAAATGAAAAAAAATTCTGTTGTTTACCCGAGAAACACTCAGGTAATCCTACCTTAAGTTCTTCATAGCATTCTGCAGGGTATTTACTCATGTACTGCTGAAGATCGGCAACCTCCAGAGTCAATCCTTTCAAGCATTGAGCAAGCTCCTGGATGGTACACATACTGAAGATAACCCAGGAAGAGGAGAGGAGAAAAAAAAAAAAAACTTTTTTTTTTTTTAAACAGGGCGGGACATACTGTTATGTACTGCAACTTAGAACTAAGGAATAGGAGGGAAAAGCTGTCCCTTCACTGAGACTCAGCTTAACCCTACGCTGGAGTGGGTGCCCTATTATGAATAGCCGCACCTAAACTCCTGCACTGAACTCAAACGAAGACATGAAGGAAGGGGAAAAGGGGTCCCTAAAAGATCTAAGGACTGGGAGCAAAACTGGAGACCTCCTAACAGAAAAGTTAGTTGCAGAAACGAAGATAAAAGGGAACAAAACTGGTGGAACAAGAAGTCCCAAGCAATCAATTGTCCAAAGCACAAAGAACTTAACAAGGCTACTTAGCCAGAGCACAAGCGTAACAACACTGATGTGCAGCATGGAATGGGAGACAGGTGCTAAGTAATAAAGAGTAAAGAGATCACGTGACCAAGACACCCAGCACCAGAGGAAAAGACTAGAAGCCAGCAAACCACAACAAGATGGCCGATAGTAAAACAACATAGATTCTAACAGCCAGACTGCCAACAGCCAAGACTTCCCTTTCCTGACAAAGAGGACGACTGTCCATGCTTTCCTCCTCCTCATCCTCCACCTTTCCACCTCTTCATTCTCCCTCTCCTCACGCCATCCACGCTGACCAGGCGGTATGAATGTTGTGTGGGTAGTAACATCTGTAGCGCATGAAACCAGCTCCTGTTCCTCCTCCTGTTCCTCCTTCTCCTCATTATCACCCAACCTGCATTGAGATGAGATGAGGCTAGGCTGTGTAGCATCAACCTGTATAGTTCCTTGCTCCATATCATGCTCCGCCTGCAATGCCTCCTCTTTAATTGTGAGCAACAAGCGTTTCATTAGACAGAGAAGAAGGATGGTGACGTCATCGCCGCTCACCATCTTGATGGAGTCCTCAATGTTTTGGAGGATGGCACAGATGTCAGACATTTATGCCCAATCATCAGCTCTTATGTGTGGAGGCTGACTTGAATACCGACAGGCGTATTGAAGCTGGTACTCAACGACTGCCCTCTGCTGCTCACAAATCCTCCCCAACATATGCAAGGTTGAGTTCTACTGTATGGTGACATCACACACCAGTTGATGAGCTGGAAGCTGCAAGCGCTGCTGAAGCACAGCGAGGGTGGTGGAAGCTGTAGCTGACTTTCCGAAATGGGCAGACTGACGGCGTACTTTGACAACCAGCTCCGGCAGATCCGGGTAAGTTTTGAAAAACCGCTGAATCACTAGGTTGAGCACATGGAACAGGCATGGTACTTGTGCGAGGTTGCCAAGCTTCAGAGCCACCACCAGGTTCTGGCCATTGTCACACACCACCATGCCTGGCTGTAGGTGCAGCGGTGACAGCCAGAGTTCTGCCTGCTCTGTTAAAGCTGTCAACAACACCATAGAGGTGTGCGGTTTGTCCCATAAGCATATCAGCTTCAGCACAGCCTGTTGCCACTTGGCCTAGGCAGTACTGCAGTGCTTCCAGCTTCCTACTGATGTGGTAATTTCGGAGATGGAGGCTGAAGAGGAGGAGGAGGTGCAGGAGCTTTATAATGTAGGGGCAACCCTGATTGACCCAGGGCCCACAATCCTTGGCGTCAGGAGGATGTGTTCCGTCCGACTGGGTCCCGGCTTCCCCTATTAACCCAGTGTGCCATCAGCGAGATGTATCGTCCCTGGCCACAAGCACTTGTCCATGTGTCCGTGGTTAGGTGGACCTTCCCTGTAACTGCATTGTTGAGGGCACGGCTAATGATCTGGGACACGTGCTTGTGTAAGGCAGGGACACCACACAGGGAGAAATAGTGGCAGCTGGAAACCGAGTACTGAGGGATGGCCGCCACCATGAGGTTGAAGAAAGATTGTGTCTCCACGAGCCTAAAAGACAGTATTTAAAGTGCAAGCATTTTAGAAATGTGGCAGTTTAGTGCTATGGCCTGTGGGTGGTTGGCTGCATATTTGCGCTTGCGTTCAAAGGACTGGGGCAGGGACAAATGAATGCAGCCCTGGGACAAGGATGTGCACGTGGTTGCTGATGGTGGTGGTTGTGAGTGTCAAACTACAGGTGCAGGGCGGGAGGCATCTTTGCCTGCACCATGGACAGAGGATTGGTGTGCACGCACAACAGCGGTACAGGCAGTATTGTCACCCTTAGACACTGTTTCTGGACTCTGACATTACTAGTCGGGTGCTTTGCTGTCATGTGCCTGAGCTTGCTGGTGGTGGTCAGGCTGGTAGTTTTGCTGCCCCTGATGATGCTGGCATGGCAGATTTTGCAAATAGCCTTTTTTTGGGTTAACTGGACAGTTTTTAAAAAAGAGCCAGACTCTGGAAGACCTAACAGTTGGACTGGCAACTTTCCTCGTGTTAATGTCCCACCTCGTCTTCCCCGTATGCACCCTGGGCCTCCTTCTGACTCGCTGGCAATTGTGTCTCATCATCATCATCCACCTCTTGCGACAGTAATTGCACTTTTCGACCGTCGCCTTTATGTAACCATGGCTGCTCAAATATTTGGGCATAGCTACATGTGATCTCTTCTTGCCCCACTTGAAACGGGCCAGGAGAGAGGCCCAAATCTATAAATGGGAAAGTAAACAGCTCTTCTGAGCGTTCAAGTGTGGGATCAGCTGTCTCTGGGCACTCGGCATAGTGGGAGTAAGGAGGATCAGGGTGAGGAATATGTGGTCCATACTCATGGCTACTGAGACTGGACAGTGTGAAAGACGGTGGTGGTGGTGGCAAAGTGACTGGAAGCATTATATGCTATCCAACCAACAACCTTTTCACACTGCTCTGGCTTTAAGAGTGGGGTTCCGCTGCCCCCTACAAAGTGGGACAGGAAGATAGGGTGACCATGATGTGGGTGCTTGTTGTGCTCACTCAGCAGACATAATTTCAGCTTGCCCACGGCATAGGCCTTTGCGTGCACCATCACCATTACGTCCACTTCACTGTCCCTTGCCAAGCGTTTTGCCCATTTTAAATGGAGTGTAATTTTTGGCCCGCTCCAAAAAATGTCACGATTATAACTGCAGTAATATCGGATCACGTCTGATGACCAGGGTTTTAGGCAATGGCCTTATAGATGTGGTATTGGTCAGCGATCAAGTGTGAATAGGATGAACAACACACAACTGGCAGACTTTAAATGGAGGGTAATATGTAGCTTGCTCCAAAAAATGTCACGATTATCTCCTCAGTAATATCGGATAACGTCTGATGACTACGGTTTTAGGCAGTGGCCTTATAAATGTGGTATTGGTCAGCGACGAAGTGTGAATAGGATGAACAACACACAACTGGCAGACTTTAAATGGAGGGTAATATTTGGCACGCTCCAAAAAATGTCATGATTACCGCAGTAATATCAGATAACGTCTGATGACCACGGTTTTAGGCCTTACAGATGTGGTATTGGTCATAAACCAAGTGTGAATAGCATGAATAACACACAGCTGGCAGACTTTAAATGGAGGGTAAAATTTGGCATGCTCCAAAAAACGTCATGATTATTACAGCAGTAATATCGGATAATGTCTGATGACCATGGTTTTAGGCAGTGGCCTTATAGATGTGGCATTGGTCAGCGACCAAGTGTGAATATGTTGAACAACACATAACTTGCAGACTTTAAATGGAGGGTAATATTTGGCATGCTCCAAAATATGTCACGATTATTACAGAAGTAATATCATATCACGTCTGACCACGGTTTTAAGCAGTGGCGTTATAGATATAAATAATCAGGATTAAGAGCAAAAAAAAATTTGGATGTGAATGTATTTTAATGCACATCTGAAACACACTTCTTTTTTGTGTAGCATCATGGGAAAGTGTAAAGAAATCAGCCAAGATATCAGGAAGAGAAATGTGGACTTTCAGAAGTCTGGCTCATCCTTGGGTACAATTTCAAGATACCTGAAGGTGCCTCGCTCATCTGTACAAACAATTATACATAAGTACAAACAAGATGGGAATGTCCAGCATTCATACTGCTCAGGAAGGTAATGGGTTCTGTGTCCCAGACATGAACGTGCTTTGGTCCAACATGTGCATATAAATCCAAGGACAAAAGCAAAAGACCTTGTGAAGATGATGGCAGAAGCTGATAAGATTGTGTCAATATCCACAGTGAAACGAGTACTGTATCAACATAGGCTGAAAGTCCATGCTGCCAGGAAGAAGTCATTACTCCAAAAGAAACATAAAGAAACCAGATTAATGTTTGTAAATGTACACAGGAACAAAGACCTTAATTTTTGGAAACTTGTCCTGTGGTCTGAAGAAACTAAAATTGAACTTTTTGGGCATAATGACCATCGTTAAGTTTGGAGGAAAAAGGGAGAAGATTGGAAGCCTAAGAATACCATCCCAACTGTGAAATACGTGGGTGGCATCATCATGTTGTGGGGTTGCTTTGACAACCAGCTCCGGCAGATCCGGGTAAGTTTTGAAAAACCGCTGAATCACTAGGTTGAGCACATGGAACAGGCATGGTACTTGTGCGAGGTTGCCAAGCTTCAGAGCCACCACCAGGTTCTGGCCATTGTCACACACCACCATGCCTGGCTGTAGGTGCAGCGGTGACAGCCAAAGTTCTGCCTGCTCTGTTAAAGCTGTCAACAACACCATAGAGGTGTGCGGTTTGTCCCATAAGCATATCAGCTTCAGCACAGCCTGTTGCCACTTGGCCGATGCAGTACTGCAGTGCTTCCAGCTTCCTACTGATGTGGTAATTTCGGAGATGGAGGCTGAAGAGGAGGAGGAGGTGCAGGAGCTTTATAATGTAGGGGCAACCCTGATTGACCCAGGGCCCACAATCCTTGGCGTCAGGAGGATGTGTTCCGTCCGACTGGGTCCCGGCTTCCCCTATTAACCCAGTGTGCCATCAGCGAGATGTATCGTCCCTGGCCACAAGCACTTGTCCATGTGTCCGTGGTTAGGTGGACCTTCCCTGTAACTGCATTGTTGAGGGCACGGCTAATGATCTGGGACACGTGCTTGTGTAAGGCAGGGACACCACACAGGGAGAAATAGTGGCAGCTGGAAACCGAGTACTGAGGGATGGCCGCCACCATGAGGTTGAAGAAAGATTGCGTCTCCACGAGCCTAAAAGACAATATTTAAAGTGCAAGCATTTTAGAAATGTGGCAGTTTAGTGCTATGGCCTGTGGTTGGTTGGCTGCATATTTGCGCTTGCGTTCAAAGGACTGGGGCAGGGACAAATGAATGCAGCCCTGGGACAAGGATGTGCACGTGGTTGCTGATGGTGGTGGTTGTGAGTGTCAAACTACAGGTGCAGGGCGGGAGGCATCTTCGCCTGCACCATGGACAGAGGATTGGCGTGCACGCACAACAGCGGTACAGGCAGTATTGTCACCCTTAGACACTGTTTCTGGACTCTGGCATTACTAGTCGGGTGCTTTGCTGTCATGTGCCTGAGCTTGCTGGTGGTGGTCAGGCTGGTAGTTTTGCTGCCCCTGATGATGCTGGTGACGCGCCCCCTGGGCCAGTGTTGTTTGGGGGATACCCGGAGCCGGATCGGATGGGGGTTGTAGTCTCCGAGTGGCGGTGACCCGGTCCGTGCCCAGGGTGTCAAGCTCAGTGTGTGGCAGTCCTTATAGATGTTACTAGATGTTCTTTTATGTCGACTACGCCACCCGTTGAATTGCGGTCAATACGGCCGCCGCTGCAGCAGGGTCCGCTGAGGCTGGTGATGTGTGTGCAGCTCAGATAGTATAACCCCCAACGGGAGGGGTATAGCCTCAGGGGGTCAGGTGTAGAGGATGGTGGTTGTGGAGGTGCAGGGAGGATGGTAATGAGACTCAGAGTCGGGCTGTGCAGTTCAGGGTCTTTACTTACTGCTGTTGTTCTGGTCACTCCGGCCTTGAGTGACCGCCCGAGCCGTGCTGCGTCCACCAGGTCCTGGACTCGGCCAACTCCCAAGTAATTCTGGAGCGTGATCCTGAGCTCCCTTTCTGACGTTCCTTCTCTCTGGCCTTCCCCACCAGGGATCCACCTAAGTCCGGCTCCCTCGGGCCTCTTGTTGGTAAACCCTTGTCTCTGGGTTCCCTGACCCTATTCCTGGTCTGCCTTCCGGGTGGATTTAGTGGGTGGTCGTGGCAGATCCTGCCCACGACCTCCGGTCTCTGGCTGAGGATTAGTGCCCTCCACCAGCTTGGGATCCGGTACCCTTGTGCCAACTCTTCACCCGCTGGTCTAATTTTGGGTTCTTGGAGTTCCCTCTTCTCCCCCTCTGGGTCCTTCTTTTCTCCTCTCTCTCTCTCTCTCTCTCTCTCTTGGCCTTGGAGCTGGCTGAGCTGCTCTGCTTGTCTGACCAAACCTCTACAAAAGACCCTGTTCTAAGATTGTTCCCACCTTATATACTCCCTCTATGTGTGAGCTCAGGTGACCAGCACCCAATGAGCTCCTAGCTTTACCCAGACTGCTCCCCCTATCTGCCCCTACACTACTGGGATGTTCCACCCCCCTCCCACTCCAGCCAGGGACAGACGCTGTCGTACCTGCACATTTCTCTAGTGGGAGTACCATTGGTCTGTCCCCCGGAAATGGGATGTATGTAGTGCATGCAGCCTACTGAGCTCAGTTCCACACTGAATCCTTACCCGGGAGTGGAATATCACACCTCTGGGTGAGGTGCAATACCCCTGTAGCAGCCGAATCCTCAGGGTGCTACATTCCCCCCTGGTAAATCACAGCACGTCCTCGGGCTGTTAAAGACAAAAACATCCAAAACATACAATTATTTTTCATAAACATAAACATATAAACATATAAAACATCATATATCTATCTGCATAAAACTTTTCATATAAAACTTTTCATAAATAACATTCTTGCTTCTGGTTCCTCCGGTCACAGTGCAACTTGTGACCGGGTAAAGTGCGACAGTCTTTTCTTGAAAAACTCGGCTTTCCTATAAAACCAGTAGGGGGCGCTTTAGGAAGCGCAACTATATACAAAGGGAGGTATGGCCGCTCTCAGTCCTCGGCCAGGTAATGGGAATAGGGACACACGGGTTAACAGTTCACTCTTGTCCCAACGGGGACATATTTAAATCAGCAACAGTTCTTGGTACCCCGACGGGCAACTTTATACAGTCTCTCTCTACCGTACTTCAACGACGGCGTCCTCCTGCTCTTTCTTGTTGGTTGGTTTCAGTTTCAGACCCATCCGGGTCCTCTTGCTCCTCCTCACACCGCAGCTCCTCCTCCGTCAGGCGATGCACATGGAGGGCGTAGGGTCCTTTGGCACACTTGTGCCGGGTGAAGGTGACCTCGTCCCCTACATACAGGTCACGACCTCTGTGTCCCTCCGGCAAATGGCTCTCTACGTCTCTGCGGGTTACAAAGACGTCGCCGGGGGTATGATGGTCTCTTATGAAGCCACACCCATGCTGCAGGTTGAATTTAATCACAGTCCCGGTGGTACGGGGACCATGAGCTGCACGGGGGTTCCTCCTGGTCCAGCTCTTCTGCCCTGCGCTCTGTTCCTGCAGCCGCTGCTCACGGATCCGCCTCTCTTTCCGCTCTTGCTCAAAGGCTGCCAACTGCTGGCGGCAGCACTCCACTCGCTCTGCTGCAGCTGCCCGCGTTTCTTGAGTGAACCCCATGAGGTCTCCTCCGGTGGGGTCCCACTCGAATTGTGTTTCTTCTAGCGGGAGCGGGGTTCTCCTGACGGGCTTCGGAGCCGGAATCAGGGGCTCGCACAGGGGCCTTGCTCTTTGGAGTTCCAGTTGGTAGTACTCCTGGGGCCATACAAAGGGCTGCCCATCCGGGCACGTGTGCTGGGCAAATAGATCTTCGCCCAGGTGCGGCACTCGAGATGTTGAGGGCGCGTTGATGGTAGCGGCGCCCGGGTTGACCAGGCCTTGCGACCAGGCTTGGGGCACCCTAAAGGTAAAGGGCACCGTAAGGACGGCGGCGCCCGGGGGTACTCGGCCCTGCGACCAGGCCGGTGGCTCCGCGGAGGTAGGGGGCGCTGTTGGAATTGCGGCGCCCGGAGGTACTAGACCTTGCGACCAGGCCGATGGTATTTCCTGTTTGGTCGCGCTCAGGGTCGAGGCGTGTGACGTCACAGGGGTCGCGGCCGCGGCTTCTACTTGAGGCCTAGTCTGGCACGGTGACGATGCAGCGACGGGCACGGCAGGGGGAAATTCGGGCTCTGCGACGGGGAGCTGGGGCAGGCTCACGGTTTCTCGGCTCGGGGTAGTGACGTCCCCTTTACCTGCCTCCGTCCGTTCAGCTCCCTTCTCGGCGCCGTCTCCGGCCTTCAGTCCTCCTGCACCATCCTCAGAGGCGGTCTGTCTCCTCGTCTCGGGTGGCGTGCTCCGCTGACGGGTTTCGGTCCGCTGGGCCATCTCTCGGCTCCACTCCGCCAACGTCTCTCGCTGCACCCGGGCCATCCTCCGTGCGAGGCCCTCCAGCGCAGTCTGTGCACACTCCCGGTCTCGGGGGAGCTGTGCCAGGACCTCCACTAGGCCTAGTGGGGTTGTGGCTTGTAGCAGGCTCCTGACCACTGGGTCGGTGCTGCCTGACTCTCCCTCCATCTCCGGGTAGGCTTTCTCTGGACTCCTCTCCAGACTTCTTGTCTCCGGGTGCGCTCTCTCCAGACTGCTCCAGGCGACACCCATCTTCGTTCTCTTCTTCAGTCTCCGCCCACATTGAAGGTGGTCCCGGGGCAACTTTGTGATTGTCAGTTCCAGGGGCAGTTCTCTTACGCTGATGGACACTTCCAGCATCACAGTCTCTGTTGGTGGGCGCGGTTTCTGCTTTTGGCGCCATTCTTCGACCTGGCCCACGATGGGAGGTGGCCTCTTGCCACCCTCTGGCACGCCCATAATGGCGTCCGCTCTTCCAAGGCGGGAAATCTTTGGAAATGGCGGGAATCGTCTCCCAGTGGCGGGAAACTCCATGGATGGCGGGAAAAAGCTGCAAATGGCGGACAACCGGCGGGAAACGACCTGTGATGGGGTCCGTTGGCGGGGACCCTCCGGAACCGGCGGGAGACTTCTTTTTAAGGTAACGGTGTACTTTTCTTCAGGCACGCAGTACCCGGTTGTTGCGGGCACGTTATCCTGCCGACTACGCCAAAGTTGACGCGCCCCCTGGGCCAGTGTTGTTTGGGGGATACCCGGAGCCGGATCGGATGGGGGTTGTAGTCTCCGAGTGGCGGTGACCCGGTCCGTGCCCAGGGTGTCAAGCTCAGTGTGTGGCAGTCCTTATAGATGTTACTAGATGTTCTTTTATGTCGACTACGCCACCCGTTGAATTGCGGTCAATACGGCCGCCGCTGCAGCAGGGTCCGCTGAGGCTGGTGATGTGTGTGCAGCTCAGATAGTATAACCCCCAACGGGAGGGGTATAGCCTCAGGGGGTCAGGTGTAGAGGATGGTGGTTGTGGAGGTGCAGGGAGGATGGTAATGAGACTCAGAGTTGGGCTGTGCAGTTCAGGGTCTTTACTTACTGCTGTTGTTCTGGTCACTCCGGCCTTGAGTGACCGCCCGAGCCGTGCTGCGTCCACCAGGTCCTGGACTCGGCCAACTCCCAAGTAATTCTGGAGCGTGATCCTGAGCTCCCTTTCTGACGTTCCTTCTCTCTGGCCTTCCCCACCAGGGATCCACCTAAGTCCGGCTCCCTCGGGCCTCTTGTTGGTAAACCCTTGTCTCTGGGTTCCCTGACCCTATTCCTGGTCTGCCTTCCGGGTGGATTTAGTGGGTGGTCGTGGCAGATCCTGCCCACGACCTCCGGTCTCTGGCTGAGGATTAGTGCCCTCCACCAGCTTGGGATCCGGTACCCTTGTGCCAACTCTTCACCCGCTGGTCTAATTTTGGGTTCTTGGAGTTCCCTCTTCTCCCCCTCTGGGTCCTTCTTTTCTCCTCTCTCTCTCTCTTGGCCTTGGAGCTGGCTGAGCTGCTCTGCTTGTCTGACCAAACCTCTACAAAAGACCCCGTTCTAAGATGGTTCCCACCTTATATACTCCCTCTATGTGTGAGCTCAGGTGACCAGCACCCAATGAGCTCCTAGCTTTACCCAGACTGCTCCCCCTATCTGCCCCTACACTACTGGGATGTTCCACCCCCCTCCCACTCCAGCCAGGGACAGACGCTGTCATACCTGCACATTTCTCTAGTGGGAGTACCATTGGTCTGTCCCCCGGAAATGGGATGTATGTAGTGCATGCAGCCTACTGAGCTCAGTTCCACACTCCATCCTTACCCGGGAGTGGAATATCACACCTCTGGGTGAGGTGCAATACCCCTGTAGCAGCCGAATCCTCAGGGTGCTACACTGGCATGGCAGATTTTGCAAATAGCCTTTTTTTGGGTTAACTGGACAGTTTTTAAAAAAGAGCCAGACTCTGGAAGACCTAACAGTTGGACTGGCAACTTTCCTCGTGATAAATGTCCCACCTCGTCTTCCCCGTATGCACCCTGGGCCTCCTTCTGACTCGCTGGCAATTGTGTCTCATCATCATCATCCACCTCTTGCGACAGTAATTGCACTTTTCGACCGTCGCCTTTATGTAACCATGGCTGCTCAAATATTTGGGCATAGCTACATGTGATCTCTTCTTGCCCCACTTGAAACGGGCCAGGAGAGAGGCCCAAATCTATAAATGGGAAAGTAAACAGCTCTTCTGAGCGTTCAAGTGTGGGATCAGTTGTCTCTGGGCACTCGGCATAGTGGGAGTAAGGAGGATCAGGGTGAGGAATATGTGGTCCATACTCATGGCTACTGAGACTGGACAGTGTGAAAGACGGTGGTGGTGGTGGCAAAGTGACTGGAAGCATTATATGCTATCCAACCAACAACCTTTTCACACTGCTCTGGCTTTAAGTGTGGGGTTCCGCTGCCCCCTACAAAGTGGGACAGGAAGATAGGGTGACCATGATGTGGGTGCTTGTTGTGCTCACTCAGCAGACATAATTTCAGCTTGCCCACGGCATAGGCCTTTGCGTGCACCATCACCATTACGTCCACTTCACTGTCCCTTGCCAAGCGTTTTGCCCATTTTAAATGGAGTGTAATTTTTGGCCCGCTCCAAAAAATGTCACGATTATAACTGCAGTAATATCGGATCACGTCTGATGACCAGGATTTTATGCAATGGCCTTATAGATGTGGTATTGGTCAGCGATCAAGTGTGAATAGGATGAACAACACACAACTGGCAGACTTTAAATGGAGGGTAATATGTAGCTTGCTCCAAAAAATGTCACGATTATCTCCTCAGTAATATCGGATAACGTCTGATGACTACGGTTTTAGGCAGTGGCCTTATAAATGTGGTATTGGTCAGCGACCAAGTGTGAATAGGATGAACAACACACAACTGGCAGACTTTAAATGGAGGGTAATATTTGGCACGCTCCAAAAAATGTCATGATTACTGCAGTAATATCAGATGACGTCTGATGACCACGGTTTTAGGCAGTGGCCTTATATATGTGGTATTGGTCAGCGATCAAGTGTGAATAGGATGAACAACACACAACTGGCAGACTTTAAATGGAGGGTAATATTTGGCACGCTCCAAAAAATGTCATGATTACTTCAGTAATATCAGATGACGTCTGATGACCATGGTTTTAGGCAGTGGCCTTATAGATGTGGTATTGGTCATAGACCAAGTGTGAATAGCATGAATAACACACAGCTGGCAGACTTTAAATGGAGGGTAAAATTTGGCATGCTCCAAAAAATGTCATGGTTATTACAGCAGTAATATCGGATAATGTCTGATGACCATGGTTTTAGGCAGTGGCCTTATAGATGTGGCATTGGTCAGCGACCAAGTGTGAATATGTTGAACAACACATAACTTGCAGACTTTAAATGGAGGGTAAAATTTGGCATGCTCCAAAAAATGTCACGATTATTACAGAAGTAATATCATATCACGTCTGACCACGGTTTTAAGCAGTGGCGTTATAGATATAAATAATCAGGATTAAGAGCAAAAACAATTTGGATGTGAATGTATTTTAATGCACACCTGAAACACACTTCTTTTTTGTGTAGCATCATGGGAAAGTGTAAAGAAATCAGCCAAGATATCAGGAAGAGAAATGTGGACTTTCACAAGTCTGGCTCATCCTTGGGTACAATTTCAAGATACCTGAAGGTGCCTCGCTCATCTGTACAAACAATTATACATAAGTACAAACAAGATGGGAATGTCCAGCATTCATACTGCTCAGGAAGGTAATGGGTTCTGTGTCCCAGAGATGAACGTGCTTTGGTCCAACATGTGAATATAAATCCAAGGACAAAAGCAAAAGACCTTGTGAAGATGATGGCAGAAGCTGATAAGTTTGTGTCAATATCCACAGTGAAACGAGTACTGTATCAACATAGGCTGAAAGTCCATGCTGCCAGGAAGAAGTCATTACTCCAAAAGAAACATAAAGAAACCAGATTAATGTTTGTAAATGTACACAGGAACAAAGACCTTAATTTTTGGAAACTTGTCCTGTGGTCTGAAGAAACTAAAATTGAACTTTTTGGGCATAATGACCATCGTTAAGTTTGGAGGAAAAAGGGAGAAGCTTGGAAGTCTAAGAATACCATCCCAACTGTGAAATACGGGGGTGGCATCATCATGTTGTGGGGTTGTTTTGCTGCAGGAGGGTCTGGTGCCCTTCACAAAATAGATGGCATCATGAGAAAAGAAGATCATGTGACAATACTGAAGCAACATCTCAAGACATCAGCCAGGAAGTTAAAGCTTGGTAAGAAATGGGTCTTCCAAATGGACAATGACCTGAAACTGTAATGCACACGCCCGGGCTGAGCGGCGTGTGCGTGCGATTCCACTGGACCATGCCGGAGAGTGAATGCCTGGAGGGGCGTAACTAGGTATTCACCCGATCCGACCAGGGTCGCACGACGGCATACGACGCCAGTGCACCAAGGAGGAACCGAGCAGAGGGACCAGGTGCTACTCCAGGACAGACCCCGGACACAGCTGTTGACCCACACAGGGGAATACAGGAACAGACAGGTTAGGCTGGCACACAGACTGGTGGGTATAGGCAGGCACGACTGGTATGCAGACAGGCGGTTATGCAGGCAGGGGGGTACAGGCAAGCACGGCTAGAGTGCAGACAAGGAGGCGCTAGCAGGTAGGAACACAGGCGGGATAGGACCCAGTACACAGTGGGACTCAGGAACAGAACCACAGATGTGGCGGACAAACACAGCAGAGTGAGGCCGCCCAGAGAGGCGAGCGAGAGCAGGGCAGGACAAGACCGCCTAAAGCGGTGAGCGAGAGCAGAGCAGGACGAGGCCGCCCGGAGCGGCGAGCAAGAGCAGAGCAGGACGAGGCCGCCTGGAGCGGCGAGCAAGATCAGAGCAGGACAAGGCCGCCCGGAGCAGCGAGCAAGAGCAGAGCAGGACAAGGCCGCCCGGAGCAAGAGCAGAGCAGGACGAGGCCGCCCGGAGCGGTGAGCAAGAGCAGAGCAGGACGAGGCCGCCTGGAGCGGCGAGCAAGAACAGAGCAAGACAAGGCCGCCCGGAGCGGCGAGCAAGAGCAGAGCAAGACAAGGCCGCTCGGAGCAAGAGCAGAGCAGGACAAGGCCGCCTGGAGCGGCGAGCAAGAGCAGAGCAGGCTAGAACTGCCAGGAGCGGCGAGCAAGAGCAGAGCAGGCTAGAACCGCCGGAGCGGTGAGCAAGAGCAGAGCAGGCTAGAACCGCCAGAGCGGTGAGCAAAGGCAGAGCAGGCTAGAACCGCCAGAGCGGTGAGCAAAGGTAGAGCAGGCTAGAACCGCCGGAGCGGTGAGCAAAGGCAGAGCAGGCTAGAACCGCCGGAGCGGTGAGCAAAGGCAGAGCAGGCTAGAACCGCCAGAGCGGTGAGCAAAGGCAGAGCAGGCTAGAACCGCCAGAGCGGTGAGCAAAGGCAGAGCAGACTAGAACCGCCGGAGCGGTGAGCAAAGGCAGAGCAGGCTAGAACCGCCAGAGCGGTGAGCAAAGGCAGAGCAGGCTACAACCGCTGGAGCGGTGAGCAAAGGCAGAGCAGGCTAGAACCGCCGGAGCGGTGAGCAAAGGCAGAGCAGGCTAGAACCGCCGGAGCGGTGAGCAAAGGCAGAGCAGGCTAGAACCGCCAGAGCAGTGAGCAAAGGCAGAGCAGGCTAGAACCGCCGGAGCGGTGAGCAAAGGCAGAGCAGGCTAGAACCGCCGGAGCGGTGAGCAAAGGCAGAGCAGGCTAGAACCGCCGGAGCAGTGAGCAAAGGCAGAGCAGGCTAGAACAGGGCTCTGTTCACACGGAACAGACAGGAAGGGAAAGGCAGAACCAGATACCCACAGGGTACTTGCAGTGAAGTAGCGAGTGGACCACAAACTCACAACCGGGAGTACAGTGACAACGAGCAGGAGTTAGGTACGAGTTCAGACTGTGCAGAAAAAGGAAAGGTACGGACGTTGAGAAACACGGGAAAACAGGCTAGAAGAGTATACAGACAAGAACAGACACAGTAGCAAGATACAGGAGCGGGTCTAGGAATGCAGCCCCTAGAAGGTGGGAGGAACAGGCCAGGAGCGTGTTCAGACAGGACAGACAAGATACAGGAGCGGGTCTAGGTATGCGGCCCCTAGAAGGCGAGACGAACAGGCAAGGAGCGTGTTCAGACAGGCCTGGAAATACAGCCTCCAGGATAAGCAGACAAGAGAACACAGAAGGGGACCTGGCACAATCAGAGTGAAAGACCACACTGAATGAAACACAATGCTCAGGCAGGGATTCAGTGGAGCAGCTGGGTTAAATAGCAGATGACAGACAGCAATAGGCTGAGAACACACAAGGGATGTGCCTGCAGCAGGTACAAGAAACAGGAAGTGATCGGGCGCCGCCCTTAAGCAGCAGACACAGAGGCAAGCAAACAGCATGGAGGGAAGCCAGGCTAGCAGACTGGACTGGAGATCAAGTGCGCGCTCTTGCACAGTGGGAGATGGACCACTATGCAAGGACGCCGCCAGGTATGTTACAGAAACATACTGCCAAAATGCTAACAAAGTGGCTTAAGGATAACAAAGTCAATGTTTTGAAGTGGCCATTACAGAACCCTCATCTCAATCCTATTGAAAATTTATGGGCAAAGCTGAAAAGGCAGGTGTGAGCAAGGCGACCTACAAACCTGGATCAGTTACACCAGTTTTGTCAGGAGGAATGGGCCCGAATTCCGACCAACTATTGTGAGAAGCTTGTGGAAGTCAGACCCAAGTCATTCAGTTTAAGGGCAATGGCACCAAATACTAATGCAATGTATGTAAACTTTTGACTTTGTAGTAAGTAATAAAAATGCCTTAAAACATTCTCTCTCTCTCATTATTCTGGCATTTTGGCAAATATTAAAAATTATGGTAATCCTAATTGACCTAAAATGGGAAAGGTTTATTCTGATTTCAAGTTATATATTGAGAAAAACATGCATATGTGTCTTTTTATATAGTGTATGTAAACTTCTGGTGTCAACTGTATATACAACTCCAATTTATAAGGAGGTTTTTCTCTAAAATTCTGCAGGAATCAGAGTGGAAAAGATTGCATTAATTCTAGGGGAGAAAATCAACTTAAATACAACACATAACATTCATAGTACAGCAGGTCCTATTTCACAACTTCAAACTTTTACAGTCAACTTTTTACAGACTGATGATGTCATAACAGTCATGACAAATCAAAGGCTGTCCTAGAGACTCCGAATGTAAGAGATCCGCAGGCCTCCCGTCTACCTGCCAGGTGCCACTGCCCTGGAACATGAACCGGAGTCTTGCAAATCGATCCGCTCATCTCAAATTGGGACTTGGATTTATTTTTGTCATTTTTAGTTGTATCTGAAGCGCCCCCTGGGCCGTGGGGTACTCGGTAGCCGGGTCGGTCGATGCTGGGGATGTCATGGTGGCGGTGACCCGGTCCGCGACCCAGAGCGGTCAATTAAAGGAAAAGTAAAACGGGAATAAAGTTTTTGGAGAATAATATTTTGTGACGCACGCCACCTGTGGTATGCGGCTATATAGGGCTACCGCTGCGGTGCAGATCCACTGGAGCCGATGGTGACGCAGCAAAGTTGGTTCAGTTCTCCACAGGCAGAGCTTAGCTCCAGGGCAGTGTAGATGGTGATTTTATGAGGTAGATGTTGTCGGTGCAGTGTAGTGCAGGGCAGTTGATGGCGCATCAATTATTCAAGGACACAGTGGGTCTTCAGGTTTTACTCACAGTTGTTCAAGACTCCAGGTTACAGTTACCGGTGTGTAACATCGTCCTGTGTCCTCCGGGGTAGGGGTCCAGCAAACCCTCAGGTATCTCAGGAGCACTTACACGGGACCCCGTTCTATGTACCTTTTTCGGTCGTCTCACTGCGCTGGCTCTCACCCTCCTGCCCTGCACCTCACAATCAGTGTCCCAAGCTAGTGGCCTCGGGTCTTGTCGGGCGACGTGCTCTCAGTCCCCTGGACCCTATGCGGCCACCTTTTCGGCGATGTAATTGTGGATTTTGGCTGCAACACCTTGAAAATGCTGCTGCCTCCGGTTGGCTAGCTGAGAGTGGTTGTTCTCAACTAGTTTGGGGCCGGTCCCCTTCTGCAGCCTGATCCCTCCACGTCAGCGTGAATTCGGGGTCACGGGTTGCCTCTGCACTCGCCGTGCCTCTGGGATCCCTTCTGTCTTCCTGGAACCCTCCTCACTGCTCCTCTCTTCTTTCCTCTCTCTCTCTCTCCTCCTTGCTCTCCTGAGCAGAGCTCCTCCTGAGCTCTCACAGACTCCTCTCCACTCAACTCTTTCTCCTGACTCCAAGTCTGTGCTCTACTGAACTTCTTCCTCCATCCACACAAACTACATGGTTCCCCCTCTCTTGGTTCCCCCCCTTCCAGCCAGGGACAGGGCTCCGCAGTGAACAAGTGCATATTGCACCGCCTGCTGGTCTGGCGTGGTGTAGTGTTGGATGTAGATGTGTGGGTCCTGGGTAGTACTCCATCCTTACCTAAGAGTGGGGTACCACACCTCTGGGTGAGATGCAGTACCTCTGTGGCAACTGGACCCGCAGGGACGCCACATTAGTCAGAACTCTTTCATTTTTACATAAGCATCACTATATGACATCTGGCTTTTTTGGTGTCTTTAAGGCCGAGTTCACACAGAGAGTAAATACTCATTATTGCATTTTCGCTGCCTTTTTTATGAATTTTCTCCCTTATTTGATGTGTTTTTGGTGCAGATGTTGAAGCTGTATTTTAAATGTGTTTTTATAATACAGGAAAGCTTTGATTCTGCACGTATTTGGCTGAGTGCAGGCGCCGGGCAGCATAATAACGCTGTTATCCTGCAGATTAACCCCATATGTGCAGGCTAATAGCGTTATTTCTGGTCACGGTTTCCCTTTAAGCTGTGTATCTAATCCTATCATGTGTAGTTCAATCAAATAATACAGTCTGCTGAGCTGTGTATCTCATCCTATCATGTGTAGTCCTATCAAATAATGGAGACTGCGTTCCCCTTCATCTGGTATTAACCAGAATGCCCTGGGCACATTGCCATTAGGGTGGAAAAGCTCCTTGAAAATAATAAAAACATATGAAAAAGATGACAGTACCGGGGTCTTTGAAAAATTGATACAATGTGGATTTGTTACCACCACAAAGTGCCCATATACAGATATAAATATAGGTCAAGACTACATTGATTATAGTATTTATTAGGAAAAAAGTGAACGAAGAATGAATTAATAAAGATCACAAAAAAATTATCAAACATGATTCATAATAAGGGCTGGTTCGACAGGTAGGCAGGGTAGGCACTAGCCTAGGGCGCTACCCCTTGTCTCCCCGAGGGGGCTCAGTTTAAAAAAAAAAAAGACATTGTTTCGGCCCCTTCCTCCAGTCACAGGCATTCAGTGAGTCACTAACACCGCTCACCGCCTGTCGCTCCCTCTCTGCACTGAATTGTATTTGCCTCTTTAAGACAATCTGAGCGCTGCCCAGGACAGGAGCAAAAGAGCTGTAATCAGCTCCCTCCCCTGCCGGTAACTCCAACAAGACGCAGGCTACTTCCGGTGTGTTCTCTGTTACAGGATGGCGCCACACAGGAATACGGCACTAGAAACGCCATCAGTTTTGTTACAAGTTGCATCTGTCACATGACCTTAACTGAAACCCACGGCCTCCATTATACTAACAGCTATATTAGTTTCCATCACTATCCTTGGGTAGGACATTTAAAATATAGAATGTCAGGGATGAATAACGCTATTTGTCCCTTGTAATGTGTAATTGGTCCACAAACAATGAACGATTCTATATAGAACTTTGACATTGCGCTCCCTTTTAAGCCTCATCCCTAAAGTACGCCACATTTTTTTTACTTGTGCTGGTATTTTTTTGGTGAGAAAAGTAATAATTTGAGTGGAAGTGGTCGTCAGAGATTATTATCGGACTGATCGGAGGGAGGAGGTGCAGTATTAGGGGTCCTGTTACCTCAGTTTCTTGCCTATTCCTTTGGTGGGGGTCACCATAAGCTTCATTTGCCTAAGGCACCAAAATACCTTGTCCTTATCATGATATTAATAAAAATAACAAAAAGCAGGTCTGTATATGAGAAGAATTTAACCAAACGCACAAAAGACACTTAGATGTTTTATATATACATATATATATATTTGTGCAATAAAGTTGTTACAAATTTGCAATGATGATAAAAGAAAGTGTGTAGATACAGTGACTTTCTATAGAAAGGAGCAGATGATTCCGCTCCTCAGGCCTCGGCTTACACTTTTGCCGCTTTTGGACATCCAGGTCTGGATCACACATGAGAGAGGAGAAGAGCAGGAATGTGTGACTTGTGATCTGTATAGTTGGAGTTTTCCTGGATTCCTTCAGCATCGCGATTAGCCATATGGCCTTCTGTCTGACCATGGTCAGGAAGGTGAAGGAGCAGCCGCTTCCTTCTGTCTGACCATGGCCTGGTAGAGGAAGGAGCAGCCGCTTCCTTCTGTCTGTACATGGCCAAGTAGGAGAAGGAGCAGCCGCTTCCTTGTGTCTGTACATGGCCAAGTAGGAGAAGGAGCAGCCGCTTCCTTCTTTATGTCCATATCTTGTAGTCGTCTCCTTACCACCACATTGTAGATGAGTCGTCCAGATGGTAACATAGCAAGTATGGCTGAAAGAAGTCCTTCAATTTCAGCCTTTAATTACTTGCTATGTTGATCCAGAGGAAGGCGAAAAATAACCCTGAGGACTCGTTGCTGGATCATCCTCATATCAAGGGAAAAAAATTCCTTCCTGACCCCAAATATGGCGATCGGAATAAATCCCTGGATGTTTGGTGCTCAAATCTACTTGGATGTTATGTGGTGGAAGCTTGGTAGGTTTGTCACAGTCCGGTAAATAAGAAAGTCCAGTGTAATTGTCTCATCCGATTAATGTAAATCTTCATTCCTGGATGTTGCTGGAATGGGGCTGATTTTTATCAGCCTAATACTCCTGCTGTAAGAAGAGAAATATACACGTCTGAGAATCAGCCCCTCACATACAGTATATACAGTACTAGGGGGATATAGCGATAAGGTGTATAGTGGGTAAGTGTGTTACTGGGTAGTGATAACACTATGGATGTCTGTATGTGTTGTACTTACATAGCAATATGGGAATGGTGGGTCGGCTCTGCCGGACTCCACATCGCTCCAGTCTATAGAATAGAAAAACGGATGCGATCTGATGGATGATGTAATGGCAGATCGGGCAGATGGAGATTTGCAGAGAAACTAGAAAATGATAGAGACCATTAGTCATTATATTATGTATTATTACTGACAAGTTTTTACACAATGTCTATGGACTATTCCCATCTTATCTTCTATCTCATTTAGTAATCCCCCCATCATACTTATCCATCTGATCTTACTCACCCCTTTTATGATGTCCATGGTATGACAGCAGATCCCAGGTGGAAAATAAGGGATGTCATCAAGCAGAGACTGGTGGTATTCATCCATTGTGCCTTTGCAATAGAATGGCTGGTCACCTACACTCATTATATATAAGATGACGCCGAAGGAAAAGGAGTCTGCCAGATGGTTGTAGCCTTTACTGTCCATTATCTGTGGAAACATGAGATTGGAGAGGAGCTTAATATACCGGGAAGGGGATTTACACACAGAGACTATGAGGACCGGTCTGTGATTAGATATCAGCAGGATACATTGGGATCAGATTATCCCTCAATCCTACTATTGGCATCAATCACACAGAGATGTTCCTTACCTCGGGCGCTATGTAACCCTTAGTGCCAACCTTGTTCTTCACTATGCCATCCTCAAATACATTCATGGCTGCTAAGCCAAAGTCGGAGATTTTGATGTGTCCGGTGTCTTGGAGGAGGATATTATCTGGCTTCAGGTCACTGCAGGGAGAAGGAGCAGATACTGATTGTGAGGACAATTCATGGAAAGAACTTTCTACAATAGATATGTAAGGAGACAACAGAGAGTCACAGGTGACAGATTTATGAAGGTGAAATGATTACCGATGTATGACGCCGCGTTCATGCAGGAACTGGAGTCCGCACACCATCTCTGCCGCAAAGAGTCTGTGGAGTAGAAAGGATGGATCAGTGGTTACATGCACAATCATACAGAGAACATGAGGAGATCACACACGTGTCCTTTTCATGTCATTATTTTCTCCTGTTGTCGTTGTCCATTGCTCTAGGACTACAGTGTGAGGGCAACGGATTATTAATATTCAGTATAAGACATTTACCTTGTTGTCCTTGTGTTAAACAGCATTGAATCTGCCATGTGGTCAAACAGGTCTCCTCCGGCCATATAGTCCATGGCTATCACATACTCCAATGGTGATTCCATAAACGCCCGCATAGTCATTAGGTAGGGGCATCCGGCAGCCATTCTCAGGACTTCTAGCTCTGTAGAGAATATGTCCTCTCTACAATAACTTCTGTCCATGATTTTAATGGCCTGAAGTCCTTCATTGACCAGATCCAATGCCAAGATGACCTGGAGAAAAATCACAACAGATCAGACCAAACTCCCATCTATTAGTGTGTAGTAGTTCTCTAGTTTATCTCATATATCATTACATATGAGCATCCTGTAATGAATATGTACAACCCTCCTGTGCATCTGGTGCAGGATACATTGATGAACATGGTGGAGGATAAATTCACACTTACATTTCCGAAGCCTCCCTTTCCAAGAACTTTCTGGAAGTCAAGGCTGTCAAAGTCAATAGTATTATTAGTGTTGACCACTTCTCTCAGGGGTGAAATACAGATTCTAGCATCACCGTGGTCTTCTGCTGGCATGTCTGCTATGTCAGGGGGTATCATAAGGCCTCCATCTGCTGAGAAAATACAAGATTTATTAAACCCTTTGCGAACACATAATGGAAATGTTTGTCATGTTGTGCATAAAATGTATGAAGCGGGCTCATTAGCTGAGCATGCACCATATCAGGCAGATGCTGGCTGTATTACATAGCTGACACTTGCCTATAACTGCAGCGACTGGAGCACACTCCAATTACTGTAGTTTAACCATTTCAATGCTGACAGTGATATTTAAATGAAGCTATTGCCGATTTGAGTGCACCAGCACCTATTAACCCCCCAGGACACTATTGCAGGGGGTCAATTGTTTAAAATGACTACCTGGGCCTACTGCTGAAAGCCCCAGTCTGTCACTTTTGGCCTAGTGTTAAGACCAGCCTGGCTTAATTTCATACGAGAATGTCAATTTATCTATATACAGTTCTACCACAGTATATAGTACAAGCGATCAGAAAATCACAGGTTTAAGTCCCCCAAGGAAACTAAAAAGTGAAGTAAATAAAAAAAATAGTTTAAAAAAGGGAAAATGTAAAAAATATTTGAATCACCAAATTGACATAATTATAATCATATTTATAAGCACATCTTGTATCCGCATAAGTCCGATTTTGCAAAAATATAAAATTAAATATTGCCTACAGTAAACACTAACATGATAAAAAAATGAAACATTAGAATTGCATTTTTGGGGGGCGCTGTATCCACCTAAAAAATTGCAATAAAAAGATATCACAATGTCCTGTCTACCCAGGAAAGGTATCATTAAAAGCTACAGTTCACCACGCAAAAAATCATCAAGCCCTCACACATCTCCATCCAGCGATCACAATCACACAGTTCCAATGTCTCAGAACATGGCCACACAAAGCATTTGTTTAAATAAAACTCTTAAGTATTTTTTAGAAACCCCTATGCAAGTTCAGCAGTATCATAGCTGTAACTGACATGGAGAATCATTTTGTCAGGTCATTTTTACCACTCAATGAACATCTAGAAAAAAACAATGTTGGAATCACTTTTTTTCCACAATTTTACCACAGATTAAATCTTTTTCCTCGTGCTCCAGAACATTGAATGGTAAAATAAATAATGTTCAAAACTACAACTCGGCCACTGAAAAAACAAGTCCACATACAGCTACATTGCCAGAAAAATGAATAAATAAATAGTTATGAGTTTTCAAAGGAGGGGGAGAAAAAAAAAGGTTGCCTGGTCAATAAGGGGTTAACAAATGTAGCTCCAGAGAAAATATTATAATTTTAAATGGCATTATGTAAATGAGCAGGAAATGTCTAATATTTGGGCTCTCATTTATCAAAACTGTCCAATAGCAAAACTGTCCCTGTTGTCCATAGCAACGAATCACAACATAGATTCCATCTCTTAACATTCTATGGAACAATGAAAGCTGCATTGTGATTGGTTGCTATGGGCAACAAGGACAGTTTTTCTGCACTTTTGATAATTGATGCCAGTACATAATATTAGGAGTATAATCCTCCTCACCCCCAGTCTTATTACACTGAGCAGATCCATCTTACCTGGTCCATCTGTATCCAGTGATGTGTTTGGTGGAGAAACACTCAGCTGTTTGTTCTCTGGGATGGAGATGTTTTCAGCTGATGACCTCGACCTCCGTAATGCACCATTCCCATTTATAATGGGTTTAGCGTAGATGAGACGTCTTCTACATTGGACAACCCAGTCTCTGCTGTTCCTGATCCTCTTCTGGGCTGCCGCTCTTTGTAGTTTCGGTGCCTCCAGACTTTCAGATCTGGAGGATGTCACTTGTCTCGGTGTCTCTTGGAGAACCTCTTCCAGCTCTAACTCTGTGTTGATGTTTCTCCTCTTATTGAGGATGACATCTTTGTTCCTCCTCCTTATTTCAGGGACCAGATCTCCGAGTTTTTTCAAGGAGATAAGTATGGCCCTCTGAAGCTCAGCGGAGGTTGCAGAGTGAGACTCCATGAGGGTCTCCATTTTCCTTCTCTCTGTAAGGATCTCATGTCTTTTGGTCTTTCTCATTTTGTCCAGAGTTTGACGTTTGGACGCCATTTCTGAGGCGTCAGTGTCCACGTCCGGTAGTATAAAGCCTTTTCGCCCAATAGCGAACAATGGTACCTGCTCTTCATTTAATCCTCTCCTCTCACTGAGAACCCGATCTCTATGGGCTCTTCTTCTCTCTTTATCCATTTTATAATCAATTTTTGCTTCGTTCGTGACGAAAAACAAAAGGGGCTGCCTCACCCTTGGGAGTCTGTAAGGCAGTGATTTCCCTTAGGCCGGAACACTGGGATATAGAATGCGGTGATGTCATCACATCACTTGTGACATCATTTTCATTCTGATCTCACCTCACAATGAGATAGATGGATAGATAGATAGATAGATAGATAGATAGATAGATAGATAGATAGATAGATAGATAGATAGATAGATAGATAAGAAAAAAGATAAAAAACAGCACAAGCAAAAAGTTTAGGTGAAAAGCCCCCTGTTATATACCAGTCCTCTTATATAATCCAAAAATATGGAGGCAGCACACAGATGAAGTAGAAAAATTTATATTATGTAATAGCCCATGTAGCTTCAGAAAGGTGCACAATACTGGACCGAAACGTCGCCACATGGGCTATTAAATAATAAAAAAAAAAATTGTCTTCAACTGTGTGCTGCCTCCATATTTTTGGATTAGATAGGTAGATAGATATCAAATTTGGAGGATGCTGAACCAAACTTTTGCTTATAAATAAATAAATATATATATATATGCACTGTGTGCTCAATTTGCATTTTTGATTATTCATTTTAATATTGAACAACTCCAGTGCAGTCGGTCAATTTAAAATGTTAATAAACCTGAACCCTGAATATTTAGGAAAATAAAAGTGAGGTTTTGTCTTTCTTATGAGAATATCTATGTGTGCAGAATTATTATTGTTTTTTTTAAACTCGTTTCTTGAAGAATTCTTTATAATAAATGTTACAAACATACAGCAATAAGATATAAATCCGAATCCTGTTATAAACATCAGTAAATATCCATTTTAAAACAATGTTTCAGGTATTGTATCACACGTTTAACAATAGGTAACTGCAATACAGTAAAATATCTAATATATATAATCGTCTTATCCTGTCTCTCTGTCCAGGAAATCCCGCGTCGCTGATTGGGCCAATCAGCGACGCGGGATTTCAGAAAAAGATGGCGGCCGTTAGCGGCTCATCTGCCGGACGGAAGTCAGCGGCGATGCAGCCGGGAGATGAGCGGCGCTAGCTGCTCATCTCCCCGCTGCTGGCAGCACAAGTACCCCGACGGGCGGCGCCGCTGACCTCCATGCGGCTACTGTCGGGAGATCAGCGGCTTGGGCCGCTGATCTCCCGACGGCAAGTGTGAAGGGAGGGACGGCGACGCTGCCCGGTCCTCAGTAATACGGTTCGCTGATTTAAACACCGCTCTGCTGATTGGTCGCGGCCGCTACCAATCAGCGAGATTGGCGCCAAATTTAAACAACGCTCTGCTGATTGGTCGCGGCCGCCAGCAGCGAACAATCAGGGAGATTGGCGCCAAATTTAAACACCGCTCTGCTGATTGGTCGCAGTCGCCACCAATCAGCATTATTGGCGCCAAATCTAAACCCCGCTCTGCTGATTGGTCGCGACCGCTGGCCGCGACCAGTCAGCGATATTGGCGCCAAATTTAAACACCGTTTTGCTGATTGGTCTCGGTCGCGACTAATCAGCGATTTTAGCGCCAAATTTAAACAAGCTCTCCGGTCCTCACTAACACAGTTCGCTGAATGGTCGCGGCCGCCACCCGCAACCAATCACCGATATTGCCGCCAAATTTAAACACCGTTTTGCTGATTGGTCGCGGTTGCCGGCCGCGACCAATCAGCGATTTTGGCGCCAAATTTAAACAACGCTCTGCTGAATGCACCCGGTCGGCCGCGTACATATTGTAGAATACCCGATGCGTTAGAATCGGGCCACCATCTAGTATTAATATATAGGACATTGAAGTATCGGAATTATGTGAATATTACAGAGATCAAAGTATTTATTATTCAAGACAGGAGGACAGTCTTCTTGATCCATTTTATATCAGGAATCTCATCATCCCATGTATTTAGGAACCTGGAGCACATCGGGCTGCTACATATTTTTTAATTTCTTTGATTATTATTATTTATTCTTTCTGAATAACCTATTATTTTTTATTCCTTATAGTTCATTTTTCATTATTTTTCTTTATTTTTCATCTTTTATCTTTATTTTTCCCCTTTTTTATCTTTATTTTTTTATTTTATTTTATTTTTTATTAATTTTATTTTTTCCTTTATTTTTTTTCATTTTCATTTTTATTTTATTTTTCTTTCCTCTTATTCAGTCTTTTCCTATGTTTTTTTCCCTTCCTCTACACTTTTTATCTGCTCCTAGCATGGTTTCATTTTCCACCTCTTTCTCTCTTCTGTTTTTTTATGACAATAAAACTACCCCTCCTGCTTTCCCACCCATTCCTCATGTTCTGCTCCATCCGTTAGTGGCCTGACATACAGTACAGACCAAAAGTTTGGACACACCTTCTCATTTAAAGATTTTTCTGTATTTTCATGACTATGAAAATTGTACATTCACACTGAAGGCATCAAAACTTTGAATTAACACATGTGGAATTATATACTTAACAAAAAAATGTGAAACAACTGAAAATATGTCTTATATTCTAGGTTCTTCAAAGTAGCCACCTTTTGCTTTGATGACTGCTTTGCACACTCTTGGCATTCTCTTGATGAGCTTCAAGAGGTAGTCACCGGAAATGGTTTTCACTTCACAGGTGTGCCCTGTCAGGTTTAATAAGTGGGATTTCTTGCCTTTTAAATGGCGTTGGTACCATCAGTTGTGTTGTGCAGAAGTCTGGTGGATACACAGCTGATAGTCCTACTGAATAGACTGTTAGAATTTGTATTATGGCAAGAAAAAAGCAGCTAAGCAAAGAAAAACGAGTGGCCATCATTGCTTTAAGAAATGAAGGTCAGTCAGTGCGAAAAATTGGGAAAACTTTGAAAGTGTCCCCAAGTGCAGTTGCAAAAACCATCAAACGCTACAAAGAAACTGGCTCACATGAGGACCGCCCCAGGAAAGGAAGACCAAGAGTCACCTCTGCTTCTGAGGATAAGTTTATCCGAGTCACCAGCCTCAGAAATCGCAGGTTAACAGCAGCTCAGATTAGAGACCAGGTCAATGCCACACAGAGTTCTAGCAGCAGACACATCTCTTCAACAACTGTTAAGAGGAGACTTTGTGCAGCAGGCCTTCATGGTAAAATAGCTGCTAGGAAACCACTGCTAAGGACAGGCAACAAGCAGAAGAGACTTGTTTGGGCTAAAGAACACAAGGAACGGACATTAGACCAGTGGAAATCTGTGCTTTGGTCTGATGAGTCCAAATTTGAGATCTTTGGTTCCAACCACCGTGTCTTTGTGCGACGCAGAAAAGGTGAACGGATGGACTCTACATGCCTGGTTCCCACCGTGAAGCATGGAGGAGGAGGTGTGATGGTGTGGGGGTGCTTTGCTGGTGACACTGTTGGGGATTTATTCAAAATTGAAGGCATACTGAACCAGCATGGATACCACAGCATCTTGCAGCGGCATGCTATTCTATCCGGTTTGCGCTTAGTTGGACAATCATTTATTTTTCAACAGGACAATGACCCCAAACACACCTCCAGGCTGTGTAAGGGCTATTTGACCAAGAAGGAGAGTGAAGGGGTGCTACGCCAGATGACCTGGCCTCCACAGTCACCAGACCTGAACCCAATCGTTCTCTGGCCTTGAGACGAGGAGCGGGTCAGGGTTAACCAGTTTCTCTGCCCGGTCAGGGTCCTGTTCTAAGAAGGCCTTGGAGGGGAGCAGAGGAGATAGGCTCCACAGGCAAAAGGATCCCAGGGGAATACGGATGGAGCGGAGTCGCCACCTGTATTCTTCACTCTGGCTTAGCCAGAGGGATTCCTTCTGCAAGAGGGGTGACCGGCTCCCGATATCTGACTGTGTACTTCACGTCACTGTTGGAAAAGCCCGGCGGCTTAGTGGATCCCAGGGAGGAACACAAGCGGGAGGAGAGAAAAAGGAGAGGAACACACCAGCGGGGTCTTGACAGGTGCCCTTGATCTACCTGGGAAGTGCTGAACCCCCTACCCGGTGGCCGCAGTACGCCGTGTGTAGCAGAGAGAAGCTTTGCGGCTGAAAGTACATCTAAAGTGAGTAAAGACCAGGATGACTTCATCCACCGCCTCCGCTTGTTTATTCCTGCGCGGCACTGCACCCACCATACCTCCACACAGATCGTTCATTGATCACTGCCCTGAGGCCTACTCCGCCTGTGGGGAGTAGTACCAAACCGAGCTGCCATAACATCAGCCTCAGAGGACTGTTGCAGCGCTCGTGGCCTTCACCAGAAACCACAGGTGGCGAAGTCAAACAACCACTCATCCAATTGCCCATATTTTTCATGTGACAGCCCTGGGCACGGAACGGGCCAAGGCCACGACTGCATCCCCGCGACATCTGCAAGGCCCGGCTCCGAGTATCCCCCATAGCCCAGGGAGGGCGATTCAGTTGCCTCTACAGTATATGTTTGACAAAGGTCTTTGATGATGGAAACGTTACTTGTAATACACACTGTCCATATGGACCACTGCAATAAAAGATTCACGTTTTTCACTCTACTCACCTCAGAGTGACGGATTCTTTCTACTATTTGATTGATACGGATTGGGATCCTATCCGGGGACCTACAATTACCAGGAGTGCTGTATTTTATTGCTACTACTTAATAACATCACTGTTTTATCTGCGGCAGATCTAGCGGTTCTCTGAATGCTGAGCTCTGTATATCACCACCCACACCACTGATTGGCAGCTTCCTGTCTACACTGTGCATAGGCAGAAAGCTGCCAATCAGTGGTGGGGGCTATGTTGGATTACCTGGCAACAGGTTTACTAGTCATCTAATGATAATTTCCTGCTGATACTATTGTAAAAAACTGGCAAGTCCTTCGGTCGACAAAATGGACCAAGGAAATAGAGGTAGAAACCACTGTAGCACATTCTATTATTATTATGATGATGATTCAAACGTGAATAACTGCATTTATAATTCTGCTGGTAAGTTTTGGAAACAATCAGAAAGCTGGATGGATTGATGGCTCCCAATCAGATGAGCTCTTGTAACGCAGAAAGGTATTTTGTTATTCCTATATCAGATGAATGTACAGAGGCTGATGACATCTCATTAATGCAAATGATCAGAGTAAGCTCCGCACAGACACTGAAGTGGCAGGGAATGCTGGGGGATTTCAGCTTTACAGAAAGACTTCAGCTTTATCTACTGTCATGTAAAGCCCTTTCCTCATTAACCTGAACACATAAGTGAACAGAGTCACAGCCTCCAGTATCCCTGAGTGCAATTTTTCTAGTCTAATTTTCTAGTCTGTTTTGCTTCAATTTCCTATAAAATGAAGGTCCTCTATGATCCTAACCCTATAAAAACAACCCCAATAAGGTCATAGGATTAGACCACATCCATTTTGCTGGGATATCCCAGAGTGAATACTCATTGTTGGTCTGATGTATTGACCAAGCTCTCAATATGGCTAATTTATCCTTCACCCCTGGCGAGCGGGTTCTTCAGACCTGGGTGGTGTCAAGGTGATTTGGAGATCTACGCAGGGTGATGTGGATCCAAGGAGGCGTTTCAACCTATGGGTTTATCCTCTGCTTAGCCAACAGGTCTCTAAAGGCCACTTCTTACTGGCTGTATGGGGAGCTACAGCGCAACCCTGACAGATTGTTCTCATTTTGCCGCATGCACCTTGTAACCATTGATCGCCTGTTGGAGGAGCTTCATCCTGGCCTTTAGTTCCTAAACACAACAATTAGGCGTTGTATTTCGGTAGAGGAACATCTTTTTATCGCCCTCAGGTAAGTTTAAACTGTGCCATTTGATTTGATTCTAGTGGTGCTTAATTTATAAGGAGGTGCTGCCGCCCTTCCTTTGCGGAGTGCTATGGCTCCTCACAAGCTTGCCTCTGTCTTTAGGTAAAACGTTCCTGTAAGCAAACCAAGAGATTTGTGCACAATCAGCTCTGCTAGGCCACATAAATGGAGCCAGTATGGTGGGCCTTCATCTCATTTTATATATGATGGGTTCTGGCGTCCATGTCACTTGTAGATACATAAATGTGTTTTTTACATTTTAATAGCTTGTGCAAATACAGAATGATTTGACTCACATTATGAGATGTCCTTCCCCTCCTATTAATTATATACTGTGGTTACCAGGCTCCATATAATTGCCATCAGTCCACATAACAATTGTTCCACTAAACCACCCAAAAAGCAATATAATGTTCAAGCACCTTGTGATTTATAGTTGATGCCAGTGTGGCCCTAAACAGTGGTGTGATTGGAGGCAGTTGGGCCCCGGTGCAAGATTTGGATGGCCCACCATCCTGATTTTTAATATAGGTGTATATATATATATACAGTATATACTGTACATATATATACAGTATAGTGAAAAGGCAACGTTTCGTTCCAAGTGTGGAACTTTCTCAAGCAGTGCAATGGTATATATTGATATATTAAATAGGTGCAGCAATGATATCAATAAATAAACATTCCAACACATCATAAAAATTACATATATAAAGAGCTTACATAAGATCCTTCCATTTTTGTCCCAATTCCACAAAATGCTTTCACATAGGTAAATCTAATTTCTTTTTCCTAATTGTATATCGATGGTGGTTTATTCTAGTTTTAAAATCCCAAGTTGTTTTCCCCACATATAACAGTTTACATGGGCATTGTAAAACATAGATAACATATTCAGTATCACATGCCATATAGAACTTAGTATTAAATATTGTTTGAGACATGGGATTGTTGGAAATTCTCACCCTTTAACATATACATGTTACACGCACGCCTCTAGGTTCAGGTAGGGGCGAAACAGGTTACATCCTGGGGGAACAGTTACTCAGGGAGACAATAGACCATGTGCTGCAGCTTCTCTCAGGCACACAGGGGTATTGACCCTCAGGCACAAACACGTAGGTTGTTTCACTTGGTGACCAGACACACTTGACAAGAGTCCTTATAAACGGTAGAACAGTAGCTTTTAATAAGAAACCGCACAGCCAGTGCAAGTTAAGTCTTATGAGCAACAGACTCCAGTAACAAACAATACAGTTTCCTTAGCAGCACAGCAGTGCACAGTCTTCCCAGTAGTACAGAACAGCACAGTTCTAATGCAAAGGCACATTAATGAACACAGCATTCTTTACAGCAGAGGGAGATGGAGGAGGGGGGATGGGTTTGCTAAGGGAGATGATCCCTGTGACACCATTTCTTACAGTCCTTATCTGTCTGCCTGACAATACTCTGCACTGTTAGTTCAGGAACTCTTCCTGACCTGTGCTTAGCTTCACTCCTGACTTGAATCCTTTTCACTTGCAGTGGTGCTTCTGTGAGATACAGAACACACACACCACCTTTCTCTTTGGCTCCAGCCAGACAGTACACAACTTCCCCACAATCCCCCTGGGGCTCTGCTAAAACACTCCCCTTCTCCTGTGACTGTGTTAAACCCTCTAGTTGCTGGATGCTTCTGGAGCACAACACTTCCTGTCTCATGTACCTGTGTTACTTCTAATAGTTGCTGAATGCTTTTAAAGCAACAGCCCTACTTCTGCATGCCACACATTTCCCTCCTTTTTGAATGTCGTCCTCGACATTCGTCTTAATTGATCAATCTAACCAATTCTGAGACAGTGGTGAAAGTTGAATAACTTTATATGCAAATTGGCATTGTGAAATTAGTATAACGTTCATAAACATTGATAACAACCTAATCTTATAACCTTTTTCTTGTAGGATGCCTATAAGAAATAAACAATTAACACAATTAAAACACTCAGCATCTCTTCAGCTGGAGCTTTTCGTACGTCTTCAACCAGCTCTCTCTCTCTATGCTTTAACAGTTCTTTGTTTCTACAAAGTCTTTTAAGGAAAATCAAAGCATGAAAACAAGTCTTTCCACCAGGCAACATCTTCAATACTGCCTCACGTTGGTGAATACCACTCAAGTGGGCTTACCTAGTCCACAGGCAGAGATACCTGTTTCCAGTCGACAGTCCTTGACACTTGACTCGGTTCAGCAAGTGTCTCATACGTCAGCATCATGGGCTTCCTCACTTCTCGCGTCGACATCCTCCTGGTGGGTTGTTCCTCAGAGACCACGGGTTCTTCGGTCACAGAAGTTTCTTCCGCCGCACTCATTTCCCGTGCATCCTCATGGAGCTGCCTCTGTAAGTTCCTGTACTTCTCCTGAGTCGCTTGTTTCCGCACAGTCTGGTAATTTTGCTCCTCCTGAGTCTCTATCGGTCTCTTCAGGAGCCAGTGTGCGATCATCAGATCTGAATTGTACTTCATCTATACTCTTTGGTACGAACTCTGGAGCCTCAGGGTTTAGTTAACTCTCCTGAGGATGGTACAGCCCTCTCCTTGCTGGTCCGAGAGATACAATGGTGTGTTCTTCTCCATCGGAACTTTCAAGGTCACTATTCACCTCCGGAGCTTCAGTCTGTGGTGGTCTTTTAGTCAATCTCGGACGATGTCAGTCTACTTCTGGGAAGTCTTGTTGTGGTGGGAGATAGTCACAGGGTAGTAGTAAATTCCGATGGACTATTCTGGTTTTCTTGTCTCCCATTTCCAATCGGATTTCATACACTGGGCTGTCATCAGCTTTTCTTCTTACGACCACATACACCTCGTCTTCCCAGTACGAACGTTTTCCTGGACCGCCTTTCTCACGTACTTTCTTGACTAGCACCTGGCTTCCTGGTGCCAATTCTGCTCCATAACATTTTCGATCATAGTACTCATTACTCTTGCTCAGTCCTTGCGTAACTACTTTGGGCGCTATATTGTATGCCCCTGCCATCCGTTCCTTCCATTTCCGAACGTACTCCTGATACAATCTGTAAGTCTCTGACACCGGAGTATGGAACATGATGTCGATTGGCAGTCTTGGCGACCGTCCATACAATAGGAAAAAGGGTGAGCAACCCGTTGGACTTTGCACAGTTATAGGCATGTACCACTTTTGACAGAGAACTCTTCCAGTCTTTCTTCTCATCAGCAGTTAAAGTGCGCAACATTGACAATAATGTTTGGTTAAAACATTCCACTTGTCCATTACCTTCTGAGTGATAGGGCGTTTTGTGGGATCTCTGAATTCTACAGTACTTTCCGAGCTTGGCAAAGAGCTGGTTCTCAAATTCTCTTTCTTGGCCGTGGCGTAACCTTGTAGTGAACCCAAACCTCACAGCAAAATCATTGAAGATCTTCTCTGCCGCTGTTCGACCCGATGTATTGGTGGTGGCATATGCTTGAGCAAATCGTGTAAAATGGTCCATCACCACCAAGATGTATTAGTAACCACCCTTGCACGTCTCGAGATGTAGAAAGTCTATTGAGACCATCTCAAATGGATATGTAGTTTAGATGTTTCCCATAGGTGCCCGGGTTGATGTGTTGATGTGTTTCAGACACGCACACTCCCTGGTCACGTACCTCTCAATACCTCTCTGTATGTACGGCCAGAAGAAACGTTCATGGATCAAGTTGGTTGTCCTTTCCACTCCCAGGTGTCCCATGTTTTCATGGAGTGCTTTGAAGACCAAGCTATGGAATACTCTGGGTAGTACCAACTGCCGTTTTTGTCCTCCTTTACGATACAGGATACCGTCTTCAGTGAGGTAGAGCTTCGTCCACTCTTTAATTAAAACAGATACTGCTGATGACTCATTGGCTCTCTCTCGTTTACTTGGAAACCGATTTTGGTCCACATAAAGTAGTATTCTACCAATTATCTAATCTTCCCGTTGTGCTGCTGTTTTGGTAATTGTTGAATAGACCGGGGGTGATCTTGTGCTCTCGTTTTTATGGTGTTTTCCACCATCAACGGATACCATAATTGTGTGTCTTCCTCCTGATAAGCTTGTACTGCTTGGGTACTGATCTCAATTGCTTCCAGACTGACTTCCTCCGAGCATTCTTGCATGAACTCCTCAGGCTCTAGTGGCATTCTTGACAATCCGTCAGCATCCACATTGCATTTTCTTGGCCTGTACTTGATGCTGAAATTGAAGTCAGCTAGTTCAGCAACCCATTTCTGACCCGTTGCAATCAGTTTGGCTGTAGTAAGGACATAGGTCAAAGGGTTTTTGTCAGTGCATACCTCAAACTCTTTCCTCTAGTAGAACTAATCTCTAAATCGTTCTCAGATAGCCCATTTCAATGCCAGGAACTCCAATTTTCTGGAATGTAGATGGTATTTCTTCTCGACATCTGTCAACGTTCTAGAACCGTAACCGATCACTCTCATTTTTCCATCTTGATGCTGATACAGGGCAGCTCCCAGTCCAACTTGAGAAGCGTTACAATGAAGAACAAATGGTAAATTGAAATCAGGATATCCCAAGGTTTTACCAGGTAGTCTACTAGTTTTTCCAATACCTCCTGGTGGTCGGCTGTCCAGAGAATGGGCTGATGGGATGACACAGTGTTCTTTCTTTTAAGCCATGTCCTACCCGCGTTCTTCTTTTTCTCCGTGAGTGTTGTTGTCTCTGTTATCCCCCCCAAGAGGAGGTATAGTACGGCGACAATCCTGGAGAAGTTCCGAACGTAAGTATGATAGTAGGAGAGGAATCCTAATATCTGCATCAACTCCCCAACGGTCGAGGGCTGCCTGTCTTTTAAGGTTAGTACAGGAGCGATTTCTGCTGGGTCCATGGTATATCCTTCTCTGGACACAATTTTCCCTAGAAAGCGGACTTGTCTTTTGAACAGTTCACACTTCTTTGGGGTCAACTTAACTCCATGTTGTTGATATCGTTGAAATACGGTCCTCACGTGTTCAACATGCTCCCGGAAGGTTTTGCTGTGTACCACATTGTCATCCAAGTACGGCTGGCAGATATCGTCCCTCAATCCTTCTAAACATGACTCCATGCTCATCTGAAATTATGCTGGAGCTGAACTGAGTCCAAACGGTATGCAGATCCACTCATATAATCTCCACGGTGTGATGAATGCTGTCAAAGGTCTACTGGACTCTTCGACAAACCTTTGGTGGTATGCCTTACTCTGATCGAGGACAGAGAACCAGGTGCTTCTTGATTGGCTATCCAGCATATCTTGGATCTTTGGTATCGGGTGTCGATCAGGTACTGACTTTCGGTTTAGCTCCCAGTAATCACAACAGAGTCACAACGTACCATCCTTCTTCCTAACACAGAAAATTGGAGAGGAATAAGATGACTTCGACTTTTGGACCCAACCTCTCTTGATGAGATCTTGTGAATATTCTTTCACTTCACAATGTAATGGTTTTAGCACAGACATGTCACTTCTAGTTACTGGGGTCGTGTCTTTCAAAATGATTTTCAAATGCAATGACGGGATACTGCCTATATCAGAGTCATATCAGAGTCATCTTTGGAGAACACATGACACTATTCTCTCAGCATTTGTTTTGCTACCGCTATATCTTCAGCACACAAGTGTTCCAGGGGTACTGGGGGATCCCAGGACCCCGAGGTGGGTTGCACAATTTCCTCCCCTGGGCAATATATGGGGCCATTATACTGTATGGAGCAATATATGGGGCCCATTATATACTATATGAGGCTCTTATACTGTATTGAGCAATTTATGGTGCCCAGTATATACAGTATGGAGCAAAATATGTGGCACATTATATACTATATGGGGCCATTTTACTGTGCAGCAATATATGGGACCATTATACTGTATGGAGCAATATATGGGGCCTATTATACTGTATGAAGCAATATATGGGACCATTATACTGTATGGAGCAATATATGGGGCCTATTATACTGTATGAAGCAATATATGGGACAATTATACTGTATGGAGCAATATATGGGGGCCTATTATACTGTATGAAGTAATATATGGGACCATTATACTGTATGGAGCAATATATTGGGCCTATTATATACTATATGGGGCCATTATACTGTATGGAGCAATATATGGGGCCCAGTATATACTGTATGGAGCAATATATGAGGCCCAGTATATACAGTATTGAGCAAAAAAAATGGCCATTTATATATTATAAGGGGCCATTATACTGTGGAGCAATATCTGGGGCTCAGTATATACTGTATGGAGCAATATATGGGGCCCATAATATACTATATGGGGCCATTATACTGTATGGAGCAATATATGGGGTCCAGTATATACTTTATGGAGCACTATGTGGGGCCTATTATAGACTATATGTGGTCCAGTATATACTGTATGGAGCAATATATGGGGCCCAGTATATACTGTATGGAGCACTATATGGGACCTATTATATACTATATGTGGTCATTATACTGTTTGGAGCACTATATGGGTCCATTATGCTGTATGGAGCAATGTATGGGGCCCATTATATACTGTATGGAGCAATATATGGGGCCCATTATATACTATATGTGGTCATTATACTGTATGGAGCAATATATGGGGCCTATTATATACTATATGTGGTCATTATACCGTATGGAACACTATATGGGGCAATTATGCTGTAAGGAGCAATATATGGGGCCCATTATATAATATATGGGGCCATTATACTGTATTTTACAATTTATGGAGCCCATTAAATACTATATGGGGCCATTATACTGTGCAGCAATATATGGGGACCAGTAAGTACTGTATGGAGCAATATATGGGGCCCAGTATATACAGTATGGAGCAATATATGGGGCCAAGTATATACTGTATGGAGGAAAATATGGGACCCAGTATATACAGTATGGAGCCAAAAATGTGTCCCTTTATATATTATAAAGGGAAATTATACTGTGCAGCAATAAATGGGGCTCAGTATATACTGTATGGAGCAATATATGGGGCCCATTACATACTATGTGGAGCAATATATGGGGCCTATTATATGCTATATGGGGCCATAATACTGTATGGAGCAATATATATCGGCCATTATATACTATATGGGGCCATTGTACTGTATGAAGCAATATATGGGACACAGTATATACTGTATGGAGCATTATATGAGGCCCATTATATACTCTATGGGGCCATTATACTTTATGGAGCAATATATGGGGCCCATTATATACTATATGGAGATCATATACTGTATGGAACAATTTATGGGGCCCAATATATACAGTATGGAGCCAAAAATGTGTCCCTTTATATATTATAAGGGGAAATTATACTGTGCAGCAATAAATGGGACTCAGTATATACTGTATGGAGCAATATATGGGGCCCATTATATACTGTGTGGAGCAATATATGGGGCCTATTATATGCTATATGGGGCCATAATACTGTATGGAGCAATATATGTCAGCCATTATATACTATATGGGGCCATTGTACTGTATGAAGCAATATATGGGACACAGTATATACTGTATGGAGCATTATATGGGGCCCATTATATATTATATGGGGCCATTATACTGTATTTTACAATTTATGGAGCCCATTAAATACTATATGGGGCCATTATACTGTGCAGCAATATATGGGGACCAGTAAGTACTGTATGGAGCAATATATGGGGCCCAGTATATACAGTATGGAGCAATATATGAGGCCAAGTATATACTGTATGGAGCAAAATATGGGACCAGTATATACAGTATGGAGCCAAAAATGTGTCCCTTTATATATTGTAAGGGGAAATTATACTGTGCAGCAATAAATGGGGCTCAGTATATACTGTATGGAGCAATATATGGGGCCCATTATATACTGTGTGGAGCAATATATGGGGCCTATTATATGCTATATGTGGCCATAATACTGTATGGAGCAATATATGTCGGCCATTATATACTATATGGGGCCATTGTACTGTATGAAGCAATATATGGGACACAGTATATACTGCATGGAGCATTATATGAGGCCCATTATATACTCTATGGGGCCATTATACTGTATGGAGCAATACTGTATATGGGGCCCAGTATATACTATATGGAGCCATTATACTGTATGGAGCAATATATGGGGCCCATTATATACTATATGGAGATAATATACTGTATGGAACAATTTATGGGGCCCAGTATATACAGTATGGAGCCAAAAATGTGTCCCTTTATATATTATAAGGGGAAATTATACTGTGCAGCAATATATGGGGCCCAGTATATACTGTATGGAGCAATATATGGGGCCCATTATATACTGTGTGGAGCAATATATGGGGCCTATTATATGCTATATGGGGCCATAATACTGTATGGAGCAATATATGTCAGCCATTATATACTATATGGGGCCATTGTACTGTATGAAGCAATATATGGGACACAGTATATACTGTATGGAGCATTATATGAGGCCCATTATATACTCTATGGGGCCATTATACTGTATGGAGCAATACTGTGTATGGGGCCCAGTATATACTATATGGAGCCATTATACTGTATGGAGCAATATATGGGGCCCATTATATACTATATGGAGATAATATACTGTATGGAACAATTTATGGGGCCCAGTATATACTGTATAGAGCAATACATGGAGCCCATTATATACTATATGGGGCAATTATATTGTATGGAACAATTTATTGGGCCCAGTATATACTGTGAGGAGCAATACATTGGGCCCATTATATACTACATGGGGCCTTTATATTGTTTGGAGCTATTTAGAGGACCCAGTATATACTGTGTGGAACAATATATAGGGCCCATTATATACTATATGGGGCCATTATACTGTATGGAGCAATATATGGGACCATTATACTGTATGGAGCAATACATGGGGCCACTTCTATACTATATGGGGCCATTATACTGTATGGAGCAATACATGGGGCCCATTATATACTATATAGGGCCCATTATATACTATATGGGGCCAATATACTGTATGGACAAGATATAGGGCCAATTATATACTGTATGGAGCAATATAAGGGGCCTATTATATACTATATGGGGCCATTATAGTGTATGGAGCAATAAATGGGGCTCAGTATATACTGTATGGAGCAATATATGGGGCCCATTATATACTGTATGGAGCAATATATGGGGCCCATTATATACTATATGTGGTCATTATACCGTATGGAACACTATATGGGGCTATTATGCTGTAAGGAGCAATATATGGGGCCCATTATATATTATATGGGGCCATTATACTGTATTTTACAATTTATGGAGCCCATTAAATACTATATGGGGCCATTATACTGTGCAGCAATGTATGGGGACCAGTAAGTACTGTATGGAGCAATATATGGGGCCCAGTATATACAGTATGGAGCAATATATGGGGCCAAGTATATACTGTATGGAGCAAAATATGGGACCCAGTATATACAGTATGGAGCCAAAAATGTGTCCCTTTATATATTATAAGTGGAAATTATACTGTGCAGCAATAAATGGGGCTCAGTATATACTGTATGGAGCAATATATGGGGCCCATTATATACTATGTGGAGCAATATATGGGGCCTATTATATGCTATATGGGGCCATAATACTGTATGGAGCAATATATGTCGGCCATTATATACTATATGGGGCCATTGTACTGTATGAAGCAATATATGGGACACAGTATATACTGTATGGAGCATTATATGAGGCCCATTATATACTCTATGGGGCCATTATACTATAAAGAGCAATATATGGGGCCCATTATATACTATATGGAGATAATATACTGTATGGAACAATTTATGGGGCCCAGTATATACAGTATGGAGGCAAAAATGTGTCCCTTTATATATTATTAGGGGAAATTATACTGTGCAGCAATAAATGGGGCTCAGTATATTCTGTATGGAGCAATATATGGGGCCCTTTATATACTGTGTGGAGCAATATATGGGGCCTATTATATGCTATATGGGGCCATAATACTGTATGGAGCAATATATGTCGGCCATTATATACTATATATGGGGCCATTGTACTGTATGAAGCAATATATGGGACACAGTATATACTGTATGGAGCATTATATGAGGCCCATTATATACTTTATGGGGCCATTATACTGTATGGAGCAATACTGTATATGAGGCCCAGTATATACTATATGGAGCCATTATACTGTATGGAGCAATATATGGGGCCCATTATATACTATATAGGGCCCATTATATACTATATGGGGCCAATATACTGTATGGACAAGATATGGGGCCAATTATATACTGTATGGAGCAATATAAGGGGCCTATTATATACTATATGGGGCCATTATAGTGTATGGAGCAATAAATGGGGCTCAGTATATACTGTATGGAGCAATATATGGGGCCCATTATATACTGTATGGAGCAATATATGGGGCCCATTATATACTGTATGTAGCAATATATGAGGCCATTATACTGTATGGAGCAATATGTGGGGCCTATTATGTACTATAAGGGGCTATTATACTGTATGGAGAGATATATGTGGCCATTATACTGTATGGAACAATATATGGGGATCATTATATACTATATGGGGCCATTATACTTTATGGAGCAATATATGGATCCAGTATATACTGTATGGAGCACTATATGGGGTCCATTATATACTATATGGCACCATTATACTTTATGGAGCAATATATGAGGTCCAGTGTATGCTGTATGGAGCAATATATGGGGCCCATTATACTGTATGGAGCATTATATGGGGCCTATTATATACTATATGTGGTCATTATACTGTATGGAGCACTATATTGGGCCATTATACTGTATTTAGTAATTTATGGTGCCCAGGATATACAGTATGGAGCAAAATATGTGGCACATTATACACTATATGGGGCCATTACACTGTATGGAGCAATATATGGGGCCATTATTTACTATATGGGGCATTATACTGTGCAGCAATATATAGGGCTCAGTATATAACGTATGGAGCAATATATGGGGCCCATTATATACTATATGGGGCCATTATACTGTATGGAGCAATAAATGGGGCCTATTATATACTATATGTGGCCATTTTACTGTATGGAGCAATATATCGGGCCCATTATATAATATATGGAGCCATTATACTGTATGCATCAATATATGGGGCCCAATATATTCTATATGGGGCCATTATACTGTGGATTAATATCTGGGCCCAGTATATACTGTATGGAGCAATATATGGGGCCCAGTATATACTGTTTGGAGCAATATATGGGGCCTATTATATACTATATGTGGTCATTATACTGTATGGAGCACTATATGTGGCCATTATGCTGTATGGAGCAATATATGGGGCCCATTATATACTGTATGGAGCAATATATGGGGCCCAATATATGCTATATGTGGCCATTATACTGTATGGAGCAATATATGGGGCCTATTATATACTATATGTGGTCATTATACTATATGGAGCACTATATGGGGCCATTATGCTGTATGGAGCAATATATGGGGCCCATTATATATTATATGGGGCCATTTTACTGTATTTAGCAATTTATGGAGCCTATTATATACTATATGGGGCCATTATACTGTGCAGCAATATATGGGGCCCAGTATATACTATATGGAGCAATATATGGGGCCCATTATATACTATAAGTGGCCATTATACTATATGGAACAATATATCGGGCTTATTTTATTCTATATGGGGCCATAATACTGTGCAGCAATATAAGGGGCACAGTAAGAAGTGTATGGAGCAATATATTGGGCCCAGTATATACATTATGGAGCAATATATGGGGCCCAGTATATACTGTATGGAGCAATATATTGGGCCCATTGTATAATATATGGGTCCATTATACTGTATGGAGCAATTTATGGAGCCCATTATATACTATATGGAGCAATTATATTGTATATGGGGCCCAGTATATACTGTATTTAGCAATATATTGGGGCCCAGTATATACAGTATTGAGCAAAAAATGTGGCCCTTTATATATTACATGGGGCCATTATACTTTGCAGCAATATATGGGGCCCAGTATATACTGTATGGAGCAATATTTGGGGCCTATTATATACTATATGTGGCCATTACACTGTATGGAGCAATATATGGGGCCTATTATATACTATATATGGCCATTACACTGTATGGAGCAATATATGGGACCTATTATATACTATATGTGACCATTATACTGTATGGAACAGTATCTAGGGCCCAGTATATACTGTATGGAGCAATATATTGGGCCCATTATATAATATATGGGGCCATTATACTGTATGGAGCAATATATGGGCCTAGTATATACTCTATGGAGCAATATATTGGGCCCATTATATAATATATGGGGCCATTATACTGTATGGAGCAATATATGGGGCCCAGTATATACTCTATGGAGCAATATATGGAGCCTATCATATACTATATGAGGGGGTTATACTGTATGGAGAAATATATGTGGCCATTATACTGTATGGAACAATATATGGGGCTCATTATATACTATATGCGGCCTTTATACTTTATAGAGCAATATATGGGGTCCAGTATATACTGTATAGAGCACTATATGGGGCCATTATACTGTATGGAGCAATATGTGGGGCCCAATTATATACTATAAGGGGCTATTATACCGTATGGAGCAATATATGGGGTCCATTATATACTATATGGGGCCATTATGCTTTATGGAGCAATATATGGGGTCCAGTATATACTGTATGGAGCAATATATGGGGCCCATTATACTGTATGGAGCACTATATGGGGCCATTATACTGTATTGAGCAATTTATGGTACCCAGTATATACAGTTTGGAGCAAAATATGTGGCACAGTATACACTATATGGGGCCATTATACTGTATGGAGCAATATATGGGGCCCAGTATATACAGTATAGAGCAATATATGGGGCCCAGTTTGTACTGTATGGAGCAATATATGGGGCCCAGTATATACTGTATGGAGCAATATATGGGGCCCATTATATACAGTATGGAGCAAAAAATGTGGCCCTTATATATTATAAGGGGAAATTATACTGTGCAGCAATATATGGGGCTCAGTATATACTGTATGGAGCAATATATGGGGCCCTTTATATACTGTGTGTAGCAATATATGGGGCCTCTTATATGGTATATGGGGCCATGATACTGTATGGAGCAATATATGTAGGCCATTATATACTATATGGGGCCATTATACTGTATGAAGCAATATATGGGGTCCAGTATGTACTGTATGGAGCAATATATGGGGCCCATTATATACAGTATGGAGCAAAAAATGTGGCCCTTATATATTATAAGGGGAAATTATACTGTGCAGCAATATATGGGGCTCAGTATATACTGTATGGAGCAATATATGGGGCCCTTTATATACTGTGTGGAGCAATATATGGGGCCTCTTATATGGTATATGGGGCCATGATACTGTATGGAGCAATATATGTAGGCCATTATATACTATATGGGGCTATTATACTGTATGGAACAATTTATGGGGCCCAGAATATTCCGCATAGAGCAAAACATGGAGCCCATTATATACTATATGGGGCAATTAAATTGTATGGAACAATTTATGGGGCCCAGTATATAATGTGTGGAGCAGTACATTGGGCCCATTATATACTACATGGGGCCTTTATATTGTTTGGAGCAATTTAGAGGACCCAGTATATACTGTATGGAACAATATATAGGGCCCATTATATACTATATGGGGCCATTATACTGTATGGAGCAATATATGGGGCCCATTATATACTATATAAGGTCATTATACTGTATGGAGCAATACATGGGGCCAATTATATACTATATGGGGCCATTATACTGTATGAAGCAAGATATGGGGCCCATTATATATTGTATGGAGCAATATAAGGGGCCTATTATATACTATATGGGGCCATTATACTGTATAGAGCAATATATGGTGCATATTATATACTATATGAGGCCATTATAGTGTATGGATCATTAAATGGGGCTCAGTATATACTTTATGGAGCAATATATGGGGCCCATTATATACTCTATGGAGAAATATATGGGGCCCATCATATACTGTATGTAGCAATATATGGGGCTATTATACTGTATGGAGTAATATGTGGGGCCTATTATATACTATAAGGGGCTATTATACTGTATGGAGAAATATATGTGGCCAGTATACTGTATGGAACAATATATGGGGCTCATTATATACTATATGGGGCCATTATACTTTATGTAGCAATATATGGGGTCCAGTATATACTGTATGGAGCACTATATTGGGCCATTATACTGTATGGAGCAATATGTGGGGCCCATTATATACTATATGGGGCCATTATACTTAATGGAGCATTATATGGGGTCCAGTATATACTGTGTGGAGCAATATATGGGGCCCATTCTACTGTTTGGAGCACTATATGGGGCCTATTATATACTATATGGGGCCATTATATTGTATTGAGCAATTTATGGTGCCTAGTATATACAGTATGGAGCAAAATATGTGGCACATTATACACTATATGGGGCCATTATACTGTATGGAGCAATATATGGGGCCCATTATATGCTATATGGGGCCATTATACTGTGCAGCAATACAGTTATATGAAAAAGTTTGGGCACCCCTATTAATCTTAAACTTAATGTTTTATAAAAATTGGTGTTTTTGAAACAGCTATTTCAGTTTGATATATGTAATAACTGTTGGACACAGTAATGTTTCTACCTTGAAATGAGATTTATTATACTAATAGAAAATGTGCAATCTGCATTCAAACAAAATTTGACAGGTGCATAAGTATGGGCACCCTTATCATTTTCTTGGTTTAAATACTCCTACCTACTTTTTACTGACTTACTAAAGCACTTTTATTGGTTTTGTAACCTTATTGAGCTTTGAACTTCATAGCCAGGTGTTTGCAATCATGAGAAAAGCTACTTAAAGTGGCCACTTGCAAGTTGTTCTCCTGTTTGAATCTCCTCTGAAGAGTGGCATCATGGGCTCCTCAAAACAACTGTCAAATGATCTGAAAACAAAGATTATTCAACATAGTTGTTCAGGGGAAGGATACAAAAAGCTGTCTCAGAGATTTAACCTGTCAGTTTCCACTGTGAGGAACATAGTAAGGAAATGGAAGAACACAGGGACAGTTCTTGTTAAGGCCAGAAGTGGCAGGCCAAGAAAAACATCAGAAAGGCAGAGAAGAAGAATGGTGAGATCAGTCAAGGACAATCCTCAGACCACCTCCAGAGAGCTGCAGCATCAACTTGCTGCAGATGGTGTCACTGTGCATCGGTCAACTATACAACGCACTTTGCACAAGGAGAAGCTGTATGGGAGAGTGATGCGAAAGAAGCCATTTCTGCAAGCACACCACAAACAGTCGGCTGAGGTATGCAAAAGCACATTTGGAGAAGCCAATTTCTTTTTGGAAGAAGGTCCTTTGGACTGATGAAACCAAGATTGAGTTGTTTGGTCATACAAAAAGGCGTTATGCATGGCGGCAAAAAAACATAGCATTCCAAGAAAAACACTTGCTACCCACAGTAAAATTTGGTGGAGGTTCCATCATGCTTTGGGGCTGTGTGGCCAATGCCGGAACCGGCAATCTTGTTAAAGTTGAGGGACGCATGAATTTCACTCAGTATCAGCAGATTCTTGACAATAATGTTCAAGAATCAGTGATAAAGTTGAAGTTACGCAGGGGATGGATCTTTCAGCAAGACAATGATCCAAAACACCGCTCCAAATCTACTCAGGCATTCATGCAGAGGAACAATTACAATGTTCTGGAATGGTCATCCCAGTCCCCAGACCTGAATATCATTGAACATCTGTGGGGTCATTTGAAGAGGGCTGTCCATGCTCGGCGACCATCAAACTTAACTGAACTGGAATTGTTTTGTAAAGAGGAATGGTCAAAAATACCTTCATCCAGGATCCAGGAACTCATTAAAAGCTACAGGAAGCGACTAGAGGCTGTTATTTTTGCAAAAGGAGGATCTACTAAATATTAATGTCACTTTTCTGGTGAGGTGCCCATACTTATGCACCGGTCAAATTTTGTTTGAATGCAGATTGCACATTTTCTGTTAGTACAATAAACCTCATTTCAAGGCAGAAACATTACGGTGTCCAACAGTTATTACATATATCAAACTGAAATAGCTGTTGCAAAAACACCAATTTTTATAAAACATTAAGCTTAAGATTAATAGGGGTGCCCAAACTTTTTCATATAACTGTATATGGGGTTCAGTATATACTGTATGGGAGCAATATATGGGGCCCATTATATACTATATGGGGCCATTATACTGTATGGAGCAATATATGGGGCCTATTATATACTATACGTGGCCATTTTACTTTATGGAGCAATATATGGGGCTCAGTATATACTGTATGGAGCAATATATGGGGCCCATTATATAATATATGGAGCCATTATACTGTATGCATCAATATATGGGGCCCGTTATATTCTATATGGGGTCATTATACTGTGGATCAATATCTGGGGCCCAGTATATACTGTATGGAGCAATATATGGGGCCCAGTATATACTGTATGGAGCAATATATGGGGACCATTATACTGTATGGAGCACTATATGGGGCCTATTAGATACTATATGTGGTCATTATACTGTATGGAGCACTATATGGGGCCATTATGCTGTATGGAGCAATATATGGGGCTCATTATATACTGTATGGAGCAATATATGGGGCCCATTATATACTATATGTGGCCATTATACTGTATGGAGCAATATATGGGGCCTATTATATACTATATGTGGTCATTATACTACATGGGGCCATTATGCTGTATGGAGCAATATATGGGGCCCCTTATATATTATATTGGGGCCATTATACTGTTTAGCAATTTATGGAGCCCATTATATACTATATGGGGCCATTATACTGTGCAGCAATGTTCCCAGTATATACTGTATGGAGCAATATATAGGGCCCATTATGTACTATATGTGGCCATTATACTATATGGAGCAATATATCGGGCCTATTTTATACTATATGGGGCCATTATACTGTGCAGCAATTTATGGGGCCCATTATATACAGTATGAAGCAAAAAATGTGGCCCTTTATATATTATAAGGGGAAATTATACTGTGCAGCAATATATGGGGCTCAGTATATACTGTATGGAGCAATATATGGGGTCCAGTATATACTGTATGGAGCAATATATGGGGCCTATTATATACTATATGGGGCCATTATACTGTGCAGCAATTTATGGGGCCCAGTAAGTACTGTATGGAGCAATATATGGGGCCCAGTATATACAGTATGGAGCAATATATGGGGCCAAGTGTATACTGTATGAAGCAATATATGGGGCCCAGTATATACAGTATGAAGCAAAAAATGTGGCCCTTTATATATTATAAGGGGAAATTATACTGTGCAGCAATATATGGGGCTCAGTATATACTGTATGGAGCAATATATGGGGCCCATGATACACTGTGTGGAGCAATATATGGGGCCTATTATATACTGTATGGAGCAATATATGGGTCCCATTATATACTGTGTGGAGCAATATATGGGGCCTATTATACACTGTGTGGAGCAATATATGGGGCCTATTATATACTGTATGGAGCAATATATGGGTCCCATTATATACTGTGTGGAGCAATATATGGGGCCTATTATATACTGTGTGGAGCAATATATGGGGCCTATTATATACTGTGTGGAGCAATATATGGGGCCCATTATATACTGTATGGAGCAATATATGGGGCCTATTATATACTATATGGGGCCATGATACTGTATGGAGCAATATATGTCTGCCATTATATACTATATGGGGCCATTATACTGTATGAAGCAATATATAGGGCCCAGAATATACTGTATGGAGCAATATATGGGGCCCAGTATATACAGTATGGAGCTAACGGCCGCCATCTTGTTCTGAAATCCCGCTTCGCTGATTGGTCCGGCCGGCAATTCCTGGACGGACAGACAGACGGGATAAGCCAATTATATAGTAGATGGGGCCATGATACTATATTGAGCAATATATGTCGGCCATTATATACTACAGTGGTGGCCAGAAGTATTGACACCCCTGTAATTCTGTCAGATAATACTCAGTTTCTTCCTGAAAATGATTGCAATCACAAATTCTTTGGCATTATTATCTTCATTTAATTTGTCTTCAATGAAAAAACACAAAAAGAATTGTCCTAAAGCCAAATTGGATATAATTCCACACCAAACCTAAAAAAGGGGGTGGACAAAAGTATTGGCACTGTTTCAAAAATCATGTGATGCTTCTCTAATTCGTGTAATTAACAGCACCTGTAACTTACCTGTGGCACCTAACAGGTGTTGGCAATAACTAAATCACACTTGCAGCCAGTTAACATGGATTAAAGTTGACTCAACCTCTGTCCTGTGTCCTTGTGTGTACCACATTGAGCATGGAGAAAAGAAAGAAGACCAAAGAACTGTCTGAGGACTTAAGAAACCAAATTGTGAGGAAGCATGAGCAATCTCAAGGCTACAAATCCATCTCCAAAGACCTGAATGTTCCTGTGTCTTCCGTGCGCAGTGTCATCAAGAAGTTTAAAGCCCATGGCACTGTGACTAACCTCCCTAGATGTGGACGGAAAAGAAAAATTGACGAGAGATTTCAACGCAAGATTGTGCGGATGGTGAATAAAGAACCTCGACTGACATCCAAACAAGTTCAAGCTGCCCTGCAGTCCGAGGGTACAACAGTGTCAACACGTACTATCCGTCGGCGTCTGAATGAAAAGGGACTGTATGGTAGGATACCCAGGAAGACCCCACTTCTTACCCCGAGACATAAAAAAGCCAGGCTGGAGTTTGCCAAAACTTACCTGAGAAAGCCTAAAACGTTTTGGAAGAATGTTCTCTGGTCAGATGAGACAAAAGTAGAGCTTTTTGGCAAAAAGCATCAACATAGAGTGTACAGGGAAAAAAAGAGGTATTCAAAGAAAAGAACACGGTCCCTACAGTCAAACATGGCGGAGGTTCCCTGATGTTTTGGGGTTGCTTTGCTGCCTCTGGCACTGGACTGCTTGACCGTGTGCATGTCATTATGAAGTCTGAAGACTACCAACAAATTTTGCAGCATAATGTAGCGCCCAGTGTGAGAAAGCTGGGTCTCCCTCACAGGTCATGGGTCTTCCAGCAGGACAATGACCCAAAACACACTTCCAAAAGCACTATAAAATGGTTTGAGAGAAAGCACTGGAGACTTCTAAGGTGGCCAGCAATGAGTCCAGACCTGAATCCCATAGAACACCTGTGGAGAGATCTCAAAATGGCAGTTTGGAGAAGGCACCCTTCAAATATCAGGGACCTGGAGCAGTTTGCCAAAGAAGAATGGTCTACAATTCCAGCAGAGCATTGTAAGAAACTCATTGATGGTTACCGGAAGCGGTTGTTCGCAGTTATTTTGGCTAAAGGTTGTGCAACCAAGTATTAGGCTGAGGGTGCTAATACTTTTGTCTGGCCCATTTTTGGAGTTTTGTGTGAAATGATCAATGATTTGATTTTTGCTTCATTCTCTTTTGTGTTTTTTCCTTGCAAGCAAATTAAATGAAGAGAATAATAACAAAGAATTTGTGATTGCAATCATTTTCAGGAAGAAACTGAGTATTATCTGACAGAATTGCAGGGGTGCCAATACTTTTGGCCACCACTGTATAACCTGTAATATTATACTTTTCAAGAAAGGCATCCATGCCCTTCTTAAATTTTAATAGTGAATCACTCATTACAACATCATGCGGCAGAGAGTTCCATAGTCTCTCTGCTCTTACAGTAAAGAATCCGCGTCTGTAATTATTATTAAACCTTCTTTCCTCCAGACGTAGAAGATGCCCCCTTGTCCCCGTCTCTGGTCTCAGAGTAAAAAGATCAGTAGAAAGGTCTTTGTACTGTCCCCTCATATACTTGTACATAGTAATAAGATCACCCCTAAGCCTTAGTTTTTCCTCAGTAAATAACCCCAAGTGTAATAACCTGTCTTGGTATAGCAGACCCCCCAGTCCTCTAATAACCTTGGTCGCTCTTCTCTGCACCCGCTCTAGTTCAGCTATGTCTTTCTTATACACCGGAGACCAGAACTGTACACAGTATTCTAAGTGTGGTCGCACTAGTGACTTGTATAGAGGTAAAATTATGTTCTCCTCATGAGCATCTATGCCTCTTTTAATGCATCCCATTATTTTATTTGCCTTTGCAGCAGCTGCCTGACACTGGCCACTAAACGTGAGCTTGTCGTCCACCAATACACCCAGGTCTTTTTCAGTTCCAGTTTTGCACAGTGTTTTTCAATTAAGCATATAATTATACAATTTATTTCCTCTGTCCCAGTGCATTACCTTACATTTATCCCCATTAAAGCTCATTTGCCATTTATCAGCCCAAGGTTCTAGTTTACACAGATCCTCCTGTAATATAAAATTACCCTCCTCCGTATTGATTACCCTGCAGAGTTTAGTGTCATCTGCAAATATTGAAATATTACTCTGTATGCCCTCTAAAAAGTCATTAATAAATATGTTAAAAAGAAGGGGGCCCAATACTGACCCCTGTGGTACCCCACTGTTAACTGAGACCCAGTCTGAGTGCGTTCCATTAATAACCACCCTTTGTTTCCTATCACTGAGCCAATTCTTAACCCACTTACATATATTTTCCCCTATCCCCATTGTTCTCATTTTATGTATCAATCTTTTGTGTGGAACTGTATCAAAAGCTTTTGAAAAGTCCATATACACAACATTCACTTCATTTCCTTGGTCCAGTCCGGAACTTGCCTCCTCATAAAAACTGATCAGATTAGTTTGACAGGAACCGTCCCTCGTAAACCCATGTTGATATTGGGTCATGAAGTTATTCCTCCTCAGATACTCTAGTATAGCATCTCTAAGGAAACCCTCCAGGATTTTACACACAGTAGAGGTTAAGCTTACTGGCCTATAACTTCCAAGTTCAGTTTTTGTCCCCTTTTTGAATATTGGCACCACATTTGCTATACGCCAGTCCTGTGGTACAGACCCTGTTATTATGGAATCTTTAAAGATTAAAAATAATGGTCTATCTATGACGTTACTTAATTCCTGCAGTTCTCGTGGGTGTATCCCATCCGGGCCCGGGGATTTGTCAACTTTAGTGATTTTTAGACGCCGCCGTACTTCCTGCTGGGTTAAGCAAGTGACATTTAATGGAGAATTTTTGTTATCACTGACTTATCATGTTTTCTGTCATGCGATTTTCTTGTGTAAATACGGTTGAAAAAAATCATTTAGCATATTGGCTTTTTCCTCATCCTCATCCACCATTTCACCCAGACTATTTTTAAGGGGACCAACACTATCATTTTTTAGTTTTTTACTATTTGTGTAGTTAAAGAATATTTTGGGATTATTTTTACTTTATCTGGCAATGATTCTCTCTGTCTCAATCTTTGCTGCCTTGATTTGGTTTTTACAGAATTTATTTAATTTTCTATATTTATTTAATGCCTCATCACTACCTACTAGCTTTAGTTCTCTAAATGCTTTCTTTTTGTCACTTATTGCGCCCCTTACAGCTCTATTTAGCCATAGTGGTTTCCTCCTATTTCTAGCATGTTTATTCCCATAGGGTATACATTGTGCAACGGTCCTATTCAGGATGCTAATAAATGTCTCCCATTTGCTTTGTGTAGCTTTATGTCTCAGGATATCGTCCCAGTATATTGCACTAAGATCATCTCTCAACCGTTGGAAATTTGCCTTCCTGAAGTTTAGTGTCCTTGTAACCCCTCTACTACCCATCTTATTAAAGGTTACATGAAAACTTATTATTTTGTAATCACTATTACCCAAGTGACCCCCAACTCGTATATTTGATATGCGGTCTGGCTTGTTGGTAAATATTAGGTCTAGCAGTGCCCCCCTTCTTGTTTGTTCCTTAACCAGTTGTGAAAGGTAATTGTCTCTCATAGTAGTCAAAAACCTATTACCTTTGCTTGAACTACAGGTTTCTGTCCCCCAATGTATTTCAGGGTAGTTGAAGTCCCCCATAATAATGAGTTCTCCTTGAGTCGCTACTTCATCTATTTGCTTTACAAGGATATTCTCCACTGCTTCCATTATTTTTGGAGATTATAAGAAATATTATAAGAAATAAGTAATTTATTATTTTTTCCCCTTCCCCTTATCTCCACCCACAGGGACTCTACATTTTCATTATATTCACATATATTCTCCCGCAAGATGGGTTTTAAGGATGATTTTACATATAAACACACACCCCCCTCGCTTGTTTGTACGGTCATTTCAGAACAGACTATAACCCTGTAAGTTAACTGCCCAGTCATGGCTCTCGTCCAGCCATGTCTCAGATATCCCCACCATGTCATAATTATTTTCCAACAAAATTAATTCTAATTCCTCCATTTTGTTGGTGAGGCTTCTGGCATTAGTGTACATACATTTTATGTATCTCTCTGTACCTCTATTCCTTCTTACTTTATTGACTGTTCTAACCCCACCCCCAATTTCTTTATTTGTGCCCAGGTCATTCTCTGCACTATCTTCCCCAGCTATAAAATGAACACCCTCCCCCCAATCCCTAGTTTAATCACTCCTCCAACCTTCTAGCCATTTTCTCCCCAGCACAGCTGCACCCTCCCCATTGAGGTGCAGCCGTTCCCTAGCGTAGTCGGCCCAGTTCTCCAGGAACCCAAATCCCTCCTTCCTACACCAGTTCTTGAGCCACTTATTTTTCTCCCTAATCTCCCGTTGCCTCTCTGGCGTGGCACATGGTACAGGTAGTATTTCCGAGAATACCACCTTGGAGGTCCTTGCTCTAAGCTTGCAGCCTAATTCCCTGAAATCATCTTTAAGGACCTTCCACCTACCTCTAACTTTGTCATTTGTGCCAATGTGCACCATGACCGCTGGGTCCTCACCAGCCCCTCCCAGTAATCTGTCAACCCGATCAGCGATGTGCCGGACTCGAGCTCCAGGTAGGCAGCACACTGTTCGACGATCCCTGTCTTTGTGACAGATTGCCCTATCTGTTCCCCTAATAATTGAGTCCCCCACTACCAGCACCTGCCTGACTTGCCCTGCTCTCCTATTTGCCCCCTTACTGGAGCTGACACTCCTCCGGCTTTCAGGGGACATGCCTTGCTGCAGCAGTGCTACCCCTGTACCGACACCCCTCTCATCTGCCTTCAGTCTTCTCTTCAATCCTGTTTAGTTGCCTTCTGTCAGATACACACCACCTCTCTCTTCGGCTTGAGCCAGACTACAATAACAAGTTCACCACAGTCCCCCTGGGGCTCTGCTAAAACACTCCCTGTCTCCTGTGACCGTGTTAAGCCCTCTAGTTGCTGGATGCTTCTGAAGCACAACACTTCCTGTCTCCTGTGCTTGTGTTATTTGTAACAGTTGCTGGATGCTTTGGAAGCAACAGCACTGCTTCTGCGGCCTTACCAGCGCTTTATACAGAGGAAGAACAATGTTCTCATCATATGCCCCTATTCCTCTTCTGATGCATGCCATGACTCTATTTGCCTTCGCAGCTGCTGCCTGACACTGGGCACTCCAATTTAATTTGCTGTTAACCAAGACGCCCAGGTCCTTCTCCATGTCAGATTTCCCCAACGGTTTCCCATTTAATATGTATGGGTGACTGCTGTTTTTCTTTCCCATGTGCATGACCTTACATTTATCGGCATAGAACCCCATTTGCCATTTTTTGGCCCAACTCCCCAATTTATCTAAATCCTCCTGTAGCTGTGCCCTGTCCTCATCTGTATTAACTACTTTACAAAGTTTAGTATCATCTGCAAATATTGCTATTTTACTATGCAACCCTTCCACTAGATCATAAATAAATATATTAAATAATATAGGGCCCAAGACAGACCCTTGAGGCACCCCGCTAGTAACCCTGACACACCCTGAGCTTACTCCATTGATAACCGCCCTCTGCTTTCTATCACTCAGCCAGCTATTTACCCACTTGCACACATTATCCCCCAGACCAAGCATTCTCATTTTATATACCAACCTTTTGTGTGGCACGGTATCAAACGCTTTGGAGAAGTCAAGGTATACAACATCCACTGACTCTCCCCGGTCCAGCTGTGAGCTCACCTCCTCGTAGAAGGCCATCAGGTTTGTTTGGCAGGAGCGATCCCTCATGAATCCATGTTGATATGGAGTTAGACAGTTATTATCATTAAGATATTCTACAATAGCATCTCTAAGAAATCCTTCAAACAATTTACCCACAACAGACGTTAAGCTGACTGGTCTATAGTTCCCAGGGTCACTTTTAGACCCCTTTTTGAATATTGGTACCACATTTGCTTGGCGCCAGTCTAGTGGGACAGTCCCTGTCCATAAAGAGTGCTTGAATATAAGATACAGCGGTCTGTCTATCTCATTACTTAATTCTTTTAGTACCCGGGGGTGTATGTCATCTGGGCCTGGTGACTTGTCTATTTTGATATTATTTAGGCGTTTCTGAACTTCCCCCTGGGTTAGGTGGGTGATATTTAGCGGAGGATTTACTTTATCACTCTGCATTTCCTCCGATAAATTGTTTTCTTTTGTGAAAACAGTGGAGAAGAAGCTATTGAGTAGGTTTGCTTTACCCTCATCGCCCTCTATGATTTTACCCAGGTTATTTTTCAATGGGCCAACGCCATCAGTTTTAATCCTTTTACTGTTTATATAGTTAAAGAACAGTTTGGGATTCGTTTTACTTTCCTTGGCAATTAGTCTCTCTGTCTCCTCTTTTGCTATTCTTATTTGTTTCTTACAGATTTTGTTTTTTTCCCTATAAGATATTAGCGCTTCCTCGCTGCCTTCTTGTTTAAGTTTACCGAAAGCCCTTTTTTTGTTTTTCATTGCCCTCTTGACTTCCTTATTTAGCCACATTGGCTTCCTCCTATTCCTAGCCCTTTTATTCCCATAAGGTATGTACCTTCAACAGTGACTATGTAGAACTGTTTTGAAAATGTCCCATTTTCTATCCGTGCTCCTATTACTAAAGATACTATCCCAGTCTATAAGGTGAAGGGCATCTCTTAGCTGATCAAACTTTGCCCTCCTGAAGTTCAGTGTTTTTGTGACTCCCTTGCTGGGCACCTACTGAAGCACATGTGGAATTGTATAATGTTGTGGTCACTATTTCCCAGGTGCCCCCCGACCTGCACCTCAGTTATTCTGTCTGGCCTGTTAGTTAATATTAAGTCTAAAAGGGCCGTCCCTCTAGTTGGTTCCTGCACAAGTTGTGACAAATAATTGTCTTTGATAATTGACAGAAACCTGTTTCCTTTCTGAGATCTACAGCTTTCGGTTTCCCAGTCTATATCGGGGTAGTTGAAGTCCCCCATAATAAGCACCTCATTATTTTTTGCTACTTCGTCTATTTGTCTCATTAATAGACTTTCCGTGGCTTCTGCTATATTTGGTGGTTTATAACAGACTCCTATGATAATTTTATTATTGTTTTTTGCCCCATGTATCTCCACCCATAAGGACTCGACCTCCTCATTTCCCTCCCATACATCCTCCCGTATTGTAGGCTTTAGACACGTCTTTACATATAGACAGACTCCACCCCCTTTCCGACTTCTTCGATCCCTTCTAAACAGACTGTAACCCTGTAAGTTAACTGCCCAGTCATAGCTTTCATCTAACCATGTCTCGGTTATTCCCACTATGTCATAGTTACCTGTAGATATTTCTGCTTCCAGTTCATCCATCTTGTTTGTCAGGCTCCTGGCATTTGCTAGCACGCAGTTTACACGATTTTGTTTTGTTCCAATCTTCTCCCTGTGGATTGTATTAGAAATTTTCTTACCTCCCTTCCAAGTATCTTGTCTTGGACCTTCTTTGTCGCACTTCATATCTTTCATTAGTATGTTCTCTGGTTGCATGATCGTGTCCGGCGTTTTTCTTCCCATCCCCTCTTCTTCTAGTTTAACCTGAGATCTAGTTTCAAACCTGAGATCCAAGCACTTTCCACTTCCTGCCGACTCCAACTCCAAAATATCTCTCTGATCTGCACATTTCTCAACCATGAATCTGCAAAAGCACTAGTGCACGCCCTCATTATCTCCCGCCTTGACTACTACAAGCTCCTGCTCTGTGGCCTCACTTCTAAAACTCTTGCACCCCTCCAATCTATCCTAAACTCTGCTGGCCGACTTATCCACCTGTCAATCCCTGTACTGGCTCCCTGTTGCCCAAAGACTCCAGTTCAAAACCCTAACTTTGGCTTACAAAGCCATCCAAAATCTGTCTCTTCCATACATCTCTGACCTAGTCTCCCAGTGCTTACCTGCACACAACCTCCGTTCCTCACAGGATCTCCTTCTCTGCTCCCCTCTTATCTCCTCTTCCCACAATCGCATACAAGATTTCTCCTGTGCATCTCCGCTACTCTGGAACTCTCAACCCCAACATACATGAGACTCTCGCCTACCGTGAACACCTTCAAAAGGAACCTGAAGACTTACCTCTTCGGACAAGCGTACAACTTGCAGTAATCCTCGCTCCACCATATCGCTGCACGACCATCTCTACCCTCACCTTCTGTATCCTCACCCATTCCTAGTAGATTGTTTGTGAGCCTTCGCTTGCATGGTCCGCTCTCCTCTTGTACCAGTCGGTGACTCTTTTTTTTGTTCAAGATTATTGTACTTGTTGTTTGCTATGTATAGCCCTTTTCACATGTAAAGCGCCATGGAATAAATGGCGCTGTAATAATAAATAATAATAATTATACTATTTGTACTGTGGGTCAATTGATGCCACTTTTCCTGGTGTCTGCAGCTAATTTGAGCTGTTTTGGCAGCTTTTGGGTCCCTTTGAAGGTGTTGTGTATGCTTTTGGTTTTACCTTTCATTGAATGCAATGGGATTCGGATTTGCTCGGCGAACCGTTCAGCGAACATCGGGAAGTTCGCCAAGCAGAACCGAACTTTGAAAGTTTCCTCATCTCTAGTGTCCATCTGGTGTGTTTCCTGTAGTGCAAGGGGAGTAGGTCCCCATTATACTATTTCTACTTTGGTGAAATTGATGTCACTTTGCTGGTGTCTGCCCCTATTTTTTCAAAACATGGAGACTCCAAGTTGGGTTTCCATCTGCTGGGTTTCCTGTAGTGGAAGAGGTGTCGGTCCCCATTATACTATTTTTACTCTGGTGAAATTGATGCCACTTTGGTGGTGTCTGCCTTTAATTTTTTTAAATCTGGAGACTTCTCTTTGGATCTCCTTCATGTGTGTTGCCTGTAGCGCTAGGGCTCTCAGATCGGAAGGCGTGCACTTACTTTCAGTCAACTACCTGTGTTACTATCCTTACATTTTTCTATCAATAGTAGTCTATGAAACTGATGTTTGTGCCACCTGAGTGTGGCTGACCAAAAAAGCAGGTTGAACTGTTGCATGTGGTATCAGGGCTCCCAGCACAGCAGGCCTACACCGATCCCTCACCCACCCCGTCTTAATTTGAAGTTAAATTCAAAGCTATAAATGCTGGCCCATACCCTGATACCTCATGCATGGCCCATGGCTGACTGCTGCTGTGCCATTATAAAATTTGTACTGTGGGTCAATTGATGCCACTTTTCCTGGTGTCTGCCCATAATTTGAGCTGTTTTGGCAGCTTTTCGGTCCCTTTGAACGTGTTGTGTATGCGTTTGGTTTTGCCTCCCATTGAATGCAATGGGATTCGGATATGTTCGTCGAACCGTTCGACGAACATCGGTAAGTTCGCTGAGCAGAACCAAACCAACCCTTGAAAGGTTCGCTCAATTATGATATTATTAAACATACCAACAAGCAGTTCTGTATATAAGAATAATCTAACCAGAAACACCATAGATGTTCAATATATATATTTGTGCATATAAGTTGTTAATAATATGCAAAGATGAAAAAAGAAAGTCTGTAGATACAGTCACTTTCTATAGAAAGGAGCAGATGATGATTCCGCTCTTCAGGCCTTTGGTTGCACTTGAGCTGTTTTTGGACATTCAGGTCTGGATCACACATGACGGAGAGGAGAAGAGCAGGAATGTGTGATCTATGCAGTTGGAGTTTTCCTGGATTCCTACTGCACTGCGATCAACCATACGGCCTTCTGTTTCACCATGGCTAGGTAGATGAAGGAGCAGCCGCTTCTTCTCTCTGTCCACAGCCAGGTAGTAGAAGAAGCAGCCGCTTCATTCTGTTGCTACATGGCCAAGTATGAGAAGGAGCAGCCGCTTCCATCTCTCTTTACTTGGCCAATTATAAGAAGGAGCAGCCGCTTTCTTCTGTCTGTCCATATCCGGTAGGTGAAGGAGCAGCCGCTACCTTCTTTTTTTCCTGTCTGGTAGGAGAAGGAGCAGCGGCTGCCTTCTGTCTGTCCATATCTGATAGTCGTCTCCTTACCACCACATTGTAGATGAGTCGTCCAGATGGTGACATAACAAGTATGGCTGAAAGAAATCCTTCAATTTCAGCCTTTAATTACTTGCTATGTTGATCCAGAGGAAGGCGAAAAATAACCCTGAGGACTCGTTGTTGGATCATCCTCATATCAAGGGAAAAAAATTCCTTCCTGACCCCAAATATGGCGATCGGAATGAATCCCTGGATGTTTGGTGCTCAAATCTACGTTGATGTTATGTGGTGGAAGATCGGTAAGTTTGTCACAGTCCGGTAAATAAGAAAGTCCAGTGTAATTGTCTCATCCGATTAATGGAAAGCTTCATTCCTAGATGTTACTGGAATGGGGCTGATTTATATCAGCCTAATCCTCCTGTAAGGAGAGAAATATATTCAAAATAAAGAAAGTTAGGCGATTCTGCACTATCATAAAGTCTGAGTACAATGTTGCGAGTTGCACAATTAAGAAAGGGTTCGTGGACCACAGTAGTGCTCAGCTAAATACACCCCAGACTGGGGAAACAATTGCTGTCCAAAAATAGAGAAAAGCGTCACTCACCGTATAAAATTACTTTTTCATTAATGTGCTTTAAAACATATTGTCGGGTCTGTCTGACCAGCCACACCTGCTCCTTCTCTCTCTCCCTGCTGATATGTTTTAAAGGACATTAATAAAGAAGTAATTTGATATGGTGTGCGCCGCTATTCTCCATTTTAAGACGAGAAATATACACATCTGAGAATCGTCTCCTCACATATATAATGTATACCGGGGGGATATAATGATAAGGTGTATAGTGGATATGTGTGTTACTGAGCATTGATAACACTAAAGATGTCCCTATGTGCTATACTTACATCATCGCCCCATCGGAATGGTGGGTCGGCTTCGCCGGACTCCACGTCGAACCAGTATATAGGGTAGAAGAATGGGCGCTCTCGGATAAAGGATGATATAGCATACCGGGCAGATGGAGATTTGCAAAGAAGCTGGAAAATGAGAGAGACCATTAATCATTATATTACGGATTATTACTGATACGTTATTACACAATGTCCATGGACTCTCCACATCATATCTTATAGCTTTCCTTATAGTCCTTCATCTTCCTTCTTTCTCTGATCCTACTTACGCCTTCTAGGATGTCAAGGGCATCGTTGGGCATCCAGTTTGGAATATCTGGGACGTCCTCCTGCAGAGACCGGTGGTATTCCTCCAGTGTGCCGCTGCCATAGAACGGTTGGCTCCCCACAATCATCATGTACAGGATGACACCAAATGAAAAGGAATCTGCCAGATGATTGAAGGCTTCTCCATCCATTATCTGTGGGAACATAATATAGGAGATGAGGTGAATATACCGGGGAGGGGATTTACACACAGAGGCCATGAGGACCAGTCTGTGATTAGATATGAGCAGGATACTCAGATTAATACTCAGTCCTACTATCGCCATCAATCACACTGGGATGTTTTTTACCTCAGGTGCGATGTAACCCTGAGTGCCAACTTGTTCTTCTAATAGGTCATCCTCGCCCATATTCATGACTGATAAGCCAAAGTCAGAGATTTTTATATGTCCCATGTCATCGATGAGAATGTTCTGTGGCTTCAGGTCACTGAAGGGAGAAGGAGCAGATACTGATTGTGAGGATAATTCATGAAAATAACTTTATACAATAGATATGTAAGGAGACAACAGAGATTTCTGAAGATGAACTGATTACCAATGTATCACGCCGTGTTCATGGAGGAACTGGAGTCCGCAAACCATTTCTGCCGCAAAGAGTCTGTGGAGTAGAAAGTAGAGGATGGATCAGTGGTTACATACACTCTAGGACTACAATGTACGGGCAGCAGATTATTAGGATTTGGCTGTTAGAAGTTTACCTTGATGTTTCCATATCAAATGAATTAGATGGAGCCAGGTGGTGAAACAGATCTCCTCCGGCCATATACTCCATGGCTAATATATATTCTAATGGTGTTTCCATAAACCCCCGCAGAGATGTTAGGAAGCGGCAGCCAGTGGCCATACAGAGGATGTCTAATTCTGTAGAGATTGTGTCCTCATCAATACGACTCTTGTCCATCATTTTAATAGCCAGCAGTTCTCCGCTGACCGGATCTGATGCCAAGAGGACCTGGAGAAAAATCAAAGGAGATCAGACCAAACTCCCATCTATTATAGGGATCTGTGTAATGGATCACTGGTTTATCCCAATCACCATTACATATGAACATCCTGTAATGAATATGTATATCCTCCTGTGTATCTGGTGCAGGATACATTGAGGAACACAGAGAAGGAGAAATTCACACTTACCTTTCCAAAGCCTCCCACTCCAAGATCTTTGTGGAATTCAAGGCTGCACAGGTCAACAGGATTTTCCATTTTAACCAGTTCTCTCTGGGGTAAAAGAAGGGATCTGGCATCAGCATGTGCTGGCATGTCTGCTATGTCAGAGGGCATCATAAGGCTTCCACCTGCTGAGATGATACAAGATTTGTTAGTCTCTTTGAGAAGACATAATGGAAATGTTTGTCATGTTGTGTGGTAAGTGTATGGAGCGGGCTCAGTCGCTGAGCCTGCATTTTACCAGGCTGATACCGGCTGTATTACATAGCTGCCACGTGCCAATAAATACAGCGACTGGAGCACACTCTGATTACTGCGGTTTAACCGTTTCAATGCTGACAGTGGTATTTAAATGAAGTGATTGCCAATTTGCTACCAGCACCCATTAGCCCCCACCAGGTCACAATTGCAAGAGATTAATTAACTGTAATGACTATCTGGACCTACTGAAAACCCATATCTTTCACTTTTGTCCTCCTGTTTAGACCAGCCTGGTTTAATTTCTTATGATAACATATAATATAGCCATATACAGCGATACAGTTCCATTACAGCACATACAGGTGCTTCTCACTAAATTAGAATATCATCAAAAAGTTAATTTATTTCAGTTCTTCAATACAAAAATAATACCTGGTTTAAAAACAACACTATCACTGTGCTTGATTGGCCAGCAAACTTGCCTGACCTTAACCCCATAGAGAATCTATAGGGTATTGTCAAGAGGAAGATAAGAGACACCAGACCCAACAATGCAGACGAGCTGAAGGCTGCTATCAAAGCAACCTGGGCTTCCATAACACCACAGCAGTGCCACAGGCTGATCGCCTCCATGCCACGCGGCATTGATGCAGTAATTGATGCAAAAGGCGCCCCGACCAAGTATTGAGTTCATTTACTGAACATACATTTCAGATTTTAAAATCATTTTTCAAACTGGTGTTATAAAATATTCTAATTTACTGAGATAATGACTTTTGTGTTTTCATTGGCTGTAAGCCATAATCATCAACATTAACAGAAATAAACACTTGAAATAGATCACTCTGTTTGTAATGACTCTATATAATATATGAGTTTCACTTTTTGTATTGAAGAACTAAAAATAAATTTACTTTTTGATGATATTCTAATTTAGTGAGAAGCACTTGTAGTACAAGCGATCAAAAAATTGCAGGTTCAAGTCTTCTAAGGAGACTAAAAAATTAAATAAATTAAAAAAAATTAATAAACCCAAAAAATTATTTAAAAATATAATTTGAATGAAACAACTTTCCTAATGAATAATAATAATAATAATAATAATAAAAAATGAAAAATAAGCATAACTGGGATCACGGCATTAGTATAAGTCCGTTATACAAAAATATAAAAATAATTTTCCCAAACAGTAAATACTAAAATGAGAAAAAAAAATATCTAACAATAGCAATAAAAAGATATCGTAATGTCCTGTCTACCCAAGAAAGGATCATTAAAAGCTACAGCTTCATACACAATAAAGAAGCCTTTACACTGCGCCATTGAGGTATCACAATCACAAAGTTACAATGTCTCAGAATATGGAGACACAAATCAATGTTTTTTATTACATTTTTAATTTTCTTCCACCACTTATGTCAAAAGGAAACCCATGCATGTTCAGCATTACCACACTTGTCACTGACATGGAGAATTACTTTATGAGGTCATTTTTACCACACAATGAACACAATAGAAAAGAACAATGTCGGAATCCCTCCCCCCGTCCCACAATTTTACCACTCTTTGATTTTTTCCCCTCTTTTCTAAATAATTGAAAGACAAAATAAATAGTGTTCTTCAAAACTGCAGCTCGGTCCACTAAAAAAGCAAGCTCACATGCAAATAAAAGAAAAGTTATGGCTTTTCGAAGAAGGAAGAAAAAAAGCGAAAGTTTTTCCGGTCAAAGGGGGGTTAATAGATATAGCTCCAGCGCATATATTATAATTTTAAACAAAACTATGTAAATGAGCAGGAAATGTCTAATATTTGGTCCTTCATTTATCAAAACTCTCTAATAGCAAAACTGACCCTGTTGCCCATAGCAACGATTCACAGCACAGATTCTATTTCTCAACATTCTATAGAACACTGAAAGGTGACTGGTTGCTATGGGCAACAAGGACAGTTCTTCCATTAGTCAGCATTTATAATTGAGGCCTGTACATAATATTAGGAGTATAATCCCCCTCACCCCCAGTCTTATTATACTGAGTAAGTTTATTTCTTACCTGGTTCATCTTTATCCATTGATCTGTCTGGTGAAGAAACACTCAGATGGAACAGAAAATCCGGGATGGAGATGGTTTTGGTTGATGAGTGGGATCTCCATAGGGCACCATTCCCATTAATGATGGGTGTAGCATATCTCAGATGTCTCCTGCATTGGACAACCCAGTCTCTGCTGTTCCTCATTCTTTTCTGGGCTGCAGCTCTTTGCAGGTTCAGGGTGTCTTGGCTTTCAGCCTTGGATGAGACCTGTCTTGGAGTTTCTTGGAGAACTTCCTCCAGCTCTATCTCTGCGCTGATGTTTCTCTGCTTATTGAGGATGGCTTCTTTATTCCTCCTCCTTATTTCAGGGACCAGATCTCCGATTTTTTTCAAGGAGATAATAAAGGCCCTCTGAAGCTCAGCGGAGGCAGCAGAGTCCGACGCCATGAGGTTCTCCATGTTCCTTCTCTGTGTAAGGATCTCTTGTCTTTTGGACTTTCTCATTTTCTCTAAATGTTGTCGTTTGGACGCCATTTCTGAGGCGTCAGGGTCCATGTCCGGTAGATTAATGTCTTTTCGCCCTAAAGCGAACAACAATACCTGCTCTTCATTTATTCCTCTCCTTTCTCTCAGAACCCGATCTCTTTGGGCTCGTCTTCTCTCCATTTTAGAATAAATTTTTGCTTCGTTCGTCACGAAAAACAAAAGGTACTCCCTCACCCTTGTAAGTCTGTGAGGCAGTGATTTCCCTTGGGCTGTAACACTGGGATATAGAATGTGATGATGTCATCACATCACTGTGACTTACTGTAGATTTTACCCTGATGTCATAATGAGAGAGTGATAGGTAGATAGACAGACAGACAGGTGTGAGCCTCTCAAGTATTAACAAAGTGAACATAGTGAACCTTATATAGTATAACAATTACAAATAGTGTTAACAGTAATTATACAAATAGGAGCATATCATATAATGGAGATACGATATACAAGGAGTGAATGGCAATTCAAGTATATACAATCAAGTTAAAGTTCATTATAGTGCCTGTGCTGTGAAGATAACATACAAAATACATGAAAAGAGTCATTATTATTATTTAAGAACAGCTTTATATAATTGATCACTTGATGACTCACCCCATACAATTTGTGAAAAAAGCGCCAACATCGGCGTCCTGCTGGGTACAATGCGCATGTCAAAACAGAAAGGTAGTGGAAAACAAACACTTTGCGCATGCGCGAGCATGCTATGAAGCTTCCCAGCGTTTTCTTCGTAAGGGAAACATCTTAGAATCATCGGCGCATGCGCAAAACAGCGGTATAGCGCTATTAAATCACCGTCAAAGATGCAGGGAAAGTAGCCTAATTGCATACAGCAATCCTTCAAACTTCACCAGCTTTTTTTTCACCAGGTTTTATTTTATTTTTGCCTGTACATTTATTCTATATGCATTCTAATAAAGGACAATTCTTATTTTCTTCCAATCCCCATATATAATGCTTAACCCCTTTACAACCTAAGGTGGTTTACACATTAATGACCGGGCCAATTTTTACAAATCTGACCACTGTCACTTTATGAGGTAATTACTCTGGAACGCTTCAATGGATCCCCCTGATTCTGAGATTCTTTTTTCTTGACATATTGTACTTCATGATTGTGGTTAAACTTCTTCGATAACACTTGCGTTTATTTGTGAAAAAAAAGGAAATCTGCAAAAATTTTGAAACTTTAGCAATTTTCAAAATTTGAATTTTTATGCCCTTAAATCAGAGAGATGTCACACAAAATAGTTAATAAATAACATTTCCACATGTCTACTTTTTTTTTATTAGAGAGCTATAAGGGTTAAAATTTGACCAGCGATTTCTAATTTTTCCAACAAAATTTACAAAATCATTTTTTTAGGGACCGCATCACATTTGAAGTGACTTTAAAAGGCCTTTATGACAAAAAATACCCAAAAGTGACACCATTCTAAAAACTGCACCCCTCAAGGTACTCAAACCACATTCAAGAAGTTTATTAACCCTTCAGGTGCTTCACAGGTAGTATATAGAGGATCTGCCCGCTCTCCTGTGTGGTGTAGTATATAGAGTATCTGTCAGCTCTCCTGTGTGGGGTAGTATATAGAGGCTCTGTCAGCTCTCCTGTGTGGTGTAGTATATAGAGGATCTGTCAGCTCTCCTTTGTGGTGTAGTGTATAGAGGATCTGTCAGCCCTCCTGTGTGCTGTAGTATATAGAGGATCTGTCAGCTCTCCTGTGTGGTGTAATATATAGAGGTTCTGTCAGCTTTCCCGTGTGGTGTAGTATATAGAGGATGTGTCGGCTCTCCTGTGTGGTGTAATATATAGAGGATCTGTCAGCTCTCCTGTGTGGTGTAGTATATAGAGGATCTGTCAGCTCTCCTGTGTGGTGTAGTATATAGTGGATCTGTCAGCTCTACTGTGTGGTGTAGTATATAGAGGATCTGTCAGCTCTCCTGTGTGGTGTAGTATATAGAGGATCTGTCAGCTCTCCTGTGTGGTGTAGTATATAGAGGATCTGTTGGCTCTCCTGTGTGGTGTAGTATATAGAGGATCTGTCAGCTCTCCTGTGTGGTGTAGTATATAGAGGATCTGTCAGCTCTCCTGTGTGGTGTAGTATATAGAGGATCTGTCAGCTCTCCTGTGTGGTGTAGTTTATAGAGGATCTGTCAGCTCTCCTTTGTGGTGTAGTGTATAGAGGATCTGTCAGCCCTCCTGTGTGCTGTAGTATATAGAGGATCTGTCAGCTCTCCTGTGTGGTGTAGTATATAGAGGATCTGTCAGCTCTCCTGTGTGGTGTAGTATATAGAGGATCTGTCAGCTCTCCTGTGTGGTGTAGTATATAGAGGATCTGTCAGCTCTCCTTTGTGGTGTAGTGTATAGAGGATCTGTCAGCCCTCCTGTGTGCTGTAGTATATAGAGGATCTGTCAGCTCTCCTGTGTGGTGTAGTATATAGAGGATCTGTCAGCTCTACTGTGTGGTGTAGTATATAGAGGATCTGTCAGCTCTCCTGTGTGGTGTAGTATATAGAGGATCTGTCGGCTCTCCTGTGTGGTGTAGTATATAGAGGATCTGTCAGCTCTCCTGTGTGGTGTAGTATATAGAGGATCTGTCAGCTCTCCTGTGTGGTGTAGTATATAGTGGATCTGTCAGCTCTCCTGTGTGGTGTAGTATATAGAGGATCTGTCAGCTCTCCTGTGTGGTGTAGTATATAGTGGATCTGTCAGCTCTCCTGTGTGGTGTAGTATATAGAGGATCTGTCAGCTCTCCTGTGTGGTGTAGTATATAGAGGATCTGTCAGCTCTCCAGTGTGGTGTAGTATATAGAGGATCTGTCAGCTCTCCTGTGTGGTGTAGTATATAGTGGATCTGTCAGCTCTACTGTGTGGTGTAGTATATAGAGGATCTGTCAGCTCTCCTGTGTGGTGTAGTATATAGAGGATCTGTCGGCTCTCCTGTGTGTTGTAGTATATAGAGGATCTGTCAGCTCTCCTGTGTGGTGTAATATATAGAGGATCTGCCAGCTCTCCTATGTGGTGTAGTGTATAGAGGATCTGTCGGCTCTCCTGTGTGGTGTAGCATATAGAGGATCTGTCAGCTCTCCTGTGTGGTGTAGTATATAGAGGATCTGTCAGCTCTCCTGTGTGGTGTAGTTTATAGAGTATCTGTCAGCTCTCCTGTGTGGTGTAGTATATAGAGGATCTGTCAGCTCTCCTGTGTGGTGTAGTATATGGTGGATCTGTCAGCTCTCCTGTGTGGTGTAGTATATAGTGGATCTGTCAGCTCTCCTGTGTGGTGTAGTATATAGAGGATCTGTCAGCTTTCCTGTGTGGTGTAGTATATTGAGGATCTGTCGGCTCTCCTGTGTGGTGTAGTATATAGTGGATCTGTCAGCTTTCCTGTGTGATGTAGTATATAGAGGATCTGTCAGCTCTCCTGTGTGGTGTAGTATATAGATGATCTGTCGGCTCTCCTGTGAGGTGTAGTATATAGAGGATCTATCAGCTCTCCTGTGTGGTGTAGTATATAGTGGATCTGTCAGCTCTCCTGTGTGGTATAGTATATAGAGGATCTGTCGGATCTCCTGTGTGGTGTAGTATATAGTGGATCTGTCAGCTCTCCTGCGTGGTGTAGTATATAGTGGATCTGTCAGCTCTCCTGTGTGGTGTAGTATATAGAGGATCTGTCGGCTCTCCTGTGTGGTGTAGTATATAGTGGATCTGTCATCTCTCTTGTATGGTGTAGTATATAGTGGATCTGTCGGCTCTCCTGTGTGGTGTAGTATATAGAGGATCTGTCAGCTCTCCTGTGTGGTGTAGTATATAGTGGATCTGTCAGCTCTCCTGTGTGGTGGAGTATATAGAGGATCTGTCAGCTATCCTGTGTGGTGTAGTATATAGAGGATCTGTCAGCTCTCCTGTGGAGTGTAGTATACAGATGATCTGTCAGCTCTCCTGTGTGGTGTAGTATATAGAGGATCTGTCAGCTCTCCTGTGTGGTGTAGTATATAGAGGATCTGTCAGCTCTCCTGTGTGGTGTAGTATATAGAGGATCTGTCAGCTCTCCTGTGTGGTGTAATATATAGAGGATCTGTCAGCTCTCCTGTGTGGTGGAGTATATAGAGGATCTGACAGTTCTCCTTTGTGGTGTAGTAGATAGTGGATCTGTCAGCTATCCTGTATGGTGCAGTATATAGAGGATCTGTCATCTCTGCTGTGTGCTGTAGTATATAGAGTATCTGTTGGCTCTCCTGTGTGTTGTAGTTTATTGAGGATCTGTCAGCTCTCCTGTGTGGTGTAATATATAGAGTATCTGTCAGCTCTCCTGTGTGGTGTAGTATATAGAGGATATGTCAGCTCTCCTGTGTGGTGTAGTATATAGAGGATGTGTCAGCTCTCCTGTGTGGTGTAGTATATAGAGGATCTGTCAGCTCTCCTGTGTGGTGTAGTAAATAGAGGATCTGTCAGCTCTCCTGTGTGGTGTAGTATATAGAGGATCTGTCAGCTCTCCTGTGTGGTGTAATATATAGAGGATCTGTCAGCTCCCCTGTGTGGTGTAGTATATAGAGGATCTGTCATCTCTACTGTGTGGTGTAGTATATAGAGGATCTGTCATCTCTCCTGTGTGGTGTAGTAAATAGAGGATCTGTCAGCTCTCCTGTGTGGTGTAGTATATAGAGGATCTGTCAGCTCTCTTGTGTGGTGTAGTATATAGAGGATCTGTCAGCTCTCCTGTATGGTGTAGTATATAGAGGATCTGTCATCTCTACTGTGTGGTGTAGTATATAGAGGATCTGTCATCTCTCCTGTGTGGTGTAGTATATAGAGGATCTGTCAGCTCTCCTGTGTGGTGTAGTATATAGATGATCTGTCAGCTCTCCTGTGTGGTGTAGTATATAGAGTATCTGCCCGCTCTCCTGTGTGGTGTAGTATATAGAGGATCTGTCAGCTCTCCGTTGTGGTGTACTATATAGTGGATCTGTCAGCTCTCCTGTGTGGTGTAGTAAATAGAGGATCTGTCAGCTCTCCTTTGTGGTGTAGTATATAGAGGATCTGTAAGCTCTCCTGTGTGGTGTAGTATATAGAGGATCTGTCAGCTCTCCTGTGTGGTGTATTATATAGAGGATCTGTCAGCTCTCCTGTGTGGTGTAGTATATAGAGGATCTGTCAGCTCTCCTGTGTGGTGTAGTATATAGAGGATCTGTCAGCTCTCCTGTGTGGTGTAATATATAGAGGATCTGTCAGCTCTCCTGTGTGGTGTAGTATATAGAGGATCTGACAGTTCTCCTTTGTGGTGTAGTATATAGAGGATCTGACATTTCTCCTTTGTGGTGTAGTATATAGTGGATCTGTCAGCTCTCCTGTGTGGTGTAGTATATAGAGGATCTGTCATCTCTACTGTGTGCTGTAGTATATAGAGTATCTGTTGGCTCTCCTGTGTGGTGTAGTATATAGAGGATCTGTCAGCTCTCCTGTGTGGTGTAGTATATAGTGTATCTGTCGACTCTCCTGTGTGGTGCAATATATAGAGGATCTGCCAGCTCTCCTATGTGGTGTAGTGTATAGAGGATCTGTCGGCTCTACTGTGTGGTGTAATATATAGATGATCTGTCAGCTCTCCTGTGTGGTGTAGTATATAGAGGATCTGTCAGCTCTCCTGTGTGGTATAGTATATAGAGGATCTGTCAGCTCTCCTGTGTGGTGTAGTATATAGAGGATCTGTCAGCTTTCCTGTGTGGTGTAGTATATAGAGGATCTGTCAGCTCTCCTGTGTGGTGTAGTATATAGAGGATCTGTCAGCTCTCCTGTGTGGTGTAGTACATAGAGGATCTGTCAGCTCTCCTGTGTGATGTAGTATATAGAGGATCTGTCAGTTCTCCTGTGTGATGTAGTATATAGAGGATCTGTCAGCTCTCCTGTGTGATGTAGTATATAGAGGATCTGTCAGTTCTCCTGTGTGATGTAGTATATAGAGGATCTGTCAGCTCTCCTGTGTGGTGTAGTATATAGAAGATCTGTCAGCTCTCCTGTGTGGTGTAGTGTATAGAGGATCTGTCAGATCTCCTGTGTGGTGTAGTATATAGAGGATCTGTCAGCTCTCCTGTGTGGTGTAGTATATAGAGGATCTGTCACCTCTCCTGTCTGGTGTAGTATATAGAGGATCTGTCAGCTCTCCTGTGTGGTGTAGTATATAGAGGATCTGTCAGCTCTCCTGTGTGGTGTAGTATATAGAGGATCTGTCAGCTCTCCTGTGTGATGTAGTATATTGAGGATCTGTCAGCTCTCCTATGTGATGTAGCGTATAGAGGATCTGTCAGCTTTCCTGTGTGGTGTAGTGTATAGAGGATCTGTCAGCTCTCCTGTGTGGTGTAGTATATAGAGGATCTGTCAGCGTACCTGTGTGGTGTAGTATATAGAGGATCTGTCACCTCTCCTGTCTGGTGTAGTATATAGAGGATCTGTCAGCTCTCCTGTGTGGTGTAGTATATAGAGGATCTGTCAGCTCTCCTGTGTGATGTAGTATATAGAGGATCTGTCAGCTCTCCTATGTGATGTAGTATATAGTGGATCTGTCAGCTTTCATGTGTGGTGTAGTATATAGAGGATCTCTCGGCTCTCCTGTGTGGTGTAGTATATGGATGATCTGTCAGCTCTCCTGTGTGGTGTAGTATATAGTGGATCTGTCAGCTCTCCTGTGTGGTGTAGTATATAGAGGATCTCTCAGCTCTCCTGTGTGGTGTAGTATATAGTGGATCTCTCAGCTCTCCTGTGTGGTGTAGTATATAGAGGATCTGTCAGCTCTCCTTTGTGGTGTAGTGTATAGAGGATCTGTCAGCCCTCCTGTGTGCTGTAGTATATAGAGGATCTGTCAGCTCTCCTGTGTGGTGTAGTATATAGAGGATCTGTCAGCTCTACTGTGTGGTGTAGTATATAGAGGATCTGTCAGCTCTCCTGTGTGGTGTAGTATATAGAGGATCTGTCGGCTCTCCTGTGTGGTGTAGTATATAGAGGATCTGTCAGCTCTCCTGTGTGGTGTAGTATATAGAGGATCTGTCAGCTCTCCTGTGTGGTGTAGTATATAGTGGATCTGTCAGCTCTCCTGTGTGGTGTAGTATATAGAGGATCTGTCAGCTCTCCTGTGTGGTGTAGTATATAGTGGATCTGTCAGCTCTCCTGTGTGGTGTAGTATATAGAGGATCTGTCAGCTCTCCTGTGTGGTGTAGTATATAGAGGATCTGTCAGCTCTCCAGTGTGGTGTAGTATATAGAGGATCTGTCAGCTCTCCTGTGTGGTGTAGTATATAGTGGATCTGTCAGCTCTACTGTGTGGTGTAGTATATAGAGGATCTGTCAGCTCTCCTGTGTGGTGTAGTATATAGAGGATCTGTCGGCTCTCCTGTGTGTTGTAGTATATAGAGGATCTGTCAGCTCTCCTGTGTGGTGTAATATATAGAGGATCTGCCAGCTCTCCTATGTGGTGTAGTGTATAGAGGATCTGTCGGCTCTCCTGTGTGGTGTAGCATATAGAGGATCTGTCAGCTCTCCTGTGTGGTGTAGTATATAGAGGATCTGTCAGCTCTCCTGTGTGGTGTAGTTTATAGAGTATCTGTCAGCTCTCCTGTGTGGTGTAGTATATAGAGGATCTGTCAGCTCTCCTGTGTGGTGTAGTATATGGTGGATCTGTCAGCTCTCCTGTGTGGTGTAGTATATAGTGGATCTGTCAGCTCTCCTGTGTGGTGTAGTATATAGAGGATCTGTCAGCTTTCCTGTGTGGTGTAGTATATTGAGGATCTGTCGGCTCTCCTGTGTGGTGTAGTATATAGTGGATCTGTCAGCTTTCCTGTGTGATGTAGTATATAGAGGATCTGTCAGCTCTCCTGTGTGGTGTAGTATATAGATGATCTGTCGGCTCTCCTGTGAGGTGTAGTATATAGAGGATCTATCAGCTCTCCTGTGTGGTGTAGTATATAGTGGATCTGTCAGCTCTCCTGTGTGGTATAGTATATAGAGGATCTGTCGGATCTCCTGTGTGGTGTAGTATATAGTGGATCTGTCAGCTCTCCTGCGTGGTGTAGTATATAGTGGATCTGTCAGCTCTCCTGTGTGGTGTAGTATATAGAGGATCTGTCGGCTCTCCTGTGTGGTGTAGTATATAGTGGATCTGTCATCTCTCTTGTATGGTGTAGTATATAGTGGATCTGTCGGCTCTCCTGTGTGGTGTAGTATATAGAGGATCTGTCAGCTCTCCTGTGTGGTGTAGTATATAGTGGATCTGTCAGCTCTCCTGTGTGGTGGAGTATATAGAGGATCTGTCAGCTATCCTGTGTGGTGTAGTATATAGAGGATCTGTCAGCTCTCCTGTGGAGTGTAGTATACAGATGATCTGTCAGCTCTCCTGTGTGGTGTAGTATATAGAGGATCTGTCAGCTCTCCTGTGTGGTGTAGTATATAGAGGATCTGTCAGCTCTCCTGTGTGGTGTAGTATATAGAGGATCTGTCAGCTCTCCTGTGTGGTGTAATATATAGAGGATCTGTCAGCTCTCCTGTGTGGTGGAGTATATAGAGGATCTGACAGTTCTCCTTTGTGGTGTAGTAGATAGTGGATCTGTCAGCTATCCTGTATGGTGCAGTATATAGAGGATCTGTCATCTCTGCTGTGTGCTGTAGTATATAGAGTATCTGTTGGCTCTCCTGTGTGTTGTAGTTTATTGAGGATCTGTCAGCTCTCCTGTGTGGTGTAATATATAGAGTATCTGTCAGCTCTCCTGTGTGGTGTAGTATATAGAGGATATGTCAGCTCTCCTGTGTGGTGTAGTTTATAGAGGATGTGTCAGCTCTCCTGTGTGGTGTAGTATATAGAGGATCTGTCAGCTCTCCTGTGTGGTGTAGTAAATAGAGGATCTGTCAGCTCTCCTGTGTGGTGTAGTATATAGAGGATCTGTCAGCTCTCCTGTGTGGTGTAATATATAGAGGATCTGTCAGCTCCCCTGTGTGGTGTAGTATATAGAGGATCTGACAGTTCTCGTTTGTGGTGTAGTATATAGTGGATCTGTCAGCTCTCCTGTGTGGTGTAGTATATAGAGGATCTGTCAGCTCTCCTGTATGGTGTAGTATATAGAGGATCTGTCATCTCTACTGTGTGGTGTAGTATATAGAGGATCTGTCATCTCTCCTGTGTGGTGTAGTATATAGAGGATCTGTCAGCTCTCCTGTGTGGTGTAGTATATAGATGATCTGTCAGCTCTCCTGTGTGGTGTAGTATATAGAGTATCTGCCCGCTCTCCTGTGTGGTGTAGTATATAGAGGATCTGTCAGCTCTCCGTTGTGGTGTACTATATAGTGGATCTGTCAGCTCTCCTGTGTGGTGTAGTAAATAGAGGATCTGTCAGCTCTCCTTTGTGGTGTAGTATATAGAGGATCTGTAAGCTCTCCTGTGTGGTGTAGTATATAGAGGATCTGTCAGCTCTCCTGTGTGGTGTATTATATAGAGGATCTGTCAGCTCTCCTGTGTGGTGTAGTATATAGAGGATCTGTCAGCTCTCCTGTGTGGTGTAGTATATAGAGGATCTGTCAGCTCTCCTGTGTGGTGTAATATATAGAGGATCTGTCAGCTCTCCTGTGTGGTGTAGTATATAGAGGATCTGACAGTTCTCCTTTGTGGTGTAGTATATAGAGGATCTGACATTTCTCCTTTGTGGTGTAGTATATAGTGGATCTGTCAGCTCTCCTGTGTGGTGTAGTATATAGAGGATCTGTCATCTCTACTGTGTGCTGTAGTATATAGAGTATCTGTTGGCTCTCCTGTGTGGTGTAGTATATAGAGGATCTGTCAGCTCTCCTGTGTGGTGTAGTATATAGTGTATCTGTCGACTCTCCTGTGTGGTGCAATATATAGAGGATCTGCCAGCTCTCCTATGTGGTGTAGTGTATAGAGGATCTGTCGGCTCTACTGTGTGGTGTAATATATAGATGATCTGTCAGCTCTCCTGTGTGGTGTAGTATATAGAGGATCTGTCAGCTCTCCTGTGTGGTATAGTATATAGAGGATCTGTCAGCTCTCCTGTGTGGTGTAGTATATAGAGGATCTGTCAGCTTTCCTGTGTGGTGTAGTATATAGAGGATCTGTCAGCTCTCCTGTGTGGTGTAGTATATAGAGGATCTGTCAGCTCTCCTGTGTGGTGTAGTACATAGAGGATCTGTCAGCTCTCCTGTGTGATGTAGTATATAGAGGATCTGTCAGTTCTCCTGTGTGATGTAGTATATAGAGGATCTGTCAGCTCTCCTGTGTGATGTAGTATATAGAGGATCTGTCAGTTCTCCTGTGTGATGTAGTATATAGAGGATCTGTCAGCTCTCCTGTGTGGTGTAGTATATAGAAGATCTGTCAGCTCTCCTGTGTGGTGTAGTGTATAGAGGATCTGTCAGATCTCCTGTGTGGTGTAGTATATAGAGGAACTGTCAGCTCTCCTGTGTGGTGTAGTATATAGAGGATCTGTCACCTCTCCTGTCTGGTGTAGTATATAGAGGATCTGTCAGCTCTCCTGTGTGGTGTAGTATATAGAGGATCTGTCAGCTCTCCTGTGTGGTGTAGTATATAGAGGATCTGTCAGCTCTCCTGTGTGATGTAGTATATTGAGGATCTGTCAGCTCTCCTATGTGATGTAGCATATAGAGGATCTGTCAGCTTTCCTGTGTGGTGTAGTGTATAGAGGATCTGTCAGTTCTCCTGTGTGGTGTAGTATATAGAGGATCTGTCAGCGTACCTGTGTGGTGTAGTATATAGAGGATCTGTCACCTCTCCTGTCTGGTGTAGTATATAGAGGATCTGTCAGCTCTCCTGTGTGGTGTAGTATATAGAGGATCTGTCAGCTCTCCTGTGTGGTGTAGTATATAGAGGATCTGTCAGCTCTCCTGTGTGATGTAGTATATAGAGGATCTGTCAGCTCTCCTATGTGATGTAGTATATAGTGGATCTGTCAGCTTTCCTGTGTGGTGTAGTATATAGAGGATCTCTCGGCTCTCCTGTGTGGTGTAGTATATGGATGATCTGTCAGCTCTCCTGTGTGGTGTAGTATATAGTGGATCTGTCAGCTCTCCTGTGTGGTGTAGTATATAGAGGATCTCTCAGCTCTCCTGTGTGGTGTAGTATATAGTGGATCTCTCAGCTCTCCTGTGTGGTGTAGTATATAGATGATCTGTCAGCTCTCCTGTGTGGTGTAGTATATAGTGGATCTGTCAGCTCTCCTGTGTGGTGTAGTATATAGTGGATCTGTCAGCTCTCCTGTGTTGTGTAGTATATAGTGGATCTGTCAGCTCTCCTGTGTTGTGTAGTATATAGAGGATCTGTCAGCTCTCCTGTGTGGTGTAGTATATAGTGGATATGTCAGCTCTCCTGTGTTGTGTAGTATATAAAAGATCTGTCAGCTCTCCTGTGTGGTGTAGTATATAGTCGATCTGTCAGCTCTCCTGTGTTGTGTAGTATATAGAGGATCTGTCAGCTCTCCTGTATGGTGTAGTATGTAGAGGATCTCTCGGCTCTCCTGTGTGGTGTAGTATATAGTGGATCTGTCAGCTCTCCTGTGTTGTGTAGTATATAGAGGATCTGTCAGCTCTCCTGTGTTGTGTAGTATATAGAGGATCTGTCAGCTCTCCTGTGTGGTGTAGTATATAGTGGATCTGTCAGCTCTCCTGTGTGGTGTAGTATATAGAGGATCTGTCAGCTCTCCTGTGTGGTGTAGTATATAGAGGATCTGTCAGCTCTCCTGTGTGGTGTAGTACATAGAGGATCTGTCTGCTCTTCTGTGTGGTGTAGTATATAGACGATCTGTCGGCTCTCCTGTGTGGTGTAGTATATAGAGGATCTGTCAGCTCTCCTGTGTGGTGTAGTATATAGATGATCTGTCAGCTCTCCTGTGTGGTGTAGTGTATAGAGGTTGTGTCCTGTGTGGTGTAGTATATAGAGGATCTGTCCTGTGTGGTGTAGTATATAGAGGATCTGTCAGCTCTCCTGTGTGGTGTAGTATATAGAGGATCTGTCAGCTCTCCTGTGTGGTGTAGTATATAGAGGATCTGTCAGCTCTCCTGTGTGGTGTAGTATATAGAGGATCTGTCAGCTCTCCTGTGTGGTGTAGTATATAGAGGATCTGTCAGCTCTCCTGTGTAGTGTAGTTTATAGAGGATCTGTCAGCTCTCCTGTGTGGTGTAGTGTATAGAGGTTGTGTCCTGTGTGGTGTAGTATATAGAGGATCTGTCCTGTGTGGTGTAGTATATAGAGGATCTGTCAGCTCTCCTGTGTGGTGTAGTATATAGAGGATCTGTCAGCTCTCCTGTGTGGTGTAGTATATAGAGGATCTGTCAGCTCTCCTGTGTAGTGTAGTATATAGAGGATCTGTCAGCTCTCCTTTGTGGTGTAGTGTATAGAGGATGTGTCCTGTGTGGTGTAGTATATAGAGGATCTGTCAGCTCTCCTGTGTGGTGTAGTATATAGAGGATCTGTCAGCTCTCCTGTGTGGTGTAGTATATAGAGGATCTGTCAGCTCTCCTGTGTGGTGTAGTACATAGAGGATCTGTCAGCTCTCCTGTGTGGTGTAGTATATAGTGGATCTGTCAGCTCTCCTGTATTGTGTAGTATATAGAGGATGTGTCAGCTCTCCTGTGTGGTGTAGTATATAGAGGATCTGTCGGCTCTCCTGTGTGGTGTAGTATATAGAGGATGTGTCAGCTCTCCTGTGTGGTGTAGTATATAGAGGATCTGTCAGCTCTCCTGTATTGTGTAGTATATAGAGGATGTGTCAGCTTTCCTGTATTGTGTAGTATATAGAGGATGTGTCAGCTCTCCTGTGTGGTGTAGTATATAGAGGATCTGTCCTGTGTGGTGTAGTATATAGAGGATCTGTCAGCTCTCCTGTGTGGTGTAGTATATAGAGGATCTGTCAGCTCTCCTGTGTGGTGTAGTATATAGAGGATCTGTCAGCTCTCCTGTGGTGTAGTATATAGAGGATCTGTCAGCTCTCCTGTGTGGTGTAGTATATAGTGGATCTGTCAGCTCTCCTGTATTGTGTAGTATATAGAGGATGTGTCAGCTCTCCTGTGTGGTGTAGTATATAGAGGATCTGTCAGCTCTCCTGTGTGGTGTAGTATATAGAGGATCTGTCAGCTCTCCTGTGTGGTGTAGTATATAGTGGATCTGTCAGCTCTCCTGTATTGTGTAGTATATAGTGGATCTGTCAGCTCTCCTGTGTGGTATAGTATATAGAGGATCTGTCGGCTCTCCTGTGTGGTGTAGTATATAGAGGATGTGTCAGCTCTCCTGTGTGGTGTAGTATATAGAGGTTCTGTCAGCTCTCCTGTGTGGTGTAGTATATAGAGGTTCTGTCAGCTCTCCTGTGTGTTGTAGTATATAGAGGATCTGTCAGCTCTCCTGTATTGTGTAGTATATAGAGGATGTGTCAGCTCTCCTGTATTGTGTAGTATATAGAGGATCTGTCAGCTCTCCTGTGTGGTGTAGTATATAGAGGATGTGTCGGCTCTCCTGTGTGGTGTAGTATATAGAGGATCTGTCAGCTCTTCTGTGTGGTGTAGTATATAGAGGATGTGTCAGCTCTCCTGTATGGTGTAGTATATAGAGGATCTGTCAGTTCTCCTGTGTGGTGTAGTATATAGAGGATCTGTCAGCTCTCCTGTGTAGTGTAGTATATAGAGGATCTGTCAGCTCTCCTTTGTGGTGTAGTGTATAGAGGATGTGTCCTGTGTGGTGTAGTATATAGAGGATCTGTCAGCTCTCCTGTGTGGTGTAGTATATAGAGGATCTGTCAGCTCTCCTGTGTGGTGTAGTATATAGAGGATCTGTCAGCTCTCCTGTGTGGTGTAGTACATAGAGGATCTGTCAGCTCTCCTGTGTGGTGTAGTATATAGTGGATCTGTCAGCTCTCCTGTATTGTGTAGTATATAGAGGATGTGTCAGCTCTCCTGTGTGGTGTAGTATATAGAGGATCTGTCGGCTCTCCTGTGTGGTGTAGTATATAGAGGATGTGTCAGCTCTCCTGTGTGGTGTAGTATATAGAGGATCTGTCAGCTCTCCTGTATTGTGTAGTATATAGAGGATGTGTCAGCTTTCCTGTATTGTGTAGTATATAGAGGATGTGTCAGCTCTCCTGTGTGGTGTAGTATATAGAGGATCTGTCCTGTGTGGTGTAGTATATAGAGGATCTGTCAGCTCTCCTGTGTGGTGTAGTATATAGAGGATCTGTCAGCTCTCCTGTGTGGTGTAGTATATAGAGGATCTGTCAGCTCTCCTGTGGTGTAGTATATAGAGGATCTGTCAGCTCTCCTGTGTGGTGTAGTATATAGTGGATCTGTCAGCTCTCCTGTATTGTGTAGTATATAGAGGATGTGTCAGCTCTCCTGTGTGGTGTAGTATATAGAGGATCTGTCAGCTCTCCTGTGTGGTGTAGTATATAGAGGATCTGTCAGCTCTCCTGTGTGGTGTAGTATATAGTGGATCTGTCAGCTCTCCTGTATTGTGTAGTATATAGTGGATCTGTCAGCTCTCCTGTGTGGTATAGTATATAGAGGATCTGTCGGCTCTCCTGTGTGGTGTAGTATATAGAGGATGTGTCAGCTCTCCTGTGTGGTGTAGTATATAGAGGTTCTGTCAGCTCTCCTGTGTGGTGTAGTATATAGAGGTTCTGTCAGCTCTCCTGTGTGTTGTAGTATATAGAGGATCTGTCAGCTCTCCTGTATTGTGTAGTATATAGAGGATGTGTCAGCTCTCCTGTATTGTGTAGTATATAGAGGATCTGTCAGCTCTCCTGTGTGGTGTAGTATATAGAGGATGTGTCGGCTCTCCTGTGTGGTGTAGTATATAGAGGATCTGTCAGCTCTTCTGTGTGGTGTAGTATATAGAGGATGTGTCAGCTCTCCTGTATGGTGTAGTATATAGAGGATCTGTCAGTTCTCCTGTGTGGTGTAGTATATAGATGATGTGTCAGCTCTCCTGTGTGGTGTAGTATATAGAGGATCTGTCAGCTCTCCTGTATTGTGTAGTATATAGAGGATGTGTCAGCTCTCCTGTATTGTGTAGTATATAGAGGATCTGTCAGCTCTCCTGTGTGGTGTAGTATATAGAGGATCTGTCCTGTGTGGTGTAGTATATAGAGGATCTGTCAGCTCTCCTGTGTGGTGTAGTATATAGAGGATCTGTCGGCTCTCCTGTGTGGTGTAGTATATAGAGGATCTGTCAGCTCTCCTGTGTGGTGTAGTATATAGAGGATGTGTCAGCTCTCCTGTGTGGTGTAGTATATAGAGGATCTGTCAGCTGTCCTGTGTGGTGTAGTATATAGAGGATCTGTCGGCTCTCCTGTGTGGTGTAGTATATAGAGGATCTGTCAGCTCTCCTGTGTGGTGTAGTATATAGAGGATCTGTCAGCTCTCCTGTGTGGTGTAGTATATAGTGGATCTGTCGGCTCTCCTGTGTGGTGTAGTATATAGAGGATCTGTCAGCTCTCCTGTATTGTGTAGTATATAGAGGATGTGTCAGCTCTCCTGTGTGGTGTAGTATATAGAGGATCTGTCCTGTGTGGTGTAGTATATAGAGGATCTGTCAGCTCTCCTGTGTGGTGTAGTATATAGAGGATCTGTCAGCTCTCCTGTGTGGTGTAGTATATAGAGGATCTGTCAGCTCTCCTGTGTGGTGTAGTGTATAGAGGATGTGTCCTGTGTGGTGTAGTATATAGAGGATCTGTCAGCTCTCCTGTGTGGTGTAGTATATAGAGGATCTGTCAGCTCTCCTGTGTGGTGTAGTATATAGAGGATCTGTCAGCTCTCCTGTGTGGTGTAGTATATAGAGTATGTGTCAGCTCTCTTGTGTGGTGCAGTATATAGAGGATCTGTCAGCTCTCCTGTGTGGTGTAGTATATAGAGGATCTGTCAGCTCTCCTGTGTGGTGTAGTACATAGAGGATCTGTCAGCTCTCCTGTGTGGTGTAGTATATAGTGGATCTGTCAGCTCTCCTGTATTGTGTAGTATATAGAGGATGTGTCAGCTCTCCTGTGTGGTGTAGTATATAGAGGATCTGTCGGCTCTCCTGTGTGGTGTAGTATATAGAGGATGTGTCAGCTCTCCTGTGTGGTGTAGTATATAGAGGATCTGTCAGCTCTCCTGTATTGTGTAGTATATAGAGGATGTGTCAGCTCTCCTGTATTGTGTAGTATATAGAGGATGTGTCAGCTCTCCTGTGTGGTGTAGTATATAGAGGATCTGTCCTGTGTGGTGTAGTATATAGAGGATGTGTCAGCTCTCCTGTGTGGTGTAGTATATAGAGGATCTGTCCTGTGTGGTGTAGTATATAGAGGATCTGTCAGCTCTCCTGTGTGGTGTAGTATATAGAGGATCTGTCAGCTCTCCTGTGTGGTGTAGTATATAGTGGATCTGTCAGCTCTCCTGTATTGTGTAGTATATAGAGGATGTGTCACCTCTCCTGTGTGGTGTAGTATATAGAGGATCTGTCAGCTCTCCTGTGTGGTGTAGTATATAGAGGATCTGTCAGCTCTCCTGTGTGGTGTAGTATATAGTGGATCTGTCAGCTCTCCTGTATTGTGTAGTATATAGTGGATCTGTCAGCTCTCCTGTGTGGTATAGTATATAGAGGATCTGTCGGCTCTCCTGTGTGGTGTAGTATATAGAGGATGTGTCAGCTCTCCTGTGTGGTGTAGTATATAGAGTTTCTGTCAGCTCTCCTGTGTGGTGTAGTATATAGAGGTTCTGTCAGCTCTCCTGTGTGTTGTAGTATATAGAGGATCTATCAGCTCTCCTGTATTGTGTAGTATATAGAGGATGTGTCAGCTATCCTGTATTGTGTAGTATATAGAGGATCTGTCAGCTCTCCTGTGTGGTGTAGTATATAGAGGATGTGTCGGCTCTCCTGTGTGGTGTAGTATATAGAGGATCTGTCAGCTCTCCTGTGTGGTGTAGTTTATAGAGGATCTGTCAGCTCTCCTGTGTGGTGTAGTATATAGAGGATCTGTCAGCTCTCCTGTATTGTGTAGTATATAGAGGATGTGTCAGCTCTCCTGTGTGGTGTAGTATATAGAGGATCTGTCCTGTGTGGTGTAGTATATAGAGGATCTGTCAGCTCTCCTGTGTGGTGTAGTATATAGAGGATCTGTCAGCTCTCCTGTGTGGTGTAGTATATAGAGGATCTGTCAGCTCTCCTGTGTGGTGTAGTGTATAGAGGATGTGTCCTGTGTGGTGTAGTATATAGAGGATCTGTCAGCTCTCCTGTGTGGTGTAGTATATAGAGGATCTGTCAGCTCTCCTGTGTGGTGTAGTATATAGAGGATCTGTCAGCTCTCCTGTGTGGTGTAGTATATAGAGGATGTGTCAGCTCTCTTGTGTGGTGCAGTATATAGAGGATCTGTCAGCTCTCCTGTGTGGTGTAGTATATAGAGGATCTGTCAGCTCTCCTGTGTGGTGTAGTACATAGAGGATCTGTCAGCTCTCCTGTGTGGTGTAGTATATAGTGGATCTGTCAGCTCTCCTGTATTGTGTAGTATATAGAGGATGTGTCAGCTCTCCTGTGTGGTGTAGTATATAGAGGATCTGTCGGCTCTCCTGTGTGGTGTAGTATATAGAGGATGTGTCAGCTCTCCTGTGTGGTGTAGTATATAGAGGATCTGTCAGCTCTCCTGTATTGTGTAGTATATAGAGGATGTGTCAGCTCTCCTGTATTGTGTAGTATATAGAGGATGTGTCAGCTCTCCTGTGTGGTGTAGTATATAGAGGATCTGTCCTGTGTGGTGTAGTATATAGAGGATCTGTCAGCTCTCCTGTGTGGTGTAGTATATAGAGGATCTGTCAGCTCTCCTGTGTGGTGTAGTATATAGTGGATCTGTCAGCTCTCCTGTATTGTGTAGTATATAGAGGATGTGTCACCTCTCCTGTGTGGTGTAGTATATAGAGGATCTGTCAGCTCTCCTGTGTGGTGTAGTATATAGAGGATCTGTCAGCTCTCCTGTGTGGTGTAGTATATAGTGGATCTGTCAGCTCTCCTGTATTGTGTAGTATATAGAGGATGTGTCACCTCTCCTGTGTGGTGTAGTATATAGAGGATCTGTCAGCTCTCCTGTGTGGTGTAGTATATAGAGGATCTGTCAGCTCTCCTGTGTGGTGTAGTATATAGTGGATCTGTCAGCTCTCCTGTATTGTGTAGTATATAGTGGATCTGTCAGCTCTCCTGTGTGGTATAGTATATAGAGGATCTGTCGGCTCTCCTGTGTGGTGTAGTATATAGAGGATGTGTCAGCTCTCCTGTGTGGTGTAGTATATAGAGTTTCTGTCAGCTCTCCTGTGTGGTGTAGTATATAGAGGTTCTGTCAGCTCTCCTGTGTGTTGTAGTATATAGAGGATCTATCAGCTCTCCTGTATTGTGTAGTATATAGAGGATGTGTCAGCTATCCTGTATTGTGTAGTATATAGAGGATCTGTCAGCTCTCCTGTGTGGTGTAGTATATAGAGGATGTGTCGGCTCTCCTGTGTGGTGTAGTATATAGAGGATCTGTCAGCTCTCCTGTGTGGTGTAGTTTATAGAGGATCTGTCAGCTCTCCTGTGTGGTGTAGTATATAGAGGATCTGTCAGCTCTCCTGTATTGTGTAGTATATAGAGGATGTGTCAGCTCTCCTGTGTGGTGTAGTATATAGAGGATCTGTCCTGTGTGGTGTAGTATATAGAGGATCTGTCAGCTCTCCTGTGTGGTGTAGTATATAGAGGATCTGTCAGCTCTCCTGTGTGGTGTAGTATATAGAGGATCTGTCAGCTCTCCTGTGTGGTGTAGTGTATAGAGGATGTGTCCTGTGTGGTGTAGTATATAGAGGATCTGTCAGCTCTCCTGTGTGGTGTAGTATATAGAGGATCTGTCAGCTCTCCTGTGTGGTGTAGTATATAGAGGATCTGTCAGCTCTCCTGTGTGGTGTAGTATATAGAGGATGTGTCAGCTCTCTTGTGTGGTGCAGTATATAGAGGATCTGTCAGCTCTCCTGTGTGGTGTAGTATATAGAGGATCTGTCAGCTCTCCTGTGTGGTGTAGTACATAGAGGATCTGTCAGCTCTCCTGTGTGGTGTAGTATATAGTGGATCTGTCAGCTCTCCTGTATTGTGTAGTATATAGAGGGTGTGTCAGCTCTCCTGTGTGGTGTAGTATATAGAGGATCTGTCGGCTCTCCTGTGTGGTGTAGTATATAGAGGATGTGTCAGCTCTCCTGTGTGGTGTAGTATATAGAGGATCTGTCAGCTCTCCTGTATTGTGTAGTATATAGAGGATGTGTCAGCTCTCCTGTATTGTGTAGTATATAGAGGATGTGTCAGCTCTCCTGTGTGGTGTAGTATATAGAGGATCTGTCCTGTGTGGTGTAGTATATAGAGGATCTGTCAGCTCTCCTGTGTGGTGTAGTATATAGAGGATCTGTCAGCTCTCCTGTGTGGTGTAGTATATAGTGGATCTGTCAGCTCTCCTGTATTGTGTAGTATATAGAGGATGTGTCACCTCTCCTGTGTGGTGTAGTATATAGAGGATCTGTCAGCTCTCCTGTGTGGTGTAGTATATAGAGGATCTGTCAGCTCTCCTGTGTGGTGTAGTATATAGTGGATCTGTCAGCTCTCCTGTATTGTGTAGCATATAGTGGATCTGTCAGCTCTCCTGTGTGGTATAGTATATAGAGGATCTGTCGGCTCTCCTGTGTGGTGTAGTATATAGAGGATGTGTCAGCTCTCCTGTGTGGTGTAGTATATAGAGTTTCTGTCAGCTCTCCTGTGTGGTGTAGTATATAGAGGTTCTGTCAGCTCTCCTGTGTGTTGTAGTATATAGAGGATCTATCAGCTCTCCTGTATTGTGTAGTATATAGAGGATGTGTCAGCTCTCCTGTATTGTGTAGTATATAGAGGATCTGTCAGCTCTCCCGTGTGGTGTAGTATATAGAGGATGTGTCGGCTCTCCTGTGTGGTGTAGTATATAGAGGATCTGTCAGCTCTTCTGTGTGGTGTAGTATATAGAGGATGTGTCAGCTCTCCTGTATGGTGTAGTATATAGAGGATCTGTCAGTTCTCCTGTGTGGTGTAGTATATAGAGGATGTGTCAGCTCTCCTGTGTGGTGTAGTATATAGAGGATCTGTCAGCTCTCCTGTATTGTGTAGTATATAGAGGATGTGTCAGCTCTCCTGTATTGTGTAGTATATAGAGGATCTGTCAGCTCTCCTGTGTGGTGTAGTATATAGAGGATCTGTCCTGTGTGGTGTAGTATATAGAGGATCTGTCAGCTCTCCTGTGTGGTGTAGTATATAGAGGATCTGTCGGCTCTCCTGTGTGGTGTAGTATATAGAGGATCTGTCAGCTCTCCTGTGTGGTGTAGTATATAGAGGATGTGTCAGCTCTCCTGTGTGGTGTAGTATATAGAGGATCTGTCAGCTGTCCTGTGTGGTGTAGTATATAGAGGATCTGTCGGCTCTCCTGTGTGGTGTAGTATATAGAGGATCTGTCAGCTGTCCTGTGTGGTGTAGTATATAGAGGATCTGTCAGCTCTCCTGTGTGGTGTAGTATATAGAGGATCTGTCAGCTCTACTGTGTGGTGTAGTATATAGAGGATCTGTCAGCTCTCCGGTATTGTGTAGTATATAGAGGATGTGTCAGCTCTCCTGTGTGGTGTAGTATATAGAGGATCTGTCCTGTGTGGTGTAGTATATAGAGGATCTGTCAGCTCTCCTGTGTGGTGTAGTATATAGAGGATCTGTCAGCTCTCCTGTGTGGTGTAGTATATAGAAGATCTGTCGGCTCTCATGTGTGGTGTAGTATATAGTGGATCTGTCAGCTCTCCTGTATTGTGTAGCATATAGAGGATGTGTCAGCTCTCCTGTGTGGTGTTGTATATAGAGGATCTGTCCTGTGTGGTGTAGTATATAGAGGATCTGTCAGCTCTCCTGTGTGGTGTAGTATATAGTGGATCTGTCAGCTCTCCTGTGTGGTGTAGTATATAGAGGATCTGTCAGCTCTCCTGTGTGGTGTAGTATATAGAGGATCTGTCAGCTCTCCTGTGTGGTATAGTATATAGAGGATCTGACAGCTCTCCTGTTTGGTGTAGTATATAGAGGATCTGTCAGCTCTCCTGTGTGGTGTAGTATATAGTGCATCTGTCGGCTCTCCTGTATTGTGTAGTATATAGAGGATGTGTCAGCTCTCCTGTGTGGTGTAGTATATAGAGGATCTGTCAGCTCTCCTGTATTGTGTAGTGTATAGAGGATGTGTCAGCTCTCCTGTATTGTGTAGTATATAGAGGATGTATCAGCTCTCCTGTGTGGTGTAGTATATAGAGGATCTGTCAGCTCTCCTGTATTGTGTAGTGTATAGAGGATGTGTCAGCTCTCCTGTATTGTGTAGTATATAGAGGATGTGTCAGCTCTCCTGTTTGGTGTAGTATATAGAGGATCTGTCAGCTCTCCTGTGTGGTGTAGTATATAGAGGTTGTGTCAGCTCTCCTGTGTGGTGTAGTATATAGAGGATCTGTCAGCTCTCCTGTATTGTGTAGTATATAGAGGATCTGTCAGCTCTCCTGTATTGTGTAGTATATAGAGGATCTGTCAGCTCTCCTGTGTGGTGTAGTATATAGAGGATCTGTCAGCTCTCCTGTGTGGTGTAGTATATAGAGGATCTGTCAGCTCTCCTGTGTGGTGTAGTATATAGAGGTTCTGTCAGCTCTCCTGTATTGTGTAGTATATAGAGTATCTGTCAGCTCTCCTGTATTGTGTAGTATATAGAGGATCTGTCAGCTCTCCTGTGTGGTGTAGTATATAGAGGATCTGTCAGCTCTCCTGTGTGGTGTAGTATATAGAGGATCTGTCAGCTCTCCTGTGTGGTGTAGTATATAGAGGTTCTGTCAGCTCTCCTGTGTGTTGTAGTATATAGAGGATCTGTCAGCTCTCCTGTATTGTGTAGTATATAGAGGATGTGTCAGCTGTCCTGTATTGTGTAGTATATAGAGGATCTGTCAGCTCTCCTGTGTGGTGTAGTATATAGAGGATGTGTCGGCTCTCCTGTGTGGTGTAGTATATAGAGGATCTGTCAGCTCTTCTGTGTGGTGTAGTATATAGAGAATGTGTCAGCTCTCCTGTATGGTGTAGTATATAGAGGATCTGTCAGTTCTCCTGTGTGGTGTAGTATATAGAGGATGTGTCAGCTCTCCTGTGTGGTGTAGTATATAGAGGATCTGTCAGCTCTCCTGTATTGTGTAGTATATAGAGGATGTGTCAGCTCTCCTGTATTGTGTAGTATATAGAGGATCTGTCAGCTCTCCTGTGTGGTGTAGTATATAGAGGATCTGTCCTGTGTGGTGTAGTATATAGAGGATCTGTCAGCTCTCCTGTGTGGTGTAGTATATAGAGGATCTGTCGGCTCTCCTGTGTGGTGTAGTATATAGAGGATGTGTCAGCTCTCCTGTGTGGTGTAGTATATAGAGGATCTGTCGGCTCTCCTGTGTGGTGTAGTATATAGAGGATCTGTCAGCTCTCCTGTGTGGTGTAGTATATAGAGGATCTGTCAGCTCTCCTGTGTGGTGTAGTATATAGAGGATCTGTCAGCTCTCCTGTGTGGTGTAGTATATAGAGGATCTGTAAGCTCTCCTGTGTCGTGTAGTATATAGAGGATCTGTCAGCTCTCCTGTGTGGTGTAGTATATAGAGGATGTGTCAGCTCTCCTGTGTGATGTAGTATATAGAGGATCTGTCAGCTCTCCTGTGTGGTGTAGTATATAGAGGATGTGTCAGCTCTCCTGTGTGGTGTAGTATATAGAGGATCTGTCCTGTGTGGTGTAGTATATAGAGGATCTGTCAGCTCTCCTGTGTGTTGTAGTATATAGAGGATCTGTCAGCTCTCCTGTATTGTGTAGTATATAGAGGATCTGTCAGCTCTCCTGTGTGGTGTAGTATATAGAGGATCTGTCGGCTCTCCTGTGTGGTGTAGTATATAGAGGATCTGTCCTGTGTGGTGTAGTATATAGAGGATCTGTCAGCTCTCCTGTGTGGTGTAGTATATAGAGGATCTGTCAGCTCTCCTGTGTGGTGTAGTATATAGTGGATCTGTCAGCTCTCCTGTGTGGTGTAGTATATAGAGGATCTGTCAGCATTCCTGTATTGTGTAGTGTATAGAGGATGTGTCAGCTCTCCTGTATTGTGTAGTATATAGAGGATATATCAACTCTCCTGTGTGGTGTAGTATATAGAGGATCTGTCAGCTCTCCTGTATTGTGTAGTGTATAGAGGATGTGTCAGCTCTCCTGTATTGTGTAGTGTATAGAGGATGTGTCAGCTCTCCTGTTTGGTGTAGTATATAGAGGATCTTTCAGCTCTCCTGTGTGGTGTAGTATATAGAGGATCTGTCAGCTCTCCTGTGTGATGTAGTATATAGAGGATCTGTCAGCTCTCCTGTGTGGTGTAGTATATAGAGGATGTGTCAGCTCTCCTGTGTGGTGTAGTATATAGTGGATCTGCCCGCTCTCCTGTGTGGTGTAGTATATAGAGGATCTGTCAGCTCTCCTGTGTGATGTAGTATATAGAGGATCTGTCAGCTCTCCTGTGTGGTGTAGTATATAGAGGATGTGTCAGCTCTCCTGTGTGGTGTAGTATATAGAGGATCTGTCAGCTCTCCTGTATTGTGTAGTATATAGAGGATGTGTCAGCTCTCCTGTGTGGTGTAGTATATAGAGGATCTGTCCTGTGTGGTGTAGTATATAGAGGATCTGTCAGCTCTCCTGTGTGGTGTAGTATATAGAGGATCTGTCAGCTCTCCTGTATTGTGTAGTATATAGAGGATCTGTCAGCTCTCCTGTGTGGTGTAGTATATAGAGGATCTGTCAGCTCTCCTGTGTGGTGTAGTATATAGAGGATGTGTCGGCTCTCCTGTGTGGTGTAGTATATAGAGGATCTGTCAGCTCTCCTGTGTGGTGTAGTATATAGAGGATCTGTCAGCTCTCCTGTGTGGTGTAGTATATAGTGGATCTGTCAGCTCTCCTGTATTGTGTAGTATATAGAGGATGTGTCAGCTCTCCTGTGTGGTATAGTATATAGTGGATCTGTCAGCTCTCCTGTATTGTGTAGTATATAGAGGATCTGTCAGCTCTCCTTTGTGGTGTAGTATATAGAGGATCTGTCCTGTGTGGTGTAGTATATAGAGGATCTGTCGGCTCTCCTGTGTGGTGTCTTATGACTCGCCCAGGGGGAATATGGGTGACTCGGTACCCGGGCCCTTACCTTCTTCGGATGTCACGGGCCCGTACCCTGCGATCACTCTTTAAAAAAAAAGGGTTTGTTAACAGTTTTGTCTCGTGACGCCACCTGTGGTTCCCAGTAATGAGTACCGGCACTGCTGCAGACCTCTGAAGCAGATGTTAGGGCAGCTGGGTTGGCATGGCTCTCCACAGGCAGAGCACAGCTCCAGGGCAGTGTAGATGCAGATGGTGATGCTGGGCGTTGTAGTGCGGGAGCGATAGCGTTGTAGAAATAACTGACAGAAACAGTGGGGTGCAGTCATCCTAGTTTACTCACAGTTCTTTAGCTTCCTCAGGTGCACTGTACAGGTGTCAGCCTCCCATGTCGCGCTGCGTTTACCAGGCAGGGGCTCAGCACTCTCCCACGTACTTCAAGAGCACTTAACGGGACCCCCTTTCTGTATGTTCCTTTCTTAGCTGACTTCCCGCGGTAGGTCTTCTCCCTCCTGCCATGCGCCCCGCCACACAAAGTACCGATCTGTTACCTTGAGATCCCTCTGGGCAACTTGAAGTTCCCGGACCTTGCTTGGTGCCCTTCACGGCGGCTTAGGTGAGGTTGTGGCAACTGCACAATGAAAGTTTTCCAGCCGAGACCTGAAGTAACTCGGCTAGTCCAGGGACCGGTTCCCTTCTTGCAGCCTGATCCCTCTGACACCTGGCAGATTCGGGCGTACGTGTGCCGTCCTGCACTCACCGTACCCCCTGGGATCCCTTAAGTTACTGGAGCCTTCCTCCCTAGCTCCCACTCCTCTCTCCTTCTTGGGCATGACAGGCCGAGCCTGCCTGCCGAGCAGAGCTCCTGCAGAGCCCCTGCTCCTCTCACTTCTCCTCACTGAATCCACCCCTACACATGGTGATGTGACGCTCTCAGCCCTGCCCTGGGAAGATGGGGGTACTCGGAGTCGGGTCAGATGTTGAGAACGGGGGTGCAGTCGTGGCCTGGACCCGTTCCTTGCCCAGGGCCGTCACATTGAAAATGATGCTAGGGCTTTCCGGGTTGAGTGGTAATTGTCGACTACGCCACCTGTGGTGTCTGGTGATGCGCCACCAGCGCAACTACAGTCCGCTGAGGCCTGGAGTCATGGCGGCTAAAGTTCTCGCCGCTCCCCACAGGCGGAGCGCGGCCTCAGGGCCGGTAAAGCAGGATAAAGGGGGGGTAGTAGTGCGGGAGTAGGGACGCGGCGTCGCACGGAATGGCGCGTAATGAACAGTCCGGAGGCCATAGGGATGAATTTCCAAGGCTTTACTCACATTAGAGATGGCAGAAGGAAGGCGACTCCCTGCTCCCCACGGAGTCCTGCGGTCACCAGGGACCGGGGTCCGACAACCTCCGAGCAAGTCCAGCATTCAATCGGGACCCCGCACCTGAGTGTTCCTGAACTACAGACCGTATCCTCTCCTGTCTGTGTGTGTGTAGATAGGCCGGATCTCCCTCTGAACTCCTCTCAGAACAAGGGCACGGGTGGCAGCTCCGCTCCTTCCGATACCCGATGGGATCCTCTGGGCCTACCGGGCTTTACCAACCAGGACATGGAGTAGCAAGGTCGGGTGTCGGGGGCCGGTACCCCTCTTGCAGCTGGACTCCCTCTGAATATATCAGGTGGTGAGGACAGGTGGCGTACACTGCTCCGTCTGCATCCTCCCCGGGATCCATTTGCTGTGGAGCTACACTCTTTAGCTCCGGGCCTTCTTGGTCGTGGTCCTTGACCGGGTTGAGACATTCCTCGTCTGCAACCTGCCCCTCGTTCCAAGGTTGGGGTATGAGGGCTGTGTCTCCATCCACTGCAGGTCCACACAGGATCCACGTTCAGGGTGGGAGATCACAATACCTCACAGTAATTAACAGCACAAAGACCAAAACCAAAGATGGCTTTTTATTAAATATGAAATTTAAAGTGTCACTAAATTGTAAGTCCTCCACCCTCACCCACTAACTGGTTCCCCTCACTCTTGGTTCCCCAGTCTCCCTGTAACCAGGAGGGCAGCACCTGGTGCATACTAGCCCCCTCTGGTGGAGAAATGTGGTGTTGGATGCAAAGTTTGGGTCCCGACCATCACGCTGTTCTTACCTCGGAGGAGGAACACTACACTCCATTACAGAAGTGCAGCATCCCTGTGGCGGTCGAACCTTCAGGGGCGCCACAGTTCTACAGTGGGATGTGCTACATAATGAAGTTTCTCTTAAGGGGCACTTGGAAGGGAAGATGTCCTTATCACCCCGGTCAGTAAAATCTTTATAGTGGTGGCAGGTTGAGCCTAACCTATCTCAAGTGGTTCCCTGGGTACTTAGGGTCACTAGAACAATTACCACAGATGCCAGTCCGAGAGGGTGGGGAGCCCATCTGGGAGATATGGTAGCCCAGGGGACCTGGTCAGATATCGAAAAGGGTCTCTCCTCCAATGCAAAAGAACTTCTGGCGGTAGACAAGGCGGTGAATAATTTCTTACCTTTCCTTCAGGGCCAGAATGTAAAGATCCTCTTGGATAATCTAGTTGCGGTAGCATATGTGAACCACCAGGGGGATACATGGTCAAGATCGCTGATGAGAGTGACAGATCATCTCTTCCAGATTACAGAAAGTCACCTCCTTTCCCTGATGGCCCTCTATATAAGGGAAAAAGAAAACATGAGAGCAGATTTCCCAAGCTGCTATCCTCTGATGCAAGGGGAATGGGAACTAAATCAAGGAATTTTTACCCAAATAGCCGAAGATGGGGGGGGGTCAGGTAGATCCGTTTGCCACAAAACTAAATCGGAAGACAAAGATCTTGTGTTCCCTAAATCCCCTAGCTGTGGACGCTTTCCTGATACGTTGGTATTTCAGGATGGCGTATGACTCCTCCCCCCCTGGTTGGCTGTTCTTCTCATGGTAATAAGAAAGATCAGGGAGGACAAGGCCAGGGTTCTGCTGATCGCACCCTTTTGGCCCAGGAGGCCCTGGTTCTCATGCCTGAGGAACATGTCCATCTCCGATCCTTGGGTTCTTCCAGAGATTCCATATCTCCTTCTCCGGGGTCCGATATTCCATCCTCAAGCAACTGGCCTCCACTTGACGGTGTGGAACTTGAAAGGACACTGCCAAATCAGAAAGGTTTTTCCAAAGGTCTAGTAACCATCCTGCACAGGAGAAAACCTGTTACAACCCAGATTTATGCCACAAGTTGGAGAAAGTTTTTGTCTTTCTCTGGTTCTGGGGTTCATGGGGAGGGGGTGCCAATAGGACAAATCTTTGGAGTTTTTACAAAAAGGTCTTGAACTAGGGTTATCCACCAGCACCCTTAAAGTACAGATTTCTGCCTTGGGTGCCCTATGTGATGTAGCTTGTAACTACTGGGTTTCTCGGTTCATTAAGGCAGCTTTTAGATCTAGACTCATTATTAAAAGCAGCTTGGTTCCCTGGTATTTAAATTTGGTTCTAAAGGCCTTGACTATCTCGCTGTTTGAGCTAATAGTCAGCAACCCTTAAATCCCTCTCTCTTAAGACCGCTTTAATATCTTTAACCTCGGCCAGGAGCATTAGTGACATCCAGGCCCTGTCTATGGCCTCGCCGTTTACTCAAATTCTGGATGATAGGCAGGATCTGGTCTAAAAATCACTCTCTCTCCCTAAGGTAGCTACTCGTTTCAACAGACTTCAGGAAGTCCTCCTACCCTCCTTTTGTCCACATCCTAGTAACCAGAAAGAGGTGGAGTTACATACGTTAGAAGTGAGGAGATGTCTGGTTAGGTAACATTCAGTTACCAAAAGCTTTAGGAAAGATAACTCGTTGTTTATATCCTACCAAGGGGCTAGGAACGGTCTAAGGTCACGAAGTCCACCATAGCTAGATGGAATTGGGAGGCCATTTCTCTATCATATACAGTATAGACCAAAAGTTTGGACACACCTTCGCATTTAAAGATTTTTCTGTATTTTCTTGACTATGGAAATTGTACATTCACACTGAAGGCATCAAAACTATGAATTAACACATGTGGAATTATATACTTAACAAAAAAGTGTGAAACAACTGAAAATATGTCTTATATTCTAGGTTCTTCAAAGTAGCCACCTTTTGCTTTAATGATTGCTTTGCACACTCTTGGCATTCTCTTGATGAGCTTCAAGAGGTAGTCACCGGAAATGGTCTTCCAACAATCCTGAAGGAGTTCCCAGAGATGCTTAGCACTTGTTGGCCCTTTTGCCTTCACTCTGCGGTCCAGCTCACCCCAAACCATCTCGATTGGGTTCAGGTCTGGTGACTGTGGAGGCCAGGTTATCTGGCGTAGTCCCCCATCACTCTCCCTCTTGGTCAAATAGCCCTTACACAGCCTGGAGGTGTGTTTGGGGTCATTGTCCTGTTGAAAAATAAATGATGGTCCAACTAAACGCAAAGCGGATGGAATAGCATGCTGCTGCAAGATGCTGTGGTAGCCATGCTGGTTCAGTATGCCTTCAATTTTGAATAAATCCCCAACAGTGTCACCAGCAAAGCACCCCCACACCATCACACCTCCTCCTCCATGCTTCACGGTGGGAACCAGGCATGTAGAGTCCATCCGTTCACCTTTTCTGCGTCGCACAAAGACACGGTGGTTGGAACCAAAGATCTCAAATTTGGACTCATCAGACCAAAGCACAGATTTCCATTGGTCTAATGTCCATTCCTTGTGTTCTTTACCCCAAACAAGTCTCTTCTGCTTGTTGCCTGTTCTTAGCAGTGGTTTCCTAGCAGCTATTTTACCATGAAGGCCTGCTGTACAAAGTCTCCTCTTAACAGTTGTTGAAGAGATGTGTCTGCTGCTAGAACTCTGTGTGGCATTGACCTGGTCTCTAATCTGAGCTGCTGTTAAACTGCGATTTCTGAGGCTGGTGACGCGGATAAACTTATCCTCAGAAGCAGAGGTGACTCTTGGTCTTCCTTTCCTGGGGCGGTCCTGATGTGAGCCAGTTTCTTTGTAGCGCTTGATGGTTTTTGCAACTGCACTTGGGGACACTTTCAAAGTTTTCCCAATTTTTCGGACTGACTGACCTTCATTTCTTAAAGTAATGATGGACACTCGTTTTTCTTTACTTAGCTGCTTTTTTCTTGCCATAATACAAATTCTAACAGTCTATTCAGTAGGACTATCAGCTGTGTATCCACCAGACTTCTGCACAACACAACTGATGGTCCCAACCCCATTTATAAGGCAAGAAATCCCACTTATTAAACCTGACAAGACATACCTGTGAAGTGAAAACCATTTCCAGTGACTATCTCTTGAAGCTCATCAAGAGAATGCCAAGAGTGTGCAAAGCAGTCATCAAAGCAAAAGGTGGCTATTTTGAAGAACCTAGAGTATAAGACATATTTTCAGCTGTTTCACACTTTTTTGTTAAGTATATAATTCCACATGTGTTAATTCATAGTTTTGATGCCTTCAGTGTGAATGTACAATTTTCATAGTCATGAAAATACAGAAAAATCTTTAAATGAGAAGGTGTGTCCAAACTTTTGGTCTGTACATCTAGCGGCGAGGAAGGGCCAGAAGGGCTGAAGGCTCATTCCACCCGGGCTGTGGCGACCTCCTGGGCTGAGAAGACAGGTGTCTCGATAGAATACATATTTAAGGCTGCTACCTGGTCCTGTCCCTCTACATTCCATAGACACGATAGGTTAGATATAGGTGTATCGGCTAACCTCACCTTTGGGAGAAGAGTGTTCCAGGCTGTGGTCCTTCAATAGATTACTTCATCTCTGTAATTCTCTCGTGGTGCTGTCATGGTCGACCGATAAAATATTAAATTACATACCGGTAATGGGATTTTTCGGAGACCATGACAGCACCCTTATATTCCCTCCTTTCACGTTTGTGGGAACACTCACGTTTTATTAATTATAATCTCACACTCAGTAGGTGTCGTCTGGTATGGCAATTTTGTGATTGTTTGCTGTGTTTATTAACCTGGCGGTCCTCTCAATGCTCTGTAATCCAAACTGAGGCGGGAGAGAGGTGGCGCCCTTTTAAGCCTGTAGGTTTCCTCTCCTTGGTGGGCGGATCCCCTCTCTCGTGGTGCTGTCTCTGAAAAATCCCGTTACCGGTAAGTAACTTACGACTATTCATTTGATGGAGCAATCAAAAAGTTGTACCCCAAAATGGTATTAAAAACGGTCTTAGAAAATTGGAACACAAGCCAAACAATTTGTTTGCAAAGTTTAGAATTTTTTAAAAGCAGTAAAATGTTTTTGTTTTCTTCTGCACCATTTCACTTTATTTGGAATTCATTGCCCTTTTTTTTCTATATGTTGCACAGTAAAGTGAATGGCGTCTTTCAAAAATGCTGTAATTTTGTCCCACAAAGTACACCTCAACCCTGCTGTATTGAATAGTGTCTGTGTTATTCACTATGTGATATGTGTTTTTTTATTGTATACTAATGTATAGTGACTAGTGATGATTGAGCGTGTTCTATGAACCCATTCAGCGAGCACGCTAACAGCCGTGACACTTGCAGGCACGGCGACCTTAAAAGAAATGCTGAGCATGCCAAAATACTCGGCGAGCACCCGAGCGTGCTTGCCGAAGGGGTTGATAGAACACGCTCGATCATCACTAATAGTGACCAGATGCCTCTAAGGAATCTTTTTTGGCCTCTGTTTTACTGGTGCTTGAAATGCAAATTTTTGTAGCTCTAATGATTAAGTAATATGCAACTATGTGAACTGCAATTGCCAATTAACAATTTAAGGGAATCCATCAGATATACCCCTTCCTCCAATTCCCATTCATGACCATGCAGGATTTGGAAAGCTAAATCCATAGACACCTCTATATCTTTTATCTGTTGCTGCATTTCTGAGTGCTCTGGGTGTAACGGAGCACTAACCAAGCCTCAGACTTCCAAGGTTGCTTCCCTGCCCAGCACCAGCCTCTTTATCTTGATTGATAGCTCACTGTCAGTTTTTTGGGACGTCAGGCACCAAGCAAGGAAAATCAGTGAGCTAGACACTAGCACTGGGAACTTTCCCTCCGTACATAAACAAAACATAAACCAAAAAGAAAGCAATTTGGCACGTTACTTAATTTATGTAGATTTATAGAATGAAATGTTGGATTTCGTATGAGCTCGATCCTTGTTTTTCACAGAACTCATATCTATTATAGTCTAGGGCTGTTCACATATTTCTGCGGACCGCGTATTTTTCACTGAAACACATTGACCTGTCGGATTTTGATCCAAATCAAAGTTTAGAGCTTCTCGGATTCAAAACAAAGCTGATGAAAGTCTGAATGAGGCCTTACTCTATTATTTATTTTTTAAGCAACGTTCATTCCAGGCTGCTGTACACATGAAGAGGGTTTACACACCTAAAATACATATATAAAACACAGAAACAAGCTACCATTGACAGACTAGTATGGAGGGGGACACTGCCACTACGATCTAACAGTGTGGATTCAGGTGTCTCGCTCCTTCCCTCAGGTTGTATTCCAAAAGCCTCCTCCAATAAACAAGTTGTGGACAAGCTGCAGGTGGAGAGGGAGCGCGGGATTACGGTGAAGGCCCTGACTGCGTCTCTGTTTTACACTTATGAGGGAAAGAAGTATCTCCTGAACCTGATCAACACTCCGGTGAGTGTGACGTTTCTTCTTGATTTGTTTCTCTGTGGTCTTGTTGCGGATGTTCAACAGGTGACGGCGGTCGCGTGACCTGTCACATAACTAAATTACGTCATGGAAGATCCTTTCACTCCACCGCAAGCCATACAAGAGATCGGACGCAGTGGAGAAAAGACCGGGGGCCATCAGAAGGTAAGTATAATGTTATTTTCTCCAATCCCTCCATGACAGCACACCTGGAGGTAGCATCCCCATCCTAATTAGGGACAGGAAAACAAGAGGTTAAATAGCCCCTTCCCCCAACAATCCCCAGTGTTTTCCTGTCCCTATGGGATGAAGAGGTTACCTGGGGTGCCTGCGGCCGGCAAGCAGGGCCCTATTAAATTTACCTGCCGGGCTGCAGGGAGCGATCGCCTCCGACCTTCCTTCCTTTGCAGCTCCCGTGTCTCCTTGAGAGCGGGACCGCCCACACACACACTTGCCTGCGTGTAAAGCCGAGTAGGGTTTTGGGGGCTGGGGGCCTCCTGTAGCTCCCCGGCCGGAGTCTCCTCTGTCCTCCATGGCGGCGTGCCGGAAGTCAGGCTTTTGGCCAGCGGGACGTCACTTTTGGTGCGTTCCACCGTGGAACGCATGGGGCTGCAGTGGGAAATTCAAAAGGAGAAGCCGCGGTTTGCCCTGAAAATGAGGATCCTTCACTAGATAGGTGAAAATTTGGCACTGGATCTCGGTCTCCCCTATAAAAGACCCAGATGAGAAGACTCCATTAAGGTAGGACAGAATATTCTGCTACTATGGAGGGTGCTGTTCCAAAGCCTGCGTCTGCAGAGCCCAGCGCTAACCCGGCCCCAGTAAGTACTAGGTCCTAGGTTATTCCCCACTCTCTTTTGAGCAGGATCCTAAATATATTTTAAATCTCCCCTTTTTTTATTTTTTAATTTAGGGAGACAAGGATCCTGCACCGACAGTGGGAGAAAGCACTACAGTTCGCAAATGTGCCATCTGTATAAAAAAGCTAGCTTCAGGGCATAAGAAACCCCTCTGCTGGAAATGCACTGACAACATTGTGAAGGAAGAACAGCCTTCCCTTATGGAAGAAGTCAGGGGAATGGTTCGGCAGAAAATGCAATCTTCCCTAGCCTCCTTCTCACAAGCCAGAGCTGAAGGTCCATCTCCCCCCAAAAGGAGAAAATATACGGTTAGGGAGACCTCTGATTCAGAATTAGGGTCTATGGAGGAACCGGAAGAAGGGGTCCTAAGTGAAGATCATGAGGAAGATAGGAAATATTACTTTTCGTCTGAGAATATGGAGGAATTGTTGTCGCAGGTGAGAGACACGATGCAGGTGGAAGAGGAGAAGGAAACCAGTACAGTTCAGGATGAAATGTTTGGCGGTCTGAAATCCAAGAAGAAGGTAGTGTTCCCTGTGCATGACAACATTTGGAGTCTTATTTTGGATGAATGGGAGTCACCTGAGAAAAAGCTTAGTATGGCAGGAGAAATGAAGGATAGATTCCCTCTAGATGAAAAGGCGGCTAAGCTATGGATGGAAGTCCCGAAGGTTGATGTACAGGTGGCAAGGGTTGCGAAGAAAACAACCCTTCCCTTTGAAGACTCGTCACAGCTCAAAGATCCTATGGATAGGAAGATGGAAAGCCTTCTAAGGAAGGCATGGGAAACATCGGCGGCTTCACTGAAGACTAATATCGCTTCAACTTGTGTAGCTTGTTCCATGTTCCTCTGGCTCCAACAACTAGAGGAACATCTCTGGAAAGGTACCACTCAAGAGGACCTCCTAGCATCTCTTCCTTTTCTGCAGAAGGCCACTGGATTCCTAGCGGATGCCTTGGCGGAGTCGGTCAAGATTGCGGCAAGATTGGCAGCATTATCAAATTCTACGAGAAGAGCTTTGTGGTTGAAGATGTGGAGTGGGGACAACGCATCAAAATCTAAGTTTGGTCCATTCCATTTAAAGGAGAGTATATGTTTGGGGCGGTCCTAGACGAGTTGTTGGAGAAAGCATCCGACAAGAAGAAGTCTCTGCCAGAGCCAAAGAATCCAAAAAGTTTCAGAAAGAGACCATTTCTTCTCCCTCAACAACAACAGCAGCAAGCATTTCAGTACAGAGGCAAGGGTAAAACTGATCGCTGGAGTTACACAAAAGGGGGAAGAGGTAGGAATATCTTTCAAGGTTCTAGGCAGGACAGACAATGACGCCAAGAAGGTAGGAGGCAGAATTGCGAGCTTCCTTCCTCAATGGCAGCTTATTGATTGGAAAAGGATTTGTCGTGGCAACAGTAGACCAGCCAGAGGCTTACTACCACGTGCCAATTCATCCGGATTACAGCAAATTTCTCAGATTTGCTGTAACTCAGAACCGAGAGGTACTTCATTTTCAATTCAATGTACTCCCCTTCGGCATTTCGTCAGCACCCCGCCTGTTTACAAAGATCATGGCAGAGGTAGTAGGTTTATCTAAGGAAACTGAATATCTGCATCGTCCCATATTTAGACAATTTTTTGGTGATGGTTCCCTCGGTTTCAAGTTTGGAAAGAGACCTCCAGATGACCCTCCAGATCCTGGAATCCTTGGGATGGTTGATAAACTACCAAAAGTCAGATCTGATTCCCTCCACCAGGAAGACCTCCTTGGGAATTCTCCTGGATTCTCAGCAACAAGCCTCTTTTCTGCCAAAAGAGAAGCAGATTCAGTTGAGGTCGAAAGTTTATGCACTAAAGAACCAGAGCGGAGTGTCATTAAGATTCGCCATGTCCGTCTTCGGGTCCATGACCTCATCTATTCAGGCGGTACCTTGGGCTCAAGCGCATTCAAGGGTCCTTCAAAACTACATCCTTTCCTGTTGGGACAGATCTCCAAGTTCCCTCTCCAACAGAATTCATCTGCCAGAGAAGGTGAAAGCATCTTTAAATTGGTGGCTCTGTCCAGGAAATCTGGAGAAAAGTTCAGCATGGATTCAACTTCCCTTGTTATCCGTCAAAACAGACGCAAGCAAAAGGGGATGGGAGCAGTAGTCTCCCACGTGGCCTTCCAAGGGGTCTGGTCGCAAGAAATAGCAGAGCAGTACTCAAACTTAAGAGAAATGAAAGTGGTGGAAGAAACCCTATGGGCAGCCACTACTGTGCTTCAGGGGTCGCATGTCAGAGTCTACTCGGACAATATGACAACTGTAGCCCACTTGAGACATCAGGAAAGTACAAGAAACAGGAGGTTACAGATGATCTCCGAAAGGATCTTCCACTGGGCGGAGCATAATCTACTATCCTTATCGGCTCTGCATCTGAGGGGCTCCGACAACTATCATGCAGATCTTCTGAGCAGAAAAGACATTCATCCAGGGGAGTGGAGCATGAACTCGAAGATATTTCAGATGATTGTTCAAAAGTGGGAATACCCAGATGTGGACCTGTTTGCGAACCAGGAAAACGCAAGTAAGAGCCTTTTTCTCTTTGAAACCCGAGGATTCAGCAACAGGGATAGATGCATTCGCTCACCCTTGGAAAGTTGGGCTTGCTAATGCTTTTCCCCTTATTCTGTTAATACCAAGGACTTTACAAAAAATCAGGTCGGAAGGGGTCAAGACTATCCTAATAGCTCCAATGTGGCCAAAAAGAGCATGGTTCGGAACATTGAGCAGTCTAAGAATGGATGATCCATTGATGCTTCCTTGAATCCACGATCTGCTGCATTAGGGCCAGATTTTCCATCCGGCCCCTCAGAATTTGGCTCTAGCTGCTTGGCTTCTGAGACCGCCCTCTGAAAAGCCAGAGGCTTCTCAGTACAGGTGATCCAAATGTGGCGCCCTGCTGTGCATTGGTGCCACAGAACCCAGAAGGATGCATGGATGGATTTCTCCACAAGAGGCCCTCACTACATACAAACACCTCTACCTTCCAACTCATACCAGCAGAGGGAGCCCAGATAGAGAGAGAGCCTGAGAACGTGCCGACGCTCAGATAGCGGTGAAGACGCAGCACGTCAGCTGCCTAGTAGTGAGGGCCCCGAGTGTGGCCGACGGCAAGGAGAAAAAGGGGAGTGAAACCAAGGGGGCAGAGGAGCACAATAAGCTCACCCCGTTATATCTACCGGACACCGGGTCCGCGCCTACAGGGACCCTTTACACCCAGTGGGGATAACAGGAATCCCAGGAGGACTACAAGTCCCTGGCAAACCTGAAGGCTAGACACACACAGGATCAGGAACCACGAAGGCCCCGACGTCCAGGGAAAGTGGTTACCAACCAGAGGTCCTGTTTCTGAGCATCTGGTGAAGTAAAAGCAGGACACATAAGCTATGCCCAGTTGCAGGCTGGCCAGGAGCATACATAGGGACAGACACGGATCAGAAGGCCCTATACCCGCTCCCTGGGGAGAAGTCCAAAAGTGCGCCCTTCATCTGGAGTACCCTGGACCATACCTAACAGCTGTACCAGTAAAGGTAATGAAGCAAATCCCCTGTCTCTGTCCGTTACTCCTGCTGTGCCATCGCTTTCCCTGCACCACAACGCTCAGCGCAACCTGCATCATTTATACTGCCCTGAGGCCTGCTGCACCTGTGGGGAGCCGTTCCATCTCAAGCTGTCCTGACATCTGCCTCAGAGGACTGTTGCAGCGCTGGTGATCCTCACCAGATACCACAGGTGGCGTCACAACAAATTCCCTACAAATAATTCCTTTTGGCACTGACCGCCCTGGGCCAGCCACCGCGATAATCCCCACAGGCAGTCTTAGGCCCGGCTGTCGGGTGCCCCGCGACACCCCTGGGGGCGAGTCACATACACTGCAGAAAAGCAGAAAACCAGTCACAAATTCCATCTATGGAAAAATCTAGAAAGCTTTCAAGCTATGGTATGAGCCTCGTCCATTAGATCCCTTTCGGCCTGACGTGGCCAGAATCTTGGATTTCCTACAGAACGGTCTGTCTAAAGGATTAAGACCAAGCACGCTGAAGGTCCAAGTCTCGCCTTTATGTTCCTATTTTGATGCTGATTTGGCCCAAAACAGATGGATTAAGAGGTTCATGATAGCTGCTTCTCGGATTAATCCAACAAGAGCTAAAATAGTTCCACCTTGGGATCTCAACGTAGTTCTTAGAGGTCTAACTATGCATCCTTTCGAGCCAATAGCCGAGGCACACATAGACAAATTGTCTTGGAAAGCGGCATTGCTTGTAGCTCTGACTACAGCCATAAGAGTGAGTGAAATCCAAGCCCTGTCTATCAGAGAGACTTATTGTCGTATTTTGGAGGACAGGATCATCCTCCAGTTGGATCCTTCTTTTCTACCTAAAGTGTCGTCTAATTTTCATATGTCTCAGCCCATAATTCTTCCGTCATTCTGTCAAAATCCATCAAATAGCAAGGAAGAAGAATTCCACGCGTTGGATGTAAGAAGGACTATAATCCGCTATTTGAGGCAGACTGAAACCTGGAGGAAGGATCAGAACCTATTTGTCCAATATGGAGGCCCCAATAAAGGAAAGAAAATTGCAAAAATACGCTAGCAAATTGGATTAAGAAAGCAATTTGTGAAACATACATAGTTCAAGATTTGCCTCCTCTGGAATCCTTGAAAGCTCTTTCTACTAGTGCTATGTCGGTCTCCTGGGCGGAAAAAGCTAGTGCATCCATTGAGCAGATTTGCCGGGCAGCTACATGGTCGTCTGTCCATACCTTTGCTAAACATTATAGACTAGATGTAATATCTAATAGAGACTTAGCATTTGGAAGGAAAGTCCTTCAGGCTGTTGTCGCTCCCTAAAATTCATTCTTTGGTATTACTCCAGGTGTGCTGTCATGGAGGGGATTGGAGAAAATAGAATTAGACTTACCAGTAATTCGGTTTCTAAGACCCTCCACAACAGCATGGGTAGTTCCCTCCATTTCTTTATTGATTGGAAAAATCCTTAGTGTTAATAAATATTTAGAGCATTCATACTGTGTGGTCCTTTGAAAACACTGGGGATTGTAGCAGGGAGGGGCTATTTAACATCTTGTTTTCCTGTCCCTAATTAGGATGGGGAGGCTACCTCCAGGTGTGCTGTCGTGGAGGGTCTTAGAAACAGAATTACCGGTAAGTCTAATTCTATTTTTCTTTTACCATTTTTATTCTTTTTTTCAACTATTAACTTGTTCACACTATATAAATACATGCCGGTTGCAAGGATTTATATAGTGTGACCAAGTTGTCAAGCACTTTCCAAGTGATGCTAAAATCGCTTGGAAAGCAGTTGACAACCCGCATGCGGACATGCATGTGAAAAACGATTCACTTACGTTTGTCCCTGGCAGGAAAAACGCATGTAAAATCTGCATGCGTTTTTTCTGCCAGGGAGATGCAGAAACACTCAGGAAAAATCCGGAGCATTTCTGCATCGTGGGCATGTGGCGCCCCTGAGGGTTCAGTCGCCACAGAGGTACTGCACCTCACCCAGAGGTGTGGTGTCTCCCTTCACTCAGGTAAGATGGGAGTGCTGCAGAGAACCCCCCAAAACACCTGCATCCAACATTACACTGCTTCAGACCGGCTGGAAGGGCAACATGCAGAGCGCAGCTGCTGAGCCCTGTCCCTGGCTGGAGTGGGGGAAACCCAAAGGTAGGGGGAACCAGTAGTGGGTGTGGGTGGAGGAAGCAGTTAGAAGGAGCACACAGTAGGTATATAATGGGAAGCAATCTTAGGGTGGCAGTTCAGAACAGAATGGTCAGTCAGTACAGTACAGACGGTCAGTGAGGACTGTCTGGGAGCAGAGGCTCAGCAGGAGCTCTGCTCCACAAGAAGGGCCCGGGATAGAGGCCCCGGAGGGGAGCAGGGAGTAGGCTCCATTCTAAGAAGGGATCCCAGGGGTACGGCGCGTGCAGGACTGCACCCATACACCCCGCATCTGTCAGAAGACAGAGGGATTGGTTGCTGCATTCTAATCTCCAGGGGGTCAGGTTGGTCCCGGATCCGACGTATAGGAAGGACTTCAGCATACCCGAGCGGAATTGAGAGTGGGCAGCGCAGGGCAGCAGGGAGAAGGACCCAGTGTGAAGACGGTTAAAGTAGGAACACGAGAAAGTGGGGTTCTGCCAAGCATTCCTAAACTTCCTGAGGAAGGATTGAACCCCTGTCAGGGTGACCACGGCGCAACGTGGGAGGCCTTCACCTGTAACGTGCACTTGTGTGTTTCCTGAAGAACTGTGAATAAAAATCTTGGACGACTGCATTGAGTTGCCTCCGTCTATTCCTTCACTGGTGCCATTTCCCTCCCTGCACTACAACGCCCAGCGCACCCTCCATCAATTTACACTGCCCTGAGGCCCGCTCCACCTGTGGGGAGCCGTTCCATCTCTAGCTGCCCTAACATCTGCCTCAGAGGACTGTTGCAGCACTGGTGATCCTCACCAGACACCACAGGTGGCTTCACGACAAATCCTATAAATAATCCCTTTTGAACTGACCGCCCCGGGCCAGCCACCGTGATATTCCCCAAAGCAGCCATAAGGCCCGGCTGCCGTGTGCCCCGCGGCCCAGGGGGCAGCGAGTCACCACTTGGCGTCACGAACAGGATACGTGACCAGCCCGCCATCTGCGGGTAATGTGCGCCTAAAGAAGTGTTTTCTGCCTTGAATGTGGCGCCCGCCCCAGAAGAACGGGCGCCATTATGTGCGTGCTAAAGAACAACAGAATGGAACCTCCCGTCGTGGGCCGAGTCCCAGAATGGCGCCAAAAGCAGGCCCTGCCCCTTGCAACAGTGACTGTCCGCATAGATGTGTCCGTCAAAGCGGGGAGGCCGACACAGGGAGTGACCGACAGCAAAGTGCCATGGGACTGCCCCCGAAAGAGGAGAGGAGGTGGAGAGAAGCTGCGTAAAGACCGGGAGGTGTCAGGCCAAGCTGACGCAGTCGCGGGAGCAGGTAGGAGTGATGTCCCTTTCCCAAATGCGGCTGGCGCTGCTCCATCCCTGGTCCCCCTGCAGCCTGAGGCTGATGACCAGGCTGGGTCAGCCTGCAGAAACCAGGGGTTCCCCCGGAGGGGGCCCCACTGTTAAACTGTTTTAGTTAACTGGACTGTACATAAGTTGCCCGGAAGGGTGCAGTTGACTTCATGTTTGCTACCCAGTTACCCGTCAGGGTACAGAGACTGACAGGCTGAGGACTGTGAGAAGCCGGACATTGACATTGTACATAGTTTAGCACTTCTTAAAGTGCATCCTATTGGTTTTATAATTACAAATATACCTCAGAACAAAAACCCGTTTGGCGTGGCGGAAGACGAGGTCCAGGATTGGATCGTCTATGCCCTGCAGCCATGCCCAGGGCCTACGTTGAGGGTTTGTGGACGGGTCCCTCATGCTGCTACTGTTGCACCCTGGTGCTGGAACTGTCTTGAAAATTGTTTTATATGACAATGCTCTTATGATGTTTTATAATGTAACCAGTAACGTTAAAAGAAATGTGCCTCCCATAAAGGGAAGAAATGTTGTTTTATGGTCTTATATGCGGATGCATCTTAAAAATTTTGCATGTCAGTTATGCCTGGTTTTGCTCTGTTCCAGCCCGCGGACGTGCTGTGTTTTACCGGGGGGGGGGAATGTGGCGCCCCTGAGTGTTCAGTCGCCACAGCGGTACTGCACCTCACCCAGAGGTGTGGTGTCTCCCTTCACTCAGGTAAGATGGGAGTGCTGCACGGAACCCCCCAAAACACCTGCATCCAACATGCAGAGTGCAGCTGCTGAGCCCTGTCCCTGGCTGAAGTGGGGGGAACCCAAAGGTAGGGGGAACCAGTAGTGGGTGTGGGTGGAGGAAGCCGTTAGAGGGAGCACTTATACAGTAGGTATATAATGGGAAGCCATCTTAGGGTGGCAGTTCAGAACAGCATGGTCAGTCAGTCTACCATTGGACCATATAAGACGTTCTTCATCTCCCGTTGCAGTGGGGTTTTTATTTGTCAAAAAAAAAGATTGGGGGTTGCGCCCCCGCCTTGATTTTCGCGAGTTTAATCGGATCACGGTCTGGGATGCATATCCTCTCCCTCTCATCCCCGACCTCTTTAGAAAAAAATTTGGCTCCTACGATTTGATTAAACTAGACCTCAGGGGGCTTATAATCTCATTCACATTGAGGAGATGAGTGGAAGATGGCCTTCAATACTCCTGAGGGGCACTATGAAAAGCTTGTGATGGCATTTGGGTTGACTAATGCTCCCGCTTTCTTTCAACACTGTTAGTGACATTTTTAGTCATCTGGCAGGTAGATCACAACAAACCAATCTTGATTACATATTAATTTATTTACCTCCAGTCACATCAGGTACATATCAGGCAGGTCTTACAGATACTCAAAGATAATAAATTATTTGTCAAACCAGAGAAATGTATGTTCTCCATTCAGGGTTAGTTCTTATCATTCACCGTTTTTGCATGGATCTGGCCAAAGTCCGGACGGTACTGGATTGGTATTATATTCAAGACTTAAAGGCGTTACAAAGTTTTTTGGGTTTCGCCAGCTACTACTGTAAGTTCATCAAAAACTTTTCGGTAGTGGCCAAATCTCTGATGGACGATTTTGCCAAATAGAAAAAAAAAATTAAGATTTTATTATTTTACTTTCCATTCTTGTAGCTAAACACAATCCAGCTAAGTTTAAAATTCAAATGAAGCCCCTGTACCCCCCTCTCTAGGTGCTTCTGTACCAACTCCTCCCTGGTCCAGGATGGTCTCTATATCACGGCCTCCAGCAATAACCTATTGACACATGATTGTGGCAGCCCTCACGTGCTGATATATCACACTGCCAATAGAAGTGGGAAGCGGCACAGAAATCACAAAATAAAGGCAGTGTTTGTGGTAATGCAAGAATCCAACAAGCAGAGTAATCCACACGTCATACAACAGCCCAACATGGATGATGAAAAGCTGCGAACGTCGCGTCTTCAGGCGTCTGTGTAAGAACATCACATTTTTGTTTTCCTTCCAGAATAAGCACCAAATGGAATAGCTGAATGCCAGGATACAGAGACCGGCGGGGGGCAGGGAAGCGGGATTTTGTGCTGGTTTCACAAGCGGTCACCCTGCAGTTTTCTCCGGATAATGCTGTGGAGACTATTCACAACACATCTAATAATTGTGAACCTTCCACTCACATGTTTATTATCTTGTCCGCTGGTCAGACTGGGGGGGATTAAAGCTGGACAAGGGATGAAGAATGATCCTTATTACATATAATGGGTGCACTGAGCGATTGTGAAAAGTCGCAGAGGACTGAGAGCAGAAGGGCAGAGGGTTTCCTCTTCCTCACAGGGACCAGCACAGAAGCCGGAGCAGAAGGGCAGAGGGTTTCCTCTTCCTCACAAGGACCAGCACAGAAGCCGGAGCAGAAGGGGAGACAAGGGCTGAGCCACTTACACAGACAGAAAGCTGAGGAGAGGAGGACATGTTATTACTCCAGGATCCGCTCCATTCATTCCCTATGTGGCATTCAAGCGCTGAGCTCGGCTTTTCCGGAGCCCCATAGAGAATGAATGGAGCTGCAGTTGATCCCTGACTTTCCACTCCTTCCCGATCAGACGATGGCTTGCAGCGGTCAGACCCCACGATCAGTAAGTGATCACCGAGCCTGTGGATAAGTGATAACTTGTTTTCTTCAGACATCCCCTTTAAGTAATGGAGCATGCCAGCAGAGAAGGTGGGAGGAGGCGCTGGTTACAGGGGAGACTTTACCTCTGGAGGCCGCATATAGGGCATGTGAGGGGCGGACACTTCCCATATTCATCATTACTGAACCCCCGCTCTGTGCGGCTCTTATCTGAGCTGCAGGAGACGCAGCAGTTACTAATCAGCCGCTCTCCGTTCACTTGCAGCCGTCCGAGCTCTGCTGTGCCTGTTAGGGGTGAAGTTAGGGTCCTTCGAGGCATCTACTATGCAGCCTGCACAGCAGATCACAGCCCGAGCACAGCGTCTCCGGGTAAATCTCCACCTTGTGAGTTGCTTCTTGTGCAGCAGCCCCATGCAAGTTGCTCTGCTCTCCTCGGCCAGCTCCTGCTGAATACTGAGCTCCTCTGCCCAATCTAGGAGCTCAATAGCCCTGATCACGTCAGTGGTAGCCCAGCGCTGCTGGATCAGATTTACAAATGGCAAACTAATCAGCCCTAGGTATTTCTAATATGTGCAGAGCAGGCGACATAAGTCTGACCGGTGTCCTCATAGACCTTTCCTCAGCCGGGGTCTAATAGGAGCAGTAAGATGGCCGTCATGGGGTCCATTGTTAGATCTCAGCTGCCATAGAAACTCATTGGCACCATGATCATGCCTCCCTCTCCTGTCTAAAGTGCCTAAATGCTGTGGAAGCCCCCTACTGTGTCATACAATGGATTAAGCTGCCAGGATCAAGGTTGGCTCCACTGTGGGCAGCTGAGGCAGGAGCAGGACTGTGTTACACAGCCACACTTCTGCCGCAGATCTTGTAAGGACCTGCCTGATGATAATGTGTCCTATAGAGCAGGTCTTGGTACCGGACTGCCCTGTACATATTTACCACTAGCTGGGAACCAGTTACTTACAAGGTCTAGTTTCGGATGTGTTTCCAGGATCTGTAGTTATCAGCATTTTATCCTTAAGGCCGAGTTATAATATCACTGTAACACTCTCACCCTGTACCTGTATCCCTGCCCTGTGTGCTGCACAAAAGTATATAACAAAATGTGTGTACACAGATATCTATCTCCTGAATGGTATTACTGCTAGATCTCCTGTACATAGAAATATGAGGTTCTTAGCGCACATTTTGAGCAAATTGTGCGAGCCCATCTGCCAACGTCAAGGCGACCTCTTCAGATGGGTCCCTACACTAACATTACACTAACTTACTAACTGGGACTAGTTTTTTGTATTATTATTATTACCACCATTTTTACTATTTATTATTATTGCATTAATGCAATTAATTGTAACTGTTATAAAACTAATTAAAAAAATGTAATTCTAATTTTTTTTTATTAATCTTGTGATTCTAATAATGGTATTACTAAAATCCCTATGCCTAAAGCTGTTGATCCAGAAGAAGGCAAAAACCCCAGGACACCTTCAGCCAATTTGTGTCATAGGGGAAAAATTCCTTCTTGACCCCGGGAAAAGGCGATCAGTCCTAGGACCCTGGATCAAACCTAATAATGTTATTACAAGTTATATAATATTACACTAATTATTGTACTACTGGAGTTATTTTAATTTGTTTTTATAAATCTATTTGATATGGTTATTATTACATTGTGCTATCTTATTACAGTATTATTCTTCTTTCCTTTCACTACTAATACTGCCCTAAACCTACAGTGTTGATCCAGAAGAAGGCAAAAACCCCAGGACACCTTCAGCCAATTTGTGTCACAGGGGAAAAATTCCTTCTTGACCCCGGGAAAAGGCGATCAGTCCTAGGACCCTGGATCAAACCTAATAATGTTATTAGAAGTTATATAATATTACACTAATTATTGTACTACTGGAGTTATTTTAATTTGTTTTTATAAATCTATTTGATATGGTTATTATTACATTGTGCTATCTTATTACAGTATTATTCTTCTTTCCTATCACTACTAATACTGCCCTATATCTACAGTGTTGATCCAGAAGAAGGCAAAAACCCCAGGACACCTTCAGCCAATTTGTGTCACAGGGGAAAAATTCCTTCTTGACCCCGAGAAAAGGCGATCAGTCCTAGGACCCTGGATCACACTGCTATTCTACCTACTACTATTACTACTGTTATTTTATTACTTTCTTACTATTATCACTAGTATTATTACTCATATTACACTAATATGGATATACTACCACTATATTACTACCATCCCTTTCCCCCTAGGGATCTTAAGGTGCAGTTCTGTCCTCCTCCTCCTATTCTGTCCTCCTCCTCTTCCATCCTCCTCCACTTCCGTCCTCCTCCTCTTCCATCCTCTTCCTCTTCCGTCCTCCTCCTCTTCCATCCTCCTCCTCTTCCATCCTCCTCCTCTTCCGTCCTCCTTCTCTTCCGTCCTCCTCCTCTTCTGTCCTCCGCCTCTTCCGTCCTCCGCCTCTTCTGTCCTCCGCCTCTTCCGTCCTCCGCCTTTTCTGTCCTCCGCCTCTTCCGTCCTCCTCCTCTTCCGTCCTCTTCCTCTTACGTCCTCCTCCGCTTCCGTCCTCCTCATCTTCCGTCCTCCTCCTCTTCGGTCCTCCTTCTCTTCCATCCTCCCCGTCTTCCGTCCTCCGCCTCTTTTGTCCTCCGCGTCTTCCATCCTCCGCCTCTTCCATCCTCCGTCTCTTCCATTCTCCTTCTCTTCCATCCTCCTCCTCTTCCGTTCTCCTCCTTTTCCGTCCTCCTCCTCTTCTGTCCTCCTCCTCTTCCATCCTCCGCCTCTTCCGTCCTCCATCTCTTCCGTCCTCCGCCTCTTCCGTCCTCTTCCTCTTCCGTCCTCCTCCTGAGACGTAATAAATAGCATTAAAGCTGCAGTAATTGTTTATATTATATATACACACTGCTCAAAAAAATAAAGGGAACACTCAAATAACACATCCTAGATCTGAATGAATGAAATATTCTCATTGAATACTTTGTTCTGTACAAAGTTGAATGTGTTGACAACAAAATCACACAAAAATCATCAATGGAAATCAAATTTATTAACCAATGGAGGCCTGGATTCGGAGTCACCCCCAAAATTAAAGTGGAAAAACACACTACAGGCTGATCGTACTTTGATGTAATGTCCTTAAAACAAGTCAAAATGAGGCTCAGTATTGTGTGTGGCCTCCACATGCCTGTATAACCTCCCCACAACGCCTGGACATGCTTCTGATGAGGTTGCGGATGGTCTCCTGTGGGATCTCCTCCCAGACCTGGACTAAAGCATCCACCAACTCCTGGACAGTCTGTGGTGCAACGTGACGTTGGTGGATGGAGTGAGACATGATGTCCCAGATGTGCTCAATGGGATTCAGGTCTGGGGAACGGGCGGGCCAGTCCATAGCTTCAATGCCTTCATCTTGCAGGAACTGCTGACACTCTCCAGCCACATGAGGTCTACCATTGGGCACAACCCCCATCTGTGGACGTCTGGCCCTCATCCCACTCTCATGGAGTTGGTTTCTAACAGTTTATGCAGACACATGCACATTTGTGGCCTGCTGGAAGTCATTTTGCATGGCTCTGGAAGTGCTCCTCCTGTTCCTCCTTGCACAAAGGCGGAGGTAGGGGTCCTGCTGCTGGGTTGTTGCCCTCCTATGGCTCCCTCCACGTCTCCTGGTGTACTGGCATGTCTACTGGTAGCGCCTCCAGCCTCTGGAACTACGCTGACAGATGCAGCAAACCTTCTTGCCACAGCTCGCATTGATGTGCCATCCTGGATGAGCTGCACTACCTGAGCAACTTCTGTGGGTTGTAGAGTCCGTTTCATGCTACCACGAGTGTGAAAGCACAACCAACATTCAAAAGTGACCAAAACATCAGCCAGAAAGCATTGGTACTGAGATATGGTCTGTGGTCTCCACCTGCAGAACCACTCCTTTATTGAGTGTGTCTTGATAATTGCCAATAATTTCCATCTATTGTCTTCCATTTGCACAACAGCATGTGAAATTGATTGTCAATCTGTGTTGTTTCCTAAGTGGACAGTTTGATTTCACAGCAGTTTGATTTACTTGGAGTTATATTCTGTTGTTTAAGTGCTCCCTTTATTTTTTTGAGCAGTGTATATTTTCTCATGTCCATGTATTTACTACTAAAAGTAATTTTTTACATTTAGGTTTCATTAAGTGTTTTTCACCGGCTATTACAGACTTATTGTTTCCCTGCACATTCAAGTTTTGTGTTTTCTTTGGGCATAGATCAGCTAATAGGCACTCAGGAAAAAAAAACAGATTAAAGATCTACAAACTCTCCCTTAAGACTAAGGAGCTCACTGATAGATTCTCAGTTAGCTAATTTTGCAGCCAGCAATAGACAGTGCAGCACAGATGCTACAGAAGGCAACATTTTTAATGAAACTCAATTACAGAAATCAATTTTAGCCCCAAATACTTGCATTAAAGTAAAAAAAAATGGCCCCAAAGCTGGACAACCGCTTTAACTCCTTACCAACATCTGCCGTACATGTATGGTATAAGTCAGTAGCGGGTGTATGGAGTAGGGTCAGCTCACCCCTTACATGGCAGATAATGGCTGTGACAAACAACCAGGACCTGCCTCTAACAGCTGCGAGTGGAGCGAAGATCTGCCCACCACTGTTAACCTGTTCAGTGCTGCTGTCAATCTCTAACAGCAGCATTAACAGCGCGCCAGCATTGGGACGCGTCGTTCCATGCGCCCACCGGCGCTCCTGTGACGCGATCATAGGGCGCCGATGGACTGCTATGACATCCGGGGGTCTGCTGAAGCCTCCGTGCCTGTCATCATAAAGCTTCATTTGGGCTGTAAAGAAGACCGTGGTTTTGCTATATGGAGCATTACTGTGGTATCGCTGTATATAGCACAAGCAATCAAATGATGTATATAAATACAGTGAAAAAAAGTATATACATATTTATTAAAACCCCACACGTTCAACTCACCTCCCACTAAAAATAAAGATAATAAAAATATACACATTTTGTGGTATGGTCTCTTTCAGAGAAATACAATCTATCAAAATATAAAAAAAAAAAACGATCAGTGAACACAGAAAAAACTTCAAAAAGACAAAATTGCATTTTTTCGTTCGCCTCAATACTGCAGAAAATCCTGTAAGAAGCGATGACCATGACATATGTGTCCCAAAATGTTATCAATAAAGTCCTCTTGCCCTTCAAAAAATAAGCCCCCACACAGCTCCATCAACCCGAAAACTGAAAATGTTTCGGGTCTCAGAAAAAATGGTGACAGCATCAAAAAAAAGTTTTTTTCTTTTGCCAAAACTATTGGAGAAGTTTGGTCTTGCTGTAATCACACTGAGGAGTAGGATCCTATTACCAGGTCATTTTTACCACACAATGTGCGCCGTTAAAACCGTTCCCAGAAAAACAATGTCAGGCTTTTTTTTTCGCACTTTTACTGCACTTGGAATGTTTTTCCCGTTTTCTAGGACTATGTGGTGAATGAATGGTGTCATTTATAAGGACAGCTCATCCTACAAAATAACAAGACCTCACACTATGTGGACAGATATCAAAAAGTTAGAAAAGTTGGAAAAAGCGGAGGAAAAAACAGAAAAAAAACATAAATTGGTTATGTCGGGAAGGGGTAAAGCTGAAGAAACGCATGTAAGAGCAGAATATGGAGGAAGGTCAGATATCACAGACTGGTGGATACTACCTGCTCCATCGCTGGCAGAATACTCCACCCCCATGGTGTCCGCTGATATCTTCTCTTGTAGCAACGTCTCCAAACTCTATAAAACATCGGGAACAGTCAGCAGAGGGTTTGATGATTGGCTCATATTGGCGATATACTCAGGGGCATTACTGGGGCCAGGGAAGATTGGGAATGAATAGCGTATTGACTGTTAGAGATGTGATCTCTTCCATTAAAGGGGATGTCTAGTTGGAACAAGTTATCACTGATCTCTGGATAGGTGATGACCTGTCCCAGTGGGAGCACCCCTTTATTATGTGGTATATATGGAGGATGTGATATCATGCAGAGTTCTAGCAGTATTACACTTCGGTCCGTTCTGCGTGCATCTGGGCCATTCCCTATGGAGGAGCGGAGCTGGGGGGAAATATCAGGATCTCGTCGCTGGATCCATCCAGATGGGAGATGTAACGAGTGCGGCGCCCCCCACTGGTGTCTCAGCGTATCATGTGTTGGGGAATAATAACTTATTGTCTGGTAAATGTGCTGATTCCTGTGAGTTGTGGTCGCTGAGTGCGTGTGATGGGATGTGGCTCCGTCCGTTATATTATATCACGTCTTATACCTATAATCTCTCGCTGATCGCAGGTGTCTGTCTTCACACTCAGATGAGAAGGAACAAACTGACGATATAGGACTTTTTTTTTTTTTTCCAAATTCAAACCGAGCAATCCTATTGGCCGAGTATGAATGCAGTTACCATGGTGACAGAAGTAGCAGCAGATTTAAAGGGACAAAACACTAATATTGTACTAAAGTGTATTTTATTATATATTTCACATAACTGACTGGGTACACCTTGGTGCGGGTGGGATGGCTTTTTTTAAATCAAAAACCATGTTTACTAAGTACCCTATATTATATATATTCACTATTGCTTTTTACTTACTTATAGCAGGGTATATGCTCATATTGTTTCTATCCTAAGTTTATCTATTTTCTAATAGAGACATGACCAGTCCTCTTTAGAATTTTATAGTGACCCCATTGAGGTCATGGACTGATATTGGGGATTGCAGAGTTGGGGCAAGGTGACAGGTGACAGTAAGTGACATCAAATGAAGGCTATGGTGCATACACAGTAAATCAGTCGTGTTATTCCACAGAAATGCTGTTCTATAAGGCTGTGTGCCCACGTAGCATTTTTCAAGCGTTTATGCTGCGGAATTTCCACAGCGGAAACGCTTGTAAAACGCTAGGTAATCCGCCCCCCATGGTCACCAAGGGGATTCCGCATGTTCTATGCACATGCTGCGGATTTTTCCGCAGCGTTTATGCTGCGTACAAAAATCCGCAGCATGTCATTTAATTTTGCGGAAGTGCAGCGGAATTCCAGCCATTGACTTGCATTGAGACGCACAGAAACCGCGACTGTACATTTTTACAAGCGGCTTCTATGCGTCTCTAAGTGCGGATGGTACCCAGTTCTGGAGGAGAGGAGACTCTGATCCAGACCTGGGTACCATTGTACCTGTAAAAAAAAGAATAAAATAACAAATAAAGTTTATATTCACCTGTCCGGCGTCTTCTCTCTGAATGCCAGCAGCGCTGAAGGACCTTCGGTGACGTCACAGTCATGTGACTGCAGGCCCTTCACCGCTCTGTCTCGCGATATGCCGGCAGCCGGGAACCAGCCAGGAAGCAGCGCTGCAGCCACGCCGGGGCCTTGGGGGTGAGTATAGCTTTATTTGTTTTAATTTTTGCGGTTCACACTGTATAAATCCATGCTGTTTCCTAGTTGTCAAGCACTTTCCAAGTGATGCTAATCGCCTGGAAAGTGCTTGTCAATCTGCATGCGGAAATGCATGTGAATCCGCATGTGGATCCGCATGTATTTTGCAGGAAAAACGCATGCACAATCTGCATGTGTTTTTTTCTGCCAGGGAGATGCAGAAATGCTGCAGAAATTTTCTGCTTCATTTCTGCATCGTGGGCACATAGCCTAAAACACAAAATATCTTCATATGGTGAGGAGTTGTGTTGTGTTTTCATCATTTACATTCTAGCGTGGTGATCACATAAAATGTAAAATTCCTATTAAATAATTACTGAATGACAGTAGCCTGTATCCCTGGAGGACAAGTCATTTACCGCTTCACCAGGTTTGATGTTCTAATGCATTTTGATGTTTCAGTATTTGTATATATGTATATATATATTTTTTCCACTCTTAAGGGTATTCAAGCGCAGACAGTGACCAACTTCTTCCTCGCCTTTGAAGCACAGCTTTCAATTATTCCTGTCGTAAACAAGGTAAAAAGCTTAGAGCCGAGCACTATCAGACTCCTTCAGTCCCGCAGCAGGTAAATCTGTGAACATTGCCGGCACTGCTGCTGTTCCTAGTACCGATCCCTCTATGAGCGGCTGTGCAGTAATGAAGGCAGGATTCACCCCAAACTTGCTCGTCTTTTTTTTCGATTTCCAGTTCTGGTAATTAGTTATACACATGTGTATATCCAGTGGTCAACTCAAAACCTGTGTATGGAAAATGAATTGTTTGCTGTATGCATCGCATTTGTAGCATGCACACTGTTCATTTCATTATGGAGCGGAGTAGGAGGAGACTTTCATTACTGTTCCCTTTACTTCCTCCCTGCTGATAGGAAATGCCATGCTGTTTGCTTGTGTCCTGTGATTACAGCAGCCTGCAACAGTTTTCAAGCGTGCACTTCCCGGCTCAGACATCAAGCAGTAAATGATAAAATTAAAACGCTGCTATCCCTTTGTTAGTCACTTTTTTATCTTCTTCCCCTTCTACGAATGCTGTAGTCCGTTATTCTAGAACTGCTCTGAAAATGGTTCTCTCTGGAGTGTTGGGATTTGGGTTTAGGGTGGGTTAGGGAATTGAAGTTCAGATACTTTGTTCATGTTTTATACTATGGAATTACTATGTCATGTATGTTATTTGAAAGATGGAAAATTTGTATTTGGAGTTTTTCAATAAAAATTATTTGATTAAAAAAAAATCATGAAATTAAAATTCCTCCCGTTCTTGAGAAAGAAAAGGATTTTTACTAAGAGGTAAATTGCACGTTCCTTGTTTTACAGGCACTTTACATTTTTGCTAGTTTTGTGCGATTACACAATCCCTTTTAAAGGCCAGTGCCAGTTGTACATCTCTCCCTAAACTCTTGTTCAGCACTATATTTTATGCCAGTTTTATTATATGGTTTCTAGATTTTGTCCAGCTTTGATAAATAATTAGTATTTATACTTTTGCTTTTAGGCTGCGTGCCCACGTTGCGGATTACAAGCGTTTTTGATGCGGAATTTCCGCAGCGGAAATGCTTGTAAAACGCATGGTAATCCGCACCCCATGGTCCCCAAGGGGATTCCGCAAGTTCTATGCACATGCTGCGGATTTTTCCGCAGCTTTTATGCTGCGTTCAAAAATCCGCAGCATGTCAATTAAATTTGCGTTTCCGCAAGCGGAATTGCCTTGTGCAATGCATTAAAAACGCAAGGCAATTCCGCATGTGGAAAACGCGAGATAAACGCATGAAAAACGCGCGATAAACGCGTGCGGAATTCCGCATGCGTTTTTCCGGGAGAGGACTTGCAGAAATGAAGCAGAAATTTTCTGCTTCATTTCTGCAACGTGGGCACATAGCCTGAGGCTGAGTTCACACGATGCGTTTTTCATGCGTTTCCGCGGCATTTTTGCAGTTGCGTAAACGCCACGGAAACGCATGAAAAACGCATGGTAGAAGGGCAGCAATGTTCCCCAATTGAAATCCGCATGTGCAGGTTTGCCTTGGTTAAAACTGCACAATCCTTTACTGGACTGGTCTACTAATGAGATTAAGTCTTGGAGTCCTAAGTGCTATGATAAATGTTGTAATGGTCGCATTGCGGCTGTGGAAAAAGGGGAATTACCTGTACCTATTCAGGATTTTTGGAAGGTTTTTTCAGAGGAGGAGTCGCAAGTTTTACCTCCTCATAGGGACTATGATTGCACCATTGAGTTTGTTTCTGGAGCTACTCTTCCCAAGAGTCGCTTATTAAATCTGACTATCCCTGAAAGAAAGGCCTTGGAGGAATACATACAGACGAGCTTGGCTGCTGGTCACATTAGACCTTCTAAGTCGCCTGTGGCCGTTGGATTTTTCTTTGTTAAAAAAAAAGACGGTGGTTTACGTCCATGTCTGGACTTTCGTGAAATTAATAAGATTACCATACGCAATTCCTACCCATTGCCGTTAATTCCAGACTTGTTTAACCAGTTAGTGGGGACCAAGTGGTTCTATAAAATTGATCTCCGGGGGGCATACATTTTGTTACGAATGAAGGAGGGTGATGAATGGAAAACTGCTTTTAACACTCCGGTAGGTCATTTTGTGAATCTGGTGATGCCCTTCGGTCTTACCAATGCACCCACGTTTTTTCAGAACCTTATTAATGACATCCTGAGACCTTTGATTGGCAAGAATGTGGTTGTGTATTTGGATGACATTCTGATTTATTCACCAGATCTGGATTCCCATTGGCAGAGCGTACGTGAGGTGTTGCAGTTATTGAGTGATAATTCACTTTTTGCTAAGCTGGAGAAATGTGAGTTCGCTGTGCAGAGAATTAGTTTTTTGGGCTACATTATCTCCAGCGAGGGCTTTGAGATGGACCCGGTGAAAGTTCAGGCTGTGCAGGAATGGCCTAGGCCTATTGGTTTGAAATCGATACAGAGATTTTTGGGTTTCGCCAATTATTACAGGAAATTCATTAAGAATTTTTCTATAATTGTTAAGCCACTGACTGATCTCACCAGGAAAGGTGCGAATACGGTCCAGTGGACTACTGAGGCCATTGAAGCTTTTGTGTATCTCAAGGAGAGGTTCAGTTCTGCCCCTATCCTTATGCAGCCTGATGAGACCAAGCCTTTTTTGGTCGAGGTTGATGCTTCTTCGGTGGGGGTCGGTGCAGTTTTGTCTCAGGAGAACAAGGATGGAGTACATCCCTGTGATTTTTTTTCAAAAAAATTTTCAGAAACCGAACTTAATTACGATGTTGGTAATCGGGAATTGTTGGCTATTAAACTTGGGTTTGAACATTGGCATCATTTCTTGGAAAGTGCTAAATTTCCTGTTCAGGTTTTCACAGATCATAAGAATTTGATCTATCTGGATGCTGCCAAACGCTTGAATGCCCGTCAAGCTAGTTGGGCACTTTTTTTTTCTTGGTTTAATTTTTCTGTTACCTATATCCCTGGTACTAGGAATGTTAAAGCCGATGCTTTATCTCGCAGCTTTTCCCCCATGGTTGGTACCGAGGAGGAGGAGAGCATTTTACAGGAAGGAGTTGTGGTAGCAGCATTAGACTCTGTTTTGGAAGAAGGGATTCTGAAAGCCCAAGAGGATGCCCCATCTAACACTCCTCATGGGAGATTGTTTGTGCCTAGAACCTCTAGGAGAGATTTGTTTGTGGGGTATCATGAGTCTCGGTTGGCAGGTCATCCAGGAATTTCTGGGACTAAGAGACTTATCAGTCGCAGTTTTTGGTGGCCCGGGTGGCAGAAGGAAGTCATCAAGTGGGTGCGTCAGTGTACGGTGTGTGCTAGGTCAAAGGCTTCCAATACCCCTGCTGCGGGGTTGCTTTGACCTCTGGAGGTTCCTAGTGCGCCTTGGACGCATTTGGCAATGGATTTTATTACTGACCTTCCTGTGTCCGAGGGTTTCACTGACATCTGGGTGGTCATGGACCGTTTTAGCAAGATGTGTCATTTGGTTCCATTCATTAAGCTACCCTGCGCTAAGACACTCGCTAAGACGTTTGTTAAGGAAATTGTCAGGCACCATGGCGTTCCCACCGACATTGTTTCTGATAGGAGACCTCAGTTTGTGGCTCGCTTTTGGCGTGCTTTTTGTGACAGGTTGGGAGTCCATTTGTCATTTTCGTCTGGTTATCATCCTGAGTCTAATGGACAGACTGAAAGAAAGAACCAGGATGTGGAACAGTTTTTGCGTTGATTTGTGGCAGACAATCAAGAGAGGTGGTCTGAGTTTCTGCCACTCGCAGAATTTGCTCTTAACAACCATACATCCTCCTCTGCTGGGTGTTCTTTTTTTGTTGTACTGGGAGACAACCGTCTTTTGGTTCGTTCTCCAAATTGCGGTCGGCGGTGCCGGAGGAGGAGAATTTTTCCGGTGATTTGGAGAGAGTTTGGACTAATGTACGTTGTAACCTTCAAGAGGCTAACAAAAAGTCCAAGAAGTATTTTAACAGGAAATGTAAAGAGGTTTTGTTTACTGTGGGTGACATGGTTTGGTTGTCCTCAAAGAATCTGCGATTGAGGATTTCCTCTAAAAAATTGGGTCCGAAGTTTGTGGGGCCTTTTAAGGTGCTTCAGGTGGTTAACCAGTCTGCTGTTAGGTTGGAGGTTCCCTCCTCCTGGAAGATTAATCCTGTGTTTCATGTTTCCTTGTTGAAAAAGGCTGATGTATCGGATAGGGAGGCCACTGTCACAGTTCCTCCGGTGGTGGAAGACGGCGAATATGAAATTTCTCGTATCCTGAATTCCAGAGAGCATAGAGGGAGATTGCAGTATCTCGTCGCTTGGAAAGGTTTCGGTCCCGAGGAATAACTCCTGGGTTAAGGCGGATGATGTCTCTGCCCCTAGACTTGTCAGAGCTTTCCACAGGAGATTTCCAGATAGGCCTGGGCCTGGAGGATCCGGAGGATCCTCATAAAAGAGGGGGTACTGTTAGAACCCTCCTGTTTGTTTTTGTTTCTATCTTGTGTTTTGCGGTCACGTGACCATCTTCCTATTTATTCCAGCTCCGCCCTTCTGGCCTTGCTAGACTTCAGTGTTGTTTAGACTGTCTTTCTAGCCAGGTGCTTTTGTGCCTATCTATCTGTAGTTTGCTTGGTCCTCTGGACCTCTAGTACTTTTGTCAGTTTTTCTTTTGCTCTGCAACAACTTCTGTTAGGAGGTGTCCCATTTTTGTCCCAGTCCTTAGTTCTTTTAGGGACCCCTTCCTTTCTCTATAGGTCTCCGTTCAGACTAGCCGAGGACGAAGGCGGGTCTGTTCACAAGGAACAGGTTGCCTGCTACAACGTAGGGACTCAGCTTAGTCTTACTGTGGGGACAGCTCTCCCCTTCTTTCCCTAGTTTATGTTGCAGATCATAATAATCTTGGATCTACTCATACTTAACAGACAGAACCTTCAGTGTTTCTCACTCACACACCACCTCCTCATCTCGCATCCTATCTGTCAGTGTTCCCCAAGGTTAAGTCATAGGACCCCTGCTCTTCTCCATCTACACCTTCGGCCTGGGACAGCTCATAGAGTCCCACGGCTTTCAGTATCATCTCTATGCTAACGACACACAGATTTACCTCTCTGGACCTGATATCACCTCCTTACTAACCAGAACCCCAAAATGTCTGTTCGCTATCTCATCCTTCTTCTCTGCTAGATTTCTAAAACTTAACATGGATAAAACAGAATTCATCATCTTTCCCCCATTTCACTCAGCCTCCCCATCTGACCTATCCATCAAAATCAATGGCTGTCCACTTTCCCCAGTCCCACAAGCTCGCTGCATCAGAGTAACCCTGGACTCTAACCTCTCCTTCAAGCCACATATCAAAGCCCTTTCCTCCTCCTGCCGACTCCAACTCAAAAACATGGATCCGCATATTCCTCAACCATGAATCTGCAAAAACACTAGTGCACGCCCTCATCATCTCCCGCCTCGACTACTACAACCTCCTGCTCTGTGGCCTCCCCGCTAACACTCCCGTACCCCTCCAATCTATCCTAAACTCTGCTGCCCGACTAATCCACCTGCCTTCCGCCTACTCCCCGGCCTCTCCTCTCTGTCAAATGCTTCACTGACTCCCCATTGCCCAGAGACTCCAGTTCAAAACCCTAACCGTGGCATACCAAGCCATCCACTACCTGTCTCCTCCATACATCTGTGACCTAGTCTCCCGGTACACACCTACACGCAACCTACGATCCTCACAAGATCTCCTTCTCTACTCCCCTCTTATCGTTTCTTCTCACAATTGCATACAAGATTTCTCCCGTGCATCCCCCCTACTCTAGAACTCTCTACCCCAAAACATCAGACTCTCGCCTACCGTGGAAACCTTCTAAAGGAACCTGAAAACCCACCTCTTCCGAAAAGCCTACAACCTGCAGTAATCATTGCTCCACCACACCGCTGCATGACCAGCTCTACCCTCACCTACTGTATCCTCACCCATCCCTTGAAGATTGTGAGACATCGCAGGTAGGGTTCTCTCTCCTCCAGTACCAGTTTGCCATTGCGTTTTTGTTCAAGATTTTTGCAATTGTGTTTGCTATGTATACCCCCTTTTTCACATGTAAAGCACCATGGAATAAATGGAGCTAGAATAATAAATAATAATAATAAAGTGCCACACACAGTGTCCTGGTATCTCATCCATGCTCTTTCTATTTTATCTTTCATTTGCAGAGATATTAGCAATGAAAGTATTTGGCGCCTAATGAGTTAAAAAAAATTAAGTCCAAGTAGATGTTATCAGAGTTTTCACTGGGGGTGCGAAATTCTTCTCCCTGCATGATGCTGACCAATTATAAGCAGACGACAACACTGAAAAGAAAGATGATCACATCCCCACCATAGCTTAGAGCATATTTCTCAGTGTCTAAGATGTAAGGATACAGACCTGGTCTCCTGGGCTAACCTCCTGCATGATTAGAGCACACAACTGACTAATACCTTTCAGTTAAGGTCTCTGTGGGTGAAGGGGCAGCACAAGAGAGTTTAGTTGTGCAACATTACAAACCTTTCTAACAGCTTTCCTCCTCTTATGGCACTCTCACCTCTGCTGTTCTGCGCCTATCCCAAACTGCCTGTCCAGAAATGAGAGCACAGTGTCAGTATCACACTTAGATCCATTGTGCTCAACTTGTACTCATTCTGCAGTGAGATTAGAGCAGACTGTCATTGCATTTCACCATAGAAGTAACCCAGAACACACTGCTCCTGTGTGAGGTGTAATAACAGCCTAATATCACTGCAGAAAGAATACAAGTTGCTTGAGCACAGAAGACATAAGTGTGATACTGGCACACTCCATAATCAGGAGAGTCAATAAAAGGGTTTGTAATGTGACACAGAGAAACTCAGCTGTGCGGCTCCTTCCTTGTCTAAGAGCTGTTATCTCTGCTTTCTAATCATGCAGAAGGTTAGACCAGGAGATCAGGACTCTCCATCATTACACATCTTAGGCTAGGTTCCCACGATGAGCTTTTGGTGAGTTTTTGATGTTGCAGAATTTCTGCACCCATTAAGATAGGTTACTTGCATTATTTCTAAAATATGCAGCGTAAAAACTCACTAAAAACTCATAGTGAGAACGTAGCTTTATACCCTAAGAAACCCGCTTTGAGCTATGGTGGGGGCGTGTTCTTCTTTTCTTTGAGTGTTGCTGCTTGCTTATGATTGGTCAGCATCATACAGGAGAAATCTGCAGCATATTTAAGGATTTCTCACAAGCCTCATTCGGGTAAGGCTGAGTGCCCACGTAGCGTTTTTCAAGCGTTTATGCTGCGGAATTTCCGCAGGATAAACGCTTGTGAAACGCTAGGTAATCCGCACCCCATGGTCCCCAAGGGGATTCCGCATGTTCTATGCACATGCTGCGGATTTTTCCGCAGCGTTTGTGCTGCGTACAAAAATCTGCAGCATGTCATTTAATTTTGCAGAAGCGCAGCGGAAGCCCCGCCATTGACTTGCATTGAGACGCATAGAAACCGCGACTGTACATTTTTACAAGCGGCTTCTATGCGTCTCTATGTGCGGATGGTACCCAGTTCTGGAGGAGAGAAGACAATCCTCCAGACCTGGGTACCATTGTACCTTTGTACCTGTAAAAAAAGAATAAAAAAACAAATAAAGTTTATATTCACCTGTCCGGCGGCTTCTCTCTGAATGCCGGCATTGCTTGAGGACCTGCGGTGACGTCACAGTCATGTGACCGCAGGCCCTTCACCGCTCTGTCTCGCGATATGCCGGCATCCAGGAACCAGACAGGAACGAGCGCTGCAGCCACGTCGGGCATCAGGGGTGAGTATAGCTTTATTTGTTTTCATTTTTACGGTTCACACTATATAAATCCATGCTGTTTCCATGAATTTATACAGTGTGACCTAGTTGTCAAGCACTTTCCAAGTGATGCTAAAATCGCCTGGAAAGCGCTTGTCAATCTGCATGCGTTTTTTCTGCCAGGGAGATGCAGAAATGCTGCAGAAATTTTCTGCTTCATTTCTGCATCGTGGGCACATAGCCTAAATGCAAAAAGGTAAATAAAATTACCAAAATTTCCACAACAAAAGTGTAGCTCTACCTACAGCGTATTCACACCCAGACTATAAGATTATGGCCGGTCTCTGGGTGGGTGTTTTTTTACACAGTAGTCAGAACCTACAACATTGTGGTGCCGTGCATTACATGGGCTATACTAAGGGAGCGCCTGTCAGCATAGAGTGAATACGTCCATATACCGACCAGCAGAAAGTGTAAGAGAAGAACTATAGAAGGATGGACCATAGTGGAGCATTCCGGACTGGAGCAACATAAGGAGCCAGAAGGCTTCCCCCCGGTATTCCATGCTATGTGCTTCTTATAAAGTGACATCTCTCCATAGACCCCTCTGTGAAGACCACCCCCTTATCCAGATGATACATTCTCACTTCCACCATATATAATGCAGACTGGCCATTTTATTTTTTTTCAGAATATCCCCAATTTTGGGTCGTCAGCTGTAAAAGAAGAAATGCTTTACACCAGTGCTGGGAACCTATGGCAGCGTGCAGAGGGGGCAGCAGAGCCCTCCTGGGGGGCACCATGGCCGCAGCACTAGCGCTACTGGATCGGGCCGGCGGGGGAGAACTCTGAGCCGCCGAGTGCCGGCACCAGCTCCGCTACTGCAGCTAGATGTGCGATCTCTCTCGGACGGAAACACATCGAGCTGAAGTGTATTGCAGCGCACGAACTAGCCAGGCCCGTGCGCTGCAATACACGCTGCCGGCCAATCAGAGGCCAGCATGACATCGGCCGGTCAATCAGAGGCCAGCATGAATTCGGCCGGACAATCAGAGGCCTGCGGCTTCCGGACAATCAGAAGCGGCTGCCGGCCAATCAGAGGCCAGCATGACGTCGACCGGTCAATCAGAGGCCAGCGTCTGCCGGCCAATCAGAGGCCAGCATGACGTCAGCCGGCCAATCAGAGGCCAGCGGCTTCCTTCCAATCAGAGGCCAGCATGAATTCGGCCGGCCAATCAGAGGCCTGCGGCTTCTGGCCAATCAGAGACCAGCATGACGTTGGCCGGCCAATCAGAGGCTAGCGACTTCCGGACAATCAGAAGCGGCTGCAGGCCAATCAGAGGCCAGCATGACGTCGGCAGGCCAATCAGAGGCCAGCGGCCGCTGGCCTCTGATTGGCCGGCAGCGTGTACTGCAGCGCGCACAGACCTGGCTAGTACGTGCGCTGCAATACACTTCAGCTAGATGTGCCGACTACAGGAGAGGACGCTGCGCGGGAGAAGAAGGAAGGTGAGGAGGAGGGTTTATTATGTTTTTTTTTTTTTTTTTTAATATGGGATGCACAATGGCTGGGGGGGGGGGGAGGAGCATATATACCAGGATTGAGGGGAGGGCCAGCATATATACCAGGATTGAGGGGAGGGCCAGCATATATACGAGGATTGAGGGGAGGGCCAGCATATATACCAGGATTGAGGGGAGGGCCAGCATATATACCAGGATTGAGGGGAGGGCAGCATATATACCAGGATTGAGGGGAGGGCCAGCATATTTACGAGGATTGAGGGGAGGGCCAGCATATATACCAGGATTGAGGGGAGGGCCAGCATATATACCAGTATTGAGGGGAGGGCCAGCATATATACCAGGATTGAGGGGAGGGCCAGCATATATACCAGGATTGAGGGGAGGGCCAGCATATATACCAGGATTGAGGGGAGGGCCAGCATATATACGAGGATTGAGGGGAGGGCCAGCATATATACCAGGATTGAGGGGAGGGCCAGCATATATACCAGGATTGAGGGGAGGGCAGCATATATACCAGGATTGAGGGGAGGGCCAGCATATTTACGAGGATTGAGGGGAGGGCCAGCATATATACCAGGATTGAGGGGAGGGCCAGCATATATACCAGGATTGAGGGGAGGGCCAGCATATATACCAGGATTGAGGGGAGGGCCAGCATATATACCAGGATTGAGGGGAGGGCCAGCATATATACCAGGATTGAGGGGAGGGCAGCATATATACCAGGATTGAGGGGAGGGCCAGCATTTATGCCAGGATTGAGGGGAGGGCCAGCATATATACCAGGATTGAGGGGAGGGCCAGCATATATACCAGGATTGAGGGGAGGGCCAGCATATATACCAGGTTTGAGGAGAGGGCCAGCATATATACCAGGATTGAAGGGAGGGCCAGCATATATACCAGGATTGAGGGGAGGGCCAGCATATATACCAGGATTGAGGGGAGGGCCAGCATATACACCAGGATTGAGGGGAGGGCCAGCATATATACCAGGATTGAGGGGAGGGCAGCATATATACCAGGATTGAGGGGAGGGCCAGCATATATACCAGGATTGAGGGGAGGGCAGCATATATACCAGGATTGAGGGGAGGGCCAGCATTTATACCAGGATTGAGGGGAGGGCCAGCATATATACCAGGATTGAGGGGAGGGCCAGCATATATACCAGGATTAAGGAGAGGGCCAGCATATATACCAGGATTGAAGAGAGGGCCAGCATATATACCAGGATTGAAGGGAGGGCCAGCATATATACCAGGATTGAGGGGAGGGCCAGCATATATACCAGGATTGAGGGGAGGGCCAGCATATATACCAGGATTGAGGGGAGGGCCAGCATATATACCAGGATTGAGCGGAGGGCCAGCATATATACCAGGATTGAAGGGAGGGCCAGCATATATACCAGGATTGAGGGGAGGCCCACCATATATACCAGGATTGAGGGGAGGGCCAGCATATATACCAGGATTGAGGGGGGGCAGCATATATACCAGGATTGAGGGGAGGGGCAGCATATATACCAGGATTGAGGAGAGGGCCAGCATATATACCAGGATTGAAGAGAGGGCCAGCATATATACCAGGATTGAAGGGAGGGCCAGCATATATACCAGGATTGAGGGGAGGGCCAGCATATATACCAGGATTGAAGGGAGGGCCAGCATATATACCAGGATTCAGGGGAGGGCCAGCATATATACCAGGATTGAGGGGAGGGCCAGCATATATACCAGGATTGAAGGGAGGGCCAGCATATATACCAGGATTGAGGGGAGGCCCACCATATATACCAGGATTGAGGGGAGGGCCAGCATATATACCAGGATTGAGGGGGGGCAGCATATATACCAGGATTGAGGGGAGGGGCAGCATATATACCAGGATTGAGGGGAGGGGCAACATATATACCAGGATTGAAGGGAGGGCCAGCATATGTACCAGGATTGAGGGGAGGGCCAGCATATATACCAGGATTGAGGGGAGGGCCAGCATATACACCAGGATTGAGGGGAGGGCCAGCATATATACCAGGATTGAGAGGAGGGCAGCATATATACCAGGATTGAGGGGAGCGCCAGCATATATACCAGGATTGAGGGGAGGGCCAGCATATATACCAGGATTGAGGGGAGGGCAGCATATATACCAGGATTGAGGGGAGGGCCAGCATTTATACCAGGATTGAGGGGAGGGCCAGCATATATACCAGGATTGAGGGGAGGGCCAGCATATATACCAGGATTGAGGGGAGGGTCAGCATATACACCAGGATTGAGGGGAGGGCCAGCATATATATCAGGATTGAGGTTAGGGCAGCATATATACCAGGATTGAGGGGAGGGCCAGCATATATACCAGGATTGAGGGTAGGGCCAGCATATATACCAGGATTGAGGGGAGGGCAGCATATATACCAGGATTGAGGGGAGGGCCAGCATTTATACCAGGATTGAGGGGAGGGCCAGCATATATACCAGGATTGAGGGGAGGGCCAGCATATATACCAGGATTGAGGAGAGGGCCAGCATATATACCAGGATTGAAGAGAGGGCCAGCATATATACCAGGATTGAAGGGAGGGCCAGCATATATACCAGGATTGAGGGGAGGGCCAGCATATATACCAGGATTGAAGGGAGGGCCAGCATATATACCAGGATTCAGGGGAGTGCCAGCATATATACCAGGATTGAGGGGGGGCAGCATATATACCAGGATTGAGGGGAGGGCCAGCATATATGCCAGGATTGAGGGGAGGGCCAGCATATATACCAGGATTGAGGGGAGGGCCAGCATATATACCAGGATTGAGGGGAGGGCCAGCATATATACCAGGATTGAGGGGAGGGCCAGCATATATACCAGGATTCAGGGGAGGGCCAGCATATATACCAGGATTGAGGGGAGGGCCAGCATATATACCAGGATTGAAGGGAGGGCCAGCATATATACCAGGATTGAGGGGAGGGCCAGCATATATACCAGGATTGAGGGGGGGGCAGCATATATACCAGGATTGAGGGGAGGGCCAGCACATATACCAGGATTGAGGGGAGGGCCAGCATATATACCAGGATTGAGGGGAGGACCAGCATATATACCAGGATGTGGGTGAGCACATTCTTTATTTCTGCAGTCTCTTACCCCTGCTCCTGTCTGTGGCTGCTCTATGCTGCCCTCGCCTGCTCTTTGTATCAGTTGTTTGTATCAGTAAAACCTCAATATTTAGGATAAATTGCCGTGTTGGCACTTGGCGATAAATAAGTGGGTTTTGGATTGCAGTTTGGGCACTCGGTCTCTAAAAGATTCGCCATCACTGTTTTAAACCAATCAATGTGCAAATATCAACATTTTTGAGAAAATACAATACATTTGATCAGATGTCAAAAAATATTCTAGAAAAAAAAAATTGTGATCAGAAATCATAAAGAAAAATTAACTCTTTAATACCATTTTTACCAAAAATACATTGTAAAAAAAAAGAAGTGTAATTTTCTACAGTACAATATTTATTTCTATTTTTCTCAAATGAATTTTCATTTTAGGCCCCCCAAAAATTGAAAATCAATGTAAAAAGTGTATTTTAATACAATAAAAAAAATCAGGGTAATTGTTCAGTTGTATTGCCAGTTTTACAGCACGACCCGTAGCGATTTACGATCCCACAGGCCGATGAGCTACAATCTTCCTGAGAAAGGATTCATCAATGTATCAGATGCTTTCTTGCATGTTTCTACATGGAGCAATACACATATGTTCCATGTCCCTTCCTCTAAGAAACCTTCAATGAACCCTGATAGGATCTACAGAGAATAGACAAGACGTCCTTTACAGTGTTACACACTTATTCGATACTCAGTCTAATTTCATCATTCATTTTACTTTCTGCTTATAAATGCATTCATTAAAATAATGAATATCTGCATTGAGGACAGTAGAAGAACTAGTTTGTGTTTGTTCATCAAGATGCATTATCTTGGTCTCGTCTTGGCACTGTTAACTGTTGGTAGGTAGGCAGAGTACTGGAGAGGTTGCTCCCGTCGTTCAGAGAGTTGCTCCGGTGCGGTGTTCTGTTGGTAGACTGACCGCTTTGTTGGTTTGCTATCAGGTGGTGAATCATATCGGTTATGAGATTGAGTTTATGATCCATTTGAGTTACCTACAAATATATAAAAAAAAATTCAAACAAAGAGAATAGCATAGATACAGAGCACACTCCGTACACATTTCACACTACCCATGAGCGCTGCCTGATATTGTAGCTTATCCCTAACCAAATCAATGGGGCACTGAGTTGCAATACCAGACACACCCCATGGACAAGAGAGGCACAGTTTTGGGGAGAAATAAAGTAGATAGATCCTTTAATGCAATATTGGTTAGCCATTTAGACATTGTTGTTTTAATTGAAAACTATAGTTGGTGCGATTCTTTTCGCAGCACTGGGTCCATCAGCCACGTCAGTAATCTTTGGATGCTGGACAGGAGCCTCAAGACCTGCCTTCTACCTTCCAAGATTCCCTGCTTCTCTTCTGATTAGCTGCATCTTTATGGTTACAGCATGATGCATATGTGACATTGCATCAGGCCGGCTAATCAGTAGAACAGCTGTGGATGCCGGGATGTAGGAGGTGGTTCTCAGGGCTCCGATGCAGCCGTCACAGATTATGGATGTGGCTGATGGACTGGGTCCTGCGAATTGACTCGCACCAACTCTATTGGAAACCTTTGTCAGATTGAACTACTTAATGAACTCAGAAAGAGCTTTCTGTCCACATCCATGAAAGTAGTAGCCAACACTTAAAGGGGTTTTCTACTACTCGGACATCTCCTTCTCCATATATATATTTTTGCCCTCAGTAAAATAATAACACCTATACTCCCTTCCAGTGTTCCAGCCGTGTCGGCATTGGCTCTCCTTGGGATCACGTGACATTGTTATGTCAAGTGATCCCTGCTGCCAATCAGCGCTGGCTTCACTCTTCCTGCCTCCAGTTATAGCACATACCTGTACATCCGGAGGAAGTAAGAGCAGCAACATCTCTCACTTCCTCTGGATGTATGCAAGTTGGCCAAAGGCGGGGAGAGTAAAGTCAGCACTGATTGCCCCTAGGAATCATGAGACATAATGTCATGCTGTCACGCAAGGTGTGGGAAAGACTAAGTGCAACACAAAGGGAAAACGGAAAGGGAACCCAGACTAGGGAAAGTGGGGAGTGGAGAACTCCTAGGCTGATCTAGTGTCACCCTGTCTCCACTAATGTCCCTTTATTGGTTCTTCACCAATCGCCGCAAGCATACCTCAGCCTGTCTATCCCTGGCATTAGGCTCAGGCTAGGGAACAGAAAGGATGAGCACTAGTTGATCCCCACTGAACACTAAAGACAACAAGGGGGGACAAACAAGGGAAAATCGCTTAGCTTTACTCGACTCCAGACAAATGCGCACACGTTCTCTAGCACCAGAGAGATAGAAGTACTGCTCTTGCTCAAGCCTTCACAAGGGGCAATGAATATCGCTGGCACCTCCCTCTGGCTCACAACAGGTATTTATACATCCAGGCCAGGGTGTTAATTAGCCCGAGGAAGCTAGCCCCTGGGTCCTAGAGATACATATTCTAAGAAGTTGTCTGTAAGGCCAAATGAAGAGATCTCCTGCAACCAACTGCAGGATGACTGTCTGTCACTTCTGACACACCCATGACACACGCAATCCCCAGGAGAGCCAGTGCAGACACCGCTGGAATAGTGCTGGCACTGGAGTTGAGTATAGGTGTTATTATTTTACTGGGGGACACACATATGGATTGAGATGTAGTTGTCTGAGTAATGGAAAACCCCTTTAAGCCTCCATACACAATAGACTAAGCTAATAGTCTAAGGGGACATCCAGACTCTTCCCTGACAGATGAGGTCAGAGGAGGTAAAATTCAAACTGCCTGACCCTTAATGCCCGACCCTTTTGTTATTCAGGTGATAAGCTGCTGCCAGAGCCGTTTGGCAGTGATTTTCACAGTTCTCCACTTTGAAAACACATGAACATTTAACCAAGCCAAACCTTCTCGTGTATGAGAGTTGGGAGAGGTAGTGGACGGCCGAACCAGCAATCAACGTTCAGTTATTGTGTGTGGCCACCTTAACTTGTGTGTGCAAGTCACAGATGACCACAGGTATTTAGACTCTTTGCAGTGTATGAGCAGCGCTGTAGAATTGGTGTCTGGATGCACCATTATGTATTTTACACTTTTTCAGAGAGTGAGAAATCTTCTGTATGTAGTATGTGGTAATTGTCTGTATATCCTGTACTCCATGTGTGTATGTGTAAGTAGTAGCTGTGCATAATATAAATATATATGGTTTTATCTTATTTTCTTACCTTGTCCTCGACATGGTTCAATCTTGACCCAATTGTATTAGAGCCTCGATCTTTCACTTTATCTGGAAATAAATAAAAGTAAAAAAAAGTCATTTTTAAATTTACTATTAGAAATTAGCATTTTTTGGGTCCACTGGCATTCAACCAAATTTGTGAAACCGTTTACGATTTACAGTTCAGAGAATATAACATGAGAAACGATTTACCTATTTTTCCACAAAGCGATGAAATATGGCATCCTTATTCTGGACAACCTCTTAAAAAAAGGCTTTCCCATTGTTACAAATGACGGCATGTTGCTTGGATTTGCCATCATATGGTGTCAGATTATTACCATTACTATTGTTAATTTCTCTAAAACATAGCATTTATTCCATTTCATAGTGGTAGGAAGTGGAATCTATCCAGAAAGAAACAGTGAGGGCTTCCCCAATGACTGGTCCAGTCTGTAAGAAAGGAAAAAAATCACTGGTGTAATCAAAAAGTATTTTTATTGAAGAGAAATTCTACCCAAAACTTGCAAACTGTCTCTTCCAGTGCCACCTATTGGAAGTAGCAATCCTAAAAGTCAATATCAACCTTTTAACAAGCCTTTCCACATGATTTAGGATAAATGGGAAACTAGAATCTCAATTTGCAGCCATGGTGTTTCGGGGTGTTGCCCCTCAGCAGTGCAAAGCATGAGATCTGATTTAGCTGTGTGAGAGACTTCAGAAGGAAAAACTTTACCCCTTAGATCCTAGTGAGGAGAGTGAAATGCCAGAGTAAGGAGGCTTATAAACCATGCAATGGCTCCCCGGGGAGCTTACGAGCCTCCTTACACTGGCATTTTTTAGACAAATCATCTTACTTTTCCTCTAAGGATTCAATTTTCTTCCTTTTTTTCTATTATTTTATCACTGTTGATGACTCCCACTGATTTGCTATAGCAATGAGATGTGCACATATATACATATATACAGTTGAAACCAGAAGTTTACATACACTATATAAAAAGACACATATGCATGTTTTTCTCAAAATCTGACATGAAATAAGAATAAACCTTTCCCGTTTTAGGTCAATTAGGATTACCATAATTTTTAATATTTGCCAAATGTTAGAATAATAAGAAAGATAATGTTTTAACCACTTCGCACCAGAGCCTGTTTTTCCCTTCGTGACCGGGCCAATTTTTTCAATTCTGACCACTGTCACTTTATGAAGTAATTACTCTGGAACGCTTCAACGGATTCCCCTGATTCTGAGATTGTTTTTTCGTGACATATTGTACTTCATGATAGTGGTAAAATTTCTTTGATATCACTTGCGTTTATTTGTGAAAAAATCGGAAATTTGGCAAAAATTTTGAAAATTTTGCAATTTTCAAACTTTGAATTTTCATGCCCTTAAATCAGAGAGATATGTCACACAAAATAGTTAATAAATAACATTTCCCACATGTCTACTTTACATCAGCACAATTTTGGAACCAAAATTTTTTTTTTGTTAGGGAGCTATAAGGGTTAAAAGTTGACCAGCGATTTCTCATTTTTCTAACAAAATTTACAAAAACATTTTTTTAGGGACCATATCATATTTGAAGTCAATTTGAGGGGTCTTTATGACAGAAAATACCCAAAAGTGACACCATTCTAAAAACTGCACCCCTCAAGGTGCTCAAAACCACATTCAAGAACTTTATTAACCCTTCAGGTGCTTCACAGGAATTTTTGGAATGTGGAAGAAAAAAATTAACATTTAACTTTTTTCACAAAAATGTTACTTTAGACCTAATTTTTTTTATTTTCACAGGGGTAACAGGAAAAAATGGACCCCAAATTTTTTTGCGCAATTTCTCTTGAGCGCGCTGATACCCCATATGTGAGGGAAAACCACTGTTTGGGCGCACTGCAGGGCTCGGAAGGGAAGGAGCGCCATTAGACTTTTTGAATGTAAAATTTGTCTGAATAATTAGCAGACGCCATGTTGCGTTTGGAGAGCCCCTGATGTTCCTAAACAGTGGAAACCTCCCACAAGTGACACCATTTTGGAAACTAGACCCCTTAGGGAACATATCTAGATGTGAGGTGAGCACCTTGAACCCCAAGGTGCTTCACAGAAGTTTATAATATTGAGCTGTAAAAATAAAATTTTCACATTTTTCCCACAAAAACGTTTTATATCCCTTAATTTTGCATTATCATAAGGGTAATAGGATAAATTGCACCATGAAATTTATTGTGCAGTTTCTCCTGAACACGCCGATACCCCATATGTGGAGGCAAACCACTGTTTGGGCGCACGGCAGGGTTTGAAAGGGAAGGAGCTCCATTTGACTTTTTGAATGTAAAATTTGTTTGAATAATTAGCGGACGCCATGTTGCATTTGGGGAGCCCCTGATGTGCCTAAACAGTGGAAACCCCCCACAAGTGACACCATTTTGGATACTAGACCCCTTAGGGAACTTATCTAGATGTGTGGTGAGCACCTTGAACCCCAAGGTGCTTCACAGAAGTTTATAATATTGAGCTGTAAAAATAAAATTTTCACATTTTTCCCACAAAACCGTTTTTCATCCCTTAATTTTGCATTATCATAAGGGTAATAGGATAAATTGCACCATGAAATTTGTTGTGCAATTTCTCCTGAACACGCCGATACCCCATATGTGGAGGCAAATTACTGTTTGGGCGCATGGCAGGGTTTGAAAGGGAAGGAGCGCCATTTGACTTTTTGAATGGAAAATTTGTTTGAATAATTAGCAGACGCCATGTCGCATTTGGGGGGCCCCTAATGTGCCTAAACAGTGGAAACCCCCCACAAGTGCCACCATTTTGGAAACTAGACCCCTTAGGAAACTTATCTAGATGTGTGGTGAGCACCTTGCACCCCAAGTGCTTCACAGAAGTTTATAATATTGAGCCGTAAAAATACAATTTTCACATTTTTCCCACAAAAAAATGTTTTTCATTCCCTAATTTTGCATTATCATAAGGGTAACAGGATAAATTGCACCATGAAATTTGTTGTGCAATTTCTCCTGAGTACGCCGATACCCCATATGTGGGGGAAAAGCACTGCTTTGGTGTACGGCAGGGTTCGGAAGAGAAAGGAGCGCTATGTTGGCTGGGATAGGTGGCAGACACCATGTCACATTTGAAGAGTCGCTGACATGCCTAAACAGCAGAAACCCCCACAAGTGACCCCATTTTGTAAACTACATCTCTCAAGGAATTCATCTAGGGAAGTAGTGAGTATTTTTTAATTTTTAAATTTATACCATTGGGCAGTGAAAAAAGCATAATTATATTTTTACCACAAAAAAATGTTTTACCCTCAGATTTTACATTTTCACACAGGGCAATGGGTAAAAATGGTGCCGAAATGTGTCACACAATTTCTACTAAAAGTGGCAATACCCCATATGTGGCTGTATTGTACCACTCAGCCATACGGCGAGATCTGGGGGGACGGAGTGCTATTTGACAATTGGAGAACAAATTATTGTAGAATAGGCATTTGAATTTGGGAGCACAACATTTTCTGAATTTCTTTTGGGGGGCAAGGGCCATTTCGCTTTTCCAGAGCCTTTCTGCTACCAGTAACTTGGAAGTCCCTTATATTTTTAACAGATGACGGACCTGAGTGGGGACTAGCTTTTTTTGAGGACTGAGTTGAAGATTTTATTGGGAACATTTTACGTAACATTTATCCGGCGCTCTAGGCTGAGCACTTACATCGGGGTTTCCATCTAAATTTCCAAGTGATGTAATTCAGATGAAACCCCTGCAGGATCCATTCACTATAATGAGGCAGCAGAGTTACTCTGGACTCCGTCTGGCCTCTGTTTAGCGGTGTCCTTTTTTTCAGAAGTGCACAAAACTGTGGCCAACCGCACTTTTATGCACGCCTAAAACAAATGACACCGTGGGATCCCAGGCCAGACGGCATCCACAGTGGCCTATATCTGCCTCATTAGAGGGAATCTTCTGTCATGGGTTTTGTCTGAATCACGTATTTCAGAGATTTACACGGAAACTCTTGTGTAAGCGCTCAGCGCAGAGCGCAGGATAAATGTGGGCAGAGCCTTACTGCGATCTTTGGGAGACATAATAAACAAATCAGTAGCAGGTGAAGAATTGGTTTTATTTATTTTTTACTCCTTTCCTCGTGTGATATAACTGATTAGATTACTTTATTCTTCGGGTCGGTGTGATTACAGCGATACCAGAATCATATCGGGTTTTTATGATTGACAGCTGTCACAGACTAAAAGACGCTTTTTTTTGCAAAATCTAGTTTTTGCATCACCATATTTTGAGAGCTATAATTTTTCTATATTTTGGCTGACAGAGTCATGTGATTGCTTGTTTTTTGCGGGACGAGTTGACATTTTTATTGGTACCATTTTTGGGTACGTGACATTTTTTGATCGCTTTCTATTCCGTTTTTTGGGAGGTAAAATTAACAAAAAACAACAATTCAGGAATTGTTTTTTGAGGGTTTTTTTTTATGCCGTTCTGCGTGTGGTAAAAGTGATCAGGCAGCGTTATTCTTCGGGTCAGTACATTTACAGCGATGCTACACTTACTGTATTTTTTTTATTTTTTGGCGCTTTTACACAATAAAACAATTTTATAGAAAAAAATATTTTTTTTGCATTGCTTTATTCTGAGCGCTATAACTTTTTTATTTTTCGGCTGATGGAGCTGTATGGCAGCTTTTTTTTTGCGGAACAAGATGACGTTTTCAGCGGTACCATTTTTATTTCTATTTTGCTTTTTGATCGCATTTTTTTCCACTTTTTGTTTGGCGATATGATGAAAAAGCATATTTTTTTGCCCCGTTTTTTATTTATTTTTATTACGGTGTGCACAGAAGGAGTTAATTTGTGTGACACTTTTATAGCTTGGGTTGTTTCGGACGCGGTGATACCAAATATGTGTACTTTTTTTGGTTTTGTAAAAATATACGGATTTATTGGTTTAATATTTTATTTATTTTTTATTTATTTTGTGATTTTTTTTTAACAGTTTAAAAACTTTTTTTTTACTTTTTTTTTACATTTTTACTTAGTCCCTGTATGGGACATTAATTTTTATTTTTCTGATCACTGATCTCATGTAATGTAATAGACATGTATTACATTACATGAGATCTTTGCTGACTGTTTCACACCGTGTCTCCTGCCAGGCTTCAGCTGCAGGCTGAGCCAGGCAGGACACCATATATGGCAGATCTGGAGGTGGTCATGTGACCTCCAGCTGCCATAGCTACCCCAGGTCCTGGAAGGTATCAGGGGTCGTCGGAGAGGTAAGTAAGACGACCCCCTCTCCTCTGTCTATCTTCTATATGCCGCGATCACTATAGATCGCGGCATATAGAACATAGCAAAGGGTTAACATCACTGGGACCTGATCCAATCAGGTCCCGATGATGTCCCCTGTCAGAGCTAACGCTCTGCACCGGAATCGCAGCGCTTGCAGGACCCTGGGGGTCCTGAGCGCTGCGAGACCACCCACCGTTTTTAAACGTCGGCGCTGCACAGAGCCCAGCAAGCGCCGACGTTTATCTACAGTGGGCGGTCGGGAACCGGTTAAATAATTTGCCTGCTCCAGTGGTTTTGGGGTTACCTTGGTTAAAATTGCACAATCCTGTACTGGACTGGTCTACCAATGAAATTAAGTCTTGGAGTCCTAAGTGTTATGATAGATGTTGTAACGGTCGCATTGCTGCTGTGGAAAGAGGGGAATTACCTGTACCTATTCAGGATTTTTGGAAGGTTTTTTCAGAGGAGGAGTTGCAAGTTTTGCCTCCTCATAGGGACTATGATTGTACTATTGAGTTTGTCCCTGGAGCAACTCTTCCCAAGAGTCGCTTATTTAATCTTACTATCCCTGAGAGAAAGGCCTTGGAGGAATACATACAGACAAGCTTGGCCGCCGGTCACATTAGACCTTCTAAGTCACCTGTGGTTGTTGGATTTTTTTTTGGAAAAAAAAAGGACGGCGGTTAACGTCCATGTCTGGACTTTCGCGAAATTAATAAAATTACAGTACGCAATTCCTACCCACTGCCATTAATTCCTGACTTGTTCAACCAGTTAGTGGGGGCCAAGTGGTTCTCTAAGATTGATCTCCGGGGGGCATACAATTTGTTACGTATGAAGGAAGGTGATGAGTGGAAAACTGCTTTTAACACTCCAGTGGGTCATTTTGAGAATCTGGTTATGCCCTTTGGTCTTACCAACGCACCAGCTTTTTTTCAGAACCTTATTAATGACATCCTAAGACCGTTGATCGGTAAGAATGTGGTGTTGTATTTGGATGACATTTTGATTTTTGCGCCGGATCTGGAGTCTCATTGGCAGAGCGCACGTGAGGTATTGCAGTTGTTAAGCGACAATTCACTTTTTGCTAAGCTGGAGAAATGTGAGTTCGCTGTGCAGAGAATTAGTTTTTTGGGCTACATTATCTCCAGTGAGGGCTTTGAGATGGATCCGGTGAAGGTTCAGGCGGTGCAGGAATGGCCTAGGCCTATTAGTTTGAAACCAATACAGAGATTTTTGGGTTTCGCCAATTATTGCAGAAAATTCATTAAGAATTTTTCTATAATTGTTAAGCCGCTGACCGATCTCACCAGGAAAGGTGCGAATACGGTTCAGTGGACTACTGAGGCCATTGAAGCTTTTGTGTATCTCAAGGAGAGGTTCAGTTCTGCCCCCATCCTTATGCAGCCTGATGAGACCAAGCCTTTTTTGGTCGAGGTTGATGCTTCTTCGGTGGGCGTCGGTGCTGTTTTGTCTCAGGAAAACAAGGATGGAGTACATCCCTGTGCTTTTTTTTTCAAAAAAATTTTCTGAGACCGAACTTAATTACGATGTCAGTAATCGGGAATTGCTGGCGATTAAACTCGCATTTGAACATTGGCGTCATCTCTTGGAAGGTGCTAAATTTACCATTCAGGTTTTTACTGATCGTAAGAATCTGATCTATCTTGATGCTGCCAAGCGCTTGAATGCCCGTCAAGCTAGGTGGGCACTTTTTTTTTCGCGGTTTAATTTTTCTGTTACTTACATCCCGTGTACCAAGAATGTAAAAGCTGATGCTTTATCTCGCAGTTTTTCTCCCATGGTTGGTACCGAGGAGGAGGAGAGCATTTTACAGGAAGGTGTTGTGATAGCAGCATTGGACTCCGTTTTGGAAGATGGGATTCTGAAAGCCCAGGAGGATGCCCCATCTAACACTCCCCATAGAAGGTTGTTTGTGCCTAGGAACTTTATGAGAGATTTGTTTGTGGAGTGTCATAAGTCTCGGTTGGCAGGTCATCCAGGAATTTCGGAGACTAAGAGACTTGTAGGTCGCAGTTTTTGGTGGCCTGGGTGGCAGATGGAAGTCATTAAGTGGGTGCGTCAATGTACTGTGTGTGCTAGATCTAAGTCTTCACATGCTCCTGCTGCGGGGTTGCTTTGCCCTCTGGAGGTTCCTAGTGCTCCTTGGACGCATCTTGCTATGGATTTTATTACTGACCTTCCTGCCTCTGAGGGTTTCACTGTTATCTGGGTGGTCGTGGACCATTTTAGCAAGATGTGTCACTTGGTTCCCTTCATCAAACTGCCCTGCGCCAGGACACTCGCTAAGGCTTTTGTTAAAGAAATTGTCAGGCTCCATGGCGTTCCTTCCGACATTGTTTCCGATAGGGGACCTCAGTTCGTGGCTCGTTTTTGGCGTGCCTTTTGTGACAGGTTGGGAGTCCATTTGTCATTTTCGTCTGGTTATCATCCTGAGTCTAATGGACAGACAGAAAGAAAGAACCAGGATGTTGAACAGTTTTTGCGTTGTTTTGTGGCTGACAATCAAGAGGGGTGGTCTGAGTTTCTGCCACTGGCTGAATTTGCTCTTAACAACCATACATCCTCTTCTGCTGGGTGTTCTCCTTTTTTTGTTGTACTGGGAGACATCCGTCGTTTGGGTCATTCTCCAAATTGGTATCGGCTGTGCCGGAGGAGGAGAATTTTTCCGATGATTTGGAGAGAGTTTGAACTGATGTACGTCGTAACCTTCAAGAGGCCAACAAAAAATCCAAGAGGTACTTTGACAGGAAACGTCAAGAGGTTTTGTTTACTGTTGGTGACATGGTTTGGTTGTCCTCTAGGAATCTGCGGTTGAGGATTCCTTCTAAGAAATTGGGCCCGAAGTTTGTAGGTCCGTTTAAGGTGCTTCAGGTAGTTAACCAATCTGCTGTTAGGTTGGAGGTTCCTACCTCCTGGAAGATTAATCCGGTGTTTCATGTTTCCTTATTGAAAAAAGCTGATGTTTCTGATAGGGACGCCACTGTCTCTGTTCCTCCGGTGGAGGAAGAAGGTGAATATGAAATTTCTCGCATTCTTAATTCTAGATGGCATAGAGGGAGATTGCAGTATCTCGTCGCTTGGAAGGGTTTCGGTCCCGAGGATAACTCCTGGGTAAGGGCGGATGATGTCTCTGCTCCTAGACTTGTCGGAGCGTTTCACAGGAGGTTTCCTGATAGACCTGGGCCTGGAGGATCCGGAGGATCCTCATTGAAGAGGGGGTACTGTTAGAACCCTCCTGTTAGTTTTTTCTATTTTGCTGGTCACATGACTTTTTGCCTATATAATCCAGCTCCGCCCTCCTGGCCTTGCAGGACTTCAGTGTTACATTTACTCTTAAGCTAGCCAGGTGCCTTGTACCTTACTCTGTAGTTTGCTTGGTCTTTTGACCACTAGTACTTCTGTTTGTTTGTTTGTCTTTGCTCTGCTACAATTTCTGCTAGGAGGTGTCCAACTATATCCCAGTCCTTAGTTCTTGTAGGGACCCCTCCCTTATATCTATAGGTCAGCGTTCGGACTAGCCGAGGACTTAGGCGGGTCTGTTCACAAGTAACAGGTCCCCCGCTGCATCGTAGGGAATCAGCTTAGTCCTATGGTAGGGACAGTTTTCCTTTCTTTCCTTAGTGTTTGTAGCAGTTCATAACAGCTCCCTGCATTCCACCGGTATGGGGCCACTCAATATTCCCACCGCGTGAAGGAGGAAGACTTAACAACCATCATGATCAATCCCCTACCTCACCACAGCTGGGCCAAGACCCAAGATAGTGACCCTGCAGTCCGCATGGTGAAAGACCTGCTGACCCGAGAAGACGTCCGTCTAGATCCGGATGCCCCAGAGGAAGCCAAGCAGCTATGGAAAGAGAAGAGCAGGCTGTTCCTCTATGAAGGTAAGCTGTGCAGAAGACTCGTCAACCACTGGACGCACGAGCTGACCTGGCAAGTCGTCCCAAGGCGAGATGCAGCTATGGTCCTGGAGGCTTACCATGACAGAGCGGGGCACTTCGGCTGGAAGAAACTGGAGTTCCTGCTAAGAGGACGGTTCTTCTGGATCAGCATGAGAGGGGCTGTAGAGAAGTGGTGCATGTAACATACCTGGCGGCGTCCTTGCATGGTGGTCCATCTCCCACTGTGCAAGAGCGCGCACTTGATCTCCAGTCCAGAATGTCTTTCTGGCTTCCCTCCTTGCTGTCTGTCTGTTTCTGCTGCTTAAGGGCGGCGCCCGATCACTTCCTGCTTTTTGTACCTGCTGTGGGTCACACCCCTTGTGCGTCCTCAGCCTATTGCTGTCTGTCACCTGGTATATAGCTCAGCTGCTCCCATCTATCCCTGCCTGAGCATAGTGTTTCATTCAGTGTGTGCTTGCACTCTGAAGGTGCCAGGTCCCGTTCTTTGTCTACTGCCTTGCGGTATCAGTTCCCGTGTCTGAACCGAGTCCTGTCTATGTCTCCTGCCTTGCGGTATCAGTTCCCGTGTCTGAACTGAGTCCTGTCTTTGTCTCCTGCCTTGCGGTATCAGTTCCCGTGTCTGAACTGAGTCCTGTCTATCTCTCCTGCCTTGCTGTATCAGTTCCCGTGTCTGTACTGTGTCCTATCTGTGTACCTTAACCTGCAGTCTGTACTCGTTCCTTGCCTGTTCGTTCCACCTTCCTGGAGGCTGTATTTCCAGGCCAGTCTGAACACGCTCCTTGCCTGTTCGTCCTGCCTCTCTGGGGGCCGTATTCCCAGACCCGCTCCTGTATCCCGCTGCAGTGTCGGTCTCCTCCGTACACTCAGTTCCTGTCTGAACTCTCTCCTATCCTTTACCTGTTTTGCCTCTATGTCCGTTCCATTCCTTTTTCTGCAGAGTCTGAACTCGTACCTAACTCCTGCTCGTTGTCACTGTACTTCCGTTTGTGAGTTTGTGGTCCACTCGCTACTTCTCTGCAAGTACCCTGTGGGTATCTGGTTCTGCCTTTCCCTTCTAGTCTGTTCCGTGTGAACAGAGCCCTGTTCCCACCAAGTCTGCGGTTTTCGCTTTGCTCAGCTCTGTCCGCCGCGTCTGCGGTTTTCGCTTTGCTCACCTCTGTTCGCCGCGTCTGCGGTTTTCGCTTTGCTCTGCTCTGTCCGCCGCGTCTGCGGTTTTCGCTTTGCTCTGCTCTGTCCGCCCCGTCTGCGGTTTTCGCTTTGCTCTGCTCTGTCCGCCGCGTCTGCGGTTTTCGCTTTGCTCTGCTCTGTCCGCCCCGTCTGCGGTTTTCGCTTTGCTCAGCTCTGTCCGCCGCGTCTGCGGTTTTCGCTTTGCTCAGCTCTGTCCGCCGCGTCTGCGGTTTTCGCTTTGCTCAGCTCTGTCCGCCGCGTCTGCGGTTTTCGCTTTGCTCAGCTCTGTCCGCCGCGTCTGCGGTTTTCGCTTTGCTCAGCTCTGTCCGCCGCGTCTGTGGTTTTCGCTTTGCTCAGCTCTGTCCGCCGCGTCTGCGGTTTTCGCTTTGCTCAGCTCTGTCCGCCGCGTCTGCGGTTTTCGCTTTTCTCAGCTCTGTCCGCCGCGTCTGCGGTTTTCGCTTTGCTCAGCTCTGTCCGCCGCGTCTGCGGTTTTCGCTTTGCTCAGCTCTGTCTACCGCGTCTGCGGTTTCGAATTTGTCTCCCAGTCTGTACTGGACCCTACCCAGCCTGTGCTCTAGTCTGCCTGTTCCTGTATTCCCCGGTGTGGGTCAACAGCCGTGTCTGGAGTCTGACCTGGAGTAGACCCTGGTTCCTCTGCTCGGTTCCTCCCTGGTGCACTGGCGTCGTATGCCGTCGTGCGACCTTGGTCGGATCGGGCAGATACTTAGTTACGCCCCTCCAGGCACTCTCCGGTTCATGGCACAGTGGAATCACTACATAAACACGCACACGCCAGTCAGTCCGGGCGTGTGCATAACAGCATGCTCAGGCCATGGTTCCCGTTGAGCCCCACGGCCTTCGCTCTCTGAGAAGTTTTCCAGCGAATACATGCATTAAAAATAAATAAATACATTTTTTTTTTCTCAGCTGAGTTCCAGGCGAATTACGCACCCGTCCAGATGGATCTATCTGCTCTTGTTCCTGCGGATCCGCCACGTTACTATGGGGATCCAAGACAAAGTCGTGCATTTGTGGAGCAATGCATGCTACACTTCAAGTTCTACCCTCTATGTTTTCCCACCGATCGGGTTAAGGTGGCATTCATTATGTCTTACCTGGCGGGTGATGCCTTGGAATGGATCAACCCCCTATATGAAACACAGGATCCAATCCTCCTGGACCTAATGGCCTTCCTGGTGGCCTTTCTAATGGTCTTCGATGATCCTAACCCGGAGGCTCCTGCTGAAGCTTCACCTCCCAATATCCCGGAGCAGCCCCGATGGGTAATGTGTGTGGGTAGCGCAATAGTCCTCCAGCCCAATGAGACTACTGCCCACCCAGAATCCTCACAGGGTGACTACGCTTCCCGGAAGACTTCTCTCAACCTCAAGAGGCAGTCCAGATGTGCTAGACGTAGAGGCAAGCCGTCACGCCAGGGTCTGTCCTCCCTGAGACCTCCTGACCCCAACCTTGAAGTCCCTACTGAAGCTTCATCTCCCTGTATCCCGGAGAATCCCCAACGGGTAATGTGCGTGGGTAGTGCACCGGTTCTCCTGCCCGAAGAGACTTCTGCCCATCTAGACTCCACACAGGAGAACTTCCTGCACCCGGCATCAGATGCATCACCCACTTTAACCGGTGTGCATGTCCAAGGATGCTCCAAAGCTGTGGTTACCTCTGAGTCTGTGCACCTCTACTACCTGGCGGAGGACCCCCTGTTGCCTCCTGAATCCTCCGGGATACCACTCGATGACAAATGGAGAGAGACTTCTCTACACTCGGTACTCGATACTTTGTCCGCTTCGTCCTGTGAGCCTGACAATGGGTACCCCAAAGTGGTAGTTACCCCCGAGTCTCTCCACCCCTCCGACCAGGCGGAGGACCTCCAGTTGTCTCCAGAACCCTTCGGGGTGCTACCTGGTAGCGAAAGGACAGAGACTCTCCTATACTTTGTACCTGATACCTCGCTCGCTTCGTCCAGTGAGTCCAACCTAGTGTACTCCGAAGCAGAGGTTACTCCCGAGTCTCTACACCCCTCCGACCAGGCGGAGGACCTCCAGTCGTCTCCAGAACCCTACGGGGTGCTACCTGGTAGCGAAAGGACAGAGACTCTCCTATACTCTGTACCTGATACCTCGCTCGCTTCGTTCAGTGAGTCCAACCTAGTGTACTCCGAAGCAGAGGTCACTCCCGAGTCTCTACACCCCTCCGACCAGGCAGAGGACCTCCAGTTGTCTCCAGAACCCTTCGGGGTGCCACCTGGTGGTGAATGGACAGAGACTTTCCTATATCCTGGATCTGATACCTCGCCTGCTTCGTTCAGTGAGTTCGACCTTGTGTACTCTGAAGCAGAGGTTACCCATGAGTCTCTACATCCTCTGACCAGGCGGAGTACCCCCAGTTGTCTCCAGAACCCTTTGGGGTGCCACCTGGTGGTGAATGGACAGAGACTTTCCTATACTCGGTACCCGATACCTCGCCTGCTTCCTCCAGTGAGTCCGACCTAGTGTACTCTGAAGCAGATGTTTTCTCTGAGCCTCTGCACTCTTCTGACCCGGTGGAGGACCTCCAGTTGTTTCCTGAATTCTCCGGGGTACCACCAGATAACAAAGAGACAGTGACTTTTCCTCATTATGTACCCGATAACCCGTCTATTTCTTCCTGTGAGCTTGACAAGATGTACCTCGAAGCAGAGATTACCCCCAAGTCTCTGTCCCCCTCCAACCGGGTGAAGGACTTCCAGTTGTCTCCTGTACCCTCTGGGGTGCCACCTGAAAATATGTGGAGAGAGACTTCCTTGTGTGCTGTTCCTGGTACTCCACCCGTTTTGTCTGTTGCCAAGGATGGCTGGATAGGAGGTAGCATCCTAGCTAACCAGATGAGATCAATTTTTCCTGTGGACTGTGGAAGTGATCTCCTTGAAGTGAACGACTGGTCCTCGAATTCCCTGCGGAAGATTCTGGCAGGCCTGAAGAAGAGGGGGCGTAAGGGGGGGGGTACTGTAACATACCTGGCGGCGTCCTTGCATGGTGGTCCATCTCCCACTGTGCAAGAGCGCGCACTTGATCTCCAGTCCAGAATGTCTTTCTGGCTTCCCTCCTTGCTGTCTGTCTGTTTCTGCTGCTTAAGGGCGGCGCCCGATCACTTCCTGCTTTTTGTACCTGCTGTGGGTCACACCCCTTGTGCATCCTCAGCCTATTGCTGTCTGTCACCTGGTATATAGCTCAGCTGCTCCCATCTATCCCTGCCTGAGCATAGTGTTTCATTCAGTGTGTGCTTGCACTCTGAAGGTGCCAGGTCCCGTTCTTTGTCTCCTGCCTTGCGGTATCAGTTCCCGTGTCTGAACTGAGTCCTGTCTATGTCTCCTGCCTTGCGGTATCAGTTCCCGTGTCTGAACTGAGTCCTGTCTTTGTCTCCTGCCTTGCGGTATCAGTTCCTGTGTCTGAACTGAGTCCTGTCTATCTCTCCTGCCTTGCTGTATCAGTTCCCGTGTCTGTACTGTGTCCTATCTGTGTACCTTAACCTGCAGTCTGTACTCGTTCCTTGCCTGTTCGTTCCGCCTTCCTGGAGGCTGTATTTCCAGGCCAGTCTGAACACGCTCCTTGCCTGTTCGTCCTGCCTCTCTGGGGGCCGTATTCCCAGACCCGCTCCTGTATCCTGCTGCAGTGTCGGTCTCCTCCGTACACTCAGTTCCTGTCTGAACTCTCTCCTATCCTTTACCTGTTTTGCCTCTATGTCCGTTCCATTCCTTTTTCTGCAGAGTCTGAACTCGTACCTAACTCCTGCTCGTTGTCACTGTACTTCCGTTTGTGAGTTTGTGGTCCACTCGCTACTTCTCTGCAAGTACCCTGTGGGTATCTGGTTCTGCCTTTCCCTTCTAGTCTGTTCCGTGTGAACAGAGCCCTGTTCCCACCGCGTCTGCGGTTTTCGCTTTGCTCAGCTCTGTCCGCCGCGTCTGCGGTTTTCGCTTTGCTCAGCTCTGTTCGCCGCGTCTGCGGTTTTCGCTTTGCTCTGCTCTGTCCGCCGCGTCTGCGGTTTTCGCTTTGCTCTGCTCTGTCCGCCCCGTCTGCGGTTTTCGCTTTGCTCTGCTCTGTCCACCGCGTCTGCGGTTTTCGCTTTGCTCTGCTCTGTCCGCCCCGTCTGCGGTTTTCGCTTTGCTCAGCTCTGTCCGCCGCGTCTGCGGTTTTCGCTTTGCTCAGCTCTGTCCGCCGCGTCTGCGGTTTTCGCTTTGCTCAGCTCTGTCCGCCGCGTCTGCGGTTTTCGCTTTGCTCAGCTCTGTCCGCCGCGTCTGCGGTTTTCGCTTTGCTCAGCTCTGTCCGCCGCGTCTGCGGTTTTCGCTTTGCTCAGCTCTGTCCGCCGCGTCTGCGGTTTTCGCTTTGCTCAGCTCTGTCCGCCGCGTCTGCGGTTTTCGCTTTGCTCAGCTCTGTCCGCCGCGTCTGCGGTTTTCGCTTTGCTCAGCTCTGTCCGCCGCGTCTGCGGTTTTCGCTTTGCTCAGCTCTGTCCGCCGCGTCTGCGGTTTTCGCTTTGCTCAGCTCTGTCCGCCGCGTCTGCGGTTTTCGCTTTGCTCAGCTCTGTCCGCCGCGTCTGCGGTTTTCGCTTTGCTCAGCTCTGTCCGCCGCGTCTGCGGTTTTCGCTTTGCTCAGCTCTGTCCGCCGCGTCTGCGGTTTTCGCTTTTTTCAGCTCTGTCCGCCGCGTCTGCGGTTTCGAATTTGTCTCCCAGTCTGTACTGGACCCTACCCAGCCTGTGCTCTAGTCTGCCTGTTCCTGTATTCCCCGGTGTGGGTCAACAGCCGTGTCTGGAGTCTGACCTGGAGTAGACCCTGGTTCCTCTGCTCGGTTCCTCCCTGGTGCACTGGCGTCGTATGCCATCGTGCGACCTTGGTCGGATCGGGCAGATACTTAGTTACGCCCCTCCAGGCACTCTCCGGTTCATGGCACAGTGCAATCACTACATAAACACGCACACGCCAGTCAGTCCGGGCGTGTGCATAACAGAGCAGAGACTGTGGCCCTTGTAATCTAAGGAGGAAGGACCGCACCAGCCAGAAGACACCCTTGAGGCCCATCGTCACCAAGCAGCCTCTTGAGCTGGTAGCTCTGGACCACGTCAAATTGGCTCCAAGCCGGTCAGGATACGTTTATGCCCTGACAATCATGGACCACTATTCCCGATTTCTAGTGGTGGTCCCGGTAAAAGACTTGACAGCTCAAACGGCGGCCAGAGCCTTCCAGCAAACCTTCTGCCACCCACACGGGTATCCAGAACAGGTCCTGACAGACCAAGGTCCTGCATTCGAGGCCAAAATCTTCCAAGAGTTCTGCAACCTCTATGGCTGTAAGAAGATTCGGACAACGCCTTACCACCCACAAACCAACGGGATGTGTGAGAAAATGAACAATATAGTCATTGATCTCATGAAGACGTTGCCCCTGGAGGAATGCAGCCTGTGGCCAGAAAAACTGCCGGACCTGATAGACTTATACAACCATATCCCGGTGAATGCTACAAACTGCACCCCGGCTTACCTGATGAGAGCCAGACCAGGTAAGCTGCCCATAGACCTGGAGATGGGAGTCCTAACACCCAAGGACACCTCCCCAGATGCGGACTGGGATACGGAAAGGCGACTGCAGTACAAGAAGGTACAGGAGAGTGTGGAGAAGAGCCTGGCCCAGGCGAGACAAAAGCAAGAGAGGCTCTTCAACCAACACGTCCCTGCTTGTCCCTTGGAACCTGGTGAGCAGGTTCTGAAGCGAAAGAGAAGGCTACACAAGCTGGATGACCAGTGGGAAAGGGAACCCTGCACAGTACTGCAGTCTGATCACGACAACCCGAAGGTGTGCGTGGTCACTAAGGATGGAGGAGAAACCACTAGTACCGTCTCCAGAGACCACCTAAAAATGTGCCCCGAGCAACTCCGTAGTGCAGAAGAGGATCAAAGTGACCTTGAACCCGCAGAGGACAAGGAAGAAATGATCAGCACCATTCTCGGAGAATTCCCTCAGTCCTGGACTCGAATAAACGGTGCCATAGTGGTACCCGTCCTGCATTTCCTGCAACCGGCTCAGCAACAACCTACACCAGAGCAGGAAGGTGGAGAAGAACAAGCAGTTCCAGAGGCAGAAGGGCCTGTACCAGCAGCCCAGGAGAGTCAACCCTCTGCTGACAGTGAGCCTGCCATGCCTGCGGTAAGCCAGAGGACCCGCAGACAGCTGCCTGCCCTGCCTGTAAGTTTAGCCAGTGACTGCACCCCGAGCGCTAGTGAGAAAAACCAGGTTAGACCACCACCAGACAGTGGGTTACGTAGGTCAACCCGAAGCACTAAGGGGCAAATGCCAGCTCGCTGGAAGATCTAAGTGGATAATGTATGTATTTAATGTGTTATGTTGTACCCTGGTTATTAATTATGTTTTTCTAGTTTTTCTAGCTCATGGACTGACAGGTTATGGACGATGAATAACCGGAACTATCATGTAGATAGTTGCAGTTGGTGCCTCTTGCGAAGACGGCCACGGAAGAAAAACCTGTCTGGCGTGGCCCCGTGTGGTCCAAAGTAGGTAGTTTTGCCTTGCAGCCACGCCCAACGTTTGGGGTTTGCTTTGGACAGGTCCCTACATCGCTCAAAGACTTCGCCTTGTTGGGTGAAATGGACACCCGGTAACGGAAGCGCCGTTTCCTTAAGGACAAAATGCACTTGTAAATATGTTATGTTGTTGTTTATAACCTATATTTGTGTTTCCTGTTAGTCCCGGAGTACTAAGTTTTACTAGGGGGGAATGTGTCACCCTGGCCTGGATGCCACAAATGTATAATAAAGCTGTGTCTGAGAGCAAGGGGGAGGTTCTCTGTTCAGGGACCATTAGCATGCAGCACCTCCTGTCCCAAGTCAGTAGGGGGAGCAGGCTGACCCTATAAAAGCTGGAACTGGGGGCAGGGTTAGAGAGTTCTGGATGACCTGTCTCTGGAGTGAGAGGTGTCCCAGAGAAGGGAGAGCCAGTTCAGCTGAAGCTGAGGAGGTCGTGTGGCAGTAGAGGAGCCACGAGCCAGGGACGGAAGGCGAGGAGAGCCTGTCCTGGCTGAGAGAGAAACTGATCTACCGGACTTGGTGTCCGAGGCTGTTAGGAATCCAAGTCCTACAGCAAATAACCAGCCCGCAGGGGACTGTATGTTCCTTGGCCTAAGAAGCCCGGAGGTTCCGCCACAGCAGAAGGGACCAGCAAAGCTGCACCAGGCCAAGAGTAGAAAGGGACCCAAGTTGCAAGCCATACGGGCGAGAAGACACGGTGAGCTCAGGAACGTGGGCTGTTACACCACAAGGAGGGAAATAGCCAGAAAGAGCGCAGAGAGCATGGTAGGCCTTCACCCTCACCCTGACCAGGGCCAGCTTCCCACTTGTTCTCAGACATCCAGGCCCCCTCCGAGCCGGGACTGTTTTTGGGTCGTCTCACCTGTTCTAATAAAGACCCTGAACTGTTTAAGAGGCCTCCGTTTCCTGGCTATTGCGGTCAGAATCATCCCCTCCATCATCCATCTATATACTGCCCTGGGGCCACACTCCTCCCGTGGGGAGTTATACTACTTAGTGCTGCACACCTACATCTGCCCCAGCGGTCTGCACTGCAGCGGCGGTTAACCCTGACCGCAATCCACGGGTGGCGTAGTCGGACATTTAAAACCCTACAAATAGACTGCCACAACATTTGGTATGACCACCCTGAGCCATGGACCGGGTTGCCACTACTACCCCCATTATTGCCCTATTGCCCGGTTCCGGGTAACCCACGGCCCAGGGGGCGAGTCATATCCATAAGATAGGGCATCAATGTATGATCGGCCGGGGTCCTGCACGCAGCACCCCTGCCGATCAGAAGTTATCGGTGCTGGCGGCGGCGGCCACCGGCCGGAAGTACTTGCCTGCGGTGTTTGGCCATCCATCTGTAGTGGCCGCCGCGGGGTACTGCACATCCGCCTCCCATTCAATTGAATGGCAGTTTGATGTGCACTAACAAGTGCCGACCACTACAACATGGCCAACAGTCACCGGAAGGTAAGCACTTCCGGCCGGCGGCCACCGCCGGCACCGATAACAGCTGATGGCGGGGGTGCTGTGTGCGGGACCCCGGGCAAACATAAATTGATGCCCTATCCTATGGATATGGCATCAATGTGAAAGTAGTGGACAACCCCTTTAAAGCACAGTGGCCATGAGGTTTCTATAAAATCCCATCCACTTTGCTTGAACTGCAAAACACTCTGTTTTTCCCACAGCAAATAAATATTGTCAAAAACAAACCGAAAGCTCATTGTGGGAACATAACCCACAAGAGTACTATGGGGCCTGTGACTTCCTCCTCTATCATTCTTCCTCAGCGTCTGACGTCTCAGCACAGCGGGCCTGATGACATCACTACATGGCACCCACTGCCCTGAGATGTGCAGGCGCTTCAGAATGCTTGCTGCATAGACCGGAGCAGCGGGGAACAAGGAGGAGAGGTGAGTATTTTTTTTTTTAAATCAATGAGCACATTTTGGTAGTCATAGTAATGTATAGAGGACCATGGGGAATTCATTATACTGTATGGAGGACGATGGAGGTGCATTATACTATATGGAGGACTATGGGGAGTGTATTATACTATATGGAGGACTATGGGTAGTGCATTATACTGTATGGAGGGCTATGGGTAGTGCATTATACAATATGGAGGACTATGGAAGTGCATTATACTACATTGAGGACTATGGGGAGTGCATTACACTACGTGGAGGACTATGGGAGTGCATTATACTATGTGGAGGACTATGGGGAGTGCATTATACTATATGGCGGAATATGGGGTGCATTATACTATATAGAGGTCTATGTGGAGTGCATTATACAGTATGGAGGACTATGTGGATTGCACTATACTATATGCAGGACTATGCATGTGCGTTTTTACCTGCAGATTTTCGGCATCTAATGAAAATCTATGGGGAAAATCCACACATAAAACTCAGCATACTCACAAGAGAAATTGACATGATGTGGATTTGATACACACACCGCAGCTCAGTTTACGCTGAATAAAATTAAAGCACAGTGGCCATGAGGTTTCTATAAATTCCATCCACTTTGCTTGAATTGTAAAACACTCAGTTTTTGCCACAGAAAATAATTAGTGTCAAAAGCAAACCAAAAGCTCATTGTTGGAACATAGGCCACGCGAGTACTATGGGGCCTGTGACTTCCTACTTCGTCATTCTTCCTCAGCATCTGACGTCTCAGTACAGCGGGCCCTATGACATCATTACATGGCATCCACTGCCCTGAGATGTGCAAGCACTTCAGAATGCTTGCTGCATAGACCTGAGCAGCGGAGAACATGGAGGAGAGGTGAGTATTTTTTTTTTAAATCAATGAACACATTGTGGTGGTCATAGTACTGTATAGAGGACTATGAGGAGTGCATTATACTGTATGGACTATATAGGACCATGGGGAGTGCATTATACTATATGGAGGACTATGGGGAGTGTGTTATACTATATGGAGGACTATGGGAGTGCATTATACTATATGGCGGATTATGGGGAGTGCATTATACTACATGGAGGACTATCGGCAGTGCCATATACTGTATGGAGGACTATGGGGAGTGTATTATACTATATGGAGGACTATGAGGAGTGCATCTTACGGTATGGAGCACTATGAGGAGTGCATTTTACTATATGGAGGAGTGCATTTTGCTATATGGAGGACTATGGAGAGTGCATTATGCTATATGGAGAACAATGGGGAGTGCATTATACTATATGGAGGATTATGGGAAGTGCATTATAGTATATGGAGGAATATGGGGTGCATTATACTGTATGGAGGACTATGTGGATTGCATTATACTATATGCAGGACTATGGGGAGTGCATTATACTATATGGAAGACTATGGGGAGTGCATGATACTATATGGAGGACTATAGGGTTCAGCACACTATATAAAAGATTATGATTTTGCATTATACAATATGGAGGAATATGGGGCCCATTATAGTATATAGAGGGCTATGTGGGGGCTATTATAATATTTCGAGGGCTATGTGGGAGCCTTTATACTTTGTGGAGGGCTATGTGAGGGCCAATATACTGTATGCAAACAATTATACAGTGTGAAGGTTTGTGTGGGGACCATCATACCATGTGGAGGGCAGTGTGGGGGTCATTGCACTGTTTGGTTGTACTGTTTGGAGAGCTAGTGGGGGCCATTATACAGCATGGTGAGGTGTGGGGCCATTATACTGTATGATGACCTATTATACATTATAGAGGGCTGTGTGGGGGCCAAAGCTGGGGGATCACACTGTGTCACGGTCACCATACTTTGCCGGGGGAGTTGAAGTCGAGTACAGTAGGGTCATCATTATGTGCATGTCCAGGGTACTGTGAAAGAATTCACATACTGTGTTTGTTGGGCACTTTTGTTGGTATCATACTTTAAACATGCAATGAAAGAGGAATCTGGGGCTTCAGTAGGAGGAAAATTACTTTCTAAAGGCTGGAAAGTTGTGAGATATGCTCTTCTGTGACCCCGTCGAATGTTATTTTTTTTGTTGGGTGGGGGACAACTAGCACTTCTGCTATGGGATCCCATGATTTCTATGTACACCCATGTCTATGGGCCTGTTTACATGCCAGTGTATTTTCACAGTCTTGGGGCTCATTCACCTGTTAGTTTCTGTGCTATTTTTTATTTTTTTCACAGGCAGCATGTGTACCTATGACAGTCTATGGGGATGCTCACATGTCCATGATTTTTCATTGAGATATGTTTTATATTGATTCAAGTGTCAGATCAAATTCATCAATGAAAGTGTCCGGGTCTGTTAAAAGATGGGCCAGAACTCGGATGAAGTTTGTCCGTTTTTGACTGACCGATGGGAAAAGTACTGATGTAATTCTGACCAACCTAAGGTAAAAATCACTGATTAAACTCGCTCCATTTTTCTCGTACATGAAAAAACCTGATGTCTGAATGAGGCCTAAGTGGTCCACACAAAATTATATACAGTATCACCAATGCAAGTCTATTAGGCCGCAAAAAATGTGGACAGCATTTGGATGTCATCTGTGTGCCAGTCATGAAATGGACTGTTGGTTATGAGAAGGGGGAGAAACATTCATCAGTTTTATTTTCAGCTGAGAAAAGCTAATGAACCCTGACCAAACTGTGATGAAACTGATCAAAAACACTCATCACACTTACACCATTTTTGTGAGTAGAAGACATATCACTGTTGTATAATTCAGCACTTTACACACTACAGGGTTAACCCAACAGATTAGCTGTGTAGCATCCAGAAGGCGGGAGGAGAAGAGTTAATATAAAGCTCAGTCACAGGTTTGCCTTTAGAGTAATTAGCTTGGAGGAGTAGAGCAGCATGGAGCAGGGTGATGGCTCCACATTCCCTCTTATCCCTCAAGGAGGAGGATAGGAATTTGTCCTGATCCTCCTCCGCTGCAGCCGGCTGTGCAGGATGGGAAAGCATGAAGATGATGGGAATGTGCACTACACGGAAGGAAGATGTGTAAGGTAACTGGAACAATGAGGCCCACAGGGGAGTTACTGCCCTGTATGGAGGGGAACGTACTATAGGTAAAACTGCCACCAATGGATAATGACCGATCAGTAAAGATGAGCAAGACTTTTGAAACTTACATTTGCAGAGTTTTCCCAGGAAATTCCATTCTCTGCAAATGTCTTCCAAAGCCTCTACTTGCCCTGAAAAACCTGTATGACACCATTCCCTTTTTACCTTAACACACTAATCCCCTTCACTGCATTGATGTCGCCCTCTCTGTCTGTCTGTTTTCTATCATGTTTCATGGCTTTCTCTCCCTATTTCTATGGCTAGGCTGTGAGCTGTGATGTACTTTTCTCTATCCAGGTTCACCACAAAATGGCTGCTTCCTTTCCTGCTTCTGCTTTTATACTTGCTATAATAGTCCTTCTTAATTGTCTGAGCTATACTATGTTAGGCCTCATTCACATGTGCAGGGTTTAAACCTATACGTGAAAAAATGGTACCGGTGTCCTCAGTTTTCGATCAGTGTTTTTCACCGATGGATAAAGAAATTACAAAGCTTCTCCTATACAATGTTAAACTTGTACAGGACACTGATGGCACACTGACCGACCCATAGACCACTATTGGACCTCTGTGTCATCCGTGCTGCCGGAAAAAAAATGGACATGGCTCTGTGTGTTCTATATGGACACAAGGGGTGTGTAAAAACACTGGTGTGTGAATAGCACCATACATTGAGTACACGTTCTATCCATTAAAACTGCTACAACTCGTGCGTGCAATGCAGATGAGACCTAATATGATGGCAGCAAGGCATTCTGGGAAAGCCCGTCTTCTCTGACTGATGCAATCTTCTGCAATGTCTCAAAAGGTGACATTCATTTTAGGCACAAAAATTCAACATGAATTTGATTCCCGTTGAATCGATTCGCTCAGATCTAGTCATCAGAAAATGTTTAAATTAGTTTGTTTTCCGTGTGTTTTTTTAATGTTTTCATACTTTCTTCTCACAATCTTGCAGTTTTCACACTGGCCACCAGGGCTATTTTAGACATTTACTTCTGTCCTTTCTGGAAGAATTTTCAGCAAAGCTTTTTATCAGAGGCCGGATTACAATGACCGGTAACATACAGCTGATAACGCAGGTTCCACCAATCACAGTTGATGTCACACCTGACCTTACTCCCCTTCACCCAATGATCTTTGTACAAGCTCATTGGACGCTTCAATGCAAAACAGAGGCCCTGACTTCAGACCGGTGGTGTTCATGCTAATCTTGATGAGGTCGGTGTGCTAGAGTCATGCAGAGGTCAATGAATCAGGACTATCCGAGAACTAGCGAGCGCCTTGTGTGTCTCCATGTGTGCCTTGCCAATAATCTTACTCCAGTCAGTGACTGGAGTAAGATATGTCGCACAGAGAATGCCACAGCTTCTAAAATTTTGCTGGTGCCCACTTTATCAGGGCTGGGTGAAAATGGAGTGTGAACGCTAAAAAGTCACAATTTCAGCCCAGCTTCGAGTTGCGCTAAAACTTTGTGACTTTTCAAAGCTTTTTACACTAGTATTCTGGCTTTGAATGAGGCCCATAGTGTCTAAGTGAGTTTATTGCTGTTAATGTAGATTTCCTGAAAGAACAGGACATATGAACATAGAATAGCCTCAGTGGTCAGTGTAAAAAATTCTAAGATTTCTAATTTTAAATATAAATTTTGATATGGGAAAATATTGCCAACTTTTTTGAATGCATTTAAACAAAACTTTTTTTATGATGCCTCCCCTTTAATTTTGCTTATGAAAATTTGGAGCTCTGAATCTGAAAAACTGAGCACCAACTACTATGAGGATTTACTGTTAGAAATGAATGAAAGGCAGATAAATTCAGAATAACATTTAATGTTTTATATGAATTTGACCCCTTTGCATATATGGGCGTAACTGTACGTCCGCGCTGAGGTGACTGCATGTGGAGGCGGCTCAGGAGCTGAACTCCTTCCACACGTGTCTGATGCAGACTGAAATAAAGGGGTTGTCCATTACTCAGACAACCCCTTCTTAATTACGGTTTCAATCATGTGAAATAGCAGCTATGCTCTCCTCTGGTGCGGGCGCCATTCCAGTGATGTCGGCGTCTGGTCTCCTGGAGCATGCATGACATATCACGGGAACCCTGCAGCCAACGCCATTCCAGTGATGTCTGTGTCTGGTCTCCTGGGGCATGTGTAGCACCCCAAGGGTTCGGTTGCTACAGGGGTATTGCACCTCAACCAGAGGTGTGATATTCCACTCCCAGGTAAGGATGGAGTGTGGACCAGGGCTCAGTTAGCTGCACACGCACACACTCCCCATTTCCGGGGGAAAGCTCGATGGTGCTCCCATTTTTGCAGGCACAACTGACCATGTCCCTGGCTGGAGTGGGGAGGGGGTAGAGAACCCAGTGGTGTAGGAGCAGAAGGGGAAGGTTTCTGGAGCATAGGAAGGAGCGCATTGGGTGCAGGTCACCTGAGCTCAGCACAGAGAAGCAGATATAAGGTGGGAGCCATCTCAAGTCTAGGAGAATAGTAGGAGTAGTAAGAGAGAGAGCTGACAGGGAGCAGCAGCTCAGCCTGAGCTCAGCTCCATGAGGCAGGCCTAGAGAGAAGGCCGGGGCCAGAGAGAAGAAGAGAAGAAGGAAGGAAGGAGAAGAGACAGAGGAGTGGAAGGGCTCCAGAAACAAGAAGGCAGGAGGGATCCTAAGAGTGCAGAACGGCCAGCAACCATTGCAAACCCCATTATACCGGGTGAAAGGGTCAGGCCGTGGAAAGGTACCGGATCCCTAAGTTGGTGGAGGCGAATCTACCCTCAGCCAAGAACCGGAGGTTGTGACCATTTATTGGTGTGACCCCCCGCTAAACCTGCTAGGGAGGCACCATATAGGATAGCGGGAAGTGAAGGCCAATGCTTACCCGACACGGTCCGCGGTAGCCGGACAGAAGTCAGGACACTGGTGGGGCACGAGAGGCCAGAGAAAGGACAGAAGGGGGTCCTGTGCCATACTCCTGAATTGCCTGGGGGTTGACCGAGCTCCTCACCTGGTGGACACAGCACGGCTCGGGCAGTCCTTGCTGACAGAAGTGACTTGGATATCAACTGTGAGTAAAACACCCTGGACTGAATCATTGGACTCTGTGTGATTTATGCTGCGCCTGCACCATCACCCCCAGCATTCACTTTCACTGCCCTGAGGCTACACTTTTCCCATGGGGAGTTATCCTATCCCTGTGCTGCACACTAATACCAGCCTCAGCGGTCTGCCTCGCAGCGGCGGTTATATCTGACCGCAATCCACGGGTGGCGTAGTTGGACATTCACAAAACTATAAATAGACTGCCACAGCATTTGGTCTGACCACCCTGAGCCACGGGATCGGGTTGCCACTACTACCCCCATCAGCACCGTACACTAGAAGGCCTAGTTCCGGGTACCCCACGGCTCAGGGGGCGAGTCACATGCATGACTAATCATAGGATCCCTGCAGCCAATCAGTGACTGTGACTCACCCCCTGGGCCGTGGGGCACTTGGAACCGGGCTTCAGTGTGATGATGGGGGTAGTAGTGGCAACCTGATCCCGTGGCTCAGGGTGGTCAGACCAAATGTTGTGACAATCTATTTGTAGGGTTTTGAATGTCCGACTACGCCACCTGTGGATTGCGGTCAGGGAGGACCGCCGCTGCAAGGCAGACCGCTGAGGCTGATGTAGATATGCAGCACAGGGATAGGATAACTCCCCACGGGAAGAGTGTAGCCTCAGAGCAGGTAATAGGATGCTGAGGGTGATGGTGCAGGCCGCAATAATAAAGGTCCAGAGTCTACTTCAAACAGTCCAGGGTCTTTATTGTAGGTGGTACTTATGACCCAACAGGAGTACAGGGTAGGAATGGGCCTGGGTGTCTGAGAACATTCAGGCGAGCCCCACTGGTCAGGGTGAGTGGGTAGGCCTACCGTTCTCTCTGCCCTTGCTGACTATCTCCCCCTTTAGTGGTGTGATAGCCCACGTCCCTGAGCTGGCCGTGTACTACGCCTGTATGGCTTGCAACTCGGGCCTTAGGTACCTGTTGCTTCTCTGTGCTGTACCAGTCCCTCTGTGTGGCGGAGCCTCCAGGCTTCTCAGGCCCAGGGATCTAAAATCCCTCGCAGGTAGGTTATCTGCTGCCGGGCTTGCAACCCTGACAGCCTCGGATCCCAGTGTCCGGTTATGTAGTTCTCTCTCTCAGGGTCCCTTCTGCCTTCTTGTTTCTGGAGCCTTTCTACTCCTCTTTCTCTCCACCTTCCTTCTCCTTCTCCTCTTCTCCTTCCTGGCCCCGGCCTCTTCTCTAGGCCTGCCTCGTGGAGCTGAGCCCAAGCTGAGCCTCAGCTCCCTGTCAGCCCTCTCTGGCTGAACTTCTTCCCTCTCTGAACTAACCGACTGAACACTCTCCTAAGATGGCCCCCACCTTTTATCTGCTTCACTGTGTCTGAGCTCAGGTGACCTGCAACCAATGAGCTCCTTCCTATGCTCCAGAAACCGTCCCCTTCTGCTCCTGCATCACCGGGTTCTCTCCCCCCTCCCCACTCCAGCCAGGGACATGGTCAGTTGTGCCTGCAATAAATGGGAGCATCTGCGAACTGTCCCCCGGAAATGAGGAGTGTGTGTATGCAGCTAACTGAGCCTTGGTCCATACTCCATCCTTACCTGGGAGTGGAATATCACACCTCTGGTTAAGGTGCAATACCCCTGTAGCGACCGAACCCTCTGGGCGCTACAACTGCATCACTCTCTCATCCTTTGAACAGAACTGACAGCCAGAGAGCAGCAGCAGATTACACTTCTTTAGGGTGTCCCTTTCGTCTGAAGGAAGTGAGAGTGAAATGGCTACTGACTGCGTGATATGAGGTCACTCGAGTCCTGGGAGACTAAGCGCAGACTTGGGTAGAACAGCAACAGCACAAAAGGTGATTATAGCTGTTTTATATGTAGGAAATATTGTGATTGAGAGCTGTTTGAGTAGTGGACAACCCTTTCTATATAGCTGACATTTTATCTCTAACAGTCGCAGTCAGAGCTTCGTTTCGGCCGCAGCTCTTAACCATTTAAATGCCGCTGGCTCCCATTGGCGCTCTGGGATGAGGCCGATGAGTTAAAATGAAAGCTGGTGGCATGCTGAAGGTCCCTGTCTCGACTATATTTGAACTGATCTGAATCAGAGCTTTGAAGGAAACTGGTATTTTCACTATATAGCATAATAATGTGGTATTGCACCGTGTCATAGAAAATATTGCAATTTCTGAAGCCACTAGTAAAGGAGCATTCCTTCACCCCTCTCACCTCCTCTTCTGCAATAGGACAAAAGAGGGCAATCTAAGCAGCCCATATGCAGAATGCCCAGTTGACAAGTAGGAAAATTAGATGTAGCTGGATAGTGAACTATGGGGGAAGGCATTGGCGAGATCTTACAATATCCCACCGCTGCCACCAATTTGTCAGGGATTTGCACACACAGACTATCCTGATTACTCACTATGTAGTTACCGGCAAGCAAGCCGTGAGCGTATGGCGTACACGCCTCCGAATTTCAACGCATTGAATGTGTATATGCCCCCATACGATCATTGCCAGCTTCACGATAACCCAATTAATAGTATTCACTGCCACCACCGATCAGTTCTAAATACAGGCCTGATCGGACTCCTGCTTTCTGGTAGCGTATGGCTTCGGGGGAGGAACGATTACAGAACAGAAGAAACAGGACTAATACATTTTATATTTAATCCAAAAGGAGGCAGGGTTTATGAAAAAATATACAAAGGATTTTACAAAGAGGGACAGTACAATACATATACAGTTACACAAAATAAAAGGTATTAATGGAAGAACTTACTAGACAGATCAGAGACTATTCAATTTACCTGGAGGAGAGGTGCTCCAATGGACTGTTATGGAGCAGGACCTGTGCTTACAAATATGTATCTCACGGCATGAGTATAGACCCATATTCAGCTGGATCTTTTATGCTGAAGGGGTGGCCCTGCCCACACACTCCCCTGTGATGACCTCACGTGGGCTCATCTCTGTCCATCATGGTTTTATGAAATCTATAATTTCTGCAATAACTTCTCACTGGTTGATCACAGAAGTTAGCAAGTGATGCCATCTTTTTTTAATGTGATTTTGCCTTGAGAAGAATATTGAAAATTTAACCCCATGTCAATCATTGTGCCCTGTTTGGCGGGATTATAGAGGTCTACAGCATACAGTTGTAACTGGACACTTCTGCAGCTAAGAAGGGAGGGGGCAGAGAGGCAGCGAGTGACAAATGTCTCACAGCAGCTCTCAGCCAAGAAGCTGCCACAGCAAGACCCCCTTTGGACCCCAGCCATGCAGCATGCCCTTTGTGTCAGATACAGTATTCCCATAACTCGGTATTGAATTATAGCATGTCCTAGTTATTCATAATCTAGATTTTCGAGATCCCAAGAGAATGGGAAATGTCACGGTCATAGAAATATTGAGAATCTCTTTCTCCCCCTCCGAAATCCCACTCACTCTTCCCTCCTCCCCTATCTACCATTTGTCAAAGGAGCAAGAGCTTACACTCTTCCCAATTGCCCATATGCAAATAGCGGGATCCACCAAGTGTTCAGGCTAATCACCATATAAAATGGAGACAGGAGTGATGAATTGACACCTGGGTGAAAAGGATACAGCTCCTAGAATTCCTTGGAAGCTTAGCTCATCTACATTTGCACATGTATTCAAGCTGCAGTCTGGTAGGCACTGAAATGAAATATGGAATATCAGAGTTTCTATAACACTGATTGTGATAGGATACATATTTTTAGTGGCAGGGTTAGCTAAGGAACAATATACATATTTTTCCTTATCTGAGAACAGTACGGGTGCGCTATGATGCAAGAAGGCAGGAATGACCAACCGAAGATATGTCATGTCTAGTCTCTAAAGAAAGGTAAATTTGTAATAAGAAATGTGATATTACATGGAAACTTCTGCGATCAACCAGCGAGGAGTTATTGTGGAAGTTAGAGATCTTAATAAAACCATGAAGTGGTGCCAAGCCCACAGTGAAGTCATGACAGGGGAATGTGTGGGCAGGGCCCCTTTCAGCATAAAAGTTCCAGCTGTAGTTGAGAATATAGTCATGCCGGGAATTATATATTTTATAAGCAGAGGTCCCATTGTCTGTGTAGAACTGTACCAATCTGACCTTACACGTCCTCGAGGGGGTGCGGAATGTCACGATGGTGCAAATGACAGATCCGTACCACGTGCTCCGTCTCACGTAATTGTGACGTCAGGCAGGTGGTGGGGTGTGGATTCATCAGTTCCGGCAGTGGTAGGATTCTGCGGGGTCCCTCCTGCTGCCAATTTCTTTGCATTGGTGGCAAGCGGTGGGATCAAGATAATAGTGTGTGTGTGTGTAACGCCTACTCAGACACTTAAGATCAGCTCAGCACTAGACAGTCCGAGTGCAAATACTGTAAGGTGTGTGTGGGTGCATCAGGTGGCAGTTCGGTGTCACTGACCATAGAGTGCAAGGATGGCCAGTGGCACCAGGGCCAAAACCAAGGAGATGGCCAATGCACCATATGGTGTTGAGGAGGTGGAAGACCATGTTACTCTAAGAGAAGGGGAGTCCAACTTAGGCCCCCCAGAGAGAGATTCACCCGTGGTCGGTCCCGCAGTGGGCTACCCACCACCTGACCCCCTCATACAAGTTTCCCTAGCGAGTCTCCAGGTTGGAGACAGGGCCACCTATGAGACCCTCATGGCAGAACGTCAGCGGGAGCACGAGCACCAGAAAGATGCGTTCCAGCTCCAACTGCAGGCCCCAGCCAGTCGCAAGTCCCCTGAGATCCGAGTCCCGAAGCTATGGACGAATGACTTCTCCCTTCTGCACAAAGGAGGGGGCTTGGACACTTTCTTGCTGGCATTTGAAAAAAACTGCCATCAGTACCATCTGCCTGAGGAACAGTGGGTCCGGTTCCTAACCCCTCAGCTTAGGGGTAAGGCCCTGGAAATCTTTGGGTACTTGCACAGTGAGACCACCCTGAGCTATGAGGACTTCAAGCAGGCTCTGGTCTGGCAGTACAACTTGACTCCTGAGTCATACCGGAAGAAGCTCCAGAGTATGCAGTGGTGTCCTGCAGACTGCTGGGTCGATCACATGTGGGCCCTAATGAGAGCAGTTGATCCTCGTCCCAGAATCTGTCCACTGTTTTGTGTGTGAGTGGGGGTGGTGGGAGGTCCCTTGACAACTTTCAGACTGTTACCATAAGCCACGCCAGAGCAATGGGACTGTGAGACACTGGTGCTGAGATGACCCTTGTGCGGCCCGAACTGTTGTCACCCTAGGATTTGATACCTGATAAAACTTTTGCCGGCTCCGGGATTGGAGGCATCAAGCCGGCGCTGTCCATCGCCAAGGTGTATGTGATCAATGCTGTATGAAGTTGTATTCAAACGTTCAAGTAAAGTTCTTTTTTATAAAATGGAGTGGAAGTTCCCTAATGTGTGTGCGGTGGTTCCTGAGGTGGAAGAACCGAAGACAGCAGAGATCTGCGACCAAAACGTGAGTGTTACACACCACATACAGAGCACAGGAGAATTGGGACATGTGTCTTCATCAGGGAGCCAGAGTGTGGGAACACAGCAGCCCCTCACCACAACTACCACCCTGAGCCCCTAACACCTCTCTCCCCATGGGGGACGAGATCAATCAAGTCAGCTGTGATGAGGCCTCAGAATGTGGCCATACGGCAGGCTGGAGAAATTTGTCCTGTGAGGTTGTTGCAGAGGGGGCAGACAAGGGGCAAACAGCTGCAGAGGGGGAGCATGCCATGGAGGGCGGGGCAGTTCCAGGAGAGATAGGGCTCCCAGGTAAGGCCGCATGGTAGGGTTCCTCCACAACCAGGATGTTAGAGGGCCAGGGTAGTCCTTTTAGACCAGATGCTTGGTCAGAAGCAGAGGAGAAACGGGCGCTACCCGCGGTCTCAGCGGCCGTAGCCACTGTTGCTTTCAGTGGCGGCACCCGGGCCCTAGTGGCCCCTCGGGAGTCCGACTGCTTCTCCCCTTCCGACCAAGTGGCTGCCGGGTCAGACGGAGGCCAGGAGACGTGGCAGGTTTGTCTATTCTGGCCATGTCCAGTCAGGGGTTTCAGGTGGCGCTAGAGACTGACAGCCTGAAGCCTCGTGAGGAGCGGGCGGCACAGCCTCCCTCGAACTCGGTCCTCCAGTGGGTGGTCTGGGACCAAGGATGGCTATACCGGGTAGCAGTCCAGCGAGGCTCACCGGAGGCGTGGCCCAGGGATCGACAGTTAGTGGTACCCTATCCGTTCAGGGTGGAGTTTGTTGCAGATGGCACACGAAATTCCGATGGCTGGACATCTAGGGATCCATAAGACCAAGGCCAGGCTAGCCCAGCATTTCTAATGGCCAAGGTTGGGGGCTGAGGTAACTGTCTACTGCCGTTCGTGTTACACCTGTCAGAGGGTGGGGAAGGTGGGGCGGTGGCCCAAAGCCCCACTGGTAACTCTGCCCATCATCGAAGAGCCTTTCAGGAGGGTGGCTGTGGATTTGGCTGGCCCGATGGCCACTCCCAGCAGCTCAAGGAAACGCTTCATACTGATGGTAGTAGACTATGCCACCCGGTACCCGGAAGCGGTAGCCTTGTCATCCATTCGGGCAGACAAGGTGGCTATCGCCTTACTGAAGATGTTCTCCCGAGTGTGTTTTCCCCAGGAAATGCTCACCGACCGGGGAACCCAGTTCATGTCGCAGCTGATGGAGACCCTCTGTAAGCAAATACAGGTGCAAAATCTGGTGACCAGCCCATACCACCCACAGACCAATGGCCTGTGCGAACTGGCACTCTGAAGCAGATGCTTAAGATGTTGGTTGACTCCTAGGGGCACGACTGGGCGCGGTACCTCCCACACCTGCTCCTTGCCTACCGGGAGGTTCCACGGGCCTCAACGGGGTTCTCCCTTTTGAGCTCCTGTACGACTGGCGTGCGCGGGGCGCCTGGCTCTGGTGAAGGAGGTCTGGGAAGGGGACTTGGCCTCCCCTGGAGTGTCAGTCATTGAATGTCTTACGCTTCCATGACAAAATGCAGGCCTTGGCACAGCTGGTGCACGACAATGACGCGAGCCCAGGCCAACCAGAAGTGATAGTACGACCAAAATGCTTGTGAAAGGACCTACCAGCTCTCCATGTGCTCGCCAGAGGTAGCCTGACCGCCATTAGGTACCGAGATGAGATCCTCAGACCCCTTGTGAGACCTTATGCTGGTGCCCTGGGTGAAACCTAATGCAGGACAATGCCAGACCTCATGTGGCTGGAGTGTCAGCAGTTCCTGCAAGATGAAGGCATTGAAGCTATGGACTGGCCCGCTCATTCCCCAGACCGGAATCAGATTGAGCACATCTGGGACATCATGTCTGGCTCCATCCACCAACGTCACGTTGCACCACAGACTGTCCAGGAGTTGGAGGATGCTTTAGTCCAGGTCTGGGAGGAGATCCCACAGGAGACCATCCGCAACCTCATCAGTAGCATGCCCAGGCGTTGTAGGGAGGTCATACAGGCACGTGGAGGCCACACACAATACTGAGCCTCATTTTGACTTGTTTTAAGGACATTACATCAAAGTTGGATCAGCCTGTAGTGTGTTTTTCCACTTTAATTTTGGGGGTGACTCCATATCCAGGCCTCTATTGGTTAATAAATTTGATTTCCATTGATAAATTTTGTGTGATTTTGTTGTCAGCACATTCAACTTTGTACAGAGCAAAGTATTCAATGAGAATATTTCATTCATTCAGATCTAGGAGGTGTTATTTGAGTGTCTCCTTTATTTTTTTGAGCAGTGTAGTATAAATATGCTCCAAGATAATTCTGCAGTATTTCACAGTCAAATCCAATGGGAGTAAAATATAAAAAATAACCTTTATTCAATATTTTAAAAAGATTTTAAGTGTCCAAAATCCGTCACAAATTTCCTAAAATTATCCTAAACATAGGACTATTGTGAATGGTTTTAATTTATCTCACCGGCTAACCATTTATATATATTGTCTTGTTGGGAGGCCAGGGATTAGTCAAAATTCCTAGGGGTATCTCTTTATTTATATGTATAACTCCCTTTTCAATTTGGCCTCTGGCTATTAGAAATCATGCCATCTCATTTCTCCTCATTGTGAGTCTGCAGTCTGATAATGGCATTAATAATATTCATTTTACCATGTCCTGTGCTATTCTCTTCAGAACGGCTTTATAGTGCTGCCGTCATATACCGGTGCGGTGCTTGTTTCTCCTGATCTAGGAGCTTTATATTGAGGTAGCCTGGCTAATCATCTCTTGTAGGACTTTCTATAGAAATGCTCAGCCCTACGCGTTTCATCATTCTTATGAGACTCTCATGGTCATCAGGGGCTCACAGTCTATGATCTTTTTTGGTTTGATAGTACGATAGTTTTGTAATAAACTTATTGGCAGGGTTGCCGGCAGCGTCTGGCGGCTAAACCAGCGTGACTTTATAGGAGAGTTGGTGCCCCCTCTTGTGCGCCCCCCTTCTGTCATCCAATCGAGTGACTCGGGTGCGTTGCAGGCGTATCATGTTCCGATCATATAATCATGCAGGGACTCGTCTCATTCTTCCAGGAGGATCTTTTTCTCACAGAGATGTCTTGGCTGCACTGCGATCTCACAGTATTAATATGTCTTTTATATCTAGGGAAGGAGACTGGTATATTGCATTGCATCTTATAATGTCGTCTCTACGAGTTTGTTGCGATATGAGTTGTTAATAGTGTTTGTTCGTAGTTTGTCATTTGTTTGGTTTACAGACAGATCTCCCTGTTTCATGTGCTACCTCGTCCCACCTACACTTACATCGATGCAGAACTTCCTTTCATCGTGACAAATGCCATCTGGCCATGTCACTGCTTCCGCACCAGCAAACGCTTGCGGACGTCTATTTCCTCAAAGTTCATTTCATTTGATCGTATCAATATGTCCATAATAGAAATTGGGATGACTTTTATTCTGATTGTATCGATGTATCTGTATTATTAAGTCTTCAGATGAGTATTTTATAATATAAAAACAAAGGAAGAAATTCTGATGAAATTTGTCCTATTGTTATTAAACTTCAATTTGTTCAAGAGGTCATTTTTAGTGTTGAGCGAGCATGCTCGACACTGCTCAGTACTCGCCCGAGCATCTCACTACTCGGGATGTTCGGCGAGCACCGAGCATTTCCGGGTTACTCGGGCGGGAGCTCGGGTCTCCGCCCTGTATGTTTGGCGCTCTTCACAGAGCCAATGAACATGCAGGGATTGCCAGCCAGTCACTGTAATGCCGCAGCCATGTTGTTTGTGGGCATTACAGTGATTGGTTGGCCGCACAGCGTCACCTCGAGTATTTAAAACCGGGCGCCGCCATCTTGGACACAGTCGCTCCGGATCAGACAGTGCAGAGACAGCGCTGCTGATTTAGGGAGAGATATAAACTGCGAAATAGTTAGTGTAGGGTCTGTAAAGCCTGCAAAAGCAAACAAACAGTCCTTCTCAGGACTAATATCCATCCCAGATACCAGGCAGGCAGGCTGTATAGGAGACACAGTGGTTATACCAGCAAACGCTGCATTACAGTCCTGTGTGCTCCTGTTGCTGAAATTGCTGGACTTAGCTCCAGGTCTCAGGGGACAGGAAAAATCCTTTTTTTTTTTTTTTTTCCTCCTTCACACTGTACAAATACCCATCTTATTAACCTTTTGTTCCCCCCCCCCCCCCAAAAAAAAAAAGCGTGTCTGATTTTTCAGACACAAATATATCTGTTGAAAATAGTCAGGTGTAGGCTAGAGAAACAGAAGTGTTGTTTTGCACTTCCACGGTTCAAACCTCTGTATTATCCATTTTGGCCCATTTGTATCTAAAAAAAAAACATGGTTTGAGTGTGTCGCTCACTGTTCAGCCGCAATTATATCTATTTAAAAAAGTCTGGTATACCCCAGTAAACAATAACTGTGGTTTTGCCATCCCACGGTAAAAAATCTCTATTATTCAGGTTTTAGTAGTTTTTACGTAAAGAAAAACAGTAATAGTTTCTCCCTGATTGTTCAGATTGTTTAAAAGAGTTGGGTGTAGGCCAGAGAAATAGAACTGTGGTTTTCCTCTTCCACGGATCTAATCTACTTTTTATTACCCTTTTTCCATTGATAGTGCGAGTGTAAGCTATTTTACTTCCTTTACAATGGGCAAGGCGCGTGGCAAGGGACGTGGAACTGGACGTTCTGGTGATGGTTCGTGCAGAGGACGGGGCCGTGGCCAAGGTGAAAACGTGCCACAACCAACGCCACATCTTCTCGCTCCCACTTCTTGACCGAATTATTAATGAAGCACAGAACAACACCAGTATTGAGAACTGATCAGTGTGCACAGGTTATTAATTGGATAGCAGATAATACTTCCAGTTACATGGGCACCACCACCTCCGCTCTGTCTTCCACACGGTCAGCTCTTAGTAGCCGTGAGTCTCGACCGCATACTCCTCCTCACCCTGATGCTCCTTCCTCCCACCATGCTGAGTGTCGTCAGACAGCAATTGATCCCACACTTGGACACTCTGAAGAGCTGTTCACTGGTCCATTTCCATATTTGTGCCCCTCACCTGATACGCTTGTGGTGGAAGAGGAGATCCCATGTAGCGATGCCCAAATATTTGAACAGCCACGGCCAGAGGAAGTCGACGCTGCCAATTTGTCACAAGAGGTGGACGATGGCGAGACACAATTGCCAGGAAGTGAGGAGGAGCATCGTGGTGCGCAAGTGGAAGAGGAGGAGGTGGTGGATGATCTAGTAACTGACCCAACGTGGCAGGAGGACATGCAGAGTGAGGCCAGCAGCACACAGGAGGAGGGAGGCAGAGTACCTCAACAGGCAGGAAGAAGCAGTGTGGTGGCCGCAGACAGAAGGCAGGCAACCGTTCCCCGTAACACCAACACGAGGGACGTTGCCAGTACAAGCGGTAGGTCTTCCAGAGTCTGGGATTTTTTTAAAGACTCTGCTGATAGCCCCAAAAAGGTCATATGTTCCACCTGCCATGCCAGCATCAGCAGGGGTGACAAAACTACCAGCCTGACCACCACCAGCATGATCAGGCACATGGCAGCAAAGCACCCGACTTTGTGGGGCGAAACCCAGGGTCCACGACCAGTGTCAGCGGGTGTCACCACTGCTTCTTCTACTGTTGTGTGTGCAAGGCAATCCCTTGTCCATACTGCATGTAAAGATTCCCCCTCCTCTCAGTCTTCACTTGTTATGGCAGTTTCTCAAGAAACAGCATCCACGTCCACGTCCCACCGCACCGTTCAGTTGTCCATATCCCAGACCTTTGAACGAAAGCGGAAATTCGCAGCTAACGCCCCAAAGGCCACAGTCCTAAATTCGCACATTTCACGACTGCTTGCGTTGGAAATGCTGCCTTTTAGGCTGGTGGAGACGGAATACTTCCGCAATCTTATGGCGGTGGCCGTCCCTCGGTACTCGGTCCCCAGCCGACACTATTTTGCCCGGTGTGCCATCCCCGCACTACACAAGCGCGTGTCCCAAAGCATCTGCCGTGCCCTCAACAACGCAGTTACTGGGAGAGTCCACCTGACAACAGACACATGAACAAGTGCTTGTGGCCAGGGACAGTACATCTCTCTGACGGCACACTGGGTAAACATAGTGGAAGCTGGGACCCAGTCGGACCTTGGGACGGAACACATCCTCCCCACACCGAGGATTGCGGGCCCTATGTCAGTCATAGTTGCCCCCATAGTGTATAGCTCCTCCTCCGCCTCCATCTCCTCCTCCATCTCCGCCTCCATCTCCTCCTCCATCTCCATCTCCTCCTCCTGTTCAGCCTCCTCCTCCATCTCTATCTCCTCCTCCTGTTCAGCCTCCTCCTCCATCTCCTCCTCCTCCATCTCCTCCTCCTGTTCAGCCTCCTCCTCCATCTCCTCCTCCTGTTCAGCCTCCTCCTCCATCTCCTCCTCCATCTCCTCCTCCTGTTCAGCCTCCTCCTCCATCTCCATCTCCTCCTCCTGTTCAGCCTCCTCCTCCATCTCCGCCTCCTCCTCCTTCTCCTCCTCCTCCTCCTGTTCAGCCTCCATCTCCTCCTCCTGTTCAGCCTCCATCTCCATCTCCTCCTCCTGTTCAGCCTCCATCTCCATCTCCTCCTCCTGTTCAGCCTCCATCTCCATCTCCATCTCCTCCTCCTGTTCAGTCTCCATCTCCATCTCCTTCTCCTGTTCAGCCTCCATCTCCATCTCCATCTCCTCCTTCTGTTCAGCCTCCATCTCCATCTCAGATATCACCACATCAGTTACAAGCTGGAAGCACTGCAGTACTGCCTCCGCCAAGTGGCAACAGGCTGTGCTGAAACTCATAAGCTCAGGTGATAAACCTCACACTGCTTGTGAGTTGTGGACAGCTGTGAAAGAGCAGGCAGATCTGTGGCTGAGACTGCTGAACCTACATCCCGGCATGGTCGTGTGTGACAATGGCCGTAACCTGGTGGCGGCTCTGAGGTGAGATCACACACGTACCATGCCTGGCTCATGTGCTTAACCTCGTGGTTCAGCGGTTTCTTAAATCATACCCCGAGTTGCCAGATCTGCTCGTGAAAGTACGCCGCCTGTCAGCTCATTTTCGCAAGTCTGCTACAGCTTCCGCCGCCCTTGCTGTGTTGCAGCAGCGTTTGCAGCTTCCAGCACACCGACTGGTGTGTGATGTCCCCACACGTTGGAACTCTACCCTCCACATGTTGCAAAGGATTTGTGAGCAGAAGAGAGCAGTTGTGGTGTACCAGATACAACAAGGCCGTCGATGTTCAGGTCAGACTCCACACATAAGACCTCAGGAGTGGACCTGGATGTCTGACATATGTACCATCCTGACAAACTTTGAGGAGGCCACCAAGATGGTGAGTGGCGATGACGCCATCATTAGTGTCAGCATCCCACTTGTCTGTCTTTTGCAACGCTCTCTGCAGAGAATTAAAGAGGAGGCATTGCAGCCAGAGTATGATGAGATGGATAGAGAAGCCGTAGTGGGCGATTACACACAGCCCAGCCTCATCTCATCCCAACGTGCATTGGGGGACAGAGGGAGAGGAGGAACAGGAGCTGCTATCAAGCGCTGTAGATGGTAGTACCTGTACAAGTGTTATACCGTTGGTTCAGCGTGGGTGGCCTGAGGACAGGGGGGAGGAGGAGAGCATGGTCCGTCGTCATCTTGGTGAGGACAAGGAAATCTTGCCCATTACCAGTCTAGCACGCATGGCTGACTTTATGTTGCGCTGCCTTAACTGTGACCCTCGCGTTGTCAAAATGTTGGGTGACAGTCATTACTGGTTGGTGACACTTGTAGACCCCCGCTACAAGGAGAACTTTCACTGTCTTATTTCTGAGGTGGAGAGGTCTACAAAAATGGGCCTGTACCAGAAGGCCCTTGCTGCAGAACTGTTAAAAAAAAAAAAAAATTCCCATCTGAACACGCTAGCGGCAGAGGTCACAGTTCGTTGACCAACCAAAGCGTACAAGCGAGAGAGAGGCAACTCCAATCTAGTAGAGGCAGGGGAACACTGTCAACGTTCTGGGACACTTTTCTCAGACCCTGAGGCGTGGGGTACTCTCACAAGGAGTGGAAAGTTTCAAAAGATGGTGAGGGAGTACCTTGCCGACCGTACCAGCGTCCTTCGTGCCTTTTAATTATTGGGTATCCAAGCTGGACACTTGGAATGAACTCGCTCTGTACGCCTTGGAGGTACTGGCCTGCCCTGCCGCTAGCATGTTATTGGAGCTTGTTTTTAGTGCCGCTGGGGGAATTATAACTGAGCACACTCTCCTGTCAACTAACAATGCTGACAAGCTGACCCTTATCAAAATGAACAAGATTGGGCCAGACTTCTCATCACCACCAAATGACAGCAGAGTAACATAAAGTCAAATCCATGGTGTTATTTCGGGAGGTGTATTCCCATGCACCACTTCACACCCACACATGGGTATACGCTTCCTCATTTCGGCTGTTTTATGTTCTCCTTATCCTCAGCCTCCACCACCACTATACCACCAGGGTGACCGTGGTCCGTGTTGCCATTATTGAAAGTTCCTCCGTCCTTATTTTTGTCAGCTTTTGCTTGGAAGGCATAAGCAAAGACTGTGGGAGACCCACTCCCCAATAATGGGAATACTATTTTTAAGATGCTGTACTGTCTGGCTCTTGTAAGGGGCATTAAAAGCATCTTGTTATACCACTCTAACCTCCACGTCTCTTCTGAGGGGCATTAACAGCGTCTTGTTATACCACTCTGACCTCCACGTCTCTTGTAAGGGGCATTAAAACCGTCTTGTTAAGCTACTGGGACCTCCACGAGTCTTTGAACGGGCTCTGCATTTCCTCCTAATTTTTTGAAGCTTTTGCTTGGAAGGCATAAGCAAATACTATGGGAGACCCACTCCCCAATAATGGGACTTATGTTTGTAATATGCTGTGCTGCATGGCTCTTGTAAGGGGCATTGCAAGTTCCTCATAATTTTTGGAAAGCCTTCCATTCACTGCTTAGGCTAACAGTGTACAGGAGACCCAGTTGGTATAAATGGAAAAAACTGTTTAGTTAAGGCCCTCTGACCTCCATGTCATTTCCAAGGGGCATTGGAGTGCCTCAAAATTTTTGGTAGGCATTGCACTCACTGTATGCCCTATAACTGTGTAGCCGAACTGCTCCTTTTTGTTACAGAAACATATCCTACAAGACATATGTGGTTGACTGGCCTGATATTGATGTGAATGGTCCCTGTTCCTCCTGCTCCTTCTCCTTTGCCACTACCTCATCCATCATTTATCACCTGAAGCTTTGTTTTAATGGGAGTCATAGAACTGTGATAGTAGCAGGAAAACATCCAGAAATCCTCGGAGGAGGTAGGATATGCGCCAAAACGATGACCACCTCAGGCCTAGCCGCTACTACATACATGCGCTTGCATTCCAAGAAAACAAAGCAGATGCTAACTTGTATCATCATCATCATGGTCCTCACCTTGGCACTCTCAACTCCCCTGATGGAGAAGCCAGGGCCCACCAGAGGAGTCTGGTTCTCTGGTGGTCTCGTCCAATGCTGCCCTAAAGCAGGCCGGGCTAAGAAAAGTGTGTGGGGGGAAGTTGACAGGAGAAATAGGGGCGGCTGGGGACCGTTTATGCAAGCAAGCAGTATGGTATTGCAGCCTGGGGGTGGGTGGGTGGCAGGTTGCATACTTGCGCTTGCATTGCAAGGAATGGGAGAGGTACAATTGAACACTGCCCTGGGACAAGGACTTGAACGGGTATAGTTGCAAGTCTGCAACGACAGGTGCAGGGTGGGAGGCATCTTCGCATGTACCATGAACAGGGGTTTGGCATGCACACACTACAGCGGAATAGGCTGTCCTTCCCACTAAATGCACTGGGGAGGGCACAGGTAATGTTTTGGTATACGCGCTTAATCTTATGTATAAGGCACAGAGGGAAAAATAGGGGCGGCTGGGGACTGAGTTTGAATACCTCGCTGCCGAAGCAGCCATGAGGTAGTGGCCAGCTTCGGCCTCCTCCAAACTAAAAGGCCCCATTTCAAGTGCAAGCTAGCAGTATGGCATTGCAGCCTGGGGGTGGGTGGGTGGCAGGCTGCACACTTATGCTTGCATTCCAAGAAAACAAAGCAGATGCTAACTTTCATCATCATCCTGCTCCTCACCTTGGCACTCTCAACTCCCCTGATGGAGAAGCCAGGGCCTACCAGAGGAGTCTGGTTCTCTGGTGGTCTAGTCCAATGCTGCCCTAAAGCAGGCTGGGCTAAGAAAAGTGTGTGGGGGGAAGTTGACAGGAGAAATAGGGGCGGCTGGGGAACGTTTATGGACACCCGGCTGCCCCCAGGCGGCTGGGGACCGTGTGTGGACACCCGGCCGCGGGGCGGCTGGGGACCCAGTGTGGATGCCCGGCTACCTGGCGGCTGGGGACTGAGTATGGATTCCAGGCCGCCAACGCAGCCATGACGTGGTGGCCAGATTTCGCCTCCATATGCCTAAAAGGCCCAATTTCAAGTGAAATCAAGCAAGCAGTATGGTATTGCAGCCTGGGGGTGGGTGGGTGGCAGGCTGCATACTTGCGCTTGCATTGCAAGGAATGGGGGAGGTACAATTGAACAATACCCTGGGACAAGAACTTGCACGGGGATAGTTGCTAGTCTGCATCTTCTGACGCGGCAAGGATCATTTCTGATGGGCACACTTTTAGGCAGTGACCTGGGTGTCAGAGATGCTTCCAGGGGTATTCCCCATGCTGTTCCCATGTATTTTCAGCACTGTATGCATGTGTCACACAGCACATGGTCAGATAAGGTTGTAAAATGTTAAAATGACATTTCCCGGTGAATGCATTTGTCACGGTTGAAAGCAATACAAAAGTGCAAAAACGTCTAAAAAATGCTACTTGTTAACATAGCCCAAGGTGTGGAGGAGTATTTTTTGGGGGGGGTTATTTATTTTACCTTATACACAAGTCTTTACCCTGGAAAGGAAGTTCCTTAACATATTTCACAGTAAAGCAGTTTCAGTTTCATTTTTGAATGTTTTAAAAGACTGCCGTCAGTGCCGCGCCAAAAATGCTCAGGTCTCCCATAGACTAACATTGGGCTCGTTGCTCGGGTCGAGCACCCGAGTATCACGGCGAGCTCGGCCCGAGATTTGAGCACCCGAGCATTTTAGTGCTCGATCAACACTAGCGTGCACGGCTGCTGGTCCTCAAACCGGGTGGACCAATCGAAGCCTGGCGCGCCGTACACCCACTCAGGTGCTGGAGGTGGAGGCTCCGCGAGGGAACCCAGCAGAAGGTTCCTGACTTCAGTGCCCGGGAGTGGAGGTTCCGGGAGGGCAACAAGTGGAAGGTCCTCAGTCAGTGCCCGGGGGTGGAGGTTCCGGGCTGAGCAGCTGCTCCAGGGAGGGCATGGCGGGGTACGGAGAGTGTTGGTGTAGGAAGCCCAGGAGCAGGTCGGCGCTTGCAGCGCCCGGGACAGGGGATTTCTTCCCACCTGCTCCTGTGCTGCACACGGCCTCCTGGTATTCAGCGGGTTCCGCTGGGTTGCCGCTGCTGGCATCCTGTGCTGCTCTACACCGTGCTGCAAACTTCTCCAACAGCTCGCTCCTCCACTTGGTAACTGCTGCTTGCTGGGCCCGGTCCACTTGTTGGCTCAGCTCCAGAATCTCACTCTGGAGGAACTCCGCGTCCTCCGGGGATAACTTACTGGCTTCTCCCTCCAGGGTGAGGGGGGTCGCTTGCCACGGCAGCAGGCCAGAGGCGGAGGCTTGATCCTGACTTCCGTCCATGTTGTCTGCCGGGTGCGGTCTGTCTAGACTGGTTAAGACCACACCCTGTCTCCATTCCTTCTTTCCTCCTCCTCCTCCTCTTTCGGGGGTGGTCCCATGGCAATCTGCTGTCGGTCACTCCTTGTGACGGCCTCCCTGCCTTGACGGACACATCTATGCGGACAGTCACAGTTGCAAGGGGCAGGGTATGCTTTTGGCGCCATTCTGGGACCTGGCCCACGATGGGAGGTTCCATACTGTTGTCTTTGATCACGCACATAATGGCGCCCGTTCTTCTGGGGCGGGCACCACATTCAGTATCATTACACAGTTCTTTAGGCACACTTCACCCACCGATAACGGGTTGGTCACTTATCTTGTTCATGACTCCAGAGCTAACGCGCCCCCTGGCAGCTGGGCCTATGGATGCCGGTATAGGGGATATCACCGTGGCTGGCCCGGTCCGTGACCCAGGGCGGTCAGTAAAAAGGGGAAGATATTGGAGGATCTGGGGAAAGTGTTTGTGACGCCACCTGTGGAATGCAGCCAAAGGGAGCTGCCGCTGCGGAGCAGTCCTCTGGAGCTGATGTTACGGCAGCAGGGATGGTGTGGCTCTCCACAGGTAGAGCTTGCTCCTGGGCAGTGTAAGGCGGTGAAAGTTGCACTGGGCGTTGTAGTGCAGGGAGGGAAAGATGGCGCAGATAAAGAATGGACGGAGGCAGTGTGATGCAGTCATCCGAGTCTTTTCTCACAGTTCTTATGACAGTTCCATTGGTGCACTGTACAGTTGTCAGCCTCCCCACGTCGCGCTGCGTTCACCAGGCAGGGGTTCAGCACTTCCTCAGGTAGATTAGGAGCACCTGACAGAACTCCACTTTCTGTGTTCCTAGCTAGACAGTCTTCACACTGGGTCTGTCTCCCTCCTGCCCTGTGCTTCCCACTCTCAATCCCATTTGGGTGCTCTGAAGCCCCTCCTGTACGTTGGAGTTCCCGGACCTGCTTGTCCCTCACGGGGATTAGAATGAGGCTTCAGCAACTGACTATATAAGCCAGAAGCCTCCCAGCTAAGACCTGGAGTTACACGGCTGGACCAGGGGTCCGTCCCCTTCCTGCAGCTTACGATCCCTGTCTTCTGACAGATGCGGGGCATACGGGTGCCGTCCTGCACTCGCCGTACCCCCTAGGATCCCTTCCTTAGATCGGAGCCTACTCCTCTGCTCCCCTCCTGGGCCTCTAGCACTGGGCCCTGCTTGTGGAGCAGAGCTCCTAAAGAGACTCTGATCCCTGACTGTTCTCCACTGACTCCTCTACCGAACTCTCCTGCCACCCTAAAATGGCTCCCCTTTATATACCTACTACTATAGTGCTCCCTTAAACTACTTCCTCCACCCACACCCACTACTGGTTCCCCCTACCTCTGGGTTCCCCCTACTCCAGCCTGGGACAGGGCTCAGCAGTTGCGCTCATGCATGTTGCCCCTCCAGCCGGCCTGGAGCAGTGTAGTGTTGAATGCGGGTGTTGGGGTTCTGGGCAGCACTCCCTCCTTGTTATGTTCTGCTACCAGAGCTAAGGAAAGAGAGGAGATCTGTCCCTACGATAGAACTCAGCTGAATCCCTACGATGTAACAGGGAACCTGATCCTGCGATCAGACCTGCTAAAGTCCTAAGCTAGTCTGTACGGAGACCTATAGATGTGGGGAAGGAATCCCTACAAGTACTAAGGACTGGGAGGAAAATGGGACACCTCCTAACAGAAATAGTAGCAGACAGACGAACAAACAAAATATATAGAACATAGAGGTCCGTAGACCAAGCAAACTAACAGAGTTAGATACAGAGCACAGGCTAGCTAGAAAGTAGTTATACAATGAAGTCCAGCAAAGCCAGAAGGGCGGAGCAGGATAATATAGGCCAACAAGGTCATGTGACCAGCAAAGGAAAAAACCTAAGAGCAAGGTTCTAACAGTACCCCCCCTTCTAAGAGGATCCTCCGGATCCCCTAGGACCAGGCTTATCAGGAAATCTCCTGTGAAACGCTCTGATAAGTCTGGACGCGGAAACATCATCTGACCTCACCCAAGAGTTATCCTCGGGTCCGAAACCTTTCCAGGCCACAAGATACTGCAAGCTACCTCTATACCGTCTAGCGTTAAGGATGCGAGAAATTTCATATTCCCCGTCCACCACCACCGGAGGAACAGAGTCAGAGGCGTCACCATCCAACACAACAGCTTTTTTTAACAGAGAGACATGAAATACCGGATTAATTCTCCAGGAGGTAGGAACCTCCAACCTAACAGCAGATTGGTTGACAACCTGGAGCACCTTTAAAGGGCCCTACAAACTTGGGACCCAATTTCTTAGAAGGAATCCTCAACCGCAGATTCCTAGAGGACAACCAGACCATGTCACCAACAGCGAACAAAACCTCCTGTCGTTTCCTATCAAAGTAGTCTTTAGATTTTCTGTTGGCCTCCTGAAGATTACCACGCACATCCGTCCAAACTCTCTCCAAATCACCAGAAAAATTCTCCTCCTCAGGCATGGCAGATCCCAACTTGGAGAACGACCCAAACGACGGATGTCTCCCAGAACAACAAAAAAAAGGCGAACAACCAGCAGAAGAAGATGTATGATTGTTCAGAGCAAATTCAGCAAGTGGCAGAAACTCAGACCACCCCTCTTGATTGTCTGCCACAAAACAACGCAAGAACTGCTCAACATCCTGGTTTTTCCTTTCTGTCTGGCCATTAGATTCAGGATGATATCCGGACGAGAACGACAAATGAACTCCCAACCTGTCACAAAAGGCACGCCAAAAACGAGCCACGAACTGAGGACCCCTATCAGAAACAATGTCAGTAGGAACGCCATGAAGTCTGACAATTTCCTTGACAAAGGCCTTAGCGAGAGTTTTAGCGCAGGGCAGTTTGACGAAGGGAACCAAGTGACACATCTTGCTAAAACGGTTCACGACCACCCAGATGACAGTAAAACCCTCAGAGGGGGGAAGGTCAGTTATAAAGTCCATAGCCAAATGTGTCCAAGGAGCACTGGGAACCTCCAAAGGACAAAGCAACCCCGCAGCAGGAGTATGTGAGGACTTAGATCTAGCACATATAGTACATTGACGCACCCACTTAATGACTTCCTTCTGCCATCCAGGCCACCAAAAACTGCGACCCACCAGTCTCTTGGTCTCAGAGATTCCGGGATGACCTGCCAACCGAGATTCGTGACACTCAACAAACAAATCTCTCCTAAAGGTCCCAGGCACAAACAACCTCCCATGAGGAGTGTTAGATGGGGCATTCTCCTGTGCTTTAAGAATCTCATCTTCCAAAACGGAGTCCAAAGCAGCTATCACAACACCTTTTTGTAAAATGTTCTCCTCTTTCTCAGCACCGACTATGGGAGAAAAACTGCGAGACAAGGCATCCGCCTTAACATTTAGTACCAGGGATGTAAGTAACGGAGAAATTAAACCGCGAGAAAAACAGTGCCCACCTAGCCTGACGGGCATTCAGGCGCTTGGCAGCATCAAGATATATCAGATTTTTATGATCCGTAAGAACCTGAACGGGAAATTCCGCACCTTCCAAGAAGTGGCGCCAGTGTTCAAATGTGAGTTTAATAGCCAATAATTCCCGATTACCAATATCGTAATTCAGTTCAGTCTCCGAAAATTTTTTTGAAAAAAAGGCACAGGGATGTAATCCATCCCCGTTATCCTGAGACAATACTGCGCCAACCCCCACAGAGGAAGCATCAACCTCAACCAAAAACTGCTTAGTCACATCAGGCTGCATAAGGATGGGAGCAGAGGTGAACCTCTCCTTGAGATACACAAAAGCTTCAATGGCCTCAGAAGACCACTGAACCGCATCAGCACCTTTCCTGGTGAGATCGGTCAGAGGTTTGACAATACTAGAAAATTTTTTTTTATGAATTTTCTGTAATAATTGGCGAAACCCAAAAACCTCTGTATCGATTTCAAACCAATAGGCCTAGGCCATTCCTGTACAGCTTGAACTTTAACCGGGTCCATCTCAAAACCTTCGCTGGAGATAATGTAACCCAAAAAACTGATTCTCTGTACAGCGAACTCGCATTTCTCCAGCTTAGCAAAAAGCGAATTGTCCATTAATAACTGTAATACCTCACGTACGCTCCGCCAATGAGACTCCAGATCCGGCGAATAAATCAAAATGTCATCCAAATACACAACCACATTTTTGCCGATCAAAGGTCTAAGGATGTCATTAATAAGATTCTGAAAAAATGCAGGAGCATTAGTAAGACCAAAAGGCATAACCAGGTTCTCAAAATGACCCACAGGAGTGTTAAAAGCAGTCTTCCATTCATCACCCTCCTTCATGCGCAACAGATTGTATGCCCCCTTAAGGTCAATTTTAGAGAACCACTTTGCCCCCATTAACTGGTTAAACAGATCAGGAATCAATGGCAGTGGGTAAGGATTGCGTACAGTAATTTTGTTAATCTCACGAAAATCCAGACAAGGACGTAAACCGCCGTCCTTTTTTTTTTACAAAAAAAAATCCAACCGCCACAGGAGACTTAGAGGGCCTAATGTGACCGGCGGCCAAACTTGTCTGTATGTATTCCTCCAAAGCCTTCCTCTCAGGAATAGTAAGGTTAAATAAACGACTTTTAGGAAGAGTCGCTCCAGGGACAAATTCAATAGAACAATCATAGTCTCTATGGGGAGGCAAAACCTGCGATTCCTTCTCAGAAAAAACTCTCCAAAAATCCTGAATAGGAACAGGCAATTCTCCCCTATCCAAAGCTGCAATACGCCCGTTACAACACTTGTCATAACATTTATGGCTCCAGGATTTAATTTCACTGGTAGACCAATCCAGTACAGGATTGTGAAATTTTAACAAGGGCAATCCCAATATTACTGGAGAAGGCAAGTTATTCAAAACTACCAAATCCAATTTCTCATGGTGAACACCATTAATAGTGAGAGGAAATTCACAGACCTTGAGAGTAATATTCTTCAAAGGGGAACCATCCACAGAAACCACAGCAATGGGGGATGATAAAGGTTCGGGTTTTAAATGGAGTCTTTCCAAGAATCCCCCATCAATTACATTCAGAGTAGACCCACAATCAACAAACACCCGAAATTCCATTAATTTTTCCTGAGCAATCGTGGAAGCAGCTAAAAATACACCCTTGGAATTTAAACAGGCAATACGGGCATGACTGACCATTTTTTTTTCTTTCTTCATACGAAGCTCACAGCCTTTAATCAAATGACCAGATTTTCCGCAATAGAAACACAAGCCTTCAGAAAATCGACGGTCTTTTTCTTGAGAGCGAGGTGCCACCGATCCAATCTCCATCGGTTCACCACTGTTAGTACACACATTCTCATAACCAGAAACTGACATAGCAGAGGATTTGCTCTCATTAACCCTTGCACGCAGTCTCCTATCCACCCGTATAGCTAATTGCATAGCCTGTTGCAAATCTTCAGGTGTAGGATAAGCAATTAGCAGGTCTTTAACCCTTTCATTGAGCCCAGCAAGAAATAGACTTTTCAGAGCAGAATCGTTCCACCCTGTTTGAGTAGACCATCGACGGAAATGAGTACAATATTTTTCCACATTACCTGATCCCTGTTTCAAACGTCTCAACTCAGTCTCAGCTGATGCGACACGGTCAGGATCATCATATAATAGTCCCAAAGCAGAAAAAAAACTATCCACTGATCTGAAGCATGTATCACTAGGTTGCAAAGAAAAGGCCCACTCCTGAGGCTCTTTGCGCAAAAGTGACATTATGAACCCTATGCGCTGGGATTCATCCCCAGAGGACTTGGGTCTCAAACGAAAATACAATAAGCAAGCATTTTTAAATGAAAAAAATTCTCGGTGTTCACCAAAAAATAAATCCAGCAAACATACCTTAGGCTCCAAGAAATGTGCTCCAGGACAGTTACTCACGTGCTGACGGAGCTCGGCCACCTCCAGAGAGAGTCCCTGCAGGTGTTTAGCCAAATCCTGAACCGACACCATGATGGAACAGAAAAATCTTTCCTTAGAGAATTTGCAGGCTGGACTTACTGTTATGTTCTGCTACCAGAGCTAAGGAAAGAGAGGAGATCTGTCCCTACGATAGAACTCAGCTGAATCCCTACGATGTAACAGGGAACCTGATCCTGCGATCAGACCTGCTAAAGTCCTAAGCTAGTCTGTACGGAGACCTATAGATGTGGGGAAGGAATCCCTACAAGTACTAAGGACTGGGAGGAAAATGGGACACCTCCTAACAGAAATAGTAGCAGACAGACGAACAAACAAAATATATAGAACATAGAGGTCCGTAGACCAAGCAAACTAACAGAGTTAGATACAGAGCACAGGCTAGCTAGAAAGTAGTTATACAATGAAGTCCAGCAAAGCCAGAAGGGCGGAGCAGGATAATCTAGGCCAACAAGGTCATGTGACCAGCAAAGGAAAAAACCTAAGAGCAAGGTTCTAACACTCCTCACCTGAGAGAAGGAGACTCCACACCTCTGGGTGAGGTGCACTATCTCTGTGGTGACTGAACCATCAGGGGCACCACAATTACAAGTCCCATTGTTTTCTGTTTGATTAAAGTGGGCTAATATCTGGCTAATCTAGTTGCCCTAACAAATGTTCAGTTCAAATACCCGCTCCTTGTTCTCTAGGCACAAATTGCTTAGAGGCAGGCGATTACCCTCCTCCCCACAGAACACATGAGAACTCATCTGTATGTTGGGAGAGATGGCTGCTAGCCAAATAGTGTATGGCCAGGCCACAGCTATGCCACAAGGTCTTGGCTGACTCCTTTTCAGTATAGAGGGGCGGTGTTCGACTCGAACTGTTCGCCAATCTCAACTTCGAGCTGTTTTGGGCGGTGTTCGAGCCGTTCGGCGAACACGAACAATTTGAGAAAAATTCGGCTGTTCGAGGTTATGTTCGATAACTGTTCGTGCACCAAAATCATAACTGGATTTTTTCTCAGTAATGCTGAAAATTAATGTTAATACGCAGTTTGAGTGTACAGTGGGGTGGGGGGAGGGGCAGGGGATGGATCTCTGCATAAATAATGAAGATCTCCATTTTTTTTTCTCTTTCCCGCATTTACAGTAGGGAGGTGCAATCTGTCAGCCTATCAGCAGCGCACACACGGAGCGAACTGCTTTTTTTCACACAAGCAAGGGCATGTGTCATTGGCAGTGTATGTCACATGTCCTTGCCCTATAAGACCCAGCCATTTTCCCCGTCACCACCATTTTCTCACTGCTGCAGCTGCGTGTTAGACGGCACTGCTGTTGCTGTGTGCGCTATACTTTGTGTTAATTTCAAGCCAATTTTCGCACAAATCTACAGATAGCTTGGGAGTAGGGAATAGTTGTGATTGCAGTCCTTTTGAGGACTAGGTTACATCAGTTCCTATCACTTTTTGCCAGGCAGGTCTGTACTAGTGCTGTGCAAGTTTTTTTCACAGCATTTGGCTAAATCTAGCAAAGCAAATCCTTTTTGGCCTCTTGCAGTGTGTGTTAGTCAGTGGAGTAGCCTATCTGTGTTGCAAGCTACACCACCTGTGTATAGAATGCAAATTTTTTTACTGCACTTAGTGAAGGAAAACCTTTTGGGCATAGCATCATTCTATTAGTCCATCTATACTTACCTACACCAGGTTGGAAATTCAAAATAATTTTTATCTGCATCTAGCTCTGAAAAAAATGTTTGGCTTCGGCTTGTAGCAGTGTGTGGGACTTGTTCTATTAGTCCATCTATACTAACCTCCACCAGGTTGCAAATTCAAAATAATTTTTTTCTGCATCTAACCCAGTCAATACTTTTGGGCTAATACCTCAGTTTGGCCACTCAGCTCTGCTCGGTTCCCATTCATTGTTTTTTGTGCAAACAACTCCAGAGTTGTCAATTAGTTCAGAGGTCCCCAACCGCCGGTCCGTGGACCAGGACCGGGCCGTTGGGGTTTTTCAGCCGGTCCGCGGGGAGAGGGGGCCCCTCCAGCCTCCAGCAGGGCCGCCATCAGGGCATGACTGCCCTGAATCCAGTATGGGGCCCGGCCGGTAGGAGCCCCCTCGGAGCCCCCCTCTTGTGCTTCTCTCTTGCTTATGGCGGTCTCTGTGAGCTTCTCAGCGACATTCAGCCAGCCAGGTATCCTGCCTGCAGTAGATGGAATGTGGCAATGGAACGCTGGCTGCGCGTGTCATAATAGGCTCTGAGCCTTTATATACCTGCGCACAGCAGCAGCCACCTTCAGTCTGCTGCTGGACAGCCAGCAGCAGCAGGAGAGGTAAGTAATCAGCAGCCCTCCTGCTAAGGGTAGACAGCAGCTCGTTCCACCCCACCCCCCGCCTTAATTGGTTCTCCTCCCTTCCAACGGTGTTGAGGCGGGTGGGAACAGCAGGGGGTGAGGGTGCTGTGTTTAAAGAGGTGGAGTTATGCAGATCTAAAACGCGTGGATTGCAGCAGCAGCAAGCCGAAAAGTGCAGGCATGTAAGGGATCTAGAGGTTGACAACATGTCTTCTTAACGGGAGTCCAGGAGCTCATCTCCACAAATGGACTCTTCAGGATCCTTGGGTGGCTCCGTAGTTCGAAACCAATTCTGGTTATCGCTTCTCGGCCTTTTGGCTAAGATCAAGTGCAGTATGCCTGGTCTGGTCATTTAAAGGCTAGTACAGCTATGCTGTACTAAAAGGAGTGGTGGAGAGAGAAGGTGAACCTGGAAAGGATGGGAGTAGTTGTCCACTTCGCAGGGACCGGGGATGCCCGGGTCCGTAATGGTTTCAGGATCGAGGTCGCGCAGGAGAAGAGAATGCATTTTTCACTGGGATACCTGGTCAATATGGTGCTTTATGACATACTGAAGGTAAAGAAGGAGGAGATCGTATGCCTGCAGGAATTCAGGAGAGAGGGACGGTATGTGCTTGTTTTTTCTTCTGTTGGTGCATGCCAGAACCTGTACAGAGCCCTCAGGGAAAATGCTGACAATGACTTGCTTTCAGGACTTACTTTCACAGTCCTTTATTCCAGAGGGGACATACCCTTAGTCGTTTTCATGCATAATCCCTTTGTCCCCCTGGAAGAAATAGCAGATTTCCTTAAAAGACATTGTTCCTATGTACAGTATGCCCACAGAGTAGTTAGCATGGAGTCTGGACTGTGGACTGGGAAGCACAAGTTCTTTGTCCGTTTTGGGATAGACCCTCAGGGCCCTGGGGGTTTCCACTATCCCCCTTTAAATTTCAGCATTGGCAGGAATAATGGATATTTATTTTTCCCTGAAGCCCCCTTTTACTGCCGCAAATGTAACTCCTATGGCCACATGCAGGAGAACTGCCCTGAAGCAATGCTCTGCAGAAAATGTAATCTACCTGGGCACCTTGCAAAGGACTGCCCCAACCCTGTTGTATGTAATGGCTGTGGGGAGTCTGGACATGTGTACAGGGATTGCAGGGCACGCACTGGTGGAGCCAGGCTGTATGCCCAGGTTGCCTCTGCCAGCCCTGTAATGCCTGGTAGCAATGCTCTGCAGCAGAGTCGACCTCATGGAGCTGACTCCATTGTCAGCGAAGAGTTACTTGCCTCCTCAGCTGCAGGTAATCAGCTGCCCTCAGGCAATCAGCTGCTGAATCTCACACCTGTGAGTGCTGCCGTCCCTGTGACTCAGAGCACTCCAGCAGCAGCCTCTGCATCTGCAGTGAGAGTGGGGGGCGGAGCTACGGAGCCGGTGACGTCAGAGGGGGCGGAGCTAGACATGGAGCTCAGCGAGCAGCTCCCAGTACTTGTGTCTGCCTGTGGTGAAGGAGATGTGGAGGAGGCACTGAGCAGAACGCCCCATGTCTCCTGGGACAAGCTGCAGGCAGATGATGAGGAGGAGCAGAGTGTCAGTGCCAGTGGCACTAAGTGTGAAATAAAGGAGCAGGGGGATTTCACAGCAGCAGCAAGGTCCTCTGAAGAGACCAGGGGGAATGCTGTGAAGAAACCCCGCCTCGCTTATCATTATGCAGATGAGGGCAGTGAAAGTCCCATGAGTGAGCGGGCTTATCCAGACTTGGTTTTCTCCCCTGATTGCGATTTTTTAGAGGGGGTTCCTGCCCTCACCTGTTACCAGTCCGGCTGCCAGCCCCCAGAAGGACAAGGCTGATACAGAAATGGGGGACATGTAGAAATCTCCATAAGAAAGTTCTGATATGGCTTCCAAAGCTTCACTTAATGTCCTATCCTTAAATGTGAGGCAGATGAAATCTAAAGGATGCAGGTGTACTGTGCTCAGGTATATCAGATCATTGGGAGCAGACATTTACTGCCTGCAGGAGTGCGGATTATCAGAAGTGTCGGACGATCAGGACTGGCCTCATGGACAGCACATCTGGTCTGGGTCTAATGTAAATAAGAACGATGGTGTGGGGATCCTGCTGGGGAACGCAGAGTGCAGCATGGACAGCTACACAGTGGTGGAGGTGGGGAGGTGCATTATTGCCATAGTGAAATATAGGGGGTGGCGGGTAAGAATAGTTAACATCTATAGTCCTACCAGAAAAGAGGAGCGTCTTGCTCTCTTGGAAAAGGTTCAGTTATTTTTGCCAGGAAAGATTCCTACCATTTTTGTTGGTGACTTTAATTGTGTTACGGATGAAACCGGTGATGTAACCGGGAAAAAATTATCCCATTTAATTTCAGATTTTTCTTTTTCAGATGCCGCTACTTTAAGGTCGGACAATCCACCACCTACATATAGGGCGGACAGAGGGGGGATCGAATCACGTATTGACAGGATGCTTTTCTCCAAAAATCTGGAGTGCATTAGTTTTAAGCAGTGTGCGGTCCCCTTCTCGGACCACGAGTGTTTGAGGGGTATGTTCAGACAGAAAGGGAGCTTTGTGCATGGGAGGGGTGTATGGAAGCTGAATGTGAGGTTGCTAGAGGATGAAAGAGTGATGAGTGAGTTTAAAAAGAAGTATGAAAGGTGGGGATACTATAAAAACAGGTTTGCATGTGTGTTAGAATGGTGGGATTGGGTGAAGCAAGAAATCCAAAAATTTTTCAGAAAATGGGGCTACAAGAAAGCCGCCATATATAGAAATAAATTCAAAGAATTAAATATGAGGATTGAATGGCTGAAAAAATGCAGTATGTCTGGGATTGATGTGAGTGATTTGTTAGTGGAAGCAAAGAATGAGTTAAAACGTGTGATTGAGAAAAAGGGGAAAGAAATAATGTACAGAACCAAAATAGAACACCTGGAAAAAAAACGAAAAATGTACCAGATACTTTTTCAAAAAAATGAATGGAAAAAAAATGGATATGGATGAATTACTGGATGAGAATGATGTGAGTATAACTGGAGAGGGTGTGATTGAGGAGGTGAATGGTTTCTATAGTAGACTGTATGGGGATAAATGGATTGATTCTGGTTTGATGGGTGAAGTGTTAGGTAGCTTGGAAGATAAATTGGATAATGATGAATGTGAGAACCTGTGTGAGGATGTGATTCTGGATGAAGTGAGAAAGGTGGTGTTCAGTGCTCAGAAAAACAAAACACCAGGTAAAGATGGTATACCAGTAGAGTTGTATGTGAAAGCGTGGGAGTGCATGGGTGCGGATCTGACGGAAGTATGTAAGTATATGTGGGAGAATGGAGAACTGTGTGAATCTATGAAAGAAGGTGTGGTTGTGTTAATCTATAAAAAAGGTGAAAAGAAAAAACTGGGGAATTGGAGGCCAATAACGCTTCTAAATTCCGACTACAAGGTGTATAGCAAGATTTTAGCAAACCGTATGCGTGAAGTGATTGGGAAGGTTGTCAAGGATGATCAAGTGTGTGCTGTGCCTGGGAGATGTATAAGTGATAATCTGTTGTTGTTGAGAGATGTGCTGGGAGACTGTAGAGATAGAAAGCAGAAGTGTATGTTGTTGGCTTTAGATTTTGAGAAGGCGTTTGATAGAGTGTCGCATGTGTTTATGTTTGAAGTGTTAGAAAAAATGGGTTTCCCTAAGAAGTTCCTAGATGGTGTGAGATGTTTGTATGATGATGTGACGAGTGAAGTTTTAGTGAATGGTTGGTTGTGTGATAAATTCCTGATTAAATCAGGTGTTAGACAGGGGTGCCCTCTCTCCCCTGTTTTGTTTGTTAGTGTGATTGAACCTTTGTTATGTATGATTAGGAGAGAGAAAGCGATAAGAGGAATGCTAATACCTGGGAGTAAAGGAATGAATGTCAAGGTGCTGGGATATATGGATGATGTGGTGATTGTGAGTGAGAGTATTGCGTCTATGAGTAGAGTGAAGTTATTATTGGATTTTTTCTGTGGTGCGTCTGCTTTTAGGGTAAACTGGGATAAATGTTGTTTTAAGTGTTTTGGTGATAGTAGGATTAAGATGGATGGTGTGACATGTATGGAAGGGTCGATTAAAGTCTTGGGTATATTGCTGAATGATGATCTGAAGGGTACTGAAAGTTGGGATGAGTGTGGGTTACGGATAGAGAAGAAACTGAATTTTTGGCGAATGCGTGAGTTGACATTGAATGGAAAGGTACTTTTAATTAAGGCAGTAATACTTCCAATATTACTTTATGTTGCTGGGGTCTTTCCGTCCCCATACAAAAAAATAAAAAGAGTACAAAAATTAATTTTTACTTTTTTTTGGGGGAGTAAAATGGAAAAATTAAAGAGAGAATATTTATACAAAACATATCAGAATGGTGGTCTGAATTTTCCTGATATTGAAATATTCCTGAGCCTTAATTATATTAAAACGGTGGTAGTGCTAATGGGTAAAAAGAACAAAGGTGCATATATGTTGCGATATATGGCTGGATGGATGTTGTATGGGTTATGCTGGGTGAAAAAAGATGGAAGTGTGCCTGTGGCTTTTAAATGTCCTGTGTGGTATGAGGTGATTGAAAGGTTTGTTAGAAAGAATGATTTGCTGGCTGTGTCTATGTGTGAGTTTGAGAAACCAAAAGCGGTGATGGGAAAAATGAGAGCAAATGAGATTGAATGTAATATTAATGATTTAAGATTTAATGAAGTGGCGGATGCATGGGAAAAATTGGGTACGCATGGTATGTTGAAAAAACAGAAGGATGTGGTGTGGATGGCTTTGCATGATATACTGCCTGTGAGAGATGTGCAAAAGAGAAGAGATTTGATCAGAACGAATGTATGTCCAAGAGAAGGGTGTGGAGCGAGTGAGACTGTGAGACATGTGATGTGGGATTGTGATTATGCATATAGTGTGTGGAAAGGTGTGGGTGGTCTATGTAAGGAATTAGAAGGTGTGAGTTATATTAACTGGAGAGTGGCTATGTTTGGTATTGGTGCATGTGGAAAGGTGAATGAAAGGATTTTGTGGTTAATAATGGTGTGTGTCATGGAAAGCCTTTGGGATGTGAGAAACCTGGCTTTGTTCAAAAGAAAAACTGTACCTATTAATGACTGTATTCGGTTAATTCTATCTAGGTTGTACCTTATATATAAATGGGACAAGAGTAGAGGTGGTGGATTGGACGCTGAGGGCATTTGGAAGGTCATGAAATGGCGTCATCTGGTAAAGTACCAGTAATTTTATGTACCTTCATGAGAGTAATATAGCACAAATATACTAACTCTGATTTTGGAAACATAAATTTATAAAAAGAATAAAGATTAACCATGATGATGAGTTATAGTTGAGCAACTATTTTGAAGGTTTTGGCGGACTTTCATACTGTTGTTTACAACAACCTGAATGGTTTTAAAAAAAAAAAAAAAAAAAAAAAAAAAAAAATCTGTTCTTATCAGTTTAATATCTGATACGTCCCCTATCTGGGGACCATATATTAAATGGATTTTTAGAACAGGGAGATGGAAAAAGAGCTTGCTCTGTCCACTCCACGCATTGACCTGGTATTGCAGTATCTCCAGGACCGGTGCACCCCTTCTTTAATGCAGTTTCTAAAATCAGAAAGTATTGAATTCAATGTTTTTTGTTCATTTTGCTTATTTGTCGGATTTTGGGATGGACTCTTTGGCTTTGCTTTTCTTCTCCTCATTGGATTTTTCATGTTCAAAGTTGCAGAAGCCAGATGACAAGCTCATTTTGGTTCAACTTCAGCAACTGTGCATTGCATTGCCATGTAATGTAACGCAATGCTATCTTTCTAGCTCTCCCTCTTTACTTCCTTTTGGATAAACAGACATATTAGGCAAGCATTTTGGAGCTTTCACCTAAATAACTACAGGTGGTGAGATAAGCTGCACAATATAATTGACCTTTCAGTATATTGTTGCACACACACCATCTATTTAGCAAATGCCCTTGTTATCAACAGCAGCCTTTTAAACTCACCTGAGCTAACAGGTATGTGCGCTGGTTACTCTGCTGCGCTTAAAATTTCTTTTTTGGTTTGCTACAATGCCTTTTCTGAAACGTTGTCTCCCTCTGCTGGAACACTGACTTCTTTCAATTAATGCCTGCAGACTATAAAAGAGAACCCAACCCAAAAAGTTTGGTTGATTAGTCTGTGGCATTCTGTTAAACTGTTGCTTATGGCGGTCTCTGTGAGCTTCTCAGCGACATTCAGCCAGCCAGGTATCCTGCCTGCAGTAGATGGAATGTGGCAATGGAACGCTGGCTGCGCGTGTCATAATAGGCTCTGAGCCTTTATATACCTGCGCACAGCAGCAGCCACCTTCAGTCTGCTGCTGGACAGCCAGCAGCAGCAGGAGAGGTAAGTAATCAGCAGCCCTCCTGCTAAGGGTAGACAGCTGCTCGTTCCACCCCACCCCCCGCCTTAATTGGTTCTCCTCCCTTCCAACGGTGTTGAGGCGGGTGGGAACAGCAGGGGGTGAGGGTGCTGTGTTTAAAGAGGTGGAGTTATGCAGATCTAAAACGCGTGGATTGCAGCAGCAGCAAGCCGAAAAGTGCAGGCATGTAAGGGATCTAGAGGTTGACAACATGTCTTCTTAACGGGAGTCCAGGAGCTCATCTCCACAAATGGACTCTTCAGGATCCTTGGGTGGCTCCGTAGTTCGAAACCAATTCTGGTTATCGCTTCTCGGCCTTTTGGCTAAGATCAAGTGTAGTATTTGTTCTTATCAGTTTAATATCTGATACGTCCCCTATCTGGGGACCATATATTAAATGGATTTTTAGAACAGGGAGATGGAAAAAGAGCTTGCTCTGTCCACTCCACGCATTGACCTGGTATTGCAGTATCTCCAGGACCGGTGCACCCCTTCTTTAATGCAGTTTCTAAAATCAGAAAGTATTGAATTCAATGTTTTTTGTTCATTTTGCTTGTTTGTCGGATTTTGGGATGGACTCTTTGGCTTTGCTTTTCTTCTCCTCATTGGATTTTTCATGTTCAAAGTTGCAGAAGCCAGATGACAAGCTCATTTTGGTTCAACTTCAGCAACTGTGCATTGCATTGCCATGTAATGTAACGCAATGCTATCTTTCTAGCTCTCCCTCTTTACTTCCTTTTGGATAAACAGACATATTAGGCAAGCATTTTGGAGCTTTCACCTAAATAACTACAGGTGGTGAGATAAGCTGCACAATATAATTGACCTTTCAGTATATTGTTGCACACACACCATCTATTTAGCAAATGCCCTTGTTATCAACAGCAGCCTTTTAAACTCACCTGAGCTAACAGGTATGTGCGCTGGTTACTCTGCTGCGCTTAAAATTTCTTTTTTGGTTTGCTACAATGCCTTTTCTGAAACGTTGTCTCCCTCTGCTGGAACACTGACTTCTTTCAATTAATGCCTGCAGACTATAAAAGAGAACCCAACCCAAAAAGTTTGGTTGATTAGTCTGTGGCATTCTGTTAAACTGTTGCTTATGGCGGTCTCTGTGAGCTTCTCAGCGACATTCAGCCAGCCAGGTATCCTGCCTGCAGTAGATGGAATGTGGCAATGGAACGCTGGCTGTGCGTGTCATAATAGGCTCTGAGCCTTTATATACCTGCGCACAGCAGCAGCCACCTTCAGTCTGCTGCTGGACAGCCAGCAGCAGCAGGAGAGGTAAGTAATCAGCAGCCCTCCTGCTAAGGGTAGACAGCTGCTCGTTCCACCCCACCCCCCGCCTTAATTGGTTCTCCTCCCTTCCAACGGTGTTGAGGCAGGTGGGAACAGCAGGGGGTGAGGGTGCTGTGTTTAAAGAGGTGGAGTTATGCAGATCTAAAACGCGTGGATTGCAGCAGCAGCAAGCCGAAAAGTGCAGGCATGTAAGGGATCTAGAGGTTGACAACATGTCTTCTTAACGGGAGTCCAGGAGCTCATCTCCACAAATGGACTCTTCAGGATCCTTGGGTGGCTCCGTAGTTCGAAACCAATTCTGGTTATCGCTTCTCGGCCTTTTGGCTAAGATCAAGTGTAGTATCTGTTCTTATCAGTTTAATATCTGATACGTCCCCTATCTGGGGACCATATATTAAATGGATTTTTAGAACAGGGAGATGGAAAAAGAGCTTGCTCTGTCCACTCCACGCATTGACCTGGTATTGCAGTATCTCCAGGACCGGTGCACCCCTTCTTTAATGCAGTTTCTAAAATCAGAAAGTATTGAATTCAATGTTTTTTGTTCATTTTGCTTGTTTGTCGGATTTTGGGATGGACTCTTTGGCTTTGCTTTTCTTCTCCTCATTGGATTTTTCATGTTCAAAGTTGCAGAAGCCAGATGACAAGCTCATTTGGTTCAACTTCAGCAACTGTGCATTGCATTGCCATGTAATGTAACGCAATGCTATCTTTCTAGCTCTCCCTCTTTACTTCCTTTTGGATAAACAGACATATTAGGCAAGCATTTTGGAGCTTTCACCTAAATAACTACAGGTGGTGAGATAAGCTGCACAATATAATTGACCTTTCAGTATATTGTTGCACACACACCATCTATTTAGCAAATGCCCTTGTTATCAACAGCAGCCTTTTAAACTCACCTGAGCTAACAGGTATGTGCGCTGGTTACTCTGCTGCGCTTAAAATTTCTTTTTTGGTTTGCTACAATGCCTTTTCTGAAACGTTGTCTCTCTCTGCTGGAACACTGACTTCTTTCAATTAATGCCTGCAGACTATAAAAGAGAACCCAACCCAAAAAGTTTGGTTGATTAGTCTGTGGCATTCTGTTAAACTGTTGCTTATGGCGGTCTCTGTGAGCTTCTCAGCGACATTCAGCCAGCCAGGTATCCTGCCTGCAGTAGATGGAATGTGGCAATGGAACGCTGGCTGCGCGTGTCATAATAGGCTCTGAGCCTTTATATACCTGCGCACAGCAGCAGCCACCTTCAGTCTGCTGCTGGACAGCCAGCAGCAGCAGGAGAGGTAAGTAATCAGCAGCCCTCCTGCTAAGGGTAGACAGCTGCTCGTTCCACCCCACCCCCCCGCCTTAATTGGTTCTCCTCCCTTCCAACGGTGTTGAGGCAGGTGGGAACAGCAGGGGGTGAGGGTGCTGTGTTTAAAGAGGTGGAGTTATGCAGATCTAAAACGCGTGGATTGCAGCAGCAGCAAGCCGAAAAGTGCAGGCATGTAAGGGATCTAGAGGTTGACAACATGTCTTCTTAACGGGAGTCCAGGAGCTCATCTCCACAAATGGACTCTTCAGGATCCTTGGGTGGCTCCGTAGTTCGAAACCAATTCTGGTTATCGCTTCTCGGCCTTTTGGCTAAGATCAAGTGTAGTATCTGTTCTTATCAGTTTAATATCTGATACGTCCCCTATCTGGGGACCATATATTAAATGGATTTTTAGAACAGGGAGATGGAAAAAGAGCTTGCTCTGTCCACTCCACGCATTGACCTGGTATTGCAGTATCTCCAGGACCGGTGCACCCCTTCTTTAATGCAGTTTCTAAAATCAGAAAGTATTGAATTCAATGTTTTTTGTTCATTTTGCTTGTTTGTCGGATTTTGGGATGGACTCTTTGGCTTTGCTTTTCTTCTCCTCATTGGATTTTTCATGTTCAAAGTTGCAGAAGCCAGATGACAAGCTCATTTGGTTCAACTTCAGCAACTGTGCATTGCATTGCCATGTAATGTAACGCAATGCTATCTTTCTAGCTCTCCCTCTTTACTTCCTTTTGGATAAACAGACATATTAGGCAAGCATTTTGGAGCTTTCACCTAAATAACTACAGGTGGTGAGATAAGCTGCTCAATATAATTGACCTTTCAGTATATTGTTGCACACACACCATCTATTTAGCAAATGCCCTTGTTATCAACAGCAGCCTTTTAAACTCACCTGAGCTAACAGGTATGTGCGCTGGTTACTCTGCTGCGCTTAAAATTTCTTTTTTGGTTTGCTACAATGCCTTTTCTGAAACGTTGTCTCTCTCTGCTGGAACACTGACTTCTTTCAATTAATGCCTGCAGACTATAAAAGAGAACCCAACCCAAAAAGTTTGGTTGATTAGTCTGTGGCATTCTGTTAAACTGTTGCTTATGGCGGTCTCTGTGAGCTTCTCAGCGACATTCAGCCAGCCAGGTATCCTGCCTGCAGTAGATGGAATGTGGCAATGGAACGCTGGCTGCGCGTGTCATAATAGGCTCTGAGCCTTTATATACCTGCGCACAGCAGCAGCCACCTTCAGTCTGCTGCTGGACAGCCAGCAGCAGCAGGAGAGGTAAGTAATCAGCAGCCCTCCTGCTAAGGGTAGACAGCTGCTCGTTCCACCCCACCCCCTGCCTTAATTGGTTCTCCTCCCTTCCAACGGTGTTGAGGTGGGTGGGAACAGCAGGGGGTGAGGGTGCTGTGTTTAAAGAGGTGGAGTTATGCAGATCTAAAACGCGTGGATTGCAGCAGCAGCAAGCCGAAAAGTGCAGGCATGTAAGGGATCTAGAGGTTGACAACATGTCTTCTTAACGGGAGTCCAGGAGCTCATCTCCACAAATGGACTCTTCAGGATCCTTGGGTGGCTCCGTAGTTCGAAACCAATTCTGGTTATCGCTTCTCGGCCTTTTGGCTAAGATCAAGTGTAGTATCTGTTCTTATCAGTTTAATATCTGATACGTCCCCTATCTGGGGACCATATATTAAATGGATTTTTAGAACAGGGAGATGGAAAAAGAGCTTGCTCTGTCCACTCCACGCATTGACCTGGTATTGCAGTATCTCCAGGACCGGTGCACCCCTTCTTTAATGCAGTTTCTAAAATCAGAAAGTATTGAATTCAATGTTTTTTGTTCATTTTGCTTGTTTGTCGGATTTTGGGATGGACTCTTTGGCTTTGCTTTTCTTCTCCTCATTGGATTTTTCATGTTCAAAGTTGCAGAAGCCAGATGACAAGCTCATTTTGGTTCAACTTCAGCAACTGTGCATTGCATTGCCATGTAATGTAACGCAATGCTATCTTTCTAGCTCTCCCTCTTTACTTCCTTTTCGATAAACAGACATATTAGGCAAGCATTTTGGAGCTTTCACCTAAATAACTACAGGTGATGAGATAAGCTGCACAATATAATTGACCTTTCAGTATATTGTTGCACACACACCATCTATTTAGCAAATGCCCTTGTTATCAACAGCAGCCTTTTAAACTCACCTGAGCTAACAGGTATGTGCGCTGGTTACTCTGCTGCGCTTAAAATTTCTTTTTTGGTTTGCTACAATGCCTTTTCTGAAACGTTGTCTCCCTCTGCTGGAACACTGACTTCTTTCAATTAATGCCTGCAGACTATAAAAGAGAACCCAACCCAAAAAGTTTGGTTGATTAGTCTGTGGCATTCTGTTAAACTGTTGCTTATGGCGGTCTCTGTGAGCTTCTCAGCGACATTCAGCCAGCCAGGTATCCTGCCTGCAGTAGATGGAATGTGGCAATGGAACGCTGGCTGCGCGTGTCATAATAGGCTCTGAGCCTTTATATACCTGCGCACAGCAGCAGCCACCTTCAGTCTGCTGCTGGACAGCCAGCAGCAGCAGGAGAGGTAAGTAATCAGCAGCCCTCCTGCTAAGGGTAGACAGCTGCTCGTTCCACCCCACCCCCCGCCTTAATTGGTTCTCCTCCCTTCCAACGGTGTTGAGGCAGGTGGGAACAGCAGGGGGTGAGGGTGCTGTGTTTAAAGAGGTGGAGTTATGCAGATCTAAAACGCGTGGATTGCAGCAGCAGCAAGCCGAAAAGTGCAGGCATGTAAGGGATCTAGAGGTTGACAACATGTCTTCTTAACGGGAGTCCAGGAGCTCATCTCCACAAATGGACTCTTCAGGATCCTTGGGTGGCTCCGTAGTTCGAAACCAATTCTGGTTATCGCTTCTCGGCCTTTTGGCTAAGATCAAGTGTAGTATCTGTTCTTATCAGTTTAATATCTGATACGTCCCCTATCTGGGGACCATATATTAAATGGATTTTTAGAACAGGGAGATGGAAAAAGAGCTTGCTCTGTCCACTCCACGCATTGACCTGGTATTGCAGTATCTCCAGGACCGGTGCACCCCTTCTTTAATGCAGTTTCTAAAATCAGAAAGTATTGAATTCAATGTTTTTTGTTCATTTTGCTTGTTTGTCGGATTTTGGGATGGACTCTTTGGCTTTGCTTTTCTTCTCCTCATTGGATTTTTCATGTTCAAAGTTGCAGAAGCCAGATGACAAGCTCATTTGGTTCAACTTCAGCAACTGTGCATTGCATTGCCATGTAATGTAACGCAATGCTATCTTTCTAGCTCTCCCTCTTTACTTCCTTTTGGATAAACAGACATATTAGGCAAGCATTTTGGAGCTTTCACCTAAATAACTACAGGTGGTGAGATAAGCTGCACAATATAATTGACCTTTCAGTATATTGTTGCACACACACCATCTATTTAGCAAATGCCCTTGTTATCAACAGCAGCCTTTTAAACTCACCTGAGCTAACAGGTATGTGCGCTGGTTACTCTGCTGCGCTTAAAATTTCTTTTTTGGTTTGCTACAATGCCTTTTCTGAAACGTTGTCTCTCTCTGCTGGAACACTGACTTCTTTCAATTAATGCCTGCAGACTATAAAAGAGAACCCAACCCAAAAAGTTTGGTTGATTAGTCTGTGGCATTCTGTTAAACTGTTGCTTATGGCGGTCTCTGTGAGCTTCTCAGCGACATTCAGCCAGCCAGGTATCCTGCCTGCAGTAGATGGAATGTGGCAATGGAACGCTGGCTGCGCGTGTCATAATAGGCTCTGAGCCTTTATATACCTGCGCACAGCAGCAGCCACCTTCAGTCTGCTGCTGGACAGCCAGCAGCAGCAGGAGAGGTAAGTAATCAGCAGCCCTCCTGCTAAGGGTAGACAGCTGCTCGTTCCACCCCACCCCCTGCCTTAATTGGTTCTCCTCCCTTCCAACGGTGTTGAGGTGGGTGGGAACAGCAGGGGGTGAGGGTGCTGTGTTTAAAGAGGTGGAGTTATGCAGATCTAAAACGCGTGGATTGCAGCAGCAGCAAGCCGAAAAGTGCAGGCATGTAAGGGATCTAGAGGTTGACAACATGTCTTCTTAACGGGAGTCCAGGAGCTCATCTCCACAAATGGACTCTTCAGGATCCTTGGGTGGCTCCGTAGTTCGAAACCAATTCTGGTTATCGCTTCTCGGCCTTTTGGCTAAGATCAAGTGTAGTATCTGTTCTTATCAGTTTAATATCTGATACGTCCCCTATCTGGGGACCATATATTAAATGGATTTTTAGAACAGGGAGATGGAAAAAGAGCTTGCTCTGTCCACTCCACGCATTGACCTGGTATTGCAGTATCTCCAGGACCGGTGCACCCCTTCTTTAATGCAGTTTCTAAAATCAGAAAGTATTGAATTCAATGTTTTTTGTTCATTTTGCTTGTTTGTCGGATTTTGGGATGGACTCTTTGGCTTTGCTTTTCTTCTCCTCATTGGATTTTTCATGTTCAAAGTTGCAGAAGCCAGATGACAAGCTCATTTTGGTTCAACTTCAGCAACTGTGCATTGCATTGCCATGTAATGTAACGCAATGCTATCTTTCTAGCTCTCCCTCTTTACTTCCTTTTGGATAAACAGACATATTAGGCAAGCATTTTGGAGCTTTCACCTAAATAACTACAGGTGGTGAGATAAGCTGCACAATATAATTGACCTTTCAGTATATTGTTGCACACACACCATCTATTTAGCAAATGCCCTTGTTATCAACAGCAGCCTTTTAAACTCACCTGAGCTAACAGGTATGTGCGCTGGTTACTCTGCTGCGCTTAAAATTTCTTTTTTGGTTTGCTACAATGCCTTTTCTGAAACGTTGTCTCCCTCTGCTGGAACACTGACTTCTTTCAATTAATGCCTGCAGACTATAAAAGAGAACCCAACCCAAAAAGTTTGGTTGATTAGTCTGTGGCATTCTGTTAAACTGTTGCTTATGGCGGTCTCTGTGAGCTTCTCAGCGACATTCAGCCAGCCAGGTATCCTGCCTGCAGTAGATGGAATGTGGCAATGGAACGCTGGCTGCGCGTGTCATAATAGGCTCTGAGCCTTTATATACCTGCGCACAGCAGCAGCCACCTTCAGTCTGCTGCTGGACAGCCAGCAGCAGCAGGAGAGGTAAGTAATCAGCAGCCCTCCTGCTAAGGGTAGACAGCTGCTCGTTCCACCCCACCCCCCGCCTTAATTGGTTCTCCTCCCTTCCAACGGTGTTGAGGCGGGTGGGAACAGCAGGGGGTGAGGGTGCTGTGTTTAAAGAGGTGGAGTTATGCAGATCTAAAACGCGTGGATTGCAGCAGCAGCAAGCCGAAAAGTGCAGGCATGTAAGGGATCTAGAGGTTGACAACATGTCTTCTTAACGGGAGTCCAGGAGCTCATCTCCACAAATGGACTCTTCAGGATCCTTGGGTGGCTCCGTAGTTCGAAACCAATTCTGGTTATCGCTTCTCGGCCTTTTGGCTAAGATCAAGTGTAGTATCTGTTCTTATCAGTTTAATATCTGATACGTCCCCTATCTGGGGACCATATATTAAATGGATTTTTAGAACAGGGAGATGGAAAAAGAGCTTGCTCTGTCCACTCCACGCATTGACCTGGTATTGCAGTATCTCCAGGACCGGTGCACCCCTTCTTTAATGCAGTTTCTAAAATCAGAAAGTATTGAATTCAATGTTTTTTGTTCATTTTGCTTGTTTGTCGGATTTTGGGATGGACTCTTTGGCTTTGCTTTTCTTCTCCTCATTGGATTTTTCATGTTCAAAGTTGCAGAAGCCAGATGACAAGCTCATTTTGGTTCAACTTCAGCAACTGTGCATTGCATTGCCATGTAATGTAACGCAATGCTATCTTTCTAGCTCTCCCTCTTTACTTCCTTTTGGATAAACAGACATATTAGGCAAGCATTTTGGAGCTTTCACCTAAATAACTACAGGTGGTGAGATAAGCTGCACAATATAATTGACCTTTCAGTATATTGTTGCACACACACCATCTATTTAGCAAATGCCCTTGTTATCAACAGCAGCCTTTTAAACTCACCTGAGCTAACAGGTATGTGCGCTGGTTACTCTGCTGCGCTTAAAATTTCTTTTTTGGTTTGCTACAATGCCTTTTCTGAAACGTTGTCTCCCTCTGCTGGAACACTGACTTCTTTCAATTAATGCCTGCAGACTATAAAAGAGAACCCAACCCAAAAAGTTTGGTTGATTAGTCTGTGGCATTCTGTTAAACTGTTGCTTATGGCGGTCTCTGTGAGCTTCTCAGCGACATTCAGCCAGCCAGGTATCCTGCCTGCAGTAGATGGAATGTGGCAATGGAACGCTGGCTGCGCGTGTCATAATAGGCTCTGAGCCTTTATATACCTGCGCACAGCAGCAGCCACCTTCAGTCTGCTGCTGGACAGCCAGCAGCAGCAGGAGAGGTAAGTAATCAGCAGCCCTCCTGCTAAGGGTAGACAGCTGCTCGTTCCACCCCACCCCCCGCCTTAATTGGTTCTCCTCCCTTCCAACGGTGTTGAGGCGGGTGGGAACAGCAGGGGGTGAGGGTGCTGTGTTTAAAGAGGTGGAGTTATGCAGATCTAAAACGCGTGGATTGCAGCAGCAGCAAGCCGAAAAGTGCAGGCATGTAAGGGATCTAGAGGTTGACAACATGTCTTCTTAACGGGAGTCCAGGAGCTCATCTCCACAAATGGACTCTTCAGGATCCTTGGGTGGCTCCGTAGTTCGAAACCAATTCTGGTTATCGCTTCTCGGCCTTTTGGCTAAGATCAAGTGTAGTATCTGTTCTTATCAGTTTAATATCTGATACGTCCCCTATCTGGGGACCATATATTAAATGGATTTTTAGAACAGGGAGATGGAAAAAGAGCTTGCTCTGTCCACTCCACGCATTGACCTGGTATTGCAGTATCTCCAGGACCGGTGCACCCCTTCTTTAATGCAGTTTCTAAAATCAGAAAGTATTGAATTCAATGTTTTTTGTTCATTTTGCTTGTTTGTCGGATTTTGGGATGGACTCTTTGGCTTTGCTTTTCTTCTCCTCATTGGATTTTTCATGTTCAAAGTTGCAGAAGCCAGATGACAAGCTCATTTTGGTTCAACTTCAGCAACTGTGCATTGCATTGCCATGTAATGTAACGCAATGCTATCTTTCTAGCTCTCCCTCTTTACTTCCTTTTGGATAAACAGACATATTAGGCAAGCATTTTGGAGCTTTCACCTAAATAACTACAGGTGGTGAGATAAGCTGCACAATATAATTGACCTTTCAGTATATTGTTGCACACACACCATCTATTTAGCAAATGCCCTTGTTATCAACAGCAGCCTTTTAAACTCACCTGAGCTAACAGGTATGTGCGCTGGTTACTCTGCTGCGCTTAAAATTTCTTTTTTGGTTTGCTACAATGCCTTTTCTGAAACGTTGTCTCCCTCTGCTGGAACACTGACTTCTTTCAATTAATGCCTGCAGACTATAAAAGAGAACCCAACCCAAAAAGTTTGGTTGATTAGTCTGTGGCATTCTGTTAAACTGTTGCTTATGGCGGTCTCTGTGAGCTTCTCAGCGACATTCAGCCAGCCAGGTATCCTGCCTGCAGTAGATGGAATGTGGCAATGGAACGCTGGCTGCGCGTGTCATAATAGGCTCTGAGCCTTTATATACCTGCGCACAGCAGCAGCCACCTTCAGTCTGCTGCTGGACAGCCAGCAGCAGCAGGAGAGGTAAGTAATCAGCAGCCCTCCTGCTAAGGGTAGACAGCTGCTCGTTCCACCCCACCCCCCGCCTTAATTGGTTCTCCTCCCTTCCAACGGTGTTGAGGCGGGTGGGAACAGCAGGGGGTGAGGGTGCTGTGTTTAAAGAGGTGGAGTTATGCAGATCTAAAACGCGTGGATTGCAGCAGCAGCAAGCCGAAAAGTGCAGGCATGTAAGGGATCTAGAGGTTGACAACATGTCTTCTTAACGGGAGTCCAGGAGCTCATCTCCACAAATGGACTCTTCAGGATCCTTGGGTGGCTCCGTAGTTCGAAACCAATTCTGGTTATCGCTTCTCGGCCTTTTGGCTAAGATCAAGTGTAGTATCTGTTCTTATCAGTTTAATATCTGATACGTCCCCTATCTGGGGACCATATATTAAATGGATTTTTAGAACAGGGAGATGGAAAAAGAGCTTGCTCTGTCCACTCCACGCATTGACCTGGTATTGCAGTATCTCCAGGACCGGTGCACCCCTTCTTTAATGCAGTTTCTAAAATCAGAAAGTATTGAATTCAATGTTTTTTGTTCATTTTGCTTGTTTGTCGGATTTTGGGATGGACTCTTTGGCTTTGCTTTTCTTCTCCTCATTGGATTTTTCATGTTCAAAGTTGCAGAAGCCAGATGACAAGCTCATTTTGGTTCAACTTCAGCAACTGTGCATTGCATTGCCATGTAATGTAACGCAATGCTATCTTTCTAGCTCTCCCTCTTTACTTCCTTTTGGATAAACAGACATATTAGGCAAGCATTTTGGAGCTTTCACCTAAATAACTACAGGTGGTGAGATAAGCTGCACAATATAATTGACCTTTCAGTATATTGTTGCACACACACCATCTATTTAGCAAATGCCCTTGTTATCAACAGCAGCCTTTTAAACTCACCTGAGCTAACAGGTATGTGCGCTGGTTACTCTGCTGCGCTTAAAATTTCTTTTTTGGTTTGCTACAATGCCTTTTCTGAAACGTTGTCTCCCTCTGCTGGAACACTGACTTCTTTCAATTAATGCCTGCAGACTATAAAAGAGAACCCAACCCAAAAAGTTTGGTTGATTAGTCTGTGGCATTCTGTTAAACTGTTGCTTATGGCGGTCTCTGTGAGCTTCTCAGCGACATTCAGCCAGCCAGGTATCCTGCCTGCAGTAGATGGAATGTGGCAATGGAACGCTGGCTGCGCGTGTCATAATAGGCTCTGAGCCTTTATATACCTGCGCACAGCAGCAGCCACCTTCAGTCTGCTGCTGGACAGCCAGCAGCAGCAGGAGAGGTAAGTAATCAGCAGCCCTCCTGCTAAGGGTAGACAGCTGCTCGTTCCACCCCACCCCCCGCCTTAATTGGTTCTCCTCCCTTCCAACGGTGTTGAGGCGGGTGGGAACAGCAGGGGGTGAGGGTGCTGTGTTTAAAGAGGTGGAGTTATGCAGATCTAAAACGCGTGGATTGCAGCAGCAGCAAGCCGAAAAGTGCAGGCATGTAAGGGATCTAGAGGTTGACAACATGTCTTCTTAACGGGAGTCCAGGAGCTCATCTCCACAAATGGACTCTTCAGGATCCTTGGGTGGCTCCGTAGTTCGAAACCAATTCTGGTTATCGCTTCTCGGCCTTTTGGCTAAGATCAAGTGTAGTATCTGTTCTTATCAGTTTAATATCTGATACGTCCCCTATCTGGGGACCATATATTAAATGGATTTTTAGAACAGGGAGATGGAAAAAGAGCTTGCTCTGTCCACTCCACGCATTGACCTGGTATTGCAGTATCTCCAGGACCGGTGCACCCCTTCTTTAATGCAGTTTCTAAAATCAGAAAGTATTGAATTCAATGTTTTTTGTTCATTTTGCTTGTTTGTCGGATTTTGGGATGGACTCTTTGGCTTTGCTTTTCTTCTCCTCATTGGATTTTTCATGTTCAAAGTTGCAGAAGCCAGATGACAAGCTCATTTTGGTTCAACTTCAGCAACTGTGCATTGCATTGCCATGTAATGTAACGCAATGCTATCTTTCTAGCTCTCCCTCTTTACTTCCTTTTGGATAAACAGACATATTAGGCAAGCATTTTGGAGCTTTCACCTAAATAACTACAGGTGGTGAGATAAGCTGCACAATATAATTGACCTTTCAGTATATTGTTGCACACACACCATCTATTTAGCAAATGCCCTTGTTATCAACAGCAGCCTTTTAAACTCACCTGAGCTAACAGGTATGTGCGCTGGTTACTCTGCTGCGCTTAAAATTTCTTTTTTGGTTTGCTACAATGCCTTTTCTGAAACGTTGTCTCCCTCTGCTGGAACACTGACTTCTTTCAATTAATGCCTGCAGACTATAAAAGAGAACCCAACCCAAAAAGTTTGGTTGATTAGTCTGTGGCATTCTGTTAAACTGTTGCTTATGGCGGTCTCTGTGAGCTTCTCAGCGACATTCAGCCAGCCAGGTATCCTGCCTGCAGTAGATGGAATGTGGCAATGGAACGCTGGCTGCGCGTGTCATAATAGGCTCTGAGCCTTTATATACCTGCGCACAGCAGCAGCCACCTTCAGTCTGCTGCTGGACAGCCAGCAGCAGCAGGAGAGGTAAGTAATCAGCAGCCCTCCTGCTAAGGGTAGACAGCTGCTCGTTCCACCCCACCCCCCGCCTTAATTGGTTCTCCTCCCTTCCAACGGTGTTGAGGCGGGTGGGAACAGCAGGGGGTGAGGGTGCTGTGTTTAAAGAGGTGGAGTTATGCAGATCTAAAACGCGTGGATTGCAGCAGCAGCAAGCCGAAAAGTGCAGGCATGTAAGGGATCTAGAGGTTGACAACATGTTTTCTTAACGGGAGTCCAGGAGCTCATCTCCACAAATGGACTCTTCAGGATCCTTGGGTGGCTCCGTAGTTCGAAACCAATTCTGGTTATCGCTTCTCGGCCTTTTGGCTAAGATCAAGTGTAGTATCTGTTCTTATCAGTTTAATATCTGATACGTCCCCTATCTGGGGACCATATATTAAATGGATTTTTAGAACAGGGAGATGGAAAAAGATCTTGCTCTGTCCACTCCACGCATTGACCTGGTATTGCAGTATCTCCAGGACCGGTGCACCCCTTCTTTAATGCAGTTTCTAAAATCAGAAAGTATTGAATTCAATGTTTTTTGTTCATTTTGCTTGTTTGTCGGATTTTGGGATGGACTCTTTGGCTTTGCTTTTCTTCTCCTCATTGGATTTTTCATGTTCAAAGTTGCAGAAGCCAGATGACAAGCTCATTTTGGTTCAACTTCAGCAACTGTGCATTGCATTGCCATGTAATGTAACGCAATGCTATCTTTCTAGCTCTCCCTCTTTACTTCCTTTTGGATAAACAGACATATTAGGCAAGCATTTTGGAGCTTTCACCTAAATAACTACAGGTGGTGAGATAAGCTGCACAATATAATTGACCTTTCAGTATATTGTTGCACACACACCATCTATTTAGCAAATGCCCTTGTTATCAACAGCAGCCTTTTAAACTCACCTGAGCTAACAGTTATGTGCGTTGGTTACTCTGCTGCGCTTAAAATTTCTTTTTTGGTTTGCTACAATGCCTTTTCTGAAACGTTGTCTCCCTCTGCTGGAACACTGACTTCTTTCAATTAATGCCTGCAGACTATAAAAGAGAACCCAACCCAAAAAGTTTGGTTGATTAGTCTGTGGCATTCTGTTAAACTGTTGCTTATGGCGGTCTCTGTGAGCTTCTCAGCGACATTCAGCCAGCCAGGTATCCTGCCTGCAGTAGATGGAATGTGGCAATGGAACGCTGGCTGCGCGTGTCATAATAGGCTCTGAGCCTTTATATACCTGCGCACAGCAGCAGCCACCTTCAGTCTGCTGCTGGACAGCCAGCAGCAGCAGGAGAGGTAAGTAATCAGCAGCCCTCCTGCTAAGGGTAGACAGCTGCTCGTTCCACCCCACCCCCCGCCTAATTGGTTCTCCTCCCTTCCAACGGTGTTGAGGCGGGTGGGAACAGCAGGGGGTGAGGGTGCTGTGTTTAAAGAGGTGGAGTTATGCAGATCTAAAACGCGTGGATTGCAGCAGCAGCAAGCCGAAAAGTGCAGGCATGTAAGGGATCTAGAGGTTGACAACATGTCTTCTTAACGGGAGTCCAGGAGCTCATCTCCACAAATGGACTCTTCAGGATCCTTGGGTGGCTCCGTAGTTCGAAACCAATTCTGGTTATCGCTTCTCGGCGTTTTGGCTAAGATCAAGTGTAGTATCTGTTCTTATCAGTTTAATATCTGATACGTCCCCTATCTGGGGACCATATATTAAATGGATTTTTAGAACAGGGAGATGGAAAAAGAGCTTGCTCTGTCCACTCCACGCATTGACCTGGTATTGCAGTATCTCCAGGACTGTTGCACCCCTTCTTTAATGCAGTTTCTAAAATCAGAAAGTATTGAATTCAATATTTTTTGTTCATTTTGCTTGTTTGTCGGATTTTGGGATGGACTCTTTGGCTTTGCTTTTCTTCTCCTCATTGGATTTTTCATGTTCAAAGTTGCAGAAGCCAGATGACAAGCTCATTTTGGTTCAACTTCAGCAACTGTGCATTGCATTGCCATGTAATGTATCGCAATGCTATCTTTCTAGCTCTCCCTCTTTACTTCCTTTTGGATAAACAGACATATTAGGCAAGCATTTTGGAGCTTTCACCTAAATAACTACAGGTGGTGAGATAAGCTGCACAATATAATTGACCTTTCAGTATATTGTTGCACACACACCATCTATTTAGCAAATGCCCTTGTTATCAACAGCAGCCTTTTAAACTCACCTGAGCTAACAGGTATGTGCGCTGGTTACTCTGCTGCGCTTAAAATTTCTTTTTTGGTTTGCTACAATGCCTTTTCTGAAACGTTGTCTCCCTCTGCTGGAACACTGACTTCTTTCAATTAATGCCTGCAGACTATAAAAGAGAACCCAACCCAAAAAGTTTGGTTGATTAGTCTGTGGCATTCTGTTAAACTGTTGCTTATGGCGGTCTCTGTGAGCTTCTCAGCGACATTCAGCCAGCCAGGTATCCTGCCTGCAGTAGATGGAATGTGGCAATGGAACGCTGGCTGCGCGTGTCATAATAGGCTCTGAGCCTTTATATACCTGCGCACAGCAGCAGCCACCTTCAGTCTGCTGCTGGACAGCCAGCAGCAGCAGGAGAGGTAAGTAATCAGCAGCCCTCCTGCTAAGGGTAGACAGCTGCTCGTTCCACCCCACCCCCCGCCTTAATTGGTTCTCCTCCCTTCCAACGGTGTTGAGGCGGGTGGGAACAGCAGGGGGTGAGGGTGCTGTGTTTAAAGAGGTGGAGTTATGCAGATCTAAAACGCGTGGATTGCAGCAGCAGCAAGCCGAAAAGTGCAGGCATGTAAGGGATCTAGAGGTTGACAACATGTCTTCTTAACGGGAGTCTAGGAGCTCATCTCCACAAATGGACTCTTCAGGATCCTTGGGTGGCTCCGTAGTTCGAAACCAATTCTGGTTATCGCTTCTCGGCCTTTTGGCTAAGATCAAGTGTAGTATCATTTGAAAAGGCAGTTTTGTCCTTGGGCTGCCCTAGTAAATTGATGCATATTACACACTGGTTTGGTGCACTTGTTAGTACGCCAGGTGGCTCATAGAGTTATCTGATGGAAAACATGGCCCTCCAGGATCGAAGTCACTAGTCTGGGTAAGTGTGAGGGCTTTGGAGCAATGTGCCCCAGGAGTAGGCGCCCTGGTGGGAGTCCAAGCTTACTGGGACTGGGAACCCCAGAAAGACTTGGCTTCGTAGCACGCCGCACCTTTGCCAATCATACTTTCTGAGCAACCCCCCCTATTCATGGCCTCCGGGCTAGGAAGGGGAATTTTTATAAACCCGGTCGGAGGTCCGGTCAGCTTTGGGCTGAGAAACCAACACAGGCTCCAGCTCCACTAGGGTGGCAGCCTAGATGGAAGCTGGGAGCACGAAAACGGCTCTTCTCCGGCTTCGGCTAGGGAGAGCATCGGAGATCCCTGACCCTCGCTGTGGCCTTCTGGCTCGGAGGGATGGGGATGGTTTATTGGGGACCCTCTCCTCCGGGAAGGGTCCACATGAATCCTCGCCTCGTGCGCTGTTTTGGTGTGACTTCGGTCACATTTTTCAGTGCCTTGGATGCAGCTTCAATCAAAAAATCTGTTCTTATCAGTTTAATATCTGATACGTCCCCTATCTGGGGACCATATATTAAATGGATTTTTAGAACAGGGAGATGGAAAAAGAGCTTGCTCTGTCCACTCCACGCATTGACCTGGTATTGCTGTATCTCCAGGACCGGTGCACCCCTTCTTTAATGCAGTTTCTAAAATCAGAAAGTATTGAATTCAATGTTTTTTGTTCATTTTGCTTGTTTGTCGGATTTTGGGATGGACTCTTTGGCTTTGCTTTTCTTCTCCTCATTGGATTTTTCATGTTCAAAGTTGCAGAAGCCAGATGACAAGCTCATTTTGGTTCAACTTCAGCAACTGTGCATTGCATTGCCATGTAATGTAACACAATGCTATGTTTCTAGCTCTCCCTCTTTACTTCCTTTTGGATAAACAGACATATTAGGCAAGCATTTTGGAGCTTTCACCTAAATAACTACAGGTGGTGAGATAAGCTCCACAATATAATTGACCTTTCAGTATATTGTTGCACACACACCATCTATTTAGCAAATGCCCTTGTTATCAACAGCAGCCTTTTAAACTCACCTGAGCTAACAGGTATGTGCGCTGGTTACTCTGCTGCACTTAAAATTTCTTTTTTGGTTTGCTACAATGCCTTTTCTGAAACGTTGTATCCCTCTGCTGGAACACTGACTTCTTTCAATTAATGCCTGCAGACTATAAAAGAGAACCCAACCCAAAAAGTTTGGTTGATTAGTCTGTGGCATTCTGTTAAATTGTTGCTTATGGCGGTCTCTGTGAGCTTCTCAGCGACATTCAGCCAGCCAGGTATCCTGCCTGCAGTAGATGGAATGTGGCAATGGAACGCTGGCTGCGCGTGTCATAATAGGCTCTGAGCCTTTATATACCTGCGCACAGCAGCAGCCACCTTCAGTCTGCTGCTGGACAGCCAGCAGCAGCAGGAGAGGTAAGTAATCAGCAGCCCTCCTGCTAAGGGTAGACAGCTGCTCGTTCCACCCCACCCCCTGCCTTAATTGGTTCTCCTCCCTTCCAACGGTGTTGAGGCGGGTGGGAACAGCAGGGGGTGAGGGTGCTGTGTTTAAAGAGGTGGAGTTATGCAGATCTAAAACGCGTGGATTGCAGCAGCAGCAAGCCGAAAAGTGCAGGCATGTAAGGGATCTAGAGGTTGACAACATGTCTTCTTAACGGGAGTCCAGGAGCTCATCTCCACAAATGGACTCTTCAGGATCCTTGGGTGGCTCCGTAGTTCGAAACCAATTCTGGTTATCGCTTCTCGGCCTTTTGGCACGATCTGTAGTGGGTTGTGACATTGGGCTGAAGGTTACTGTGGTGGCAGAACCGATTCTTGGCCTTTGGAGATATCCAGTGCTGCTTTTGGGAATCGGTGCTAAAGCTGCAGTGCCTTTTCTTTACGGAGGACGGTGTGTTGGAGGGAGGACGAACTTCGTGGAGGCTGCGATCCGTGTGTGATATTTTCCTTGGTATCTGGAAAAGAAGAGGAAAATCATGGAGACAAGGAGAAACCCTGGAGGAAGGAAGGAGAATCAAGCAAGCAACCCGAATGATTATTTCTCGGAGGAGCATCCGCTGAAGGACACCATCAGGTTCGTGGTTGCTCCTGACCACCGGCAGGTGAAAGATTCTCAATTTATTTTCAATGTTATTTGTAAGCTCTTGAAGATCGACAAGGAGCATCTTTTTTGCTTTCAATCTTTTTTTTCTCGAGGACTTTATGATGTTACGCTTAATAAAGCCTCGCAGTGTGAAAGTGCCTACGCTCTTTATGAAGTAAATAAAGAGAAGGTAGAGCTGGAGGGGGTGAAAGTAATCCCCTCTTTTCAGTTTTCAATGAAAGTACTGACGATTCATTTGTTTAGTCCATTTATTACAGACTCTGAGGTTGAAAGTTACCTATCAATGTATTGTGACAAAATCATCCCTAAGAGACGCGGGGAAACACAGTTTGGAGTGTGGAACGGGAAACGTGTGTATGTGGTATCATTTAGGAAGAACCCGAATGAGGAGGGGGGCGTGTACAGACCTCCGCCGCAGGTTTATATCAACCATAGCCGCGGTTATTTATTCTTCCCAGGGATGCCACACTACTGCCGTGTGTGTAAAAAATATGGACATCTGGATGCAGAATGTAACAAGTGTTTTAGTTGCATGGGTACTCCTCACCAGATGGATGAGTGCCCTAAAAATAAGAAAAAGGATGTAGAGGAGATGGACACATCGCCTGAAGAACAGCAACAAGAAGCTAAAGACGATGTGGAAGCAGGCATTGCTGCTGAAGAGGAAAAAGGGGAAGAGGAGAAAGAAAGGAGTGAGAAGGAGGAGACAGAAAGAAAGAGAAAAGAGGAAGAGGAGGGACGGGCAATGAAGGAGAAGAAGAAGGAGGAACGGGTTAAAAAATCACAAGAAGAAGAGGAAAGGAAGTTGGAAGAAAGGAAGAGAAAGAAGGAAGAGGAAAAACAGAAGAGGATAGAGGACATAGAAAAAAGGGCCATGGAGATAAAGAAACAGATGGAAAGGAAAAAGAGAGAAGAGCAGAAGAAAGAAGATAAGAAGAAAGAAGATAAGAATGAAAAGAAGAAGATAGAAGAACAGAAGAAAGAAGATCAGAAGAGAGAAGAGAAGAGTCAAATGTTGCAAGAAATTTCTCCACTAAGTAAAGGGAGTAGTTGTGGAAGGGAAAGTGATATTCCAGAAGTAGTGGAGTCCACTCCTACTAATTCCCTGTCGCAGAGCTTACCTTGCGCGCAGGTACAAATGGACTGCACAGAAAAATCTCTAAAAAGAAGTGTGGATAGAAGTGATAATGAAGGAATACCATGTGGTGGGAAAGTAAAGGCATTAGAAGCAACAAGTCTGCTGGGGAGTGTGTCATCTTCGGATGTATCAGATCTGGAGGTAGACCCATCTTCTCCGGCAGTAGAGAATGAGGGCGGAGGGAAGAGCCCTGCACTAAATGTTAGAAGATGATCCGCTCAATGTCCCTGAATGTTCAGGGGTTTAACGACCTATATAAGAGAACTGCTTTATATGATTTTTTAAATAATGAAAATATTGATTTTATCTTTCTACAAGAATGTAATTTGACAAAAAAAATAAGCTATGAATATTTACAGGGTATATGGAAGGGTAACTTATGCTTTTCTGGTGGGAACGAGTCAAAAAGTGATGGTGTGGGGTTTTTATGCTCTAAAGATTGGGAGATTGTAAATTATGAAGAGATATACCCTGGGAGGATTTTAAGAATTGATGTGCAGAAAAATGGGAAGAAAGTGAGGTGTTTTAATGTGTATGCAAATGCAGAAAAAGCCTTGAGATTACATTTGTTTGAACTGTTGCAGCTGTTTTTACCTGGAGTAGATCCATTAGTTTTAGGTGGGGATTTTAATTGTCATTTAAAAAATGTAAAAGATGGGTCAGCTTCATGTCTTAGAAATATTTTAGCAGCTTTTAATCTTAAAGATACATGGGCATTAGATGGACAAAAAAAGGAGCATGAAGTCACTTGGGTGGGGAGAGGTGTTTCATCCAGAATAGATTATATTTTTATATCTCAAGCCCTAACATGCTCAGGTTTTAAAACGCATTCAACACCTTTTTCAGATCATAAAATAATAGAATGTAGTTTTAAAATAGAATCAGATGTGGATAAAAGACCGTCACACTGGAAATTAAATGTATCCCTACTACAAGACGAGGTGGTTATGGAAGGTTTTAAAAAGCTGTATGAAAAACTGAAGCTAAAAAAAACATTTTTTAAATCTATTTTTAATTGGTGGGATTTTGTCAAGAAGGAGGTAAAAATATTTTTTATTAAAGAAGGAAAGAAGAAAGCTGCTGCAAAACGTATTTTTTATAATGATCTTAATGCTAAACTGCAATGTTTTTTTCACCTCGAAAATAACGGATGTGATATGCAGGAGGCGATCCGAACAACAAAAGAAAAGATCCAAAACTGCCTGAAAGAAAAAGGTAAAGAAATTATTTTTAATTCCCGAGTAAAAGTTTTAGACGAGGATGAAAAATGCACAAAATTCTTTTTTAAAAAAATATGTGACAAGAAGGATTATATGAAGGTTTTGGAAGGAGAAACAAGTTTGGAGGGGAAGAAGATGAAAGCAAAAGAATTTTATGATGATTTATTTTCTGTTAAAAACACGGATGTGTCTCTAAAAAAACATTTTTTAGAAGGACTGGAAAAAAATTTTAATGCGGAAGATAAATCTTTTTTAATAGGGAATTTTACTAAAGAGGAAGTTTTTAATACAATTAATACGCTACAAAATAACAAAACGCCGGGAGCAGATGGACTACCTGTTGAATTTTACAAGTGTTTATGGGAGATCATGGGTGAGGATTTTTATGAAGTAATTTTAGAAGCAGAAGCATCTTTTAGTGTCCCAGAGTCGTGGTGGGAGGGTCTTATTGTTTTATTATTTAAGAAAGGAAATAAAGAACTGATTAAAAATTGGAGACCAATAACCCTTTTAAATACGGACTGTAAGGTATATGCAAAGTTACTAGCAAATAGATTAAAAAAGGTAATCGGCTCAGTAATAGAAGTGGATCAGACGTGTGCAGTGCCAAATCGGAGAATCAGCGACTCATTGATTTTAATCAGGGATGTTTTATGGGATGTTTTAGACAGAAAACAAAAGCTTGCTCTAATTACTTTGGATTTTGAAAAAGCGTACGATAGAGTTGCCCATGATTTTTTATTTGCAGTTTTAGAGAAAATGGGATGCCCGGATGTTTTTAGCAAACGTATTAAATCTCTTTACAAATCATGTTTTAGCAAAATATCTATTAATGGTTTTTTATCTGATAATGTAAAAATAAACTGTGGCGTTAAACAGGGGTGTCCCTTATCCCCTATTCTTTTTATTTGTGCAATTGAACCACTTTTAGCAGCTTTTAGGAGAGATAAGGTAATCAATGGTTTTTTTATTCCCGGGAGTTGCAATGAACAAGTTAAAGTGGTGGCATATATGGATGATGTGACGGTTTTAGTTAAAGACACTAGAAGCATGAACAGAGCCATAAGAACAGTGGATTGGTTTGGGGGCGCATCGGGTTTTAAAATTAACATGGAAAAATCTGGTATTTTAACTGTTGGTGATTTTATTGTAGATTCTGAGTGTAAATTAACAAGAATGAATGAAGTAAAAATTTTAGGTATTTATTTCTCAGAGTCAGGTGGTAATGTAAGAAATTGGGAGTCTCTGCTGGAAAGAGTTAAGAAAAAGATTACTTTCTGGCAGTTGAGAGATCTTACCCTGGAAGGAAAAATTTTAATTATTAGACAGGTTTTACTCCCAATGTTTTTATATGTCTCAACAGTTTTTATCCCCCAAAATAATATCATGAAGAGAGTTATTAAGGTATGTTTTAATTTTTTATGGAGATCCAAGATGGAAAGAGTAAAGAGAGAGGAGATATATAAATCAAAGAAAAAAGGTGGGAAAGGTTTTCCGGATATTAGGTCCTTTTTATATGCAAAGTATGTAGCGAACTGTGTATGCACTTTATTAGGACCAGGCTCTAAGCTAAAGTTGTTTTCTATATATAATTTAGGTTTCTATATTAGAAATTATAAATGGTTGGAGATGTCTCTAAATAGGCCTTATAGGTTTTTACCTCCAGGAAATTATATTGTTTTAGAAAAATTTTTAAGAGATTTTAAACTTAAGATGGTCGAAATAAATGTTCTTAAATGCCATAAAAAAATCCTAAAAATCCTGGAAGAGAGAATAGGTATCAGTCCTGTGGAACATTTTTCATTCAAAATTGTGGAAAGAATCTGGATGAATGTAAATTATAGTGTGTTATCTAATGAACACAGGGATTTACTCTGGTGTATAGTAAAAGACTGCCTGCCAACCCGTGAGTTCCAACACAGGCGTGGGTTGGTAAGATCTGAAGTGTGCCCAAGATCCAGGTGTGGGAATAGTGAAACACCCATGCACATCTTCTGGAATTGTAATTTTGCACAGACAATATGGAGGAAAGTGTGCAATATAGTGAGAGCTGTGAGTACTGTTAATTTTTTGGATTTTAACAGAGTATTTTATGGGATGGGGATAAGAGAGGAGGATTTTAAAATTGTATGGATTATTATTGCATGTGTGAAGGCGGCATTGTGGAAAGCAAGGAACATTTTAGTGTTTAAACATAAGGAAGTAACAGTCGACCAGTGTATTAAATTATGTCTAAGTTATTTGTACATGTATTTCTGGAGGGACAAAATGACGCTTGGCAAGGTGAAAGCAAATGAGAAATGGAAACAATGTAAATGGAATGAACTTACCTTGTAAGCTTTGATTTTTTGAAAACCTGTGGAAAAACAAAAAAAGAAGAACAAAAACAAACAAAAAAAAATAGCCAAAACTATATAATTTTTAAAAAAAAAAAAAGAGGGAAAAAATAAATAAATATATATATATAAAAGAAAAAGAAAATAAAAGATTTGGAGAAGTATTAAAATTGGTAGAATGCACGATGATGGATTTGAGTCTTCTTATCTTTTTGTTGATTCCAAGGCTTTGTAATCTGAGTGTAAAAAAAAAAAAAAAAAAAAAAAAAAAAAAATCTGTTCTTATCAGTTTAATATCTGATACGTCCCCTATCTGGGGACCATATATTAAATGGATTTTTAGAACAGGGAGATGGAAAAAGAGCTTGCTCTGTCCACTCCACGCATTGACCTGGTATTGCAGTATCTCCAGGACCGGTGCACCCCTTCTTTAATGCAGTTTCTAAAATCAGAAAGAATTGAATTCAATGTTTTTTGTTCATTTTGCTTGTTTGTCGAATTTTGGGATGGACTCTTTGGCTTTGCTTTTCTTCTCCTCATTGGATTTTTCATGTTCAAAGTTGCAGAAGCCAGATTACAAGCTCATTTTGGTTCAACTTCAGCAACTGTGCATTGCATTGCCATGTAATGTAATGAAATGCTATCTTTCTAGCTCTCCCTTTTTACTTCCTTTTGGATAAACAGACATATTAGGCAAGCATTTTGGAGCTTTCACCTAAATAACTACAGGTGGTGAGATAAGCTGCACAATATAATTGACCTTTCAGTATATTGTTGCACACACACCATCTATTTAGCAAATGCCCTTGTTATCAACAGCAGCCTTTTAAACTCACCTGAGCTAACAGGTATGTGCGCTGGTTACTCTGCTGCGCTTAAAATTTCTTTTTTGGTTTGCTACAATGCCTTTTCTGAAACGTTGTCTCCCTCTGCTGGAACACTGACTTCTTTCATTTAATGCCTGCAGACTATAAAAGAGAACCCAACCCAAAAAGTTTGGTTGATTAGTCTGTGGCATTCTGTTAAACTGTTGCTTATGGCGGTCTCTGTGAGCTTCTCAGCGACATTCAGCCAGCCAGGTATCCTGCCTGCAGTAGATGGAATGTGGCAATGGAACGCTGGCTGCGCGTGTCATAATAGGCTCTGAGCCTTTATATACCTGTGCACAGCAGCAGCCACCTTCAGTCTGCTGCTGGACAGCCAGCAGCAGCAGCAGCAGCAGGAGAGGTATGTAATCAGCAGCCCTCCTGCTAAGGGTAGACAGCTGCTCGTTCCACCCCACCCCCCGCCTTAATTGGTTCTCCTCCCTTCCAACGGTGTTGAGGCGGGTGGGAACAGCAGGGGGTGAAGGTGCTGTGTTTAAAGAGGTGGAGTTATGCAGATCTAAAACGCGTGGATTGCAGCAGCAGCAAGCCGAAAAGTGCAGGCATGTAAGGGATCTAGAGGTTGACAACATGTCTTCTTAACGGGAGTCCAGGAGCTCATCTCCACAAATGGACTTTTCAGGATCCTTGGGTGGCTCCGTAGTTTGAAACCAATTCTGGTTATCGCTTCTCGGCCTTTTGGCTAAGATCAAGTGTAGTATCTGTTCTTATCAGTTTAATATCTGATACGTCCCCTATCTGGGGACCATATATTAAATGGATTTTTAGAACAGGGAGATGGAAAAAGAGCTTGCTCTGTCCACTCCACGCATTGACCTGGTATTGCAGTATCTCCAGGACCGGTGCACCCCTTCTTTAATGCAGTTTCTAAAATCAGAAAGAATTGAATTCAATGTTTTTTGTTCATTTTGCTTGTTTGTCGGATTTTGGGATGGACTCTTTGGCTTTGCTTTTCTTCTCCTCATTGGATTTTTCATGTTCAAAGTTGCAGAAGCCAGATTACAAGCTCATTTTGGTTCAACTTCAGCAACTGTGCATTGCATTGCCATGTAATGTAATGAAATGCTATCTTTCTAGCTCTCCCTTTTTACTTCCTTTTGGATAAACAGACATATTAGGCAAGCATTTTGGAGCTTTCACCTAAATAACTACAGGTGGTGAGATAAGCTGCACAATATAATTGACCTTTCAGTATATTGTTGCACACACACCATCTATTTAGCAAATGCCCTTGTTATCAACAGCAGCCTTTTAAACTCACCTGAGCTAACAGGTATGTGCGCTGGTTACTCTGCTGCGCTTAAAATTTCTTTTTTGGTTTGCTACAATGCCTTTTCTGAAACGTTGTCTCCCTCTGCTGGAACACTGACTTCTTTCATTTAATGCCTGCAGACTATAAAAGAGAACCCAACCCAAAAAGTTTGGTTGATTAGTCTGTGGCATTCTGTTAAACTGTTGCTTATGGCGGTCTCTGTGAGCTTCTCAGCGACATTCAGCCAGCCAGGTATCCTGCCTGCAGTAGATGGAATGTGGCAATGGAACGCTGGCTGCGCGTGTCATAATAGGCTCTGAGCCTTTATATACCTGTGCACAGCAGCAGCCACCTTCAGTCTGCTGCTGGACAGCCAGCAGCAGCAGCAGCAGCAGGAGAGGTATGTAATCAGCAGCCCTCCTGCTAAGGGTAGACAGCTGCTCGTTCCACCCCACCCCCCGCCTTAATTGGTTCTCCTCCCTTCCAACGGTGTTGAGGCGGGTGGGAACAGCAGGGGGTGAAGGTGCTGTGTTTAAAGAGGTGGAGTTATGCAGATCTAAAACGCGTGGATTGCAGCAGCAGCAAGCCGAAAAGTGCAGGCATGTAAGGGATCTAGAGGTTGACAACATGTCTTCTTAACGGGAGTCCAGGAGCTCATCTCCACAAATGGACTTTTCAGGATCCTTGGGTGGCTCCGTAGTTTGAAACCAATTCTGGTTATCGCTTCTCGGCCTTTTGGCTAAGATCAAGTGTAGTATCTGTTCTTATCAGTTTAATATCTGATACGTCCCCTATCTGGGGACCATATATTAAATGGATTTTTAGAACAGGGAGATGGAAAAAGAGCTTGCTCTGTCCACTCCACGCATTGACCTGGTATTGCAGTATCTCCAGGACCGGTGCACCCCTTCTTTAATGCAGTTTCTAAAATCAGAAAGAATTGAATTCAATGTTTTTTGTTCATTTTGCTTGTTTGTCGGATTTTGGGATGGACTCTTTGGCTTTGCTTTTCTTCTCCTCATTGGATTTTTCATGTTCAAAGTTGCAGAAGCCAGATTACAAGCTCATTTTGGTTCAACTTCAGCAACTGTGCATTGCATTGCCATGTAATGTAATGAAATGCTATCTTTCTAGCTCTCCCTTTTTACTTCCTTTTGGATAAACAGACATATTAGGCAAGCATTTTGGAGCTTTCACCTAAATAACTACATGTGGTGAGATAAGCTGCACAATATAATTGACCTTTCAGTATATTGTTGCACACACACCATCTATTTAGCAAATGCCCTTGTTATCAACAGCAGCCTTTTAAACTCACCTGAGCTAACAGGTATGTGCGCTGGTTACTCTGCTGCGCTTAAAATTTCTTTTTTGGTTTGCTACAATGCCTTTTCTGAAACGTTGTCTCCCTCTGCTGGAACACTGACTTCTTTCATTTAATGCCTGCAGACTATAAAAGAGAACCCAACCCAAAAAGTTTGGTTGATTAGTCTGTGGCATTCTGTTAAACTGTTGCTTATGGCGGTCTCTGTGAGCTTCTCAGCGACATTCAGCCAGCCAGGTATCCTGCCTGCAGTAGATGGAATGTGGCAATGGAACGCTGGCTGCGCGTGTCATAATAGGCTCTGAGCCTTTATATACCTGTGCACAGCAGCAGCCACCTTCAGTCTGCTGCTGGACAGCCAGCAGCAGCAGCAGCAGCAGGAGAGGTATGTAATCAGCAGCCCTCCTGCTAAGGGTAGACAGCTGCTCGTTCCACCCCACCCCCCGCCTTAATTGGTTCTCCTCCCTTCCAACGGTGTTGAGGCGGGTGGGAACAGCAGGGGGTGAAGGTGCTGTGTTTAAAGAGGTGGAGTTATGCAGATCTAAAACGCGTGGATTGCAGCAGCAGCAAGCCGAAAAGTGCAGGCATGTAAGGGATCTAGAGGTTGACAACATGTCTTCTTAACGGGAGTCCAGGAGCTCATCTCCACAAATGGACTTTTCAGGATCCTTGGGTGGCTCCGTAGTTTGAAACCAATTCTGGTTATCGCTTCTCGGCCTTTTGGCTAAGATCAAGTGTAGTATCTGTTCTTATCAGTTTAATATCTGATACGTCCCCTATCTGGGGACCATATATTAAATGGATTTTTAGAACAGGGAGATGGAAAAAGAGCTTGCTCTGTCCACTCCACGCATTGACCTGGTATTGCAGTATCTCCAGGACCGGTGCACCCCTTCTTTAATGCAGTTTCTAAAATCAGAAAGAATTGAATTCAATGTTTTTTGTTCATTTTGCTTGTTTGTCGGATTTTGGGATGGACTCTTTGGCTTTTCTTTTCTTCTCCTCATTGGATTTTTCATGTTCAAAGTTGCAGAAGCCAGATTACAAGCTCATTTTGGTTCAACTTCAGCAACTGTGCATTGCATTGCCATGTAATGTAATGAAATGCTATCTTTCTAGCTCTCCCTTTTTACTTCCTTTTGGATAAACAGACATATTAGGCAAGCATTTTGGAGCTTTCACCTAAATAACTACAGGTGGTGAGATAAGCTGCACAATATAATTGACCTTTCAGTATATTGTTGCACACACACCATCTATTTAGCAAATGCCCTTGTTATCAACAGCAGCCTTTTAAACTCACCTGAGCTAACAGGTATGTGCGCTGGTTACTCTGCTGCGCTTAAAATTTCTTTTTTGGTTTGCTACAATGCCTTTTCTGAAACGTTGTCTCCCTCTGCTGGAACACTGACTTCTTTCATTTAATGCCTGCAGACTATAAAAGAGAACCCAACCCAAAAAGTTTGGTTGATTAGTCTGTGGCATTCTGTTAAACTGTTGCTTATGGCGGTCTCTGTGAGCTTCTCAGCGACATTCAGCCAGCCAGGTATCCTGCCTGCAGTAGATGGAATGTGGCAATGGAACGCTGGCTGCGCGTGTCATAATAGGCTCTGAGCCTTTATATACCTGTGCACAGCAGCAGCCACCTTCAGTCTGCTGCTGGACAGCCAGCAGCAGCAGCAGCAGCAGGAGAGGTATGTAATCAGCAGCCCTCCTGCTAAGGGTAGACAGCTGCTCGTTCCACCCCACCCCCCGCCTTAATTGGTTCTCCTCCCTTCCAACGGTGTTGAGGCGGGTGGGAACAGCAGGGGGTGAAGGTGCTGTGTTTAAAGAGGTGGAGTTATGCAGATCTAAAACGCGTGGATTGCAGCAGCAGCAAGCCGAAAAGTGCAGGCATGTAAGGGATCTAGAGGTTGACAACATGTCTTCTTAACGGGAGTCCAGGAGCTCATCTCCACAAATGGACTTTTCAGGATCCTTGGGTGGCTCCGTAGTTTGAAACCAATTCTGGTTATCGCTTCTCGGCCTTTTGGCTAAGATCAAGTGTAGTATCTGTTCTTATCAGTTTAATATCTGATACGTCCCCTATCTGGGGACCATATATTAAATGGATTTTTAGAACAGGGAGATGGAAAAAGAGCTTGCTCTGTCCACTCCACGCATTGACCTGGTATTGCAGTATCTCCAGGACCGGTGCACCCCTTCTTTAATGCAGTTTCTAAAATCAGAAAGAATTGAATTCAATGTTTTTTGTTCATTTTGCTTGTTTGTCGGATTTTGGGATGGACTCTTTGGCTTTGCTTTTCTTCTCCTCATTGGATTTTTCATGTTCAAAGTTGCAGAAGCCAGATTACAAGCTCATTTTGGTTCAACTTCAGCAACTGTGCATTGCATTGCCATGTAATGTAATGAAATGCTATCTTTCTAGCTCTCCCTTTTTACTTCCTTTTGGATAAACAGACATATTAGGCAAGCATTTTGGAGCTTTCACCTAAATAACTACAGGTGGTGAGATAAGCTGCACAATATAATTGACCTTTCAGTATATTGTTGCACACACACCATCTATTTAGCAAATGCCCTTGTTATCAACAGCAGCCTTTTAAACTCACCTGAGCTAACAGGTATGTGCGCTGGTTACTCTGCTGCGCTTAAAATTTCTTTTTTGGTTTGCTACAATGCCTTTTCTGAAACGTTGTCTCCCTCTGCTGGAACACTGACTTCTTTCATTTAATGCCTGCAGACTATAAAAGAGAACCCAACCCAAAAAGTTTGGTTGATTAGTCTGTGGCATTATGTTAAACTGTTGCTTATGGCGGTCTCTGTGAGCTTCTCAGCGACATTCAGCCAGCCAGGTATCCTGCCTGCAGTAGATGGAATGTGGCAATGGAACGCTGGCTGCGCGTGTCATAATAGGCTCTGAGCCTTTATATACCTGTGCACAGCAGCAGCCACCTTCAGTCTGCTGCTGGACAGCCAGCAGCAGCAGCAGCAGCAGGAGAGGTATGTAATCAGCAGCCCTCCTGCTAAGGGTAGACAGCTGCTCGTTCCACCCCACCCTCCGCCTTAATTGGTTCTCCTCCCTTCCAACGGTGTTGAGGCGGGTGGGAACAGCAGGGGGTGAAGGTGCTGTGTTTAAAGAGGTGGAGTTATGCAGATCTAAAACGCGTGGATTGCAGCAGCAGCAAGCCGAAAAGTGCAGGCATGTAAGGGATCTAGAGGTTGACAACATGTCTTCTTAACGGGAGTCCAGGAGCTCATCTCCACAAATGGACTTTTCAGGATCCTTGGGTGGCTCCGTAGTTTGAAACCAATTCTGGTTATCGCTTCTCGGCCTTTTGGCTAAGATCAAGTGTAGTATCTGTTCTTATCAGTTTAATATCTGATACGTCCCCTATCTGGGGACCATATATTAAATGGATTTTTAGAACAGGGAGATGGAAAAAGAGCTTGCTCTGTCCACTCCACGCATTGACCTGGTATTGCAGTATCTCCAGGACCGGTGCACCCCTTCTTTAATGCAGTTTCTAAAATCAGAAAGAATTGAATTCAATGTTTTTTGTTCATTTTGCTTGTTTGTCGGATTTTGGGATGGACTCTTTGGCTTTGCTTTTCTTCTCCTCATTGGATTTTTCATGTTCAAAGTTGCAGAAGCCAGATTACAAGCTCATTTTGGTTCAACTTCAGCAACTGTGCATTGCATTGCCATGTAATGTAATGAAATGCTATCTTTCTAGCTCTCCCTTTTTACTTCCTTTTGGATAAACAGACATATTAGGCAAGCATTTTGGAGCTTTCACCTAAATAACTACAGGTGGTGAGATAAGCTGCACAATATAATTGACCTTTCAGTATATTGTTGCACACACACCATCTATTTAGCAAATGCCCTTGTTATCAACAGCAGCCTTTTAAACTCACCTGAGCTAACAGGTATGTGCGCTGGTTACTCTGCTGCGCTTAAAATTTCTTTTTTGGTTTGCTACAATGCCTTTTCTGAAACGTTGTCTCCCTCTGCTGGAACACTGACTTCTTTCATTTAATGCCTGCAGACTATAAAAGAGAACCCAACCCAAAAAGTTTGGTTGATTACTCTGTGGCATTCTGTTAAACTGTTGCTTATGGCGGTCTCTGTGAGCTTCTCAGCGACATTCAGCCAGCCAGGTATCCTGCCTGCAGTAGATGGAATGTGGCAATGGAACGCTGGCTGCGCGTGTCATAATAGGCTCTGAGCCTTTATATACCTGTGCACAGCAGCAGCCACCTTCAGTCTGCTGCTGGACAGCCAGCAGCAGCAGCAGCAGCAGGAGAGGTATGTAATCAGCAGCCCTCCTGCTAAGGGTAGACAGCTGCTCGTTCCACCCCACCCCCCGCCTTAATTGGTTCTCCTCCCTTCCAACGGTGTTGAGGCGGGTGGGAACAGCAGGGGGTGAAGGTGCTGTGTTTAAAGAGGTGGAGTTATGCAGATCTAAAACGCGTGGATTGCAGCAGCAGCAAGCCGAAAAGTGCAGGCATGTAAGGGATCTAGAGGTTGACAACATGTCTTCTTAACGGGAGTCCAGGAGCTCATCTCCACAAATGGACTTTTCAGGATCCTTGGGTGGCTCCGTAGTTTGAAACCAATTCTGGTTATCGCTTCTCGGCCTTTTGGCTAAGATCAAGTGTAGTATCTGTTCTTATCAGTTTAATATCTGATACGTCCCCTATCTGGGGACCATATATTAAATGGATTTTTAGAACAGGGAGATGGAAAAAGAGCTTGCTCTGTCCACTCCACGCATTGACCTGGTATTGCAGTATCTCCAGGACCGGTGCACCCCTTCTTTAATGCAGTTTCTAAAATCAGAAAGAATTGAATTCAATGTTTTTTGTTCATTTTGCTTGTTTGTCGGATTTTGGGATGGACTCTTTGGCTTTGCTTTTCTTCTCCTCATTGGATTTTTCATGTTCAAAGTTGCAGAAGCCAGATTACAAGCTCATTTTGGTTCAACTTCAGCAACTGTGCATTGCATTGCCATGTAATGTAATGAAATGCTATCTTTCTAGCTCTCCCTTTTTACTTCCTTTTGGATAAACAGACATATTAGGCAAGCATTTTGGAGCTTTCACCTAAATAACTACAGGTGGTGAGATAAGCTGCACAATATAATTGACCTTTCAGTATATTGTTGCACACACACCATCTATTTAGCAAATGCCCTTGTTATCAACAGCAGCCTTTTAAACTCACCTGAGCTAACAGATATGTGCGCTGGTTACTCTGCTGCGCTTAAAATTTATTTTTTGGTTTGCTACAATGCCTTTTCTGAAACGTTGTCTCCCTCTGCTGGAACACTGACTTCTTTCATTTAATGCCTGCAGACTATAAAAGAGAACCCAACCCAAAAAGTTTGGTTGATTAGTCTGTGGCATTCTGTTAAACTGTTGCTTATGGCGGTCTCTGTGAGCTTCTCAGCGACATTCAGCCAGCCAGGTATCCTGCCTGCAGTAGATGGAATGTGGCAATGGAACGCTGGCTGCGCGTGTCATAATAGGCTCTGAGCCTTTATATACCTGTGCACAGCAGCAGCCACCTTCAGTCTGCTGCTGGACAGCCAGCAGCAGCAGCAGCAGCAGGAGAGGTATGTAATCAGCAGCCCTCCTGCTAAGGGTAGACAGCTGCTCGTTCCACCCCACCCCCCGCCTTAATTGGTTCTCCTCCCTTCCAACGGTGTTGAGGCGGGTGGGAACAGCAGGGGGTGAAGGTGCTGTGTTTAAAGAGGTGGAGTTATGCAGATCTAAAACGCGTGGATTGCAGCAGCAGCAAGCCGAAAAGTGCAGGCATGTAAGGGATCTAGAGGTTGACAACATGTCTTATTAACGGGAGTCCAGGAGCTCATCTCCACAAATGGACTTTTCAGGATCCTTGGGTGGCTCCGTAGTTTGAAACCAATTCTGGTTATCGCTTCTCGGCCTTTTGGCTAAGATCAAGTGTAGTATCTTTCGAAAAGGCGGTTTTGGATGTTGGCCGCCCTAGTAGATTGATACATTATGCACACTGGGGTTTAGGCGCTTGTTAGTACGCCAGGTGGCTAATATAGTCATCTGGTGGAAAGCATGGCCCCCCAGGATCGACGCCATTGGGCCGGGGAAGATCGAAAGCCCGAAGTGTGAAGTGCCCCAGGAGTGGTGACCCTGGGGTGCCTTAACTCACTGGGATTGGGAACCCCACTTGAGTTTATGGCACATTTGCACAAGCACTTCAAATTTTCTTTCTTCGCACACACCCTTATTCCGGGCCTTCTGGCCTTAGGATGGGGAATTTTTCAATTCCCGGTCGAAGGTCCGGGCAGTATTATACTGTGAAACCTTCACTATTTATTTAATTTCTTTGTCACTGGGTGTCCACTTATTCACGTGTGTCACGTCCTACTAGGATTTTGTCGGGATGCGGTTCCCTTACGGGTTCCTCTCTTGGCAGGTCTAGGGGGGGAGTGTGTGGCCATCAGGTTCCGCTCCCCCCTGAACCCCCCTGGCTCTCCTCTTTCGGGAGGAGAGCGTTGTTGGCTCCCCTCTTCCAGGAGGGGAGCACAGTCTTTGGCTCCCAGTGCTTTGCTCGGGTGAGAACTCGGGCAGGTGCTGGGGGTAAGATTGGGTCGCCTCTGGCTTCGGCTGGAGGTGGCTTTTTGTCCCTGTTCCTCGCTGTGGCCTTTTGGCTCGGAGGGACGGGGAATGGTTTGGGGGACCCTTCTCCTTTTGGAGAGGGTTTCAAGAAGACCAGCATCCTAGTGCACTTTTTTTGTGGCACTTGTCACTTTTTTAAGCGCACTCGGGTTTTGTACACGAATTCGGGCTTTCGAAAAAAAAAAAAAAAAAATCTGTTCTTATCAGTTTAATATCTGATACGTCCCCTATCTGGGGACCATATATTAAATGGATTTTTAGAACAGGGAGATGGAAAAAGAGCTTGCTCTGTCCACTCCACGCATTGACCTGGTATTGCAGTATCTCCAGGACCGGTGCACCCCTTCTTTAATGCAGTTTCTAAAATCAGAAAGAATTGAATTCAATGTTTTTTGTTCATTTTGCTTGTTTGTCGGATTTTGGGATGGACTCTTTGGCTTTGCTTTTCTTCTCCTCATTGGATTTTTCATGTTCAAAGTTGCAGAAGCCAGATTACAAGCTCATTTTGGTTCAACTTCAGCAACTGTGCATTGCATTGCCATGTAATGTAATGAAATGCTATCTTTCTAGCTCTCCCTTTTTACTTCCTTTTGGATAAACAGACATATTAGGCAAGCATTTTGGAGCTTTCACCTAAATAACTACAGGTGGTGAGATAAGCTGCACAATATAATTGACCTTTCAGTATATTGTTGCACACACACCATCTATTTAGCAAATGCCCTTGTTATCAACAGCAGCCTTTTAAACTCACCTGAGCTAACAGGTATGTGCGCTGGTTACTCTGCTGCGCTTAAAATTTCTTTTTTGGTTTGCTACAATGCCTTTTCTGAAACGTTGTCTCCCTCTGCTGGAACACTGACTTCTTTCATTTAATGCCTGCAGACTATAAAAGAGAACCCAACCCAAAAAGTTTGGTTGATTAGTCTGTGGCATTCTGTTAAACTGTTGCTTATGGCGGTCTCTGTGAGCTTCTCAGCGACATTCAGCCAGCCAGGTATCCTGCCTGCAGTAGATGGAATGTGGCAATGGAACGCTGGCTGCGCGTGTCATAATAGGCTCTAAGCCTTTATATACCTGTGCACAGCAGCAGCCACCTTCAGTCTGCTGCTGGACAGCCAGCAGCAGCAGCAGCAGCAGGAGAGGTATGTAATCAGCAGCCCTCCTGCTAAGGGTAGACAGCTGCTCGTTCCACCCCACCCCCCGCCTTAATTGGTTCTCCTCCCTTCCAACGGTGTTGAGGCGGGTGGGAACAGCAGGGGGTGAAGGTGCTGTGTTTAAAGAGGTGGAGTTATGCAGATCTAAAACGCGTGGATTGCAGCAGCAGCAAGCCGAAAAGTGCAGGCATGTAAGGGATCTAGAGGTTGACAACATGTCTTCTTAACGGGAGTCCAGGAGCTCATCTCCACAAATGGACTTTTCAGGATCCTTGGGTGGCTCCGTAGTTTGAAACCAATTCTGGTTATCGCTTCTCGGCCTTTTGGCACGATCTGTAGTGGATCCTGTCATTGGGCTAAAGGTGACATGTGTGGAGGTTGCTGCTCTCGGCCTTTTGGGTTTACCCAATTGCTGCTATTGGGAGTGGTGGACCAAAGCTGGGAATACCCTTTTATCGCTGGTGGACGGTCTTTTCTTTGTGTAGTGGTGGACGGTCGGAGAGGAGGTCGGAATCCAGAGACGTTTGGCGATCCTAGGAGGTGTTTTTCTTCATTTTTTTCCTGGTGTTATCTGTGGAAAGAAGGAAAGAAGAGAATATGGAGTCCAGGAGGAATACTGGAGGTAGGAGGACTGATCAAGGGGGAAATCCCAATGACTATTTTCATGAGGAATACCCGCTTAAGGACACAATTAGGTTTGTGGTGTCTCCTGGTCATAGGCAAGAGAAGGATGCGACTTTTGTCTATGAGAAGATTTGCAGCTTTTTGAAAATTGAAAAAGACGAATATTATTGTTTTCAAAGTTTCTTTTCAAGGGGCTTCCATGACGTTACTTTAATGAGAAGTTCCCAGTGTGAACGGGTATTTTCTCTTTATGAAATTAATAAGGAGAATGCGCTGTTCGAGGGGGTTAAAGTAATCCCCTCGTTTCAATTTTCATTTAGACTCTTGACAGTCCACATGTTCAGCCCTTTCATTTCTGATCAGGAGGTCCTGTGTTTTCTTAGTACTTACTGTGAGAAGGTGATTGAGAAGGGAAGAGGAAAAACGCAATTTGGGGTATGGAATGGGAAAAGAACTTATTTGGTGGCTTTCAAAAAAGATCCTGATGTAGAGGGTGGTGTACTGAGGCCCCCGCCGGTCGTTTTTATAAACCGTAGCCGTGGGTATTTATTTTTTGCGGGGATGCCTGAATATTGTAGAAAATGTCGAATATATGGCCATAATGACAATGGTTGCAAAAAGTGTTCAGAATGTCCAGGAGCTGGACATCAGGAGGAAGATTGCCCTGCAAAGAGGAATCAGAAGGGCGATGAAGAGATGGATACCGTGCCTGGAAGTCAGCAACAAGGAAAAGCTGATGAGGACATGGAAGGAACAAGGAATGAGGAGGAGGATCTGAGGATGGAGAATGAAAGGAAGGAGAAAGAAAAGGTGGAAAAGGAGAAGAAGAAGGCAGAGAGGTTCAAGAAAATGGAAGAGGAATATAAACAGAATAAAGAGGAGAAGAGTCGGGTGGAGACTGAAAAGGAAGTGAGGAAGAGAGAAGAACAGAAGAGAGAAGAAAAGAAGAAAGAAGATGAGAAGAAAGAAGATCAGAAGAAAGAAGAGCAGAAGATAGAAGAGCAGAAGGGAAAGGAACAGAAGAAAGAACAAAAAAAGGAAGAAGAGGGGAAGAGACATTCTGTGTTATTTGAATTGGGTAAAATTATACAGAAAATCCCGCCGGCAAGTAAAGTGGGAATCATGCAGAAAACTTTACCTCTGGTGGAGCCGTTACCTTCTGGGTCTCAGTCCGGTGGTCAGTCGTGTACTCAGGTCCAGATGGACTGTTCGGATAGAGTTCTGAAAAGAAGGGTAGAAGAAGTTGGAGAGGTGAATATACTAGGTGGAGGGAAAGTGAAAGCTATAGAAAAAGTAGATGTAGCAAAGGACATTGTAGTCTCCAGTTCAGATGAGCAGGAGATTCAAGATTTTTCTACTTCAGACGAGGGTGATGGGGCATGCCCTAAGAATGGCAGGCCAGGATGATCCAATTTGCTTCCCTGAATGTTCAGGGGTTAAATAATGAACAAAAAAGAGTTGCTCTATATGATTTTTTAGGATTGGAAAATTTGGACTTTATTTTTTTACAGGAATGTAACCTAAGAAAATCTGTTGATTATGATTTTTTTAAAGAACATTGGTGTGGAAAAGCTATTTTTTCAGGTGGGAATGAAAATAAGAGTGATGGAGTTGGTTTCTTATGTAGTCAACACTGGGACATAGTGGATTATGAGGAGATATACCCGGGTCGAATTCTAAAAGTGGAGATCAAAAAACGTAATCTGATAATTAAATGCTTCTGTGTCTATGCCCATCCTGTTAAAAGCAGAAGGACAGAATTATTTGAAATTTTACAGATGTTTTTAACTGGGTCGGGACCAATAATTGTCAGTGGAGATTTTAATTGTCATCTGAATAGCAAAAAAGACAGCTCCGTTACGGTTTTAAATGGTATTATTTCTGCTAGTAACTTGCAAGATGCATGGGTTGCTTGTGGGAGAAACAAAGATGAAGAAGTAACATGGTCGAGTAATCGTGCTAGTTCTAGAATTGACTATTTTTTTATATCTACCCATTTTAAATGTGACTCTTTTAATTCCGAATTAAGCTGCTTCTCTGATCATAAATTAATAAGATGTGTTGTTGATTGTAATAATGTAGAAAACAGGAAATCCACGCATTGGTGTCACGGGTGTGTTGCCACGAAGATCGTCACGAGTACACAGCCTGACTTCTCGCAGCTGACTTGTTGGTGCTTTGTGTTTTCTCGGCAGTGTAGGAGTTAATTCTCTCTCTCTCTGGGCTAGCTGAGGTCCAGCCTCGCCCAGCTGCAATCAATGCTTCTTTAGTGAGACTCCTTTATATTCCTGCAGGTCTGTTTGGGAGGTGTCGGTGAAAGCTTTTCATTCAGACTTGCAGAGCGGATCGTGGTGTTTGGAGTTGCTGAGATAAGTGTATTTGGAAGTGTGTTTTCCCTTTCCTCGCTTTATCATTTATCTCCTTTCCCGTTGGTGTTCCCTCTGTTGTAGTTGTTTAGAAGTTGTATGCAAGGTGGTTTTGGTTTTTCCCTTGTACTGTCTCGTTCGTCTAAATACTGTGTGTGGGCATATTATTTCTGGTTCCCTATTGTTGTGATCGGGGTCCTTCTCAGGACTAGACTACTTAGGTGCAGGGATCCTCAGAAGGTAGGGGTTACGCTGGCGGCCTGGACCTCTGTACCTTTAACAGTACCTCCAGGATGAGGGATTAGTCAGGGCCCCAGCTTAGGGTCAGCTTAGGCCCCCTACCTCCAGTATTCTGTGTCAGTGTGACATTTTCACCGACCATCTTAGTTTTTCTCCAGCTACCATGGATCCAGTAGCCGGTCTAGCTCGGCAGTTGCAGAGTTTGTCCATGGGGCTGGCGGACGTTAGGTCCAAGGTTTTGCATCCTCTGGAGCAAGCCGGACCAGAACCTAAAGTTGCTCTCCCTGACAGGTTCACTGGGGGGCGGGACAAGTTTTTTGTTTTCCGGGAGGCATGCAAATTGTACTTTCGGCTGCGGCCTCGGTCATCGGGCAGTGAAGAACAAAGGGTGGGAATTGTCATCTCGCTCCTACAAGGGGACCCACAATCTTGGGCGTTCTCTCTTCCCCCAAGCTCCCCGGTTCTCCAGTCAGTGGATAGGTTTTTCGCTGCTCTGGGACTCGTATATGATGACCCAGATCGGATCTCCCTTGCTGAGTCTAAGTTACGTAGGATTCAGCAGGGAGATCGTCCGGCGGAGGAATTCTGTTCGGAGTTCCGTAGGTGGGCCACGGACACCCAGTGGAATGACCCGGCTCTTAGGAGCCAGTTTTGTCATGGTTTATCCGACAAATTACAGGATGTGTTGGCACAGTATGACTCTCCCGCGTCACTGGAAGCCGCTATGGCCCTTGCTATTCGCGTTGACAGACGGCTTCGGGAGAGGTGCGGGATAACTCTACCCCCTGTAATGTCTCCACCTCCTACAAGGTCCCCTCATATGGTGGTTCCCCTGGTCAGTCCGGAGGAGCCTATGCAATTAGGAGGGACATCATTTCGGGGAAGGGGACCGGTGGTGCGCCATAAGACAGGAAGGTGTTTTCTCTGCGGGAAAAAGGGACATTTTATTGGGGGGTGTCCATCCCGTCCCTTGCAGAGTAAAGAGTCGTCGAAAAAACTGTTGATCCCAGGTTGTGTGGTGGACGGCAATCTGGGAGTAGGTATTTCGTCCCTAGGTTCGTCTCAGTTTCTCGTACCGGCGGAGGTGGTGGTGGGTACGAGAACTGAGAGGATATCTGTTCTTCTGGATAGTGGGGCCGGGGCTAATCTGGTTGATGCTCGGTTTGCCCGGGTTCAAGGTATGCGATTGAGTGAGTTGGCTAAACCCATCCCCATATTCTCGATCGATGCCAGACCTCTCGGTCAGGGAAGTTTTTTGCAAGCTGTGCATGGCGTAAAACTTCAAGTGGGGGCAATACATAAAGAACTGTTGTCTTGCTACGTGTTGGAGGGTCTTCCCACTCCTATAGTGTTGGGCCTTCCTTGGTTAGCTAAGCATAACCCGGTTATTAATTGGCAAACCAGAGAGATAAGCCAATGGAGTAAATTCTGTAATAAAAACTGCATGAACACGGTCATCGGTGCGGTTACTCCTTGGGTCTTACCTCCATTTCTGGCAGACTTTGAGGATGTATTCTCGGAGAATGGGTGTCAGGAACTACCTCCTCATCGCGTGTATGACTGTTCTGTAAAACTGCTCCCTGAGGCCAAGTTACCTAAAGTTAGGTTGTATAACCTTTCTGGTCCTGAGAGGCAGGCCATGAAGGATTATATTTCTGAAAGTCTGGCTAAGGGGCATATTAGACCTTCATCTTCTCCGGTGGCCGCGGGGTTCTTCTTTGTTAAGAAGAAAGATGGAGGCCTACGCCCTTGCCTGGATTTCCGTGAACTTAATCGGATTACGGTCCGAGATCCGTATCCGCTCCCACTTATTCCCGATCTCTTTAATCAGATCGTGGGCGCCAAATGGTTCTCTAAGTTGGATCTCAGGGGGGCGTACAATCTGATTAGGATGAAGGAGGGGGATGAGTGGAAGACGGCTTTTAACACTCCGGAGGGGCATTATGAGAACCTTGTCATGCCATTCGGTCTGACTAATGCCCCGGCGGTGTTTCAACACTTTGTTAATGATATTTTTCGCCACCTGGTGGGACAGTTTGTTGTCATATATCTGGATGATATCTTAATTTACTCGCCGGATCTGGTGTCTCATCAGGAGCACGTTAGACAGGTGTTACAGATCTTGCGGGATAATAAACTGTATGCCAAGTGGGAAAAGTGTGTGTTCGCCGTACAGGAACTCCAGTTTTTAGGCTTCCTGGTTTCAGCGTCCGGTTTTCGTATGGACCCTGGGAAAGTGCGGGCAGTTCTTGAGTGGGATCGGCCGGAGAATCTTAAGGCACTACAACGTTTCCTGGGGTTTGCTAACTATTACTGGAAGTTCATTCGTAATTTCTCGTCCATGGTTAAGCCTCTCACAGACATGACTAAAAAGGGGACGGATTTTTCTAGGTGGTCTGACAAGGCTTGTCAAGCATTCTCCTCCTTGAAAAAATGTTTTGCCTCGGCACCCATACTCATTCAACCTGATGCGTCTCAGCCATTCTTTGTAGAGGTAGACGCTTCCGAGGTAGGGGTGGGAGCAGTATTGTCACAGGGTTCGTCCCCTGGTAAGTGGCATCCGTGCGCCTTTTTCTCTAAAAAATTGTCGTCCGCTGAGAGGAATTACGATGTCGGCAATAGGGAACTCTTGGCCATTAAGTTAGCTTTTGAGGAGTGGCGCCATTTTTTGGAGGGGGCAGTTCATCCGGTCACCGTCATCACCGATCACAAGAACCTGCTATATCTGGAGTCCGCTAAACGTCTGAATCCCAGACAAGCTAGGTGGTCATTGTTTTTTACCAGGTTTAATTTCGTCGTTACATATCGTCCTGGGTCTAAAAATGTAAAGGCGGATGCCTTATCTCGTAGTTTCCCTGGGGCCGGGAATACGGACGACCCGATTCCTATTCTTCAGGAGGGGGTGGTGGTTTCGGCAGTATGCTCTGAGCTGGAGGAGGAGATATTGGAGGCTCAGGGAGACGCCCCTGTTGGACCTCCGGGGAGACTGTTCGTTCCAGATCAGTTGCGACAAAAGGTGATCGAGGCACACCATAACTCAGTTTTTGCAGGACACCCGGGGAGTAAAGCAACTGTGGATCTCCTCTCGCGTCGGTTTTGGTGGCCTAACTTACATAAAGAGGTGGTAACTTTTGTCGCGTCCTGTGGGGTTTGTGCGCGCTCTAAGACCTCACATACCCGTCCGTCTGGGGCCCTCTTACCTTTGAAGATCCCGGAGCGTCCTTGGACTCATCTGTCTATGGACTTTATTACTGACCTCCCTCCGTCTTCGGGTAAAACGGTCATACTCGTTGTAGTGGACAGGTTCAGCAAGATGGCACATTTTATCGCTCTTCCGGCTCTCCCTAATGCTAAAACTCTTGCGCAGGTGTTCATTGGGGAGATTGTGAGGCTTCACGGGGTACCCTCCGAGGTGGTGTCTGATCGGGGGTCTCAGTTTGTGTCCAAGTTCTGGAAGGCGTTTTGTGCACGGCGGGGGATGCATTTGTCATTCTCGTCGGCTTTTCATCCTCAGACCAATGGTCAGACGGAACGTATGAACCAGAGCTTGGAGACATATCTTCGGTGTTTTGTGTCAGAGGACCAGGAGGACTGGGCTTCTTTCCTACCTCTGGCAGAGTTTGCTCTCAATAATAGGCGGAGCGAGTCCACTGGTAAGTCCCCGTTTTTTGGGGCATATGGTTTTCACCCCCAGTTTTGTACTTTCAGTAGGGGGGGCTCTTCGGGGGTTCCGGAGGAGGAACGATTTTCCTCATCTCTCGCTTCAGTATGGAGAGGGGTGCTGAAGAATCTGAATACTATGGGGAACCGATACAAACGTATGGCTGATAGGAGGAGAGTGTCTGGTCCGGACCTAAGTGTGAACGATCAGGTATGGTTGTCTACCAGGAATATTAAACTTAAGGTTCCCTCCTGGAAACTGGGTCCCAGGTTCATCGGGCCGTACAGAATCAGTTCTGTTATTAATCCGGTGGCATTCCGTCTTGACCTCCCCCCTACGTTTAAAATTCACAACGTGTTTCACAGATCATTGCTTAAGAGGTATGTGGCGCCGGTGGTACCGTCACCTTTACCTCCCCCTCCTGTGGTTGTCAATGGTAACTTGGAGTTCCAGGTATCGAGGGTCATTGATTCACGCTTTAATCGCCGGTCCCTTCAGTACTTGGTTCATTGGAAGGGGTATGGTCCTGAGGAGAGGATGTGGGTTCCTGCGTCGGATATTAACGCAGACCGATTAGTTCGGGCCTTCCACACGACTCACCCGGATAAACCTGGCCCTGAGGGTCCAGAGGCCCCTCGTAGAAGGGGGGGTACTGTCACGGGTGTGTTGCCACGAAGATCGTCACGAGTACACAGCCTGACTTCTCGCAGCTGACTTGTTGGTGCTTTGTGTTTTCTCGGCAGTGTAGGAGTTAATTCTCTCTCTCTCTGGGCTAGCTGAGGTCCAGCCTCGCCCAGCTGCAATCAATGCTTCTTTAGTGAGACTCCTTTATATTCCTGCAGGTCTGTTTGGGAGGTGTCGGTGAAAGCTTTTCATTCAGACTTGCAGAGCGGATCGTGGTGTTTGGAGTTGCTGAGATAAGTGTATTTGGAAGTGTGTTTTCCCTTTCCTCGCTTTATCATTTATCTCCTTTCCCGTTGGTGTTCCCTCTGTTGTAGTTGTTTAGAAGTTGTATGCAAGGTGGTTTTGGTTTTTCCCTTGTACTGTCTCGTTCGTCTAAATACTGTGTGTGGGCATATTATTTCTGGTTCCCTATTGTTGTGATCGGGGTCCTTCTCAGGACTAGATTACTTAGGTGCAGGGATCCTCAGAAGGTAGGGGTTACGCTGGCGGCCTGGACCTCTGTCCCTTTAACAGTACCTCCAGGATGAGGGATTAGTCAGGGCCCCAGCTTAGGGTCAGCTTAGGCCCCCTACCTCCAGTATTCTGTGTCAGTGTGACAATTGGAAACTAAACACTTCTCTGTTAGAGGACAAGGAAGTAGTTTTAGAGTTTTGTACATTTTATAAAAAACTGAGATTGAAGAGGAGGAGTTTTAAAGATGTTCTGGAGTGGTGGGATTTTTTTAAAAGAGAAACTAAGGTATTTTTTATTAAAGTGGGTAGAAGAATGGCCAGAGAGAAGAGAGAACAATATCGGTTGTTGAATGCTAGGTTACAATGTTTTTATACTTTCAGGAATAATGGAAATAATTTTGACGAAGAAATTGAGTGTGTTAAAAGTCAAATACAAAAAATTTTACATGAAAAAGGGAAAGAGATTATTTTTAATGCTAGAGTGAGAGTTTTGGAAGAAGATGAGAAATGCTCCAAATTCTTCTTTAAAAAAATTGTTGGGAAAAAAGACTTTATGGAAAATGTGGAAGGTGAAATTGTACTGGAAGGAAAGATTAAGAAGGTGGAGGAATTTTATAGTGATTTATTTTCAGAGAAAAAAAGTGATGGCGTTTTGAGGGATCATTTTTTGAATAACCTAAAGTATGCCTTTTCAGAGGAGGGGAAAGAGGTTTTAATTAGTGATTTTACGATTAATGAATTATGGGAAACAATCAAATCCTTTGCAAATTCTAAAACCCCGGGTATGGACGGTTTGCCTATAGAATTTTATAAGTGTTTTTGGAGTTTTTTAAAAGAAGATTTTTTTGAGTTATTTTATCATGTAATGTGTTCATGTTGTACTCCAGGGTCATGGGCAGAAGGGTTGATAGTGTTACTTTTTAAAAAGGGGGAAAAGAGTCTTATCAAGAATTGGAGACCTATAACTCTTCTTAATGCAGACTACAAAATTTATGCGAAAATACTTGCAAACCGTTTAAAAAAGGTAATATCTATGGTAATTGGAGGGGAGCAATCATGCGCAGTTCCTGGGAGAAAAATTACAGATTCACTTTTATTGATAAGGGACGTGATATGGGATTTTAAAGATAGGGCACAAAAACTAGCATTGATCACATTAGATTTTGAAAAGGCATATGATAGAGTATCACATTGTTTTTTATTTGAAGTTTTAAAGAAAATTGGTTGCCCGGAAGAGTTTATTAATCGTATTAAATGTTTATATGATTTATCTTTTAGTAAAGTGTCTGTTAACGGGTTTTTATCTGGAAGTATTAAGATAACTTGTGGCGTTAAACAGGGCTGCCCTTTGTCTCCTATTTTATTCATATGTGCGATAGAACCTCTTTTAAGTGCTATTAGAAACGATAAGGTGGTGGATGGAGTGTTTCTACCGGGAAATAATAATGTACCTCTTAAGTTTGTGGCATATATGGACGACGTAACAGTATTTGTGAGGAGTATGAGAAGTTTTAACAGAGTTTTAAGGACAGCGGAATGGTTCAGCGGTGCTTCTGGTTTTAAGGTTAACTTTGAAAAATCAGGGGTTTTATCAATTGGTGGTTTTATGATTGATGGGGCTTGTAGGCTTTTAGTGGTTCCAGAGATAAAAATTTTAGGGGTATTCTTTTCATCAAATTGTGGGAATATTAAGAATTGGGAATCACTTTTGGAGCGTGTAAGAAAAAAGATCAGCCTGTGGAAGCTAAGATGCTTGTCGATGGAAGGGAAGATATTAGTGATAAGACAAGTGCTTTTACCCTTGATTTTATATGTTGCCGTTGTTTTTATACCACCGGACTCTGTAATGAAGAAGATTATTAAGGAGTGTTTTAATTTTTTCTGGGGTACAAAGATGGAGAGGGTTAGAAGGGAGGAGTTGTATAAGAAGAAAGAAGATGGAGGGAAGAACTTCCCAGATATTAGAAGGTTTTTATATTGTAAATATCTCTCTTTGTGTTTTAATGTTCTGGTTGGCGAAGAATCGAATCTGAAAGCTATTTTAACATATAACTGCGGTTTTTTTATAAGGAAATATAAATGGTGTGTGATGGATCTGAAGAAACCCCATAGATGGCTACCTCCAGAACATTATATAATTTTGGAAAGAATAATGAGAGAATTTAACTTGATGTGTGGGGGATGTGAAATACTAACAAATCATAGGAAAATTTTAAAGTTTTTGGAGAATAGAAGTTATACATGTACGGTTGACCAATTCTCATCACAATTATCAAAAGAAATTTGGCTACGGGTTAATGTGCCATTTATTGCAAATGAGCAAAAGGATTTATTATGGAACATCATAAAGAAGTGTCTTCCAACTAAAGATTTTAATCATAGGAGAGGGTTGGTGAGGAATTCTCAGTGTCCGAGGCATGGTTGTATAGAGGACGAGACGTGTTTACACATCTTTTGGAATTGCGACTTTGCACAAAGGGTTTGGAGGAAGATAAGTACATTGGTTGGAATTGTAAGTAGTCTTAGGTCTTTTGATTTTAACTTAATATTTTATGGAATTGGTATAAGAAATGTAGACTTTAAAGTGGTTTGGCTAATTGTTTCTGTAGTTAAAATGGCTTTATGGAAATGTAGAAATATTTTATTGTTTAAAAGGACCATGTTATCTGTTAATGATTGTATTAAACTTAGCTTTAGTTATTTATTTATCTACTATTGGAAAGATAGGAAAGATGTAGGTATAGAAGAAGCAGAAAAAATCTGGAGGCAGAAGGAGTGGAATAATATTTTGGATTAATAGTTCGTATTAGTATAAATGTTTCTACTTACCTTTTCTGTGTTTCACGGTGATGATTTCTTGGATTTAGTCTTAATTTCTGTGAAATATGAAAGACATAAATCATTTAATTTCGAAATCTGAGTGAAAAAAAAAAAAAAAAAAAAAAATAAAAAAATCTGTTCTTATCAGTTTAATATCTGATACGTCCCCTATCTGGGGACCATATATTAAATGGATTTTTAGAACAGGGAGATGGAAAAAGAGCTTGCTCTGTCCACTCCACGCATTGACCTGGTATTGCAGTATCTCCAGGACCGGTGCACCCCTTCTTTAATGCAGTTTCTAAAATCAGAAAGAATTGAATTCAATGTTTTTTGTTCATTTTGCTTGTTTGTCGGATTTTGGGATGGACTCTTTGGCTTTGCTTTTCTTCTCCTCATTGGATTTTTCATGTTCAAAGTTGCAGAAGCCAGATTACAAGCTCATTTTGGTTCAACTTCAGCAACTGTGCATTGCATTGCCATGTAATGTAATGAAATGCTATCTTTCTAGCTCTCCCTTTTTACTTCCTTTTGGATAAACAGACATATTAGGCAAGCATTTTGGAGCTTTCACCTAAATAACTACAGGTGGTGAGATAAGCTGCACAATATAATTGACCTTTCAGTATATTGTTGCACACACACCATCTATTTAGCAAATGCCCTTGTTATCAACAGCAGCCTTTTAAACTCACCTGAGCTAACAGGTATGTGCGCTGGTTACTCTGCTGCGCTTAAAATTTATTTTTTGGTTTGCTACAATGCCTTTTCTGAAACGTTGTCTCCCTCTGCTGGAACACTGACTTCTTTCATTTAATGCCTGCAGACTATAAAAGAGAACCCAACCCAAAAAGTTTGGTTGATTAGTCTGTGGCATTCTGTTAAACTGTTGCTTATGGCGGTCTCTGTGAGCTTCTCAGCGACATTCAGCCAGCCAGGTATCCTGCCTGCAGTAGATGGAATGTGGCAATGGAACGCTGGCTGCGCGTGTCATAATAGGCTCTGAGCCTTTATATACCTGTGCACAGCAGCAGCCACCTTCAGTCTGCTGCTGGACAGCCAGCAGCAGCAGCAGCAGCAGGAGAGGTATGTAATCAGCAGCCCTCCTGCTAAGGGTAGACAGCTGCTCGTTCCACCCCACCCCCCGCCTTAATTGGTTCTCCTCCCTTCCAACGGTGTTGAGGCGGGTGGGAACAGCAGGGGGTGAAGGTGCTGTGTTTAAAGAGGTGGAGTTATGCAGATCTAAAACGCGTGGATTGCAGCAGCAGCAAGCCGAAAAGTGCAGGCATGTAAGGGATCTAGAGGTTGACAACATGTCTTCTTAACGGGAGTCCAGGAGCTCATCTCCACAAATGGACTTTTCAGGATCCTTGGGTGGCTCCGTAGTTTGAAACCAATTCTGGTTATCGCTTCTCGGCCTTTTGGCTAAGATCAAGTGTAGTATCTGTTCTTATCAGTTTAATATCTGATACGTCCCCTATCTGGGGACCATATATTAAATGGATTTTTAGAACAGGGAGATGGAAAAAGAGCTTGCTCTGTCCACTCCACGCATTGACCTGGTATTGCAGTATCTCCAGGACCGGTGCACCCCTTCTTTAATGCAGTTTCTAAAATCAGAAAGAATTGAATTCAATGTTTTTTGTTCATTTTGCTTGTTTGTCGGATTTTGGGATGGACTCTTTGGCTTTGCTTTTCTTCTCCTCATTGGATTTTTCATGTTCAAAGTTGCAGAAGCCAGATTACAAGCTCATTTTGGTTCAACTTCAGCAACTGTGCATTGCATTGCCATGTAATGTAATGAAATGCTATCTTTCTAGCTCTCCCTTTTTACTTCCTTTTGGATAAACAGACATATTAGGCAAGCATTTTGGAGCTTTCACCTAAATAACTACAGGTGGTGAGATAAGCTGCACAATATAATTGACCTTTCAGTATATTGTTGCACACACACCATCTATTTAGCAAATGCCCTTGTTATCAACAGCAGCCTTTTAAACTCACCTGAGCTAACAGGTATGTGCGCTGGTTATTCTGCTGCGCTTAAAATTTCTTTTTTGGTTTGCTACAATGCCTTTTCTGAAACGTTGTCTCCCTCTGCTGGAACACTGACTTCTTTCATTTAATGCCTGCAGACTATAAAAGAGAACCCAACCCAAAAAGTTTGGTTGATTAGTCTGTGGCATTCTGTTAAACTGTTGCTTATGGCGGTCTCTGTGAGCTTCTCAGCGACATTCAGCCAGCCAGGTATCCTGCCTGCAGTAGATGGAATGTGGCAATGGAACGCTGGCTGCGCGTGTCATAATAGGCTCTGAGCCTTTATATACCTGTGCACAGCAGCAGCCACCTTCAGTCTGCTGCTGGACAGCCAGCAGCAGCAGCAGCAGCAGGAGAGGTATGTAATCAGCAGCCCTCCTGCTAAGGGTAGACAGCTGCTCGTTCCACCCCACCCCCCGCCTTAATTGGTTCTCCTCCCTTCCAACGGTGTTGAGGCGGGTGGGAACAGCAGGGGGTGAAGGTGCTGTGTTTAAAGAGGTGGAGTTATGCAGATCTAAAACGCGTGGATTGCAGCAGCAGCAAGCCGAAAAGTGCAGGCATGTAAGGGATCTAGAGGTTGACAACATGTCTTCTTAACGGGAGTCCAGGAGCTCATCTCCACAAATGGACTTTTCAGGATCCTTGGGTGGCTCCGTAGTTTGAAACCAATTCTGGTTATCGCTTCTCGGCCTTTTGGCTAAGATCAAGTGTAGTATCTGTTCTTATCAGTTTAATATCTGATACGTCCCCTATCTGGGGACCATATATTAAATGGATTTTTAGAACAGGGAGATGGAAAAAGAGCTTGCTCTGTCCACTCCACGCATTGACCTGGTATTGCAGTATCTCCAGGACCGGTGCACCCCTTCTTTAATGCAGTTTCTAAAATCAGAAAGAATTGAATTCAATGTTTTTTGTTCATTTTGCTTGTTTGTCGGATTTTGGGATGGACTCTTTGGCTTTGCTTTTCTTCTCCTCATTGGATTTTTCATGTTCAAAGTTGCAGAAGCCAGATTACAAGCTCATTTTGGTTCAACTTCAGCAACTGTGCATTGCATTGCCATGTAATGTAATGAAATGCTATCTTTCTAGCTCTCCCTTTTTACTTCCTTTTGGATAAACAGACATATTAGGCAAGCATTTTGGAGCTTTCACCTAAATAAGTACAGGTGGTGAGATAAGCTGCACAATATAATTGACCTTTCAGTATATTGTTGCACACACACCATCTATTTAGCAAATGCCCTTGTTATCAACAGCAGCCTTTTAAACTCACCTGAGCTAACAGGTATGTGCGCTGGTTACTCTGCTGCGCTTAAAATTTCTTTTTTGGTTTGCTACAATGCCTTTTCTGAAACGTTGTCTCCCTCTGCTGGAACACTGACTTCTTTCATTTAATGCCTGCAGACTATAAAAGAGAACCCAACCCAAAAAGTTTGGTTGATTAGTCTGTGGCATTCTGTTAAACTGTTGCTTATGGCGGTCTCTGTGAGCTTCTCAGCGACATTCAGCCAGCCAGGTATCCTGCCTGCAGTAGATGGAATGTGGCAATGGAACGCTGGCTGCGCGTGTCATAATAGGCTCTGAGCCTTTATATACCTGTGCACAGCAGCAGCCACCTTCAGTCTGCTGCTGGACAGCCAGCAGCAGCAGCAGCAGCAGGAGAGGTATGTAATCAGCAGCCCTCCTGCTAAGGGTAGACAGCTGCTCGTTCCACCCCACCCCCCGCCTTAATTGGTTCTCCTCCCTTCCAACGGTGTTGAGGCGGGTGGGAACAGCAGGGGGTGAAGGTGCTGTGTTTAAAGAGGTGGAGTGATGCAGATCTAAAACGCGTGGATTGCAGCAGCAGCAAGCCGAAAAGTGCAGGCATGTAAGGGATCTAGAGGTTGACAACATGTCTTCTTAACGGGAGTCCAGGAGCTCATCTCCACAAATGGACTTTTCAGGATCCTTGGGTGGCTCCGTAGTTTGAAACCAATTCTGGTTATCGCTTCTCGGCCTTTTGGCTAAGACCAAGTGTCTTGTCTGGGGTCCTTGAGTGTTTTCCCTTGGCCTTCCGGCATCGCCATCTTGATGGCTTAAGCCGGTTGCTGCTTTAGGGGGAGAACGAGGAGGAACGAGAGAGTGATCATAATGGGCGTGAAGATACGCTATGCTGGGACCGATGACAATCGGGTTCGCAATGCATTCCGCATTGAAGTTGATGCTGCTGTCAGAGAGCGTTTCAATCTGTCGTATATGGTGCACGAGGTGATCTTCAAAATCCTGGAAGTGACAAGAGAAAACATCGTCTGCCTGCAGGAATCCCGGAAAGAAGGACGGTATGTCTTGGTGTTGCAATCTATGGCGGCTTGCCGGAACCTGTATAAGAAGTTGAGGGAGCAGGAGAAGAATCCAACCTTGCATGGTTTGACTTTTACAGTCTTGTACTCCAAAGGTGATGTTCCCCTAGTCATATTTATGTATAATCCCTTTGTGCATGAACATGACATTGCGACTTTTCTTAAGAGGCATTGTGACTTTGTGAGCAACAGTCACAAAATCATGAACGAGAAGAACTTATGGACTGGCAAATACAGATATTTTGTCAGATTTGGGGAAAGTTCTTCGGAGCCTGGAGGTGTTCATTACCCTCCCCAAAGTTTCTCTATCGGGAGAGATAGGGGTATTCTCTTCTTTCCTGAGGCCCCAGTTTTTTGCAGGAAATGTAAGAAGTACGGACACTTACAAGAGGTTTGTACTGCTGTGCCTGTTTGCTCCAAGTGCAACCAAAGTGGGCATGTTGCTAAGGACTGTACCAATCCAATTGTTTGCAATGCTTGTGGTATGGAGGGGCATGCCTTTAAGGATTGTACTCGTCGTGCGAACGAGGGCAAGGCAAGGGCATACTCTGAGGTGGTCTCGAACTCTCCGAGGCCTAAGAGTGTGGCACCTGAGGCCGCAGTTTCTTCCAGGGTGAAGGTAGTGGAACAGCGTGTGGAGACTGCTCCAGTGAGGGCGTCTGCTCACCTACTGGTGGAGCCCGGGAGAGTGGAAGAGGTTCTGGCAGCTGAGATGGACATTTCTTCCTATCAGGGGGGTTTCATTGACTCCTTTTGTGAAGAACGTGAGGGAGCCTTGGAAATCCCAGGGGACCCAGCTCTCAGTTGGAGCAGTGAAAGTATGGATGAAGAGGGAGCTGGAGGTCAAGGAGACTTCACTGAGACTGGGGTGAGGTCTTCTGAGGACCCGGACCGCGCTAAGAATAAAAGGGCCCGGTTGTCTGAACCATCAAGTAGCCAATGCGTGGCAAGTCCGGTGAGTGAGCGGGATTACCCAGTGGTTTCTCTTTCTCCTGCGTCAACGGCTTACCTGGAGGAGAATTTGGAGTCCACTATCTTTCAGCTAAGTGGGAGTTCGCCGGATGACAAAGGATAAGGAAGGCATGTTTTTTTGCTGAGACTGGTGTTTCTGGTTTTTGAGCCAAAGAATGGTCTCTAAACCAAATTGGGACATTGCGTCCCTTAATGTAAGACTTTTAAAGTCTAGAGTTAGAAGATCTGTGATTCTGGACTTCTTACATAACCATTCTTTTGATATTATGTGTCTACAGGAGTGTGGTATAGAAGAACCCCTGGAAGACACTGATTGGCCATATGGCCAGCATATCTGGTCTGGCTCTAGTGGGAATAAAAATGATGGAGTTGGGATAGTATTAAATAATAGAAATTTTGTTTTTGAATATTATAAGGTAATAGAGGTGGGTCGTTGCATCTCTGCAGTTGTGTGTGGGAGGGGGTGGAAAGTTAAAATTATAAATATTTATGGTCCTACAAAAAAAGAAGACAGGTTAAGTTTATTAGATAAATTATGTTTAGAATTACCTGGTAGGATCCCTGTGATAGTAACAGGTGATTTTAACTGTGTAACTGAGGGGAAAGTTGATGCCTCAGGAAAAAAATTGGCAAACATTATTTCTGATTTTTTCTTTTTTGATGCTGCTGAGGTTTATTTGGGGAAGGCACCACCACCAACCTATAAAGCTGACAGGGGTGGGATAACATCTAGGATTGATAGGATGTTTTTTTCTAAAAATATAATATGTGATGGTTTTTCTCAATTTTCAGTTCCTTTTTCGGACCATGTGTGCCTGAAAGGTGAGTTTAGAGGGGATTTAAGGCGGGTGCATGGGAGAGGTGTGTGGAAATTGAATGTGAGTTTGCTTGAGGATGAGAGAATTGTGAATGATTTTAAGAAAAAATATAGTTGGTGTAAATCTCAAAAGAGTAAGTTTGAAAGTGTGTTGGTGTGGTGGGATTGGATGAAGTATGAAGTGCAAAAGTTTTTTCGTCGATGGGGCTATAAAAAGGCTGCCATGGTTAGGAGTCAATATAAAGATTTAATGATGAGGGTGGAATGGCTGGAGAAAATGAGGATGTGTGGTGTGGATGTGGATGATTTGTTAAGAAGTGCGAGAGAGGATTTGAAGAGGACTTTGGAGAGGAAGGGAAGGGAAATAATTTTTAGGTCAAAGGTGGTCCATCTTGATAAAGATGAAAAGTGTTCAAGATATTTCTTTAAAAAAATAAATGGTAAGAAGGAGGGTATGGAGGAGATTTTTGATGTGGATGGTGTTTGTGTGAGTGGGGAGGATGTAATGAAGGAAGTGGTCACGTTTTATGCTGAGTTGTTTGGCAGGAAGTGGGTGGATGAGAGTTTGAAAGAAGAAGTGCTTAAGACTTTGGATTGTAAGGTGGATAAGGATGGATGTTCTGGTCTATGTGAGGCAGTGATTGAGGAGGAAGTTAAGAAAGCGGTGTTTGGTGCAAGGAAAAATGTGACGCCTGGGAAGGATGGTTTGCCTGTGGAGCTATATGTTATGATGTGGGAAGTGATGGGTATGGATTTAGTGGAAGTGTGTCAGTTTATGTGGGAGAATGGGATGCTTGCGGGTTCAATGAAGGAGGGAGTGGTGGTCTTAATCCATAAGAAAGGGGATAAAAGGTGTTTGAGTAATTGGAGGCCAATTACGCTTCTGAACGCCGATTACAAGATATTCAGTAAAATTTTGGCGTGTCGGATGCGTGTGGTTATAGCTGATGTGATTGGTAAAGATCAAGTGTGTGCAGTGCCTGGTAGATGTATGACAGATAATCTGTGTCTTTTAAGAGATGTGTTGTGGGATTGTAAAGTAAGAAAGCAGAAGTGTATGGTGATGGCTGTTGACTTTGAAATGGCGTTTGATCGCGTGTCTCATGTGTTTCTATTTGAGGTTTTGCGTAGAATGGGTTTTCCGGAGAAATTTGTGCGTGCCGTGAGAGGATTGTATGGGGAGGTGGTGAGTGAATTTCTGGTGAATGGGTTTTTGAGTGAGAAAGTGTGTATTAGGTCTGGTGTGAGGCAAGGTTGTCCCATGTCACCGGTATTATTTGTGTGTGTGATTGAGCCACTGCTGTGTATGATTCGGAAAGAGAAAGTGGTGCGTGGTTTGTTAGTGCCGGGGAGTGGTGGAATGACTGTGAAAGTCTTAGGATATATGGATGATGTAGTAGTGGTGAGTGAGAGTGTGGCCTCTATGGAGAGAGTAAAATTGTTGTTGAATTTTTTTTGTGGCGCGTCAGCGTTTCGTGTGAATTGGAACAAATGCATGTTTAAATGTTTTGGTGACAATAGGATTAAGATGGATGGTGTGGCTGGTGTGGATGGTGCAATTAAAGTGTTGGGAGTTTTTTTTAATGATGATTTGAAAGGTTATGAGAGTTGGGATGAATGTGGTGAGCGGATTGTGCGGAAGATGAATTTTTGGAAGTTACGTTCTTTGTCTTTGGTAGGGAAGGTTCTTATTATTAAGGCTGTTATTCTCCCTATTTTGCTTTATGTTTCTTGTATTTTTCCAGTGCCCTATAGGAAAATTAAAAAAGTGGAGAAACTAATTTTTGTGTTTTTTTGGGGCAGTAGGATGGAAAGACTTAAGAGAGAGATTTTGTTTAAGCAATATTTGTATGGGGGACTGAAGTTTCCGAATATTGAAGTGTTTCTAACATTGCATTTTATTAAGACTACGGTCATTTTGATTGGGAAGAATAATAAAGGGGCATTTATGTGTAAGTATTTGGCTGGATGGATGCTGTATGGTCTGAATTGGGTGAAGCGTGATAAGAATGTGCCTGTTGCTTTTAAGTGTCCTGAGTGGTATGGTTTGATTGAGAAGTTTGTGAGGAAGAATGATTTGTTAGCAGTTGCAATGAAAGACTTTACGTTTGTTAAGAAGGTGATGGGGAAGATGTGTGTGAATGAGTGTGAGAGTAATGTGGTGGGATTGCGTTCTATGGAAGTTGCGCGGGTATGGAAGAAGTTAAGCATTCAAGGTGTGTCGAATAGACAGCGAGATATAGTATGGATGGGCCTTCATAATATTTTGCCAGTGAGGGATTTTCAGAAGAAAAGAGATCTCATAAGATCTGCAGTATGTCCAAGGGATGGTTGTGGAGCGAATGAGACGGTGAGGCACCTTATGTGGGATTGTAATTTTGCGTATGATGTGTGGAAAGGTGTGGGTGGACTGTGTAAAGGGGTTGTTGGTGTGAAGTTTATTGATTGGAGAGTGGCTATGTTTGGTTTTGGTGCTAGTCGTCGTGGCCTAGAAAGGATGATGTGGTTTATTATGGTGTGTGTGCAGGAGAGCTTGTGGGATGTGAGAAATTTGTGTGTGTTTAAAAGAGTAAATTTAACAGTAAATGATTGTATTAGGTTGATCTTAGCAAGACTATATGTAATCTATTTGTGGGATACAAGAGAAGGTGGTGGTGGTGGAACAGATTCTGAAGGTGTGTGGAAATACCTTAAGTGGCAGGATATGGTTAAATACCGTTGATATTTTTTCTGGAAATTTCTCTGGCATAGGATTACTTGTTTGTATTTTTGTTGAATAATACTTTAATAAAGAAACCACAATGATGTTTATGAAGTGGCAGTATAACTTATGAAGAAGTCTGGTTAACTGTTTGCTTATACCTAAACCTGAGTGGTTTTAAAAAGAAAAAAAGAAAAAAAAAAAAAAAAAAAAATCTGTTCTTATCAGTTTAATATCTGATACGTCCCCTATCTGGGGACCATATATTAAATGGATTTTTAGAACAGGGAGATGGAAAAAGAGCTTGCTCTGTCCACTCCACGCATTGACCTGGTATTGCAGTATCTCCAGGACCGGTGCACCCCTTCTTTAATGCAGTTTCTAAAATCAGAAAGAATTGAATTCAATGTTTTTTGTTCATTTTGCTTGTTTGTCGGATTTTGGGATGGACTCTTTGGCTTTGCTTTTCTTCTCCTCATTGGATTTTTCATGTTCAAAGTTGCAGAAGCCAGATTACAAGCTCATTTTGGTTCAACTTCAGCAACTGTGCATTGCATTGCCATGTAATGTAATGAAATGCTATCTTTCTAGCTCTCCCTTTTTACTTCCTTTTGGATAAACAGACATATTAGGCAAGCATTTTGGAGCTTTCACCTAAATAACTACAGGTGGTGAGATAAGCTGCACAATATAATTGACCTTTCAGTATATTGTTGCACACACACCATCTATTTAGCAAATGCCCTTGTTATCAACAGCAGCCTTTTAAACTCACCTGAGCTAACAGGTATGTGCGCTGGTTACTCTGCTGCGCTTAAAATTTCTTTTTTGGTTTGCTACAATGCCTTTTCTGAAACGTTGTCTCCCTCTGCTGGAACACTGACTTCTTTCATTTAATGCCTGCAGACTATAAAAGAGAACCCAACCCAAAAAGTTTGGTTGATTAGTCTGTGGCATTCTGTTAAACTGTTGCTTATGGCGGTCTCTGTGAGCTTCTCAGCGACATTCAGCCAGCCAGGTATCCTGCCTGCAGTAGATGGAATGTGGCAATGGAACGCTGGCTGCGCGTGTCATAATAGGCTCTGAGCCTTTATATACCTGTGCACAGCAGCAGCCACCTTCAGTCTGCTGCTGGACAGCCAGCAGCAGCAGCAGCAGCAGGAGAGGTATGTAATCAGCAGCCCTCCTGCTAAGGGTAGACAGCTGCTCGTTCCACCCCACCCCCCGCCTTAATTGGTTCTCCTCCCTTCCAACGGTGTTGAGGCGGGTGGGAACAGCAGGGGGTGAAGGTGCTGTGTTTAAAGAGGTGGAGTTATGCAGATCTAAAACGCGTGGATTGCAGCAGCAGCAAGCCGAAAAGTGCAGGCATGTAAGGGATCTAGAGGTTGACAACATGTCTTCTTAACGGGAGTCCAGGAGCTCATCTCCACAAATGGACTTTTCAGGATCCTTGGGTGGCTCCGTAGTTTGAAACCAATTCTGGTTATCGCTTCTCGGCCTTTTGGCTAAGATCAAGTGTAGTATCTGTTCTTATCAGTTTAATATCTGATACGTCCCCTATCTGGGGACCATATATTAAATGGATTTTTAGAACAGGGAGATGGAAAAAGAGCTTGCTCTGTCCACTCCACGCATTGACCTGGTATTGCAGTATCTCCAGGACCGGTGCACCCCTTCTTTAATGCAGTTTCTAAAATCAGAAAGAATTGAATTCAATGTTTTTTGTTCATTTTGCTTGTTTGTCGGATTTTGGGATGGACTCTTTGGCTTTGCTTTTCTTCTCCTCATTGGATTTTTCATGTTCAAAGTTGCAGAAGCCAGATTACAAGCTCATTTTGGTTCAACTTCAGCAACTGTGCATTGCATTGCCATGTAATGTAATGAAATGCTATCTTTCTAGCTCTCCCTTTTTACTTCCTTTTGGATAAACAGACATATTAGGCAAGCATTTTGGAGCTTTCACCTAAATAAGTACAGGTGGTGAGATAAGCTGCACAATATAATTGACCTTTCAGTATATTGTTGCACACACACCATCTATTTAGCAAATGCCCTTGTTATCAACAGCAGCCTTTTAAACTCACCTGAGCTAACAGGTATGTGCGCTGGTTACTCTGCTGCGCTTAAAATTTCTTTTTTGGTTTGCTACAATGCCTTTTCTGAAACGTTGTCTCCCTCTGCTGGAACACTGACTTCTTTCATTTAATGCCTGCAGACTATAAAAGAGAACCCAACCCAAAAAGTTTGGTTGATTACTCTGTGGCATTCTGTTAAACTGTTGCTTATGGCGGTCTCTGTGAGCTTCTCAGCGACATTCAGCCAGCCAGGTATCCTGCCTGCAGTAGATGGAATGTGGCAATGGAACGCTGGCTGCGCGTGTCATAATAGGCTCTGAGCCTTTATATACCTGTGCACAGCAGCAGCCACCTTCAGTCTGCTGCTGGACAGCCAGCAGCAGCAGCAGCAGCAGGAGAGGTATGTAATCAGCAGCCCTCCTGCTAAGGGTAGACAGCTGCTCGTTCCACCCCACCCCCCGCCTTAATTGGTTCTCCTCCCTTCCAACGGTGTTGAGGCGGGTGGGAACAGCAGGGGGTGAAGGTGCTGTGTTTAAAGAGGTGGAGTGATGCAGATCTAAAACGCGTGGATTGCAGCAGCAGCAAGCCGAAAAGTGCAGGCATGTAAGGGATCTAGAGGTTGACAACATGTCTTCTTAACGGGAGTCCAGGAGCTCATCTCCACAAATGGACTTTTCAGGATCCTTGGGTGGCTCCGTAGTTTGAAACCAATTCTGGTTATCGCTTCTCGGCCTTTTGGCTAAGACCAAGTGTCTTGTCTGGGGTCCTTGAGTGTTTTCCCTTGGCCTTCCGGCATCGCCATCTTGATGGCTTAAGCCGGTTGCTGCTTTAGGGGGAGAACGAGGAGGAACGAGAGAGTGATCATAATGGGCGTGAAGATACGCTATGCTGGGACCGATGACAATCGGGTTCGCAATGCATTCCGCATTGAAGTTGATGCTGCTGTCAGAGAGCGTTTCAATCTGTCGTATATGGTGCACGAGGTGATCTTCAAAATCCTGGAAGTGACAAGAGAAAACATCGTCTGCCTGCAGGAATCCCGGAAAGAAGGACGGTATGTCTTGGTGTTGCAATCTATGGCGGCTTGCCGGAACCTGTATAAGAAGTTGAGGGAGCAGGAGAAGAATCCAACCTTGCATGGTTTGACTTTTACAGTCTTGTACTCCAAAGGTGATGTTCCCCTAGTCATATTTATGTATAATCCCTTTGTGCATGAACATGACATTGCGACTTTTCTTAAGAGGCATTGTGACTTTGTGAGCAACAGTCACAAAATCATGAACGAGAAGAACTTATGGACTGGCAAATACAGATATTTTGTCAGATTTGGGGAAAGTTCTTCGGAGCCTGGAGGTGTTCATTACCCTCCCCAAAGTTTCTCTATCGGGAGAGATAGGGGTATTCTCTTCTTTCCTGAGGCCCCAGTTTTTTGCAGGAAATGTAAGAAGTACGGACACTTACAAGAGGTTTGTACTGCTGTGCCTGTTTGCTCCAAGTGCAACCAAAGTGGGCATGTTGCTAAGGACTGTACCAATCCAATTGTTTGCAATGCTTGTGGTATGGAGGGGCATGCCTTTAAGGATTGTACTCGTCGTGCGAACGAGGGCAAGGCAAGGGCATACTCTGAGGTGGTCTCGAACTCTCCGAGGCCTAAGAGTGTGGCACCTGAGGCCGCAGTTTCTTCCAGGGTGAAGGTAGTGGAACAGCGTGTGGAGACTGCTCCAGTGAGGGCGTCTGCTGACCTACTGGTGGAGCCCGGGAGAGTGGAAGAGGTTCTGGCAGCTGAGATGGACATTTCTTCCTATCAGGGGGGTTTCATTGACTCCTTTTGTGAAGAACGTGAGGGAGCCTTGGAAATCCCAGGGGACCCAGCTCTCAGTTGGAGCAGTGAAAGTATGGATGAAGAGGGAGCTGGAGGTCAAGGAGACTTCACTGAGACTGGGGTGAGGTCTTCTGAGGACCCGGACCGCGCTAAGAATAAAAGGGCCCGGTTGTCTGAACCATCAAGTAGCCAATGCGTGGCAAGTCCGGTGAGTGAGCGGGATTACCCAGTGGTTTCTCTTTCTCCTGCGTCAACGGCTTACCTGGAGGAGAATTTGGAGTCCACTATCTTTCAGCTAAGTGGGAGTTCGCCGGATGACAAAGGATAAGGAAGGCATGTTTTTTTGCTGAGACTGGTGTTTCTGGTTTTTGAGCCAAAGAATGGTCTCTAAACCAAATTGGGACATTGCGTCCCTTAATGTAAGACTTTTAAAGTCTAGAGTTAGAAGATCTGTGATTCTGGACTTCTTACATAACCATTCTTTTGATATTATGTGTCTACAGGAGTGTGGTATAGAAGAACCCCTGGAAGACACTGATTGGCCATATGGCCAGCATATCTGGTCTGGCTCTAGTGGGAATAAAAATGATGGAGTTGGGATAGTATTAAATAATAGAAATTTTGTTTTTGAATATTATAAGGTAATAGAGGTGGGTCGTTGCATCTCTGCAGTTGTGCGTGGGAGGGGGTGGAAAGTTAAAATTATAAATATTTATGGTCCTACAAAAAAAGAAGACAGGTTAAGTTTATTAGATAAATTATGTTTAGAATTACCTGGTAGGATCCCTGTGATAGTAACAGGTGATTTTAACTGTGTAACTGAGGGGAAAGTTGATGCCTCAGGAAAAAAATTGGCAAACATTATTTCTGATTTTTTCTTTTTTGATGCTGCTGAGGTTTATTTGGGGAAGGCACCACCACCAACCTATAAAGCTGACAGGGGTGGGATAACATCTAGGATTGATAGGATGTTTTTTTCTAAAAATATAATATGTGATGGTTTTTCTCAATTTTCAGTTCCTTTTTCGGACCATGTGTGCCTGAAAGGTGAGTTTAGAGGGGATTTAAGGCGGGTGCATGGGAGAGGTGTGTGGAAATTGAATGTGAGTTTGCTTGAGGATGAGAGAATTGTGAATGATTTTAAGAAAAAATATAGTTGGTGTAAATCTCAAAAGAGTAAGTTTGAAAGTGTGTTGGTGTGGTGGGATTGGATGAAGTATGAAGTGCAAAAGTTTTTTCGTCGATGGGGCTATAAAAAGGCTGCCATGGTTAGGAGTCAATATAAAGATTTAATGATGAGGGTGGAATGGCTGGAGAAAATGAGGATGTGTGGTGTGGATGTGGATGATTTGTTAAGAAGTGCGAGAGAGGATTTGAAGAGGACTTTGGAGAGGAAGGGAAGGGAAATAATTTTTAGGTCAAAGGTGGTCCATCTTGATAAAGATGAAAAGTGTTCAAGATATTTCTTTAAAAAAATAAATGGTAAGAAGGAGGGTATGGAGGAGATTTTTGATGTGGATGGTGTTTGTGTGAGTGGGGAGGATGTAATGAAGGAAGTGGTCACGTTTTATGCTGAGTTGTTTGGCAGGAAGTGGGTGGATGAGAGTTTGAAAGAAGAAGTGCTTAAGACTTTGGATTGTAAGGTGGATAAGGATGGATGTTCTGGTCTATGTGAGGCAGTGATTGAGGAGGAAGTTAAGAAAGCGGTGTTTGGTGCAAGGAAAAATGTGACGCCTGGGAAGGATGGTTTGCCTGTGGAGCTATATGTTATGATGTGGGAAGTGATGGGTATGGATTTAGTGGAAGTGTGTCAGTTTATGTGGGAGAATGGGATGCTTGCGGGTTCAATGAAGGAGGGAGTGGTGGTCTTAATCCATAAGAAAGGGGATAAAAGGTGTTTGAGTAATTGGAGGCCAATTACGCTTCTGAACGCCGATTACAAGATATTCAGTAAAATTTTGGCGTGTCGGATGCGTGTGGTTATAGCTGATGTGATTGGTAAAGATCAAGTGTGTGCAGTGCCTGGTAGATGTATGACAGATAATCTGTGTCTTTTAAGAGATGTGTTGTGGGATTGTAAAGTAAGAAAGCAAAAGTGTATGGTGATGGCTGTTGACTTTGAAATGGCGTTTGATCGCGTGTCTCATGTGTTTCTATTTGAGGTTTTGCGTAGAATGGGTTTTCCGGAGAAATTTGTGCGTGCCGTGAGAGGATTGTATGGGGAGGTGGTGAGTGAATTTCTGGTGAATGGGTTTTTGAGTGAGAAAGTGTGTATTAGGTCTGGTGTGAGGCAAGGTTGTCCCATGTCACCGGTATTATTTGTGTGTGTGATTGAGCCACTGCTGTGTATGATTCGGAAAGAGAAAGTGGTGCGTGGTTTGTTAGTGCCGGGGAGTGGTGGAATGACTGTGAAAGTCTTAGGATATATGGATGATGTAGTAGTGGTGAGTGAGAGTGTGGCCTCTATGGAGAGAGTAAAATTGTTGTTGAATTTTTTTTGTGGCGCGTCAGCGTTTCGTGTGAATTGGAACAAATGCATGTTTAAATGTTTTGGTGACAATAGGATTAAGATGGATGGTGTGGCTGGTGTGGATGGTGCAATTAAAGTGTTGGGAGTTTTTTTTAATGATGATTTGAAAGGTTATGAGAGTTGGGATGAATGTGGTGAGCGGATTGTGCGGAAGATGAATTTTTGGAAGTTACGTTCTTTGTCTTTGGTAGGGAAGGTTCTTATTATTAAGGCTGTTTTTCTCCCTATTTTGCTTTATGTTTCTTGTATTTTTCCAGTGCCCTATAGGAAAATTAAAAAAGTGGAGAAACTAATTTTTGTGTTTTTTTGGGGCAGTAGGATGGAAAGACTTAAGAGAGAGATTTTGTTTAAGCAATATTTGTATGGGGGACTGAAGTTTCCGAATATTGAAGTGTTTCTAACATTGCATTTTATTAAGACTACGGTCATTTTGATTGGGAAGAATAATAAAGGGGCATTTATGTGTAAGTATTTGGCTGGATGGATGCTGTATGGTCTGAATTGGGTGAAGCGTGATAAGAATGTGCCTGTTGCTTTTAAGTGTCCTGAGTGGTATGGTTTGATTGAGAAGTTTGTGAGGAAGAATGATTTGTTAGCAGTTGCAATGAAAGACTTTACGTTTGTTAAGAAGGTGATGGGGAAGATGTGTGTGAATGAGTGTGAGAGTAATGTGGTGGGATTGCGTTCTATGGAAGTTGCGCGGGTATGGAAGAAGTTAAGCATTCAAGGTGTGTCGAATAGACAGCGAGATATAGTATGGATGGGCCTTCATAATATTTTGCCAGTGAGGGATTTTCAGAAGAAAAGAGATCTCATAAGATCTGCAGTATGTCCAAGGGATGGTTGTGGAGCGAATGAGACGGTGAGGCACCTTATGTGGGATTGTAATTTTGCGTATGATGTGTGGAAAGGTGTGGGTGGACTGTGTAAAGGGGTTGTTGGTGTGAAGTTTATTGATTGGAGAGTGGCTATGTTTGGTTTTGGTGCTAGTCGTCGTGGCCTAGAAAGGATGATGTGGTTTATTATGGTGTGTGTGCAGGAGAGCTTGTGGGATGTGAGAAATTTGTGTGTGTTTAAAAGAGTAAATTTAACAGTAAATGATTGTATTAGGTTGATCTTAGCAAGACTATATGTAATCTATTTGTGGGATACAAGAGAAGGTGGTGGTGGTGGAACAGATTCTGAAGGTGTGTGGAAATACCTTAAGTGGCAGGATATGGTTAAATACCGTTGATATTTTTTCTGGAAATTTCTCTGGCATAGGATTACTTGTTTGTATTTTTGTTGAATAATACTTTAATAAAGAAACCACAATGATGTTTATGAAGTGGCAGTATAACTTATGAAGAAGTCTGGTTAACTGTTTGCTTATACCTAAACCTGAGTGGTTTTAAAAAGAAAAAAAAAAAAAAAAAAAAATCTGTTCTTATCAGTTTAATATCTGATACGTCCCCTATCTGGGGACCATATATTAAATGGATTTTTAGAACAGGGAGATGGAAAAAGAGCTTGCTCTGTCCACTCCACGCATTGACCTGGTATTGCAGTATCTCCAGGACCGGTGCACCCCTTCTTTAATGCAGTTTCTAAAATCAGAAAGAATTGAATTCAATGTTTTTTGTTCATTTTGCTTGTTTGTCGGATTTTGGGATGGACTCTTTGGCTTTGCTTTTCTTCTCCTCATTGGATTTTTCATGTTCAAAGTTGCAGAAGCCAGATTACAAGCTCATTTTGGTTCAACTTCAGCAACTGTGCATTGCATTGCCATGTAATGTAATGAAATGCTATCTTTCTAGCTCTCCCTTTTTACTTCCTTTTGGATAAACAGACATATTAGGCAAGCATTTTGGAGCTTTCACCTAAATAAGTACAGGTGGTGAGATAAGCTGCACAATATAATTGACCTTTCAGTATATTGTTGCACACACACCATCTATTTAGCAAATGCCCTTGTTATCAACAGCAGCCTTTTAAACTCACCTGAGCTAACAGGTATGTGCGCTGGTTACTCTGCTGCGCTTAAAATTTCTTTTTTGGTTTGCTACAATGCCTTTTCTGAAACGTTGTCTCCCTCTGCTGGAACACTGACTTCTTTCATTTAATGCCTGCAGACTATAAAAGAGAACCCAACCCAAAAAGTTTGGTTGATTAGTCTGTGGCATTCTGTTAAACTGTTGCTTATGGCGGTCTCTGTGAGCTTCTCAGCGACATTCAGCCAGCCAGGTATCCTGCCTGCAGTAGATGGAATGTGGCAATGGAACGCTGGCTGCGCATGTCATAATAGGCTCTGAGCCTTTATATACCTGTGCACAGCAGCAGCCACCTTCAGTCTGCTGCTGGACAGCCAGCAGCAGCAGCAGCAGCAGGAGAGGTATGTAATCAGCAGCCCTCCTGCTAAGGGTAGACAGCTGCTCGTTCCACCCCACCCCCCGCCTTAATTGGTTCTCCTCCCTTCCAACGGTGTTGAGGCGGGTGGGAACAGCAGGGGGTGAAGGTGCTGTGTTTAAAGAGGTGGAGTTATGCAGATCTAAAACGCGTGGATTGCAGCAGCAGCAAGCCGAAAAGTGCAGGCATGTAAGGGATCTAGAGGTTGACAACATGTCTTCTTAACGGGAGTCCAGGAGCTCATCTCCACAAATGGACTTTTCAGGATCCTTGGGTGGCTCCGTAGTTTGAAACCAATTCTGGTTATCGCTTCTCGGCCTTTTGGCTAAGATCAAGTGTAGTATCTGTTCTTATCACTTTAATATCTGATACGTCCCCTATCTGGGGACCATATATTAAATGGATTTTTAGAACAGGGAGATGGAAAAAGAGCTTGCTCTGTCCACTCCACGCATTGACCTGGTATTGCAGTATCTCCAGGACCGGTGCACCCCTTCTTTAATGCAGTTTCTAAAATCAGAAAGAATTGAATTCAATGTTTTTTGTTCATTTTGCTTGTTTGTCGGATTTTGGGATGGACTCTTTGGCTTTGCTTTTCTTCTCCTCATTGGATTTTTCATGTTCAAAGTTGCAGAAGCCAGATTACAAGCTCATTTTGGTTCAACTTCAGCAACTGTGCATTGCATTGCCATGTAATGTAATGAAATGCTATCTTTCTAGCTCTCCCTTTTTACTTCCTTTTGGATAAACAGACATATTAGGCAAGCATTTTGGAGCTTTCACCTAAATAAGTACAGGTGGTGAGATAAGCTGCACAATATAATTGACCTTTCAGTATATTGTTGCACACACACCATCTATTTAGCAAATGCCCTTGTTATCAACAGCAGCCTTTTAAACTCACCTGAGCTAACAGGTATGTGCGCTGGTTACTCTGCTGCGCTTAAAATTTCTTTTTTGGTTTGCTACAATGCCTTTTCTGAAACGTTGTCTCCCTCTGCTGGAACACTGACTTCTTTCATTTAATGCCTGCAGACTATAAAAGAGAACCCAACCCAAAAAGTTTGGTTGATTAGTCTGTGGCATTCTGTTAAACTGTTGCTTATGGCGGTCTCTGTGAGCTTCTCAGCGACATTCAGCCAGCCAGGTATCCTGCCTGCAGTAGATGGAATGTGGCAATGGAACGCTGGCTGCGCGTGTCATAATAGGCTCTGAGCCTTTATATACCTGTGCACAGCAGCAGCCACCTTCAGTCTGCTGCTGGACAGCCAGCAGCAGCAGCAGCAGCAGCAGGAGAGGTATGTAATCAGCAGCCCTCCTGCTAAGGGTAGACAGCTGCTCGTTCCACCCCACCCCCCGCCTTAATTGGTTCTCCTCCCTTCCAACGGTGTTGAGGCGGGTGGGAACAGCAGGGGGTGAAGGTGCTGTGTTTAAAGAGGTGGAGTTATGCAGATCTAAAACGCGTGGATTGCAGCAGCAGCAAGCCGAAAAGTGCAGGCATGTAAGGGATCTAGAGGTTGACAACATGTCTTCTTAACGGGAGTCCAGGAGCTCATCTCCACAAATGGACTTTTCAGGATCCTTGGGTGGCTCCGTAGTTTGAAACCAATTCTGGTTATCGCTTCTCGGCCTTTTGGCTAAGATCAAGTGTAGTATCTGTTCTTATCAGTTTAATATCTGATACGTCCCCTATCTGGGGACCATATATTAAATGGATTTTTAGAACAGGGAGATGGAAAAAGAGCTTGCTCTGTCCACTCCACGCATTGACCTGGTATTGCAGTATCTCCAGGACCGGTGCACCCCTTCTTTAATGCAGTTTCTAAAATCAGAAAGAATTGAATTCAATGTTTTTTGTTCATTTTGCTTGTTTGTCGGATTTTGGGATGGACTCTTTGGCTTTGCTTTTCTTCTCCTCATTGGATTTTTCATGTTCAAAGTTGCAGAAGCCAGATTACAAGCTCATTTTGGTTCAACTTCAGCAACTGTGCATTGCATTGCCATGTAATGTAATGAAATGCTATCTTTCTAGCTCTCCCTTTTTACTTCCTTTTGGATAAACAGACATATTAGGCAAGCATTTTGGAGCTTTCACCTAAATAACTACAGGTGGTGAGATAAGCTGCACAATATAATTGACCTTTCAGTATATTGTTGCACACACACCATCTATTTAGCAAATGCCCTTGTTATCAACAGCAGCCTTTTAAACTCACCTGAGCTAACAGGTATGTGCGCTGGTTACTCTGCTGCGCTTAAAATTTCTTTTTTGGTTTGCTACAATGCCTTTTCTGAAACGTTGTCTCCCTCTGCTGGAACACTGACTTCTTTCATTTAATGCCTGCAGACTATAAAAGAGAACCCAACCCAAAAAGTTTGGTTGATTAGTCTGTGGCATTCTGTTAAACTGTTGCTTATGGCGGTCTCTGTGAGCTTCTCAGCGACATTCAGCCAGCCAGGTATCCTGCCTGCAGTAGATGGAATGTGGCAATGGAACACTGGCTGCGCGTGTCATAATAGGCTCTGAGCCTTTATATACCTGTGCACAGCAGCAGCCAACTTCAGTCTGCTGCTGGACAGCCAGCAGCAGCAGCAGCAGCAGGAGAGGTATGTAATCAGCAGCCCTCCTGCTAAGGGTAGACAGCTGCTCGTTCCACCCCACCCCCCGCCTTAATTGGTTCTCCTCCCTTCCAACGGTGTTGAGGCGGGTGGGAACAGCAGGGGGTGAAGGTGCTGTGTTTAAAGAGGTGGAGTTATGCAGATCTAAAACGCGTGGATTGCAGCAGCAGCAAGCCGAAAAGTGCAGGCATGTAAGGGATCTAGAGGTTGACAACATGTCTTCTTAACGGGAGTCCAGGAGCTCATCTCCACAAATGGACTTTTCAGGATCCTTGGGTGGCTCCGTAGTTTGAAACCAATTCTGGTTAGCGCTTCTCGGCCTTTTGGCACGATCTATCAGGTTTACCTGTGTGGTCTTGCCTGTGAGGTGCTCTTGGTACCCTTTCTCTCGGCCTGGGGGGATCGTTCCTCTTCGGAGGGACTTAACCCCCCTGCTGCTATTGGGAGGAAGGATTAGTCCGGGAGCAACGGGAAGGGATCCCATGAAGGCTTGCGCCTTTCAGAGAGAAGAGTCGGTACGTTCCTGAGTGAAGGATGCCGGCAACGCTCACATATTCATCGGGTGATGCCCGGATGCGGAACACCGTGAGGATTGAAGTTGGAGCAGGATCGAGGACGGAGAAGAACTTGGACTACATCTGCCATAGGATTCTGCTTGGAGTTCTGGAGTTTCGGCGGGAAGACATATTCTGCTTCCAGGACAATGAGTACAAGGGGACTTACACCATCACCTTCAAGAGCCAGGGATGCTGTCACCAACTCGTACAAAAGGTAAATGAGAAAAACTACTTAGATGAATTGGATGGACTAACCTTTTGTCTCTTGTATGCCTATGACGAGATCCCTATCGTGGTGCATTTCCCGAACCCCTTTGTGGAGGCTGCAGACATCTCGACCTACCTTATCCGTTATTGTGATAATCTGAGATACCTGGGCACTGTGAAGAACGCGGTAGGCTTCTGGTGCGGCAAGAGGAGGTACATGGCCCGTCTAAAGAGGGACCCAAGCGGAGTGGGAGGAATGCTACACCCTCCCTCAACATTTGTGATCGGTAAGAGCAGAGGCTACTTATTTTACCCTGGAATGCCGGTATGTTGCAGGAACTGTGGACAAATGGGTCATACCCAAACGTCCTGCACGGGCAGGAAAGTAGACCGCTGCAATAATTGCAGCTGTTACGGACATTTAATGAAGGACTGTCCCGCTGGGAGGAAATGCAATCTTTGTGGTGAGGCGGGGCACATGTTCCGAGGATGCCCCAACAGGACCAGGACCAGGACTTACGCAGAAGCTGCATCTTCTGCAGCTGAGCCGATGCGCCCGCCGGTCTTCACTGGCGGGCCGGCGTCGGAGGGCGGTTCGAAGGGCGAGAAGGCTGGGATGGAGCAGGGAGCCGGAGGCCCCACTGGGGCGGCCCCTGCATCGAAGTCCCTTAACGATGGGCGGACCTCGCATGGACCGGAGCGGAGGGGTCCTCCTTCTGGGAGGGTATCCTCCGTGTCGATGGTTCCCGATACCGATCCTGTTGGGCTGGAGGGTGGTGCCCCTGTGCGGTTGGCTACAGGGGACCACGCAGCGATGGCCTCAGGATCTTCCAGGGCGATTAGCCAGCCAGATGAGGGGGCTTTGCTTCTAGGTGACGAACATCAGGGAATCTGTGTTGGTGATCTTATCCTGATGGACCAGTCTCTCCCCCTGGAGGAGGTGGAGGAAGAGGAGGACTGCACCAGTGACCTAGTGGAGTCTGCCCCGAAAAAGAGACGGAATGTCGAAGCCCCAGCGTCTCCTGGAATGTGGCTGGGAACCGTGACCTACGAGGGGGCAACCGCCGGCTCACAGAATATCGAGTCATTTGGGTCCTCTAGCCCGGATGTCCTGGAGCAATTTGGCATACAGGGCTTTGAGTCAGGTGTCCTCATGGAAGATCCACCACCCTGACCTATGAATGCCCACATTAAGACTTGTCTCACTGAATGTGAGGTCATTAAAGAGCCCAGTTCGTAGGGCTGCTCTATTTAAGTACTTAGAAACCACTGACTTTGACATATGTTTATTACAGGAATGCGGGATACAACATGCACTAAATTATAATGACATCAAGACAGATTCGAGACTGGGGCCCTCCATCTGGTCTGGCTCCAATGACAACAAGTCAGCGGGGGTGGGCTTCCTCTGTCGTGGGAGAAATATTGCTATAAATACTGTCACAGAAATAGTACCAGGCAGAGTGGTTTTAGTGCATTTTAAATTTAATGGTTTTACCCTACGTGTAATGAATGTTTATGCTTCCCCTGATAAGCAAGAGAGAATTAATTTATTTGGGATATTGCCATTGTACTGTACTGGGTCATCTCCCCTGATCGTAGGAGGTGATTTTAATTGTCTTTGTGCTAGTGAACAACGAGCGGGGGGTGACCCTTTACGCAAATTGGATAAGTCATGTCATCTATTGAAAGATTTTATAACTGATTTTAAATTATGCGATGCGTGGAGGTCACTCCTGCCGACGGACCCTGGTTATACGTGGTCCGGAAGAGGGGTGTCCTCCAGGATCGATTTTATTTTCCTATCAGATGATTTTAACCCTGTAAAATGTGTTTTAACATCAAATATATTTTCTGACCATAAGGGCTTGGAGGTGCACCTAGAATACCGGGATGAACAGAGGGTCAACAGGGGCCTCTGGCGTCTAAGTACTTACCTGCTGGAGGACCCTCTGATTCGACAAGACTTTGGTAAAGCCTATCAAGCCTGGCGGCGACAAAAACCTTCTGATGCCCCTATGGTAACCTGGTGGGAAAATTTGAAAAAAAAAGTCAGAATGTTTTTTATAAAAGCAGGGAGACGTAAAGCTAGAGAGAAAAAAAGATGTTTTAGTGATCTTAACACCAAACTACAAACACTTTTTAAATTCAAAGAGCTAGGGGTGGAGGTGGGAGATGATATTGCTGGCCTAAAAACTGAAATTCAGAACTGCATAGACACAAAGGGGAAAGAGATTATTTTTAACTCTAGAGTGCAGCACTTGGAGGAGGGGGAGAAGTGCTCTCGCTTCTTCTTCAAAAAAGTCATGGATAAAAGAGAAGTGATCACAAATCTAGAGGGTGAAACATCTATGCAGGGAATGTTGAATGCTACTTTTAACTTTTATAAGCATCTTTTTAGTAAAAAGTGTATAGATGAGTCCTTTTTATCTGATGCTCTTAATGATCTCGATTTTAAGTTAAATTTTACAGACCAGGAGTTTTTAGAACGCGATATTGTTTTAGAGGAATTATTTTATGTTTTTAAAAGTTTCTCTAAGGGCAAAGCACCTGGGTGTGATGGACTACCTGTAGAGTTTTATCTTACTTTTTGGGACATTTTAAAAGAGGACCTTTTTATGCTTTTTAAAGAAGTTTTTATTTGTGAACAGTTGCCATTTTCGTGGAGGAGAGGAGTGGTGTCTTTGATATATAAAAAAGGTGATCGCAGTGCTCTAGCGAATTGGAGACCCATAACTCTCCTAAACGACGATTACAAGGTACTTGCTAAGGTGGTTGCAAACCGGCTCAGGAATGTCATTGCCAAACTAATCCAGCCTGAGCAGGTTTGTAGTGTACCAGGCAGAAGTATTTCAGAGGTTTTAAACGTATTAAGGGATGTAATTTGGTATTCCAGAGACCGGGGTCAAAATGTAGCTCTTTTAGCCCTAGATTTTGAAAAAGCTTTCGATAGAGTCTCTCATAGATTTCTTTTTAGAGTTTTAAAAAGAATGGGTATCCCTAATATGCTTTTAAATTGTATTAAGATTTTATATAAAAATTGTTTTAGTCAAATTTCTCTTAATGGCTTTTTAATAGATGGAGTTCCCCTTGAGTCCGGAGTGAAGCAGGGATGCCCCTTGTCGCCCATCCTGTTCATCTGCGCCATGGAGCCCCTGCTGAGCGCAATAAGGAAAGACAAAGTGATTAGAGGGGTTCCTGTTCCTGGCGGAGGTGGCAGTGATGTGAGAGTCTTTGGCTACATGGATGACGTGACGGTTGTGTGCGTGGACCCTGCTTCCCTCCGGAGGGCGGTGTTGCGCATTGAATTTTTTTCCCAGGCATCCGGGTTTAAACTTAATTTAAATAAATCTGAATGTCTGACTTTGGGATCCTGGGACACCGCCCAACTCCCGCAGCTCACTATAAAACGAGACAATGTAAAAATTCTTGGAGTTGTTTTTAACGAGGAGAATGTGGGAACTCAAAGCTGGGAGAATGTCATAGAAAAAATGTCAAAGAAAATATCATTTTGGGGTTTGAGGTCCCTAACAATGGAGGGGAAAATTTTAATTATAAAATCAGTGTTGTTACCCCTCATACTGTATATAGCTATGGTGTACCCCCCCTCTGATGTTTTAATTAAAAAAATGACTAGGATGATCTTTATGTTTTTATGGAACTCCAAAATGGAAAAATTAAGGCGAGAAATAATGAGGAAGAATAAAATGAACGGCGGAAGGGATGTCCCCGATTTACATATTTATTTGCATTTAAATTATTTCTGCTTTTGTTTCAAACATTTTAATGGTAATAGTGCGCTAAGTTATTTTTTAAAATATACTTGTGGGATGATTTTTAAAAGATGGTTTAAGTTGTCGTTGAATTCCCCTGTTTTACTATGCCCCCCCAAACACCAAGCAATCTTAGAAAAGACTGTTCAATTTTATAGCCTTGGTGATTTTAAAATGGACATTTTTAAAGACCGCAAGAAGCTTTTATCTTTTCTGAGGAGGAATGAAGATGTGACCCCCATAGTAAATTTCTCAGAAGAGAGGTCGAAGCAAGTTTGGAAGAATGTCTTCGGAAAATTTTTAGCAAATGGACATAAGGACATCGCATGGATGGTGGTCCACCAGTGCCTCCCCACCAGAGAGTTTCAACACAGGAGAGGCCTGGTGGCCAGAGCCAAATGCCCCAGAGACTCATGTGTTAATGACGAAACCACCTTGCACCTTATGTGGAATTGCCCGTTTGCACAGGAACTTTGGCACAAAGTTGGGATTCTTTTAAAATGGACTTGCGGTTTAAGAGATTTTAACCATGAATATGTTTTATATGGCCTTTTTAAATGTCCGACCCCTCAACAGTATTGTATATGTTGGTGTATGATTAACTGTTTTAAAGACGCCCTTTGGAAGGCACGCAATATTTTACTTTTTAAACGTGATGCTATTTCTGTGAAGGATTGTCTTAAAATTGCTTTTAGTCAGATGTATATTTATTACTTGAGGGATGTCAAATGTATTGGGAGGAGGGATGCTAATCGTATATGGGGTTTTTATGGGTGGAATTCTGTGTTTTATTAATGTATTTGTGTTGCTGTTTTTGATTGTAAACCATCTTTTACGCACATAATAAAATATGTTGAAACCTGATCTGTTCTTATCAGTTTAATATCTGATACGTCCCCTATCTGGGGACCATATATTAAATGGATTTTTAGAACAGGGAGATGGAAAAAGAGCTTGCTCTGTCCACTCCACGCATTGACCTGGTATTGCAGTATCTCCAGGACCGGTGCACCCCTTCTTTAATGCAGTTTCTAAAATCAGAAAGAATTGAATTCAATGTTTTTTGTTCATTTTGCTTGTTTGTCGGATTTTGGGATGGACTCTTTGGCTTTGCTTTTCTTCTCCTCATTGGATTTTTCATGTTCAAAGTTGCAGAAGCCAGATTACAAGCTCATTTTGGTTCAACTTCAGCAACTGTGCATTGCATTGCCATGTAATGTAATGAAATGCTATCTTTCTAGCTCTCCCTTTTTACTTCCTTTTGGATAAACAGACATATTAGGCAAGCATTTTGGAGCTTTCACCTAAATAACTACAGGTGGTGAGATAAGCTGCACAATATAATTGACCTTTCAGTATATTGTTGCACACACACCATCTATTTAGCAAATGCCCTTGTTATCAACAGCAGCCTTTTAAACTCACCTGAGCTAACAGGTATGTGCGCTGGTTACTCTGCTGCGCTTAAAATTTCTTTTTTGGTTTGCTACAATGCCTTTTCTGAAACGTTGTCTCCCTCTGCTGGAACACTGACTTCTTTCATTTAATGCCTGCAGACTATAAAAGAGAACCCAACCCAAAAAGTTTGGTTGATTAGTCTGTGGCATTCTGTTAAACTGTTGCTTATGGCGGTCTCTGTGAGCTTCTCAGTGACATTTAGCCAGCCAGGTATCCTGCCTGCAGTAGATGGAATGTGGCAATGGAACGCTGGCTGCGCGTGTCATAATAGGCTCTGAGCCTTTATATACCTGTGCACAGCAGCAGCCACCTTCAGTCTGCTGCTGGACAGCCAGCAGCAGCAGCAGCAGCAGGAGAGGTATGTAATCAGCAGCCCTCCTGCTAAGGGTAGACAGCTGCTCGTTCCACCCCACCCCCCGCCTTAATTGGTTCTCCTCCCTTCCAACGGTGTTGAGGCGGGTGGGAACAGCAGGGGGTGAAGGTGCTGTGTTTAAAGAGGTGGAGTTATGCAGATCTAAAACGCGTGGATTGCAGCAGCAGCAAGCCGAAAAGTGCAGGCATGTAAGGGATCTAGAGGTTGACAACATGTCTTCATAACGGGAGTCCAGGAGCTCATCTCCACAAATGGACTTTTCAGGATCCTTGGGTGGCTCCGTAGTTTGAAACCAATTCTGGTTATCGCTTCTCGGCCTTTTGGCTAAGATCAAGTGTAGTATCTGTTCTTATCAGTTTAATATCTGATACGTCCCCTATCTGGGGACCATATATTAAATGGATTTTTAGAACAGGGAGATGGAAAAAGAGCTTGCTCTGTCCACTCCACGCATTGACCTGGTATTGCAGTATCTCCAGGACCGGTGCACCCCTTCTTTAATGCAGTTTCTAAAATCAGAAAGAATTGAATTCAATGTTTTTTGTTCATTTTGCTTGTTTGTCGGATTTTGGGATGGACTCTTTGGCTTTGCTTTTCTTCTCCTCATTGGATTTTTCATGTTCAAAGTTGCAGAAGCCAGATTACAAGCTCATTTTGGTTCAACTTCAGCAACTGTGCATTGCATTGCCATGTAATGTAATGAAATGCTATCTTTCTAGCTCTCCCTTTTTACTTCCTTTTGGATAAACAGACATATTAGGCAAGCATTTTGGAGCTTTCACCTAAATAACTACAGGTGGTGAGATAAGCTGCACAATATAATTGACCTTTCAGTATATTTTTGCACACACACCATCTATTTAGCAAATGCCCTTGTTATCAACAGCAGCCTTTTAAACTCACCTGAGCTAACAGGTATGTGCGCTGGTTACTCTGCTGCGCTTAAAATTTCTTTTTTGGTTTGCTACAATGCCTTTTCTGAAACGTTGTCTCCCTCTGCTGGAACACTGACTTCTTTCATTTAATGCCTGCAGACTATAAAAGAGAACCCAACCCAAAAAGTTTGGTTGATTAGTCTGTGGCATTCTGTTAAACTGTTGCTTATGGCGGTCTCTGTGAGCTTCTCAGCGACATTCAGCCAGCCAGGTATCCTGCCTGCAGTAGATGGAATGTGGCAATGGAACGCTGGCTGCGCGTGTCATAATAGGCTCTGAGCCTATGTATACCTGTGCACAGCAGCAGCCACCTTCAGTCTGCTGCTGGACAGCCAGCAGCAGCAGCAGCAGCAGCAGGAGAGGTATGTAATCAGCAGCCCTCCTGCTAAGGGTAGACAGCTGCTCGTTCCACCGCACCCCCCGCCTTAATTGGTTCTCCTCCCTTCCAACGGTGTTGAGGCGGGTGGGAACAGCAGGGGGTGAAGGTGCTGTGTTTAAAGAGGTGGAGTTATGCAGATCTAAAACGCGTGGATTGCAGCAGCAGCAAGCCGAAAAGTGCAGGCATGTAAGGGATCTAGAGGTTGACAACATGTCTTCTTAACGGGAGTCCAGGAGCTCATCCCCACAAATGGACTTTTCAGGATCCTTGGGTGGCTCCGTAGTTTGAAACCAATTCTGGTTATCGCTTCTCGGCCTTTTGGCTAAGATCAAGTGTAGTATCTGTTCTTATCAGTTTAATATCTGATACGTCCCCTATCTGGGGACCATATATTAAATGGATTTTTAGAACAGGGAGATGGAAAAAGAGCTTGCTCTGTCCACTCCACGCATTGACCTGGTATTGCAGTTTCTCCAGGACCGGTGCACCCCTTCTTTAATGCAGTTTCTAAAATCAGAAAGAATTGAATTCAATGTTTTTTGTTCATTTTGCTTGTTTGTCGGATTTTGGGATGGACTCTTTGGCTTTGCTTTTCTTCTCCTCATTGGATTTTTCATGTTCAAAGTTGCAGAAGCCAGATTACAAGCTCATTTTGGTTCAACTTCAGCAACTGTGCATTGCATTGCCATGTAATGTAATGAAATGCTATCTTTCTAGCTCTCCCTTTTTACTTCCTTTTGGATAAACAGACATATTTGGCAAGCATTTTGGAGCTTTCACCTAAATAACTACAGGTGGTGAGATAAGCTGCACAATATAATTGACCTTTCAGTATATTGTTGCACACACACCATCTATTTAGCAAATGCCCTTGTTATCAACAGCAGCCTTTTAAACTCACCTGAGCTAACAGGTATGTGCGCTGGTTACTCTGCTGCGCTTAAAATTTCTTTTTTGGTTTGCTACAATGCCTTTTCTGAAACGTTGTCTCCCTCTGCTGGAACACTGACTTCTTTCATTTAATGCCTGCAGACTATAAAAGAGAACCCAACCCAAAAAGTTTGGTTGATTAGTCTGTGGCATTCTGTTAAACTGTTGCTTATGGCGGTCTCTGTGAGCTTCTCAGCGACATTCAGCCAGCCAGGTATCCTGCCTGCAGTAGATGGAATGTGGCAATGGAACGCTGGCTGCGCGTGTCATAATAGGCTCTGAGCCTTTATATACCTGTGCACAGCAGCAGCCACCTTCAGTCTGCTGCTGGACAGCCAGCAGCAGCAGCAGCAGCAGGAGAGGTATGTAATCAGCAGCCCTCCTGCTAAGGGTAGACAGCTGCTCGTTCCACCCCACCCCCCGCCTTAATTGGTTCTCCTCCCTTCCAACGGTGTTGAGGCGGGTGGGAACAGCAGGGGGTGAAGGTGCTGTGTTTAAAGAGGTGGAGTTATGCAGATCTAAAACGCGTGGATTGCAGCAGCAGCAAGCCGAAAAGTGCAGGCATGTAAGGGATCTAGAGGTTGACAACATGTCTTCTTAACGGGAGTCCAGGAGCTCATCTCCACAAATGGACTTTTCAGGATCCTTGGGTGGCTCCGTAGTTTGAAACCAATTCTGGTTATCGCTTCTCGGCCTTTTGGCTAAGATCAAGTGTAGTATCTGTTCTTATCAGTTTAATATCTGATACGTCCCCTATCTGGGGACCATATATTAAATGGATTTTTAGAACAGGGAGATGGAAAAAGAGCTTGCTCTGTCCACTCCACGCATTGACCTGGTATTGCAGTATCTCCAGGACCGGTGCACCCCTTCTTTAATGCAGTTTCTAAAATCAGAAAGAATTGAATTCAATGTTTTTTGTTCATTTTGCTTGTTTGTCGGATTTTGGGATGGACTCTTTGGCTTTGCTTTTCTTCTCCTCATTGGATTTTTCATGTTCAAAGTTGCAGAAGCCAGATTACAAGCTCATTTTGGTTCAACTTCAGCAACTGTGCATTGCATTGCCATGTAATGTAATGAAATGCTATCTTTCTAGCTCTCCCTTTTTACTTCCTTTTGGATAAACAGACATATTAGGCAAGCATTTTGGAGCTTTCACCTAAATAACTACAGGTGGTGAGATAAGCTGCACAATATAATTGACCTTTCAGTATATTGTTGCACACACACCATCTATTTAGCAAATGCCCTTGTTATCAACAGCAGCCTTTTAAACTCACCTGAGCTAACAGGTATGTGCGCTGGTTACTCTGCTGCGCTTAAAATTTATTTTTTGGTTTGCTACAATGCCTTTTCTGAAACGTTGTCTCCCTCTGCTGGAACACTGACTTCTTTCATTTAATGCCTGCAGACTATAAAAGAGAACCCAACCCAAAAAGTTTGGTTGATTAGTCTGTGGCATTCTGTTAAACTGTTGCTTATGGCGGTCTCTGTGAGCTTCTCAGCGACATTCAGCCAGCCAGGTATCCTGCCTGCAGTAGATGGAATGTGGCAATGGAACGCTGGCTGCGCGTGTCATAATAGGCTCTGAGCCTTTATATACCTGTGCACAGCAGCAGCCACCTTCAGTCTGCTGCTGGACAGCCAGCAGCAGCAGCAGCAGCAGGAGAGGTATGTAATCAGCAGCCCTCCTGCTAAGGGTAGACAGCTGCTCGTTCCACCCCACCCCCCGCCTTAATTGGTTCTCCTCCCTTCCAACGGTGTTGAGGCGGGTGGGAACAGCAGGGGGTGAAGGTGCTGTGTTTAAAGAGGTGGAGTTATGCAGATCTAAAACGCGTGGATTGCAGCAGCAGCAAGCCGAAAAGTGCAGGCATGTAAGGGATCTAGAGGTTGACAACATGTATTCTTAACGGGAGTCCAGGAGCTCATCTCCACAAATGGACTTTTCAGGATCCTTGGGTGGCTCCGTAGTTTGAAACCAATTCTGGTTATCGCTTCTCGGCCTTTTGGCTAAGATCAAGTGTAGTATCTGTTCTTATCAGTTTAATATCTGATACGTCCCCTATCTGGGGACCATATATTAAATGGATTTTTAGAACAGGGAGATGGAAAAAGAGCTTGCTCTGTCCACTCCACGCATTGACCTGGTATTGCAGTATCTCCAGGACCGGTGCACCCCTTCTTTAATGCAGTTTCTAAAATCAGAAAGAATTGAATTCAATGTTTTTTGTTCATTTTGCTTGTTTGTCGGATTTTGGGATGGACTCTTTGGCTTTGCTTTTCTTCTCCTCATTGGATTTTTCATGTTCAAAGTTGCAGAAGCCAGATTACAAGCTCATTTTGGTTCAACTTCAGCAACTGTGCATTGCATTGCCATGTAATGTAATGAAATGCTATCTTTCTAGCTCTCCCTTTTTACTTCCTTTTGGATAAACAGACATATTAGGCAAGCATTTTGGAGCTTTCACCTAAATAACTACAGGTGGTGAGATAAGCTGCACAATATAATTGACCTTTCAGTATATTGTTGCACACACACCATCTATTTAGCAAATGCCCTTGTTATCAACAGCAGCCTTTTAAACTCACCTGAGCTAACAGGTATGTGCGCTGGTTACTCTGCTGTGCTTAAAATTTCTTTTTTGGTTTGCTACAATGCCTTTTCTGAAACGTTGTCTCCCTCTGCTGGAACACTGACTTCTTTCATTTAATGCCTGCAGACTATAAAAGAGAACCAAACCCAAAAAGTTTGGTTGATTAGTCTGTGGCATTCTGTTAAACTGTTGCTTATGGCGGTCTCTGTGAGCTTCTCAGCGACATTCAGCCAGCCAGGTATCCTGCCTGCAGTAGATGGAATGTGGCAATGGAACGCTGGCTGCGCGTGTCATAATAGGCTCTGAGCCTTTATATACCTGTGCACAGCAGCAGCCACCTTCAGTCTGCTGCTGGACAGCCAGCAGCAGCAGCAGCAGCAGGAGAGGTATGTAATCAGCAGCCCTCCTGCTAAGGGTAGACAGCTGCTCGTTCCACCCCACCCCCGCCTTAATTGGTTCTCCTCCCTTCCAACGGTGTTGAGGCGGGTGGGAACAGCAGGGGGTGAAGGTGCTGTGTTTAAAGAGGTGGAGTTATGCAGATCTAAAACGCGTGGATTGCAGCAGCAGCAAGCCGAAAAGTGCAGGCATGTAAGGGATCTAGAGGTTGACAACATGTCTTCTTAACGGGAGTCCAGGAGCTCATCTCCACAAATGGACTTTTCAGGATCCTTGGGTGGCTCCGTAGTTTGAAACCAATTCTGGTTATCGCTTCTCGGCCTTTTGGCTAAGATCAAGTGTAGTATCTGTTCTTATCAGTTTAATATCTGATACGTCCCCTATCTGGGGACCATATATTAAATGGATTTTTAGAACAGGGAGATGGAAAAAGAGCTTGCTCTGTCCACTCCACGCATTGACCTGGTATTGCAGTATCTCCAGGACCGGTGCACCCCTTCTTTAATGCAGTTTCTAAAATCAGAAAGAATTGAATTCAATGTTTTTTGTTCATTTTGCTTGTTTGTCGGATTTTGGGATGGACTCTTTGGCTTTGCTTTTCTTCTCCTCATTGGATTTTTCATGTTCAAAGTTGCAGAAGCCAGATTACAAGCTCATTTTGGTTCAACTTCAGCAACTGTGCATTGCATTGCCATGTAATGTAATGAAATGCTATCTTTCTAGCTCTCCCTTTTTACTTCCTTTTGGATAAACAGACATATTAGGCAAGCATTTTGGAGCTTTCACCTAAATAACTACAGGTGGTGAGATAAGCTGCACAATATAATTGACCTTTCAGTATATTGTTGCACACACACCATCTATTTAGCAAATGCCCTTGTTATCAACAGCAGCCTTTTAAACTCACCTGAGCTAACAGGTATGTGCGCTGGTTACTCTGCTGCGCTTAAAATTTCTTTTTTGGTTTGCTACAATGCCTTTTCTGAAACGTTGTCTCCCTCTGCTGGAACACTGACTTCTTTCATTTAATGCCTGCAGACTATAAAAGAGAACCCAACCCAAAAAGTTTGGTTGATTAGTCTGTGGCATTCTGTTAAACTGTTGCTTATGGCGGTCTCTGTGAGCTTCTCAGCGACATTCAGCCAGCCAGGTATCCTGCCTGCAGTAGATGGAATGTGGCAATGGAACGCTGGCTGCGCGTGTCATAATAGGCTCTGAGCCTTTATATACCTGTGCACAGCAGCAGCCACCTTCAGTCTGCTGCTGGACAGCCAGCAGCAGCAGCAGGAGAGGTATGTAATCAGCAGCCCTCCTGCTAAGGGTAGACAGCTGCTCGTTCCACCCCACCCCCCGCCTTAATTGGTTCTCCTCCCTTCCAACGGTGTTGAGGCGGGTGGGAACAGCAGGGGGTGAAGGTGCTGTGTTTAAAGAGGTGGAGTTATGCAGATCTAAAACGCGTGGATTGCAGCAGCAGCAAGCCGAAAAGTGCAGGCATGTAAGGGATCTAGAGGTTGACAACATGTCTTCTTAACGGGAGTCCAGGAGCTCATCTCCACAAATGGACTTTTCAGGATCCTTGGGTGGCTCCGTAGTTTGAAACCAATTCTGGTTATCGCTTCTCGGCCTTTTGGCTAAGATCAAGTGTAGTATCTGTTCTTATCAGTTTAATATCTGATACGTCCCCTATCTGGGGACCATATATTAAATGGATTTTTAGAACAGGGAGATGGAAAAAGAGCTTGCTCTGTCCACTCCACGCATTGACCTGGTATTGCAGTGTCTCCAGGACCGGTGCACCCCTTCTTTAATGCAGTTTCTAAAATCAGAAAGAATTGAATTCAATGTTTTTTGTTCATTTTGCTTGTTTGTCAGATTTTGGGATGGACTCTTTGGCTTTGCTTTTCTTCTCCTCATTGGATTTTTCATGTTCAAAGTTGCAGAAGCCAGATTACAAGCTCATTTTGGTTCAACTTCAGCAACTGTGCATTGCATTGCCATGTAATGTAATGAAATGCTATCTTTCTAGCTCTCCCTTTTTACTTCCTTTTGGATAAACAGACATATTAGGCAAGCATTTTGGAGCTTTCACCTAAATAACTACAGGTGGTGAGATAAGCTGCACAATATAATTGACCTTTCAGTATATTGTTGCACACACACCATCTATTTAGCAAATGCCCTTGTTATCAACAGCAGCCTTTTAAACTCACCTGAGCTAACAGGTATGTGCGCTGGTTACTCTGCTGTGCTTAAAATTTCTTTTTTGGTTTGCTACAATGCCTTTTCTGAAACGTTGTCTCCCTCTGCTGGAACACTGACTTCTTTCATTTAATGCCTGCAGACTATAAAAGAGAACCCAACCCAAAAAGTTTGGTTGATTAGTCTGTGGCATTCTGTTAAACTGTTGCTTATGGCGGTCTCTGTGAGCTTCTCAGCGACATTCAGCCAGCCAGGTATCCTGCCTGCAGTAGATGGAATGTGGCAATGGAACGCTGGCTGCGCGTGTCATAATAGGCTCTGAGCCTTTATATACCTGTGCACAGCAGCAGCCACCTTCAGTCTGCTGCTGGACAGCCAGCAGCAGCAGCAGCAGCAGCAGGAGAGGTATGTAATCAGCAGCCCTCCTGCTAAGGGTAGACAGCTGCTCGTTCCACCCCACCCCCCGCCTTAATTGGTTCTCCTCCCTTCCAACGGTGTTGAGGCGGGTGGGAACAGCAGGGGGTGAAGGTGCTGTGTTTAAAGAGGTGGAGTTATGCAGATCTAAAACGCGTGGATTGCAGCAGCAGCAAGCCGAAAAGTGCAGGCATGTAAGGGATCTAGAGGTTGACAACATGTCTTCTTAACGGGAGTCCAGGAGCTCATCTCCACAAATGGACTTTTCAGGATCCTTGGGTGGCTCCGTAGTTTGAAACCAATTCTGGTTATCGCTTCTCGGCCTTTTGGCTAAGATCAAGTGTAGTATCTGTTCTTATCAGTTTAATATCTGATACGTCCCCTATCTGGGGACCATATATTAAATGGATTTTTAGAACAGGGAGATGGAAAAAGAGCTTGCTCTGTCCACTCCACGCATTGACCTGGTATTGCAGTATCTCCAGGACCGGTGCACCCCTTCTTTAATGCAGTTTCTAAAATCAGAAAGAATTGAATTCAATGTTTTTTGTTCATTTTGCTTGTTTGTCGGATTTTGGGATGGACTCTTTGGCTTTGCTTTTCTTCTCCTCATTGGATTTTTCATGTTCAAAGTTGCAGAAGCCAGATTACAAGCTCATTTTGGTTCAACTTCAGCAACTGTGCATTGCATTGCCATGTAATGTAATGAAATGCTATCTTTCTAGCTCTCCCTTTTTACTTCCTTTTGGATAAACAGACATATTAGGCAAGCATTTTGGAGCTTTCACCTAAATAACTACAGGTGGTGAGATAAGCTGCACAATATAATTGACCTTTCAGTATATTGTTGCACACACACCATCTATTTAGCAAATGCCCTTGTTATCAACAGCAGCCTTTTAAACTCACCTGAGCTAACAGGTATGTGCGCTGGTTACTCTGCTGCGCTTAAAATTTCTTTTTTGGTTTGCTACAATGCCTTTTCTGAAACGTTGTCTCCCTCTGCTGGAACACTGACTTCTTTCATTTAATGCCTGCAGACTATAAAAGAGAACCCAACCCAAAAAGTTTGGTTGATTAGTCTGTGGCATTCTGTTAAACTGTTGCTTATGGCGGTCTCTGTGAGCTTCTCAGCGACATTCAGCCAGCCAGGTATCCTGCCTGCAGTAGATGGAATGTGGCAATGGAACGCTGGCTGCGCGTGTCATAATAGGCTCTGAGCCTTTATATACCTGTGCACAGCAGCAGCCACCTTCAGTCTGCTGCTGGACAGCCAGCAGCAGCAGCAGGAGAGGAATGTAATCAGCAGCCCTCCTGCTAAGGGTAGACAGCTGCTCGTTCCACCCCACCCCCCGCCTTAATTGGTTCTCCTCCCTTCCAACGGTGTTGAGGCGGGTGGGAACAGCAGGGGGTGAAGGTGCTGTGTTTAAAGAGGTGGAGTTATGCAGATCTAAAACGCGTGGATTGCAGCAGCAGCAAGCCGAAAAGTGCAGGCATGTAAGGGATCTAGAGGTTGACAACATGTCTTCTTAACGGGAGTCCAGGAGCTCATCTCCACAAATGGACTTTTCAGGATCCTTGGGTGGCTCCGTAGTTTGAAACCAATTCTGGTTATCGCTTCTCGGCCTTTTGGCTAAGATCAAGTGCTTTATTGCAGGAGATTGTGGTTGAAGGGCACTCGGGTACCCATCTCCTTGGCCTGGGAGGATCGTCCACTTTGGTGGACTTAACCTGCTTGCTGCTATTAGGGAGAGGGCTTAGTCCCAGGGTAACGAGTTGCGATCCCCCAGCTTCCAGGTGTTTTTCGCTGCAAGAACACTGGGAGCGCAGATTGCAAGCGGCTGCAATTTGCAACCTTGTTGCGTTTTTCCATGGAGGTTGACCCTAACCTCGTGCCTCTTTATGCAAGGCTAAAAAACTCTATCCGAGTTCACTTCACGGCGGGTGGCTCGGATATGAGGAAATTAGGGTATGTAGTCCAGGACGTGCTCAGGAACCTTCTTGGCGTACAAAGGAATGAAATTCTCTCCATCCAGGATTATCCCAGAAGAGGTGACTATGACATCACATTCACCGGAGAAGGTATTTTTAGAGATGTACTAGAAAAGTTAAAAAAAGTTGAAAATAGTCCTGTTTTGAAAGGGATACAAATTGTTGAGCACGTCCTGGATGAGGTAAGACTGGTTATTGTAAAAATATTTTCGCCCTTTGTTTCTGCTCCAGAAGTAATGTCATTTCTAGCAATTTATTTTAAAAGTGTTAAATGTATTGGGAAGATATTAAACGAATATAACATATGGACATCTAAGTGGAAATTCCTTGTGAAGTGTACAAGAGATCCAAATACACCAGGTGGTATACGGCTCCCCCCTGCCCGTTTCAAAATTGGGCAAACAAATGGGGATTTCTTCTTTTCTGGGATGCCAGTATATTGCAGAAATTGTAGGCGCTATGGTCATTCAAAAGAAAACTGTCATGTATCATGTAGAAATTGTGCTAGTGAAGAACATGAGACAAAAGAATGCCCTAAGGAAAAGAAATGCAGTTTTTGCCAGACTCCAGGTCACTTTTATTTTTCTTGCCCTCACAGATTTCGGGAAGATGAGCAAAAGGGGAAGTCCAAGACGTCCGACCAAGGACCAAAAGATCAGACCACCCCTCAGGAGGAGGAACAACAACCTGGAGCCTCTGGAGACAATAAGGGCGTACCAAATAGTGAAGTGTCTCCAGAGTCTATGACAGGTAAAATACCAAATCCCAAAACCTGGCTGCAGGACCTGCGGGAGTCCAAAAGGAGGGCTGAGAAGGAGCAGAAGGGCACTACTGGTAAGGTCAAAAGGGACCGGCAAAAGGCCGACACAGAAGCCCATGCCCAGTCTGGGTCTCCTAGTGCTGAGGGCGCTGAGTGGATAAAGGTGGGTCCTAAGAAAAAGAAAAAGGGTGGTTCGGAGGAGGCAGCAGGAGGTGAACAGATGGACACTTCTCCAGAAGGGGACGTGGACGCTGGACCCTCAGGGGTTTCGGTCTCCGCTGCTACAGGTGGGGACCGGGATCTTGCTGCCTCTGAAGAGTCAGAGGCTCTGCCTTGTGCGCAACCTCCTCCTATAGGACGACCTTCTACAGGTCAAACAGGGGCGGCGGAACCCCTCGGGGACCCACCTGATGAGGAACTGCATGGCCAGCCAATGGAGACCCAGCGGGTTCTGCCAGCCAGCCCTCCGAGCTATGCCAGTGTAGCGTCGGGTTTATATAAATGTGGTAATCTTTCCTCCTCCACGGAGACTCTCGTGACGATACTATCAGATGAGGAGGGAGGCGCAAGCCCAGTGGTCTGATCAGGTTCATCGGACAGGTAAATCCGTTGCTCTTAGTTACCTAAGTAAAATTTCTACATTTTCTAATGATGGCTGAACTCAAAGGTATTTCCCTCAACGTGAGAGGCATAAAATCTAACACGAGAAGAACTGCTCTTTTTAATTTTTTTACGTGTTTTACTGCATCTGTATTTTTTCTGCAAGAATGTAATATCCCACATGAAATGTCATATCAAAAATATAAAGATGAGTGGAAGTGTGGGCCATCTGTCTGGTCCGGATCGAATGCTGCAGGATCAGCGGGTGTAGCCATACTTTTTAAAGGGAACGTTTTAATTGATTTTATTCAGGAAATTTTACCAGGTCGTATTTTATTAGTGAAAGCTTTTATTGATGGTATTAGATGGCAGTTTTTAAATTTTTATGGATCCCCAGAGAAAAATGAAAGAGCCGAAATGCTTGATCTTTTACCATTATTTATTAATAACTCTGAACCTTTTATATTAGCAGGGGATTTTAATTGTGTTTTAAAAGGTGAAAACCGGCGCTCCAGCTCTGTAAGCAGGAACTACGATAAAACCTCAGGTATGCTACATGATATAGTCAAAGATGCTAAATTGATAGACATATATAAAGAGTGTCATAGTGACAGCCCAGAGGACGCCGGTTTCACTTGGAGCAATGCTAATTGTAGCTCTAGGATTGATTTTATTTTTGGTTCAGATAAAACAATACCTGCCAAATGTGAAGTTTTAACTAATATATTTTCAGACCATAAACTTTTATCCTTTACCATAAAAGTAAATGACAACAAAAAATGTGGTAAGAAAAGCTGGAAAATGAACGTATCCCTTTTAACCGACCCGCAGATTTTATCAGATTTTATTGAGTTTTATAGGAAATGTAGAAAAGGGAAAAAAACAAATGAGACTATGAGTGTATGGTGGGATAGAATGAAAGTAAAAATAAAAGACTTTTTTATTAAAAAGAGTATATGTAGAGCCAAAGAAAAATATGAAGAATATAGAATTTTAAATACCCGCCTACAAACATTATTTAAGCTCAGAGACAATGGGATAGATGTACAAGTTGATATTTCAAACTTAAAAGAAGAGATTTCAAAATGGCTAGAACAAAAAGGAAAAGAGATAATTTTTCGTTCTAGAGTACAACATATAGAAGAAAATGAAAAGTGTTCCAGATATTTTTTTAGGAAAAATAAAAAAGAAAAAGTGATAATTGACCATATAGATGGTGAGAATAATATAAAAAATATGCTGGGTAAAGTTGAGGTTTTTTTTTCTAATCTTTTTAATGGAAAAAATATAGATAATAAATTAATGGATGATTCGCTGCAAGGACTAACAGCTGTTTTAGATCCCGCATCCCAAGAGTTTTTATCCCAAGTTTTAACGGAACAAGAAGTGTTAAAAACTATTAAAAGTTTTAAAACTGGAAAGGTCCCTGGTCCTGATGGCATCCCAATAGAATTTTATGTATGTTTTTATGATATTTTAAAAGATGATTTGTTTTATTTGTTTACTGAGGTTTTTAATAATAAGGTTTTATTAAATTCCTGGAAGAAAGGTGAAGTCTCCCTCCTATACAAAAAAGGCGATAAATCAAAATTAGAAAACTGGAGACCAATAACACTTTTAAATTGTGACTATAAAATAATGGCTAAAATTTGTGCAAATCGTCTAAAAGAAGTCATCAGCAAAGTTATTCATTCTAATCAAGTGTGTGGGGTGCCGGGGCGCAGTATATGGGACAATCTGAATTTAGTGAAAGACTGTATTGAGGATGTGAAAGACAGAAAGGGGAAAATGGCGATTTTATCTATTGATTTTGAAAAAGCATTTGACCGTGTCTCACACTTTTATCTTTTTAAAGTTTTAGAGAAAATGGGCATACCAGAAGGGTTTTTACTATCGCTTAAAGCATTTTACAAGGATTGTACAAGTAAGATTTTAGTGAATGGTTTTAAGACACAAGAGGTATTTTTACGGTCAGGGGTGAAACAGGGATGCCCTCTGTCCCCCCTACTGTTTATCTGTGCACTGGAACCAATGTTATGTGCAATACGCCAAAATAAACAGATATGCGGTGTCCCTCTGCCTGGAAGCGGTGGTTTGGAGGCCAAGGTTGTAGGCTACATGGATGACGTGGCGGTCTTGTGTACAGATGCACCATCACTTACGGCCACTCTCCATCAAGTGCAATCCTTTTGCCTAGCTTCTGGTTTTAAAATCAATTTTAATAAGTGTAACATTTTAAGTGTTGGGGGGATGATTTTACGTGATGTACCAATTAATGTCTCCGAATCCATTTCCATTTTAGGTATATCATTCACTGAAAATAATGATGGTTATAATAGTTGGGAAACAGTTACACAGAAAGTAAATACGAAAATATGTATGTGGAACATGAGGAGACTTACAATGGAGGGTAAAGTATTGGTTTTAAAGATGGTGATTTTACCTCTTTTATTGTATCTTAGCATGGTTTTCCCCCCGCCTGTTAATGTTTTAAAAAAGATAACCAAAACCTGTTTTACCTTCTTTTGGAACTCAAAAATGGAAAAGCTGAAAAGAGAAATCGTGATGAAATCAAAAGTAAAAGGTGGTAAAGATTTTCCAGATTTTAATAGGTTTCTTTTAATCCATCTGTTCGTTTACTGTTTTAATGCCCTTTTTAAGAATCACTATTGGTCCTTTTTTATGCGTTTTAATACAGGATTTTTTATGAGAAAGTTTGGATGGTATGAAGTTAATATATCTGTGCCCCATGCTTTTAATTTGTCAACGCATTATGAGATTTTAAGGAAAATAGTGTCCGATTTTAATTTAGGGACTAAGAAAATAGAGGAATTAAGAAATAGTAAGAAACTAATTAAAGAAATACGTAAAAGTGAGGAAATATGTAATGTTGACAGATATGATGATGACAAATCTATGTCTATCTGGAAAATGATTAACGTTTTTTATCTTTTTAATGAACAGAGAGATCTGGCTTGGAGTTGCATGCACCGCTGTCTTCCTTGCCGGGCATTCCAATACAGAAGAGGATTTGTGAGGTCTGCCATCTGCCCAAGAGCCGGATGCCAAGACGAGGAAACGGTGGAACATCTATTATGGACATGTAATTTTGCAAAGGATTTCTGGAGAAGACTGCTCCCCCTACTGGAAAGGGTGGCAGACCTCAAGAACTTTACATATAAAACTGTGCTATATGGACTTATGGAATGCCCCACAATGGACCAGTACACAATGGCTTGGAAGACAGTGAACTGCGCCAAGTCATCTCTCTGGAAAGCGCGCAACATTGCTATTTTTAAACAAGATGTTTTATCAGTGAATGATGTTTTAAGTTTATGTTTATGTGAAATGTATACTTATTATTTAATTGACAAAAAGAAGAATGTACATATTTCCAAAAAATGGCTTGTTGACCAATGGAACCTAATTATTTAAAATCTTTGTATTTTTTTGTTTTGTAAATTTCATTTGTCTTTTAACGTTTGGTATTTGTTTAATTATGCTTGTAATTTGTTAAAGTTTTAATAAACGGTTTTATCCCTCTGCAGGGGATAGCCAAATTAAAAAAAATCTGTTCTTATCAGTTTAATATCTGATACGTCCCCTATCTGGGGACCATATATTAAATGGATTTTTAGAACAGGGAGATGGAAAAAGAGCTTGCTCTGTCCACTCCACGCATTGACCTGGTATTGCAGTATCTCCAGGACCGGTGCACCCCTTCTTTAATGCAGTTTCTAAAATCAGAAAGAATTGAATTCAATGTTTTTTGTTCATTTTGCTTGTTTGTCGGATTTTGGGATGGACTCTTTGGCTTTGCTTTTCTTCTCCTCATTGGATTTTTCATGTTCAAAGTTGCAGAAGCCAGATTACAAGCTCATTTTGGTTCAACTTCAGCAACTGTGCATTGCATTGCCATGTAATGTAATGAAATGCTATCTTTCTAGCTCTCCCTTTTTACTTCCTTTTGGATAAACAGACATATTAGGCAAGCATTTTGGAGCTTTCACCTAAATAACTACAGGTGGTGAGATAAGCTGCACAATATAATTGACCTTTCAGTATATTGTTGCACACACACCATCTATTTAGCAAATGCCCTTGTTATCAACAGCAGCCTTTTAAACTCACCTGAGCTAACAGGTATGTGCGCTGGTTACTCTGCTGCGCTTAAAATTTCTTTTTTGGTTTGCTACAATGCCTTTTCTGAAACGTTGTCTCCCTCTGCTGGAACACTGACTTCTTTCATTTAATGCCTGCAGACTATAAAAGAGAACCCAACCCAAAAAGTTTGGTTGATTAGTCTGTGGCATTCTGTTAAACTGTTGCTTATGGCGGTCTCTGTGAGCTTCTCAGCGACATTCAGCCAGCCAGGTATCCTGCCTGCAGTAGATGGAATGTGGCAATGGAACGCTGGCTGCGCATGTCATAATAGGCTCTGAGCCTTTATATACCTGTGCACAGCAGCAGCCACCTTCAGTCTGCTGCTGGACAGCCAGCAGCAGCAGCAGCAGCAGGAGAGGCATGTAATCAGCAGCCCTCCTGCTAAGGGTAGACAGCTGCTCGTTCCACCCCACCCCCCGCCTTAATTGGTTCTCCTCCCTTCCAACGGTGTTGAGGCGGGTGGGAACAGCAGGGGGTGAAGGTGCTGTGTTTAAAGAGGTGGAGTTATGCAGATCTAAAACGCGTGGATTGCAGCAGCAGCAAGCCGAAAAGTGCAGGCATGTAAGGGATCTAGAGGTTGACAACATGTCTTCTTAACGGGAGTCCAGGAGCTCATCTCCACAAATGGACTTTTCAGGATCCTTGGGTGGCTCCGTAGTTTGAAACCAATTCTGGTTATCGCTTCTCGGCCTTTTGGCTAAGATCAAGTGTAGTATCTGTTCTTATCAGTTTAATATCTGATACGTCCCCTATCTGGGGACCATATATTAAATGGATTTTTAGAACAGGGAGATGGAAAAAGAGCTTGCTCTGTCCACTCCACGCATTGACCTGGTATTGCAGTATCTCCAGGACCGGTGCACCCCTTCTTTAATGCAGTTTCTAAAATCAGAAAGAATTGAATTCAATGTTTTTTGTTCATTTTGCTTGTTTGTCGGATTTTGGGATGGACTCTTTGGCTTTGCTTTTCTTCTCCTCATTGGATTTTTCATGTTCAAAGTTGCAGAAGCCAGATTACAAGCTCATTTTGGTTCAACTTCAGCAACTGTGCATTGCATTGCCATGTAATGTAATGAAATGCTATCTATCTAGCTCTCCCTTTTTACTTCCTTTTGGATAAACAGACATATTAGGCAAGCATTTTGGAGCTTTCACCTAAATAACTACAGGTGGTGAGATAAGCTGCACAATATAATTGACCTTTCAGTATATTGTTGCACACACACCATCTATTTAGCAAATGCCCTTGTTATCAACAGCAGCCTTTTAAACTCACCTGAGCTAACAGGTATGTGCGCTGGTTACTCTGCTGCGCTTAAAATTTCTTTTTTGGTTTGCTACAATGCCTTTTCTGAAACGTTGTCTCCCTCTGCTGGAACACTGACTTCTTTCATTTAATGCCTGCAGACTATAAAAGAGAACCCAACCCAAAAAGTTTGGTTGATTAGTCTGTGGCATTCTGTTAAACTGTTGCTTATGGCGGTCTCTGTGAGCTTCTCAGCGACATTCAGCCAGCCAGGTATCCTGCCTGCAGTAGATGGAATGTGGCAATGGAATACTGGCTGCGCGTGTCATAATAGGCTCTGAGCCTTTATATACCTGTGCACAGCAGCAGCCACCTTCAGTCTGCTGCTGGACAGCCAGCAGCAGCAGCAGCAGCAGGAGAGGTATGTAATCAGCAGCCCTCCTGCTAAGGGTAGACAGCTGCTCGTTCCACCCCACCCCCCGCCTTAATTGGTTCTCCTCCCTTCCAACGGTGTTGAGGCGGGTGGGAACAGCAGGGGGTGAAGGTGCTGTGTTTAAAGAGGTGGAGTTATGCAGATCTAAAACGCGTGGATTGCAGCAGCAGCAAGCCGAAAAGTGCAGGCATGTAAGGGATCTAGAGGTTGACAACATGTCTTCTTAACGGGAGTCCAGGAGCTCATCTCCACAAATGGACTTTTCAGGATCCTTGGGTGGCTCCGTAGTTTGAAACCAATTCTGGTTATCGCTTCTCGGCCTTTTGGCTAAGATCAAGTGTAGTATCTGTTCTTATCAGTTTAATATCTGATACGTCCCCTATCTGGGGACCATATATTAAATGGATTTTTAGAACAGGGAGATGGAAAAAGAGCTTGCTCTGTCCACTCCATGCATTGACCTGGTATTGCAGTATCTCCAGGACCGGTGCACCCCTTCTTTAATGCAGTTTCTAAAATCAGAAAGAATTGAATTCAATGTTTTTTGTTCATTTTGCTTGTTTGTCGGATTTTGGGATGGACTCTTTGGCTTTGCTTTTCTTCTCCTCATTGGATTTTTCATGTTCAAAGTTGCAGAAGCCAGATTACAAGCTCATTTTGGTTCAACTTCAGCAACTGTGCATTGCATTGCCATGTAATGTAATGAAATGCTATCTATCTAGCTCTCCCTTTTTACTTCCTTTTGGATAAACAGACATATTAGGCAAGCATTTTGGAGCTTTCACCTAAATAACTACAGGTGGTGAGATAAGCTGCACAATATAATTGACCTTTCAGTATATTGTTGCACACACACCATCTATTTAGCAAATGCCCTTGTTATCAACAGCAGCCTTTTAAACTCACCTGAGCTAACAGGTATGTGCGCTGGTTACTCTGCTGCGCTTAAAATTTCTTTTTTGGTTTGCTACAATGCCTTTTCTGAAACGTTGTCTCCCTCTGCTGGAACACTGACTTCTTTCATTTAATGCCTGCAGACTATAAAAGAGAACCCAACCCAAAAAGTTTGGTTGATTAGTCTGTGGCATTCTGTTAAACTGTTGCTTATGGCGGTCTCTGTGAGCTTCTCAGCGACATTCAGCCAGCCAGGTATCCTGCCTGCAGTAGATGGAATGTGGCAATGGAATACTGGCTGCGCGTGTCATAATAGGCTCTGAGCCTTTATATACCTGTGCACAGCAGCAGCCACCTTCAGTCTGCTGCTGGACAGCCAGCAGCAGCAGCAGCAGCAGGAGAGGTATGTAATCAGCAGCCCTCCTGCTAAGGGTAGACAGCTGCTCGTTCCACCCCACCCCCCGCCTTAATTGGTTCTCCTCCCTTCCAACGGTGTTGAGGCGGGTGGGAACAGCAGGGGGTGAAGGTGCTGTGTTTAAAGAGGTGGAGTTATGCAGATCTAAAACGCGTGGATTGCAGCAGCAGCAAGCCGAAAAGTGCAGGCATGTAAGGGATCTAGAGGTTGACAACATGTCTTCTTAACGGGAGTCCAGGAGCTCATCTCCACAAATGGACTTTTCAGGATCCTTGGGTGGCTCCGTAGTTTGAAACCAATTCTGGTTATCGCTTCTCGGCCTTTTGGCTAAGATCAAGTGTAGTATCTGTTCTTATCAGTTTAATATCTGATACGTCCCCTATCTGGGGACCATATATTAAATGGATTTTTAGAACAGGGAGATGGAAAAAGAGCTTGCTCTGTCCACTCCACGCATTGACCTGGTATTGCAGTATCTCCAGGACCGGTGCACCCCTTCTTTAATGCAGTTTCTAAAATCAGAAAGAATTGAATTCAATGTTTTTTGTTCATTTTGCTTGTTTGTCGGATTTTGGGATGGACTCTTTGGCTTTGCTTTTCTTCTCCTCATTGGATTTTTCATGTTCAAAGTTGCAGAAGCCAGATTACAAGCTCATTTTGGTTCAACTTCAGCAACTGTGCATTGCATTGCCATGTAATGTAATGAAATGCTATCTTTCTAGCTCTCCCTTTTTACTTCCTTTTGGATAAACAGACATATTAGGCAAGCATTTTGGAGCTTTCACCTAAATAACTACAGGTGGTGAGATAAGCTGCACAATATAATTGACCTTTCAGTATATTGTTGCACACACACCATCTATTTAGCAAATGCCCTTGTTATCAACAGCAGCCTTTTAAACTCACCTGAGCTAACAGGTATGTGCGCTGGTTACTCTGCTGCGCTTAAAATTTCTTTTTTGGTTTGCTACAATGCCTTTTCTGAAACGTTGTCTCCCTCTGCTGGAACACTGACTTCTTTCATTTAATGCCTGCAGACTATAAAAGAGAACCCAACCCAAAAAGTTTGGTTGATTAGTCTGTGGCATTCTGTTAAACTGTTGCTTATGGCGGTCTCTGTGAGCTTCTCAGCGACATTCAGCCAGCCAGGTATCCTGCCTGCAGTAGATGGAATGTGGCAATGGAACGCTGGCTGCGCGTGTCATAATAGGCTCTGAGCCTTTATATACCTGTGCACAGCAGCAGCCACCTTCAGTCTGCTGCTGGACAGCCAGCAGCAGCAGCAGCAGGAGAGGTATGTAATCAGCAGCCCTCCTGCTAAGGGTAGACAGCTGCTCGTTCCACCCCACCCCCCGCCTTAATTGGTTCTCCTCCCTTCCAACGGTGTTGAGGCGGGTGGGAACAGCAGGGGGTGAAGGTGCTGTGTTTAAAGAGGTGGAGTTATGCAGATCTAAAACGCGTGGATTGCAGCAGCAGCAAGCCGAAAAGTGCAGGCATGTAAGGGATCTAGAGGTTGACAACATGTCTTCTTAACGGGAGTCCAGGAGCTCATCTCCACAAATGGACTTTTCAGGATCCTTGGGTGGCTCCGTAGTTTGAAACCAATTCTGGTTATCGCTTCTCGGCCTTTTGGCTAAGATCAAGTGTAGTATCTGTTCTTATCAGTTTAATATCTGATACGTCCCCTATCTGGGGACCATATATTAAATGGATTTTTAGAACAGGGAGATGGAAAAAGAGCTTGCTCTGTCCACTCCATGCATTGACCTGGTATTGCAGTATCTCCAGGACCGGTGCACCCCTTCTTTAATGCAGTTTCTAAAATCAGAAAGAATTGAATTCAATGTTTTTTGTTCATTTTGCTTGTTTGTCGGATTTTGGGATGGACTCTTTGGCTTTGCTTTTCTTCTCCTCATTGGATTTTTCATGTTCAAAGTTGCAGAAGCCAGATTACAAGCTCATTTTGGTTCAACTTCAGCAACTGTGCATTGCATTGCCATGTAATGTAATGAAATGCTATCTTTCTAGCTCTCCCTTTTTACTTCCTTTTGGATAAACAGACATATTAGGCAAGCATTTTGGAGCTTTCACCTAAATAACTACAGGTGGTGAGATAAGCTGCACAATATAATTGACCTTTCAGTATATTGTTGCACACACACCATCTATTTAGCAAATGCCCTTGTTATCAACAGCAGCCTTTTAAACTCACCTGAGCTAACAGGTATGTGCGCTGGTTACTCTGCTGCGCTTAAAATTTCTTTTTTGGTTTGCTACAATGCCTTTTCTGAAACGTTGTCTCCCTCTGCTGGAACACTGACTTCTTTCATTTAATGCCTGCAGACTATAAAAGAGAACCCAACCCAAAAAGTTTGGTTGATTAGTCTGTGGCATTCTGTTAAACTGTTGCTTATGGCGGTCTCTGTGAGCTTCTCAGCGACATTCAGCCAGCCAGGTATCCTGCCTGCAGTAGATGGAATGTGGCAATGGAACGCTGGCTGCGCGTGTCATAATAGGCTCTGAGCCTTTATATACCTGTGCACAGCAGCAGCCACCTTCAGTCTGCTGCTGGACAGCCAGCAGCAGCAGCAGCAGCAGGAGAGGTATGTAATCAGCAGCCCTCCTGCTAAGGGTAGACAGCTGCTCGTTCCACCCCACCCCCCGCCTTAATTGGTTCTCCTCCCTTCCAACGGTGTTGAGGCGGGTGGGAACAGCAGGGGGTGAAGGTGCTGTGTTTAAAGAGGTGGAGTTATGCAGATCTAAAACGCGTGGATTGCAGCAGCAGCAAGCCGAAAAGTGCAGGCATGTAAGGGATCTAGAGGTTGACAACATGTCTTCTTAACGGGAGTCCAGGAGCTCATCTCCACAAATGGACTTTTCAGGATCCTTGGGTGGCTCCGTAGTTTGAAACCAATTCTGGTTATCGCTTCTCGGCCTTTTGGCTAAGATCAAGTGTAGTATCTGTTCTTATCAGTTTAATATCTGATACGTCCCCTATCTGGGGACCATATATTAAATGGATTTTTAGAACAGGGAGATGGAAAAAGAGCTTGCTCTGTCCACTCCACGCATTGACCTGGTATTGCAGTATCTCCAGGACCGGTGCACCCCTTCTTTAATGCAGTTTCTAAAATCAGAAAGAATTGAATTCAATGTTTTTTGTTCATTTTGCTTGTTTGTCGGATTTTGGGATGGACTCTTTGGCTTTGCTTTTCTTCTCCTCATTGGATTTTTCATGTTCAAAGTTGCAGAAGCCAGATTACAAGCTCATTTTGGTTCAACTTCAGCAACTGTGCATTGCATTGCCATGTAATGTAATGAAATGCTATCTTTCTAGCTCTCCCTTTTTACTTCCTTTTGGATAAACAGACATATTAGGCAAGCATTTTGGAGCTTTCACCTAAATAACTACAGGTGGTGAGATAAGCTGCACAATATAATTGACCTTTCAGTATATTGTTGCACACACACCATCTATTTAGCAAATGCCCTTGTTATCAACAGCAGCCTTTTAAACTCACCTGAGCTAACAGGTATGTGCGCTGGTTACTCTGCTGCGCTTAAAATTTCTTTTTTGGTTTGCTACAATGCCTTTTCTGAAACGTTGTCTCCCTCTGCTGGAACACTGACTTCTTTCATTTAATGCCTGCAGACTATAAAAGAGAACCCAACCCAAAAAGTTTGGTTGATTAGTCTGTGGCATTCTGTTAAACTGTTGCTTATGGCGGTCTCTGTGAGCTTCTCAGCGACATTCAGCCAGCCAGGTATCCTGCCTGCAGTAGATGGAATGTGGCAATGGAACGCTGGCTGCGCGTGTCATAATAGGCTCTGAGCCTTTATATACCTGTGCACAGCAGCAGCCACCTTCAGTCTGCTGCTGGACAGCCAGCAGCAGCAGCAGCAGGAGAGGTATGTAATCAGCAGCCCTCCTGCTAAGGGTAGACAGCTGCTCGTTCCACCCCACCCCCCGCCTTAACTGGTTCTCCTCCCTTCCAACGGTGTTGAGGCGGGTGGGAACAGCAGGGGGTGAAAGTGCTGTGTTTAAAGAGGTGGAGTTATGCAGATCTAAAACGCGTGGATTGCAGCAGCAGCAAGCCGAAAAGTGCAGGCATGTAAGGGATCTAGAGGTTGACAACATGTCTTCTTAACGGGAGTCCAGGAGCTCATCTCCACAAATGGACTTTTCAGGATCCTTGGGTGGCTCCGTAGTTTGAAACCAATTCTGGTTATCGCTTCTCGGCCTTTTGGCTAAGATCAAGTGTAGTATCTGTTCTTATCAGTTTAATATCTGATACGTCCCCTATCTGGGGACCATATATTAAATGGATTTTTAGAACAGGGAGATGGAAAAAGAGCTTGCTCTGTCCACTCCACGCATTGACCTGGTATTGCAGTATCTCCAGGACCGGTGCACCCCTTCTTTAATGCAGTTTCTAAAATCAGAAAGAATTGAATTCAATGTTTTTTGTTCATTTTGCTTGTTTGTCGGATTTTGGGATGGACTCTTTGGCTTTGCTTTTCTTCTCCTCATTGGATTTTTCATGTTCAAAGTTGCAGAAGCCAGATTACAAGCTCATTTTGGTTCAACTTCAGCAACTGTGCATTGCATTGCCATGTAATGTAATGCAATGCTATCTTTCTAGCTCTCCCTTTTTACTTCCTTTTGGATAAACAGACATATTAGGCAAGCATTTTGGAGCTTTCACCTAAATAACTACAGGTGGTGAGATAAGCTGCACAATATAATTGACCTTTCAGTATATTGTTGCACACACACCATCTATTTAGCAAATGCCCTTGTTATCAACAGCAGCCTTTTAAACTCACCTGAGCTAACAGGTATGTGCGCTGGTTACTCTGCTGCGCTTAAAATTTCTTTTTTGGTTTGCTACAATGCCTTTTCTGAAACGTTGTCTCCCTCTGCTGGAACACTGACTTCTTTCATTTAATGCCTGCAGACTATAAAAGAGAACCCAACCCAAAAAGTTTGGTTGATTAGTCTGTGGCATTCTGTTAAACTGTTGCTTATGGCGGTCTCTGTGAGCTTCTCAGCGACATTCAGCCAGCCAGGTATCCTGCCTGCAGTAGATGGAATGTGGCAATGGAACGCTGGCTGCGCGTGTCATAATAGGCTCTGAGCCTTTATATACCTGTGCACAGCAGCAGCCACCTTCAGTCTGCTGCTGGACAGCCAGCAGCAGCAGCAGCAGGAGAGGTATGTAATCAGCAGCCCTCCTGCTAAGGGTAGACAGCTGCTCGTTCCACCCCACCTCCCACCTTAATTGGTTCTCCTCCCTTCCAACGGTGTTGAGGCGGGTGGGAACAGCAGGGGGTGAAGGTGCTGTGTTTAAAGAGGTGGAGTTATGCAGATCTAAAACGCGTGGATTGCAGCAGCAGCAAGCCGAAAAGTGCAGGCATGTAAGGGATCTAGAGGTTGACAACATGTCTTCTTAACGGGAGTCCAGGAGCTCATCTCCACAAATGGACTTTTCAGGATCCTTGGGTGGCTCCGTAGTTTGAAACCAATTCTGGTTATCGCTTCTCGGCCTTTTGGCTAAGATCAAGTGTAGTATCTGTTCTTATCAGTTTAATATCTGATACGTCCCCTATCTGGGGACCATATATTAAATGGATTTTTAGAACAGGGAGATGGAAAAAGAGCTTGCTCTGTCCACTCCACGCATTGACCTGGTATTGCAGTATCTCCAGGACCGGTGCACCCCTTCTTTAATGCAGTTTCTAAAATCAGAAAGAATTGAATTCAATGTTTTTTGTTCATTTTGCTTGTTTGTCGGATTTTGGGATGGACTCTTTGGCTTTGCTTTTCTTCTCCTCATTGGATTTTTCATGTTCAAAGTTGCAGAAGCCAGATTACAAGCTGATTTTGGTTCAACTTCAGCAACTGTGCATTGCATTGCCATGTAATGTAATGCAATGCTATCTTTCTAGCTCTCCCTTTTTACTTCCTTTTGGATAAACAGACATATTAGGCAAGCATTTTGGAGCTTTCACCTAAATAACTACAGGTGGTGAGATAAGCTGCACAATATAATTGACCTTTCAGTATATTGTTGCACACACACCATCTATTTAGCAAATGCCCTTGTTATCAACAGCAGCCTTTTAAACTCACCTGAGCTAACAGGTATGTGCGCTGGTTACTCTGCTGCGCTTAAAATTTCTTTTTTGGTTTGCTACAATGCCTTTTCTGAAACGTTGTCTCCCTCTGCTGGAGCACTGACTTCTTTCATTTAATGCCTGCAGACTATAAAAGAGAACCCAACCCAAAAAGTTTGGTTGATTAGTCTGTGGCATTCTGTTAAACTGTTGCTTATGGCGGTCTCTGTGAGCTTCTCAGCGACATTCAGCCAGCCAGGTATCCTGCCTGCAGTAGATGGAATGTGGCAATGGAACGCTGGCTGCGCGTGTCATAATAGGCTCTGAGCCTTTATATACCTGTGCACAGCAGCAGCCACCTTCAGTCTGCTGCTGGACAGCCAGCAGCAGCAGCAGCAGGAGAGGTATGTAATCAGCAGCCCTCCTGCTAAGGGTAGACAGCTGCTCGTTCCACCCCACCCCCCGCCTTAATTGGTTCTCCTCCCTTCCAACGGTGTTGAGGCGGGTGGGAACAGCAGGGGGTGAAGGTGCTGTGTTTAAAGAGGTGGAGTTATGCAGATCTAAAACGCGTGGATTGCAGCAGCAGCAAGCCGAAAAGTGCAGGCATGTAAGGGATCTAGAGGTTGACAACATGTCTTCTTAACGGGAGTCCAGGAGCTCATCTCCACAAATGGACTTTTCAGGATCCTTGGGTGGCTCCGTAGTTTGAAACCAATTCTGGTTATCGCTTCTCGGCCTTTTGGCACGATCTATCAGGTTTACCTGTGTGGTCTTGCCTGTGAGGTGCTCTTGGTACCCTTTCTCTCAGCCTGGGGGGATCGTTCCTCTTCGGAGGGACTTAACCCCCCTGCTGCTATTGGGAGGAAGGATTAGTCCGGGAGCAACGGGAAGGGATCCCATGAAGGCTTGCGCCTTTCAGAGAGAAGAGTCGGTACGTTCCTGAGTGAAGGATGCCGGCAACGCTCACATATTCATCGGGTGATGCCCGGATGCGGAACACCGTGAGGATTGAAGTTGGAGCAGGATCGAGGACGGAGAAGAACTTGGACTACATCTGCCATAGGATTCTGCTTGGAGTTCTGGAGTTTCGGCGGGAAGACATATTCTGCTTCCAGGACAATGAGTACAAGGGGACTTACACCATCACCTTCAAGAGCCAGGGATGCTGTCACCAACTCGTACAAAAGGTAAATGAGAAAAACTACTTAGATGAATTGGATGGACTAACCTTTTGTCTCTTGTATGCCTATGACGAGATCCCTATCGTGGTGCATTTCCCGAACCCCTTTGTGGAAGCTGCAGACATCTCGACCTACCTTATCCGTTATTGTGATGATCTGAGATACCTGGGCACTGTGAAGAACGCGGTAGGCTTCTGGTGCGGCAAGAGGAGGTACATGGCCCGTCTAAAGAGGGACCCAAGCGGAGTGGGAGGAATGCTACACCCTCCCTCAACATTTGTGATCGGTAAGAGCAGAGGCTACTTATTTTACCCTGGAATGCCGGTATGTTGCAGGAACTGTGGACAAATGGGTCATACCCAAACGTCCTGCACGGGCAGGAAAGTAGACCGCTGCAATAATTGCAGCTGTTACGGACATTTAATGAAGGACTGTCCCGCTGGGAGGAAATGCAATCTTTGTGGTGAGGCGGGGCACATGTTCCGAGGATGCCCCAACAGGACCAGGACCAGGACTTACGCAGAAGCTGTATCTTCTGCAGCTGAGCCGATGCGCCCGCCGGTCTTCACTGGCGGGCCGGCGTCGGAGGGCGGTTCGAAGGGCGAGAAGGCTGGGATGGAGCAGGGAGCCGGAGGCCCCTCTGGGGCGGCCCCTGCATCGAAGTCCCTTAACGATGGGCGGACCTCGCATGGACCGGAGCGGAGGGGTCCTCCTTCTGGGAGGGTATCCTCCGTGTCGATGGTTCCCGATACCGATCCTGTTGGGCTGGAGGGTGGTGCCCCTGTGCGGTTGGCTACAGGGGACCACGCAGCGATGGCCTCAGGATCTTCCAGGGCGATTAGCCAGCCAGATGAGGGGGCTTTGCTTCTAGGTGGCGAACATCAGGGAATCTGTGTTGGTGATCTTATCCTGATGGACCAGTCTCTCCCCCTGGAGGAGGTGGAGGAAGAGGAGGACTGCACCAGTGACCTAGTGGAGTCTGCCCCGAAAAAGAGACGGAATGTCGAAGCCCCAGCGTCTCCTGGAATGTGGCTGGGAACCGTGACCTACGAGGGGGCAACCGCCGGCTCACAGAATATCGAGTCATTTGGGTCCTCTAGCCCGGATGTCCTGGAGCAATTTGGCATACAGGGCTTTGAGTCAGGTGTCCTCATGGAAGATCCACCACCCTGACCTATGAATGCCCACATTAAGACTTGTCTCACTGAATGTGAGGTCATTAAAGAGCCCAGTTCGTAGGGCTGCTCTATTTAAGTACTTAGAAACCACTGACTTTGACATATGTTTATTACAGGAATGCGGGATACAACATGCACTAAATTATAATGACATCAAGATAGTTTGGAGACTGGGGCCCTCCATCTGGTCTGGCTCCAATGACAACAAGTCAGCGGGGGTGGGCTTCCTCTGTCGTGGGAGAAATATTGCTATAAATACTGTCACAGAAATAGTACCAGGCAGAGTGGTTTTAGTGCATTTTAAATTTAATGGTTTTACCCTACGTGTAATGAATGTTTATGCTTCCCCTGATAAGCAAGAGAGAATTAATTTATTTGGGATATTGCCATTGTACTGTACTGGGTCATCTCCCCTGATTGTAGGGGGTGATTTTAATTGTCTTTGTGCTAGTGAACAACGAGCGGGGGGTGACCCTTTACGCAAATTGGATAAGTCATGTCATCTATTGAAAGATTTTATAACTGATTTTAAATTATGCGATGCGTGGAGGTCACTCCTGCCGACGGACCCTGGTTATACGTGGTCCGGAAGAGGGGTGTCCTCCAGGATCGATTTTATTTTCCTATCAGATGATTTTAACCCTGTAAAATGTGTTTTAACATCAAATATATTTTCTGACCATAAGGGCTTGGAGGTGCACCTAGAATACCGGGATGAACAGAGGGTCAACAGGGGCCTCTGGCGTCTAAGTACTTACCTGCTGGAGGACCCTCTGATTCGACAAGACTTTGGTAAAGCCTATCAAGCCTGGCGGCGACAAAAACCTTCTGATGCCCCTATGGTAACCTGGTGGGAAAATTTGAAAAAAAAAGTCAGAATGTTTTTTATAAAAGCAGGGAGACGTAAAGCTAGAGAGAAAAAAAGATGTTTTAGTGATCTTAACACCAAACTGCAAACACTTTTTAAATTCAAAGAGCTAGGGGTGGAGGTGGGAGATGATATTGCTAGCCTAAAAACTGAAATCCAGAACTGCATAGACACAAAGGGGAAAGAGATTATTTTTAACTCTAGAGTGCAGCACTTGGAGGAGGGAGAGAAGTGCTCTCGCTTCTTCTTCAAAAAAGTCATGGATAAAAGAGAAGTGATCACAAATCTAGAGGGTGAAACATCTATGCAGGGAATGTTGAATGCTACTTTTAACTTTTATAAGCATCTTTTTAGTAAAAAGTGTATAGATGAGTCCTTTTTATCTGATGCTCTTAATGATCTCGATTTTAAGTTAAATTTTACAGACCAGGAGTTTTTAGAACGCGATATTGTTTTAGAGGAATTATTTTATGTTTTTAAAAGTTTCTCTAAGGGTAAAGCACCTGGGTGTGACGGACTACCTGTAGAATTTTACCTTACTTTTTGGGACATTTTAAAAGAGGACCTTTTTATGCTTTTTAAAGAAGTTTTTATTTCTGAACAGTTGCCATTTTCGTGGAGGAGAGGAGTGGTGTCTTTGATATATAAAAAAGGTGATCGCAGTGCTCTAGCGAATTGGAGACCCATAACTCTCCTAAACGTTGATTACAAGGTACTTGCTAAGGTGGTTGCAAACCGGCTCAGGAATGTCATTGCCAAACTAATCCAGCCTGAGCAGGTTTGTAGTGTACCAGGCAGAAGTATTTCAGAGGTTTTAAACGTATTAAGGGATGTAATTTGGTATTCCAGAGACCGGGGTCAAAATGTAGCTCTTTTAGCCCTAGATTTTGAAAAAGCTTTCGATAGAGTCTCTCATAGATTTCTTTTTAGAGTTTTAAAAAGAATGGGTATCCCTAATATGCTTTTAAATTGTATTAAGATTTTATATAAAAATTGTTTTAGTCAAATTTCTCTTAATGGCTTTTTAACAGATGGAGTTCCCCTTGAGTCCGGAGTGAAGCAGGGATGCCCCTTGTCGCCCATCCTGTTCATCTGCGCCATGGAGCCCCTGCTGAGCGCAATAAGGAAAGACAAAGTGATTAGAGGGGTTCCTGTTCCTGGCGGAGGTGGCAGTGATGTGAGAGTCTTTGGCTACATGGATGACGTGACGGTTGTGTGCGTGGACCCTGCTTCCCTCCGGAGGGCGGTGTTGCGCATTGAATTTTTTTCCCAGGCATCCGGGTTTAAACTTAATTTAAATAAATCTGAATGTCTGACTTTGGGATCCTGGGACACCGCCCAACTCCCGCAGCTCACTATAAAACGAGACAATGTAAAAATTCTTGGAGTTGTTTTTAACGAGGAGAATGTGGGAACTCAAAGCTGGGAGAATGTCATAGAAAAAATGTCAAAGAAAATATCATTTTGGGGTTTGAGGTCCCTAACAATGGAGGGGAAAATTTTAATTATAAAATCAGTGTTGTTACCCCTCATACTGTATATAGCTATGGTGTACCCCCCCTCTGATGTTTTAATTAAAAAAATGACTAGGATGATCTTTATGTTTTTATGGAACTCCAAAATGGAAAAATTAAGGCGAGAAATAATGAGGAAGAATAAAATGAACGGCGGAAGAGATGTCCCCGACTTACATATTTATTTGTATTTAAATTATTTCTGCTTTTGTTTCAAACATTTTAATGGTAATAGTGCGCTAAGTTATTTTTTAAAATATACTTGTGGGATGATTTTTAAAAGATGGTTTAAGTTGTCGTTGAATTCCCCTGTTTTACTATGCTCCCCCAAACACCAAGCAATCTTAGAAAAGACTGTTCGATTTTATAGCCTTGGTGATTTTAATATGGACATTTTTAAAGACCGCAAGAAGCTTTTATCTTTTCTGAGGAGGAATGAAGATGTGACCCCCATAGTAAATTTCTCAGAAGAGAGATCGAAGCAAGTTTGGAAGAATGTCTTCGGGAAATTCTTAGCAAATGGACATAAGGACATCGCATGGATGGTGGTCCACCAGTGCCTCCCCACCAGAGAGTTTCAACACAGGAGAGGCCTGGTGGCCAGAGCAAAATGCCCCAGAGACTCATGTGTTAATGACGAAACCACCTTGCACCTTATGTGGAATTGCCCATTTGCACAGGAACTTTGGCACAAAGTTGGGATTCTTTTAAAATGGACTTGCGGTTTAAGAGATTTTAACCATGAATATGTTTTATATGGCCTTTTTAAATGTCCGACCCCTCAACAGTATTGTATATGTTGGTGTATGATTAACTGTTTTAAAGACGCCCTTTGGAAGGCACGCAATATTTTACTTTTTAAACGTGATGCTATTTCTGTGAAGGATTGTCTTAAAATTGCTTTTAGTCAGATGTATATTTATTACTTGAGGGATGTCAAATGTATTGGGAGGAGGGATGCTAATCGTATATGGGGTTTTTATGGGTGGAATTCTGTGTTTTATTAATGTATTGTTTGTGTTGCTGTTTTTGATTGTAAACCATCTTTTACGCACATAATAAAATATGTTGAAACCTGATCTGTTCTTATCAGTTTAATATCTGATACGTCCCCTATCTGGGGACCATATATTAAATGGATTTTTAGAACAGGGAGATGGAAAAAGAGCTTGCTCTGTCCACTCCACGCATTGACCTGGTATTGCAGTATCTCCAGGACCGGTGCACCCCTTCTTTAATGCAGTTTCTAAAATCAGAAAGAATTGAATTCAATGTTTTTTGTTCATTTTGCTTGTTTGTCGGATTTTGGGATGGACTCTTTGGCTTTGCTTTTCTTCTCCTCATTGGATTTTTCATGTTCAAAGTTGCAGAAGCCAGATTACAAGCTCATTTTGGTTCAACTTTAGCAACTGTGCATTGCATTGCCATGTAATGTGATGCAATGCTATCTTTCTAGCTCTCCCTTTTTACTTCCTTTTGGATAAACAGACATATTAGGCAAGCATTTTGGAGCTTTCACCTAAATAACTACAGGTGGTGAGATAAGCTGCACAATATAATTGACCTTTCAGTATATTGTTGCACACACACCATCTATTTAGCAAATGCCCTTGTTATCAACAGCAGCCTTTTAAACTCACCTGAGCTAACAGGTATGTGCGCTGGTTACTCTGCTGCGCTTAAAATTTCTTTTTTGGTTTGCTACAATGCCTTTTCTGAAACGTTGTCTCCTTCTGCTGGAACACTGACTTCTTTCATTTAATGCCTGCAGACTATAAAAGAGAACCCAACCCAAAAAGTTTGGTTGATTAGTCTGTGGCATTCTGTTAAACTGTTGCTTATGGCGGTCTCTGTGAGCTTCTCAGCGACATTCAGCCAGCCAGGTATCCTGCCTGCAGTAGATGGAATGTGGCAATGGAACGCTGGCTGCGCGTGTCATAATAGGCTCTGAGCCTTTATATACCTGTGCACAGCAGCAGCCACCTTCAGTCTGCTGCTGGACAGCCAGCAGCAGCAGCAGCAGGAGAGGTATGTAATCAGGAGCCCTCCTGCTAAGGGTAGACAGCTGCTCGTTCCACCCCACCCCCCGCCTTAATTGGTTCTCCTCCCTTCCAACGGTGTTGAGGCGGGTGGGAACAGCAGGGGGTGAAGGTGCTGTGTTTAAAGAGGTGGAGTTATGCAGATCTAAAACGCGTGGATTGCAGCAGCAGCAAGCCGAAAAGTGCAGGCATGTAAGGGATCTAGAGGTTGACAACATGTCTTCTTAACGGGAGTCCAGGAGCTCATCTCCACAAATGGACTTTTCAGGATCCTTGGGTGGCTCCGTAGTTTGAAACCAATTCTGGTTATCGCTTCTCGGCCTTTTGGCTAAGATCAAGTGTAGTATCTGTTCTTATCAGTTTAATATCTGATACGTCCCCTATCTGGGGACCATATATTAAATGGATTTTTAGAACAGGGAGATGGAAAAAGAGCTTGCTCTGTCCACTCCACGCATTGACCTGGTATTGCAGTATCTCCAGGACCGGTGCACCCCTTCTTTAATGCAGTTTCTAAAATCAGAAAGAATTGAATTCAATGTTTTTTGTTCATTTTGCTTGTTTGTCGGATTTTGGGATGGACTCTTTGGCTTTGCTTTTCTTCTCCTCATTGGATTTTTCATGTTCAAAGTTGCAGAAGCCAGATTACAAGCTCATTTTGGTTCAACTTCAGCAACTGTGCATTGCATTGCCATGTAATGTGATGCAATGCTATCTTTCTAGCTCTCCCTTTTTACTTCCTTTTGGATAAACAGACATATTAGGCAAGCATTTTGGAGCTTTCACCTAAATAACTACAGGTGGTGAAATAAGCTGCACAATATAATTGACCTTTCAGTATATTGTTGCACACACACCATCTATTTAGCAAATGCCCTTGTTATCAACAGCAGCCTTTTAAACTCACCTGAGCTAACAGGTATGTGCGCTGGTTACTCTGCTGCGCTTAAAATTTCTTTTTTGGTTTGCTACAATGCCTTTTCTGAAACGTTGTCTCCTTCTGCTGGAACACTGACTTCTTTCATTTAATGCCTGCAGACTATAAAAGAGAACCCAACCCAAAAAGTTTGGTTGATTAGTCTGTGGCATTCTGTTAAACTGTTGCTTATGGCGGTCTCTGTGAGCTTCTCAGCGACATTCAGCCAGCCAGGTATCCTGCCTGCAGTAGATGGAATGTGGCAATGGAACGCTGGCTGCGCGTGTCATAATAGGCTCTGAGCCTTTATATACCTGTGCACAGCAGCAGCCACCTTCAGTCTGCTGCTGGACAGCCAGCAGCAGCAGCAGCAGGAGAGGTATGTAATCAGGAGCCCTCCTGCTAAGGGTAGACAGCTGCTCGTTCCACCCCACCCCCCGCCTTAATTGGTTCTCCTCCCTTCCAACGGTGTTGAGGCGGGTGGGAACAGCAGGGGGTGAAGGTGCTGTGTTTAAAGAGGTGGAGTTATGCAGATCTAAAACGCGTGGATTGCAGCAGCAGCAAGCCGAAAAGTGCAGGCATGTAAGGGATCTAGAGGTTGACAACATGTCTTCTTAACGGGAGTCCAGGAGCTCATCTCCACAAATGGACTTTTCAGTATCCTTGGGTGGCTCCGTAGTTTGAAACCAATTCTGGTTATCGCTTCTCGGCCTTTTGGCTAAGATCAAGTGTAGTATCTGTTCTTATCAGTTTAATATCTGATACGTCCCCTATCTGGGGACCATATATTAAATGGATTTTTAGAACAGGGAGATGGAAAAAGAGCTTGCTCTGTCCACTCCACGCATTGACCTGGTATTGCAGTATCTCCAGGACCGGTGCACCCCTTCTTTAATGCAGTTTATAAAATCAGAAAGAATTGAATTCAATGTTTTTTGTTCATTTTGCTTGTTTGTCGGATTTTGGGATGGACTCTTTGGCTTTGCTTTTCTTCTCCTCATTGGATTTTTCATGTTCAAAGCTGCAGAAGCCAGATTACAAGCTCATTTTGGTTCAACTTCATCAACTGTGCATTGCATTGCCATGTAATGTGATGCAATGCTATCTTTCTAGCTCTCCCTTTTTACTTCCTTTTGGATAAACAGACATATTAGGCAAGCATTTTGGAGCTTTCACCTAAATAACTACAGGTGGTGAGATAAGCTGCACAATATAATTGACCTTTCAGTATATTGTTGCACACACACCATCTATTTAGCAAATGCCCTTGTTATCAACAGCAGCCTTTTAAACTCACCTGAGCTAACAGGTATGTGCGCTGGTTACTCTGCTGCGCTTAAAATTTCTTTTTTGGTTTGCTACAATGCCTTTTCTGAAACGTTGTCTCCCTCTGCTGGAACACTGACTTCTTTCATTTAATGCCTGCAGACTATAAAAGAGAACCCAACACAAAAAGTTTGGTTGATTAGTCTGTGGCATTCTGTTAAACTGTTGCTTATGGCGGTCTCTGTGAGCTTCTCAGCGACATTCAGCCAGCCAGGTATCCTGCCTGCAGTAGATGGAATGTGGCAATGGAACGCTGGCTGCGCGTGTCATAATAGGCTCTGAGCCTTTATATACCTGTGCACAGCAGCAGCCACCTTCAGTCTGCTGCTGGACAGCCAGCAGCAGCAGCAGGAGAGGTATGTAATCAGGAGCCCTCCTGCTAAGGGTAGACAGCTGCTCGTTCCACCCCACCCCCCGCCTTAATTGGTTCTCCTCCCTTCCAACGGTGTTGAGGCGGGTGGGAACAGCAGGGGGTGAAGGTGCTGTGTTTAAAGAGGTGGAGTTATGCAGATCTAAAACGCGTGGATTGCAGCAGCAGCAAGCCGAAAAGTGCAGGCATGTAAGGGATCTAGAGGTTGACAACATGTCTTCTTAACGGGAGTCCAGGAGCTCATCTCCACAAATGGACTTTTCAGGATCCTTGGGTGGCTCCGTAGTTTGAAACCAATTCTGGTTATCGCTTCTCGGCCTTTTGGCTAAGATCAAGTGTAGTATCTGTTCTTATCAGTTTAATATCTGATACGTCCCCTATCTGGGGACCATATACTAAATGGATTTTTAGAACAGGGAGATGGAAAAAGAGCTTGCTCTGTCCACTCCACGCATTGACCTGGTATTGCAGTATCTCCAGGACCGGTGCACCCCTTCTTTAATGCAGTTTCTAAAATCAGAAAGAATTGAATTCAATGTTTTTTGTTCATTTTGCTTGTTTGTCGGATTTGGGGATGGACTCTTTGGCTTTGCTTTTCTTCTCCTCATTGGATTTTTCATGTTCAAAGTTGCAGAAGCCAGATTACAAGCTCATTTTGGTTCAACTTCAGCAACTGTGCATTGCATTGCCATGTAATGTGATGCAATGCTATCTTTCTAGCTCTCCCTTTTTACTTCCTTTTGGATAAACAGACATATTAGGCAAGCATTTTGGAGCTTTCACCTAAATAACTACAGGTGGTGAGATAAGCTGCACAATATAATTGACCTTTCAGTATATTGTTGCACACACACCATCTATTTAGCAAATGCCCTTGTTATCAACAGCAGCCTTTTAAACTCACCTGAGCTAACAGGTATGTGCGCTGGTTACTCTGCTGCGCTTAAAATTTATTTTTTGGTTTGCTACAATGCCTTTTCTGAAACGTTGTCTCCTTCTGCTGGAACACTGACTTCTTTCATTTAATGCCTGCAGACTATAAAAGAGAACCCAACCCAAAAAGTTTGGTTGATTAGTCTGTGGCATTCTGTTAAACTGTTGCTTATGGCGGTCTCTGTGAGCTTCTCAGCGACATTCAGCCAGCCAGGTATCCTGCCTGCAGTAGATGGAATGTGGCAATGGAACGCTGGCTGCGCGTGTCATAATAGGCTCTGAGCCTTTATATACCTGTGCACAGCAGCAGCCACCTTCAGTCTGCTGCTGGACAGCCAGCAGCAGCAGCAGGAGAGGTATGTAATCAGGAGCCCTCCTGCTAAGGGTAGACAGCTGCTCGTTCCACCCCACCCCCCGCCTTAATTGGTTCTCCTCCCTTCCAACGGTGTTGAGGCGGGTGGGAACAGCAGGGGGTGAAGGTGCTGTGTTTAAAGAGGTGGAGTTATGCAGATCTAAAACGCGTGGATTGCAGCAGCAGCAAGCCGAAAAGTGCAGGCATGTAAGGGATCTAGAGGTTGACAACATGTCTTCTTAACGGGAGTCCAGGAGCTCATCTCCACAAATGGACTTTTCAGGATCCTTGGGTGGCTCCGTAGTTTGAAACCAATTCTGGTTATCGCTTCTCGGCCTTTTGGCTAAGATCAAGTGTAGTATCTGTTCTTATCAGTTTAATATCTGATACGTCCCCTATCTGGGGACCATATATTAAATGGATTTTTAGAACAGGGAGATGGAAAAAGAGCTTGCTCTGTCCACTCCACGCATTGACCTGGTATTGCAGTATCTCCAGGACCGGTGCACCCCTTCTTTAATGCAGTTTCTAAAATCAGAAAGAATTGAATTCAATGTTTTTTGTTCATTTTGCTTGTTTGTCGGATTTTGGGATGGACTCTTTGGCTTTGCTTTTCTTCTCCTCATTGGATTTTTCATGTTCAAAGTTGCAGAAGCCAGATTACAAGCTCATTTTGGTTCAACTTCAGCAACTGTGCATTGCATTGCCATGTAATGTGATGCAATGCTATCTTTCTAGCTCTCCCTTTTTACTTCCTTTTGGACAAACAGACATATTAGGCAAGCATTTTGGAGCTTTCACCTAAATAACTACAGGTGGTGAGATAAGCTGCACAATATAATTGACCTTTCAGTATATTGTTGCACACACACCATCTATTTAGCAAATGCCCTTGTTATCAACAGCAGCCTTTTAAACTCACCTGAGCTAACAGGTATGTGCGCTGGTTACTCTGCTGCGCTTAAAATTTCTTTTTTGGTTTGCTACAATGCCTTTTCTGAAACGTTGTCTCCTTCTGCTGGAACACTGACTTCTTTCATTTAATGCCTGCAGACTATAAAAGAGAACCCAACCCAAAAAGTTTGGTTGATTAGTCTGTGGCATTCTGTTAAACTGTTGCTTATGGCGGTCTCTGTGAGCTTCTCAGCGACATTCAGCCAGCCAGGTATCCTGCCTGCAGTAGATGGAATGTGGCAATGGAACGCTGGCTGCGCGTGTCATAATAGGCTCTGAGCCTTTATATACCTGTGCACAGCAGCAGCCACCTTCAGTCTGCTGCTGGACAGCCAGCAGCAGCAGCAGCAGGAGAGGTATGTAATCAGGAGCCCTCCTGCTAAGGGTAGACAGCTGCTCGTTCCACCCCACCCCCCGCCTTAATTGGTTCTCCTCCCTTCCAACGGTGTTGAGGCGGGTGGGAACAGCAGGGGGTGAAGGTGCTGTGTTTAAAGAGGTGGAGTTATGCAGATCTAAAACGCGTGGATTGCAGCAGCAGCAAGCCGAAAAGTGCAGGCATGTAAGGGATCTAGAGGTTGACAACATGTCTTCTTAACGGGAGTCCAGGAGCTCATCTCCACAAATGGACTTTTCAGTATCCTTGGGTGGCTCCGTAGTTTGAAACCAATTCTGGTTATCGCTTCTCGGCCTTTTGGCTAAGATCAAGTGTAGTATCTGTTCTTATCAGTTTAATATCTGATACGTCCCCTATCTGGGGACCATATATTAAATGGATTTTTAGAACAGGGAGATGGAAAAAGAGCTTGCTCTGTCCACTCCACGCATTGACCTGGTATTGCAGTATCTCCAGGACCGGTGCACCCCTTCTTTAATGCAGTTTATAAAATCAGAAAGAATTGAATTCAATGTTTTTTGTTCATTTTGCTTGTTTGTCGGATTTTGGGATGGACTCTTTGGCTTTGCTTTTCTTCTCCTCATTGGATTTTTCATGTTCAAAGTTGCAGAAGCCAGATTACAAGCTCATTTTGGTTCAACTTCATCAACTGTGCATTGCATTGCCATGTAATGTGATGCAATGCTATCTTTCTAGCTCTCCCTTTTTACTTCCTTTTGGATAAACAGACATATTAGGCAAGCATTTTGGAGCTTTCACCTAAATAACTACAGGTGGTGAGATAAGCTGCACAATATAATTGACCTTTCAGTATATTGTTGCACACACACCATCTATTTAGCAAATGCCCTTGTTATCAACAGCAGCCTTTTAAACTCACCTGAGCTAACAGGTATGTGCGCTGGTTACTCTGCTGCGCTTAAAATTTCTTTTTTGGTTTGCTACAATGCCTTTTCTGAAACGTTGTCTCCTTCTGCTGGAACACTGACTTCTTTCATTTAATGCCTGCAGACTATAAAAGAGAACCCAACCCAAAAAGTTTGGTTGATTAGTCTGTGGCATTCTGTTAAACTGTTGCTTATGGCGGTCTCTGTGAGCTTCTCAGCGACATTCAGCCAGCCAGGTATCCTGCCTGCAGTAGATGGAATGTGGCAATGGAACGCTGGCTGCGCGTGTCATAATAGGCTCTGAGCCTTTATATACCTGTGCACAGCAGCAGCCACCTTCAGTCTGCTGCTGGACAGCCAGCAGCAGCAGCAGGAGAGGTATGTAATCAGGAGCCCTCCTGCTAAGGGTAGACAGCTGCTCGTTCCACCCCACCCCCCGCCTTAATTGGTTCTCCTCCCTTCCAACGGTGTTGAGGCGGGTGGGAACAGCAGGGGGTGAAGGTGCTGTGTTTAAAGAGGTGGAGTTATGCAGATCTAAAACGCGTGGATTGCAGCAGCAGCAAGCCGAAAAGTGCAGGCATGTAAGGGATCTAGAGGTTGACAACATGTCTTCTTAACGGGAGTCCAGGAGCTCATCTCCACAAATGGACTTTTCAGGATCCTTGGGTGGCTCCGTAGTTTGAAACCAATTCTGGTTATCGCTTCTCGGCCTTTTGGCTAAGATCAAGTGTAGTATCTGTTCTTTTAAGAACACAAGAGCTACGATCTACACTTGACGAGAGCGATCGAACTCGGAAGGAGAAGAGCTTCGGAGCCCAGCTGACATCAGAGAACGAAGGCGGATATCGGTGGGAGGAAGAAGCTCTAAAGAATCCAGAAGAAGACGAAGACTCGGAGAAGAATCGGGCTGTCCTGTGGAATCTTCGAGGAAGAAAATCATCGAGACAAAGACCTTTCGGGGAATTTGTCCAGAACACGACGGGAGAAGAATCTGCATAGCTCCACCCATTCCGGGAAGAGTTCCAGATCCAGCTCCAAGAAGTAACTGCAGGAGGAAAGCCATGGCAAGCGCTGCGAGGAAGGCCGAAAAGAAGAGCCTGGAGCTGGGGACAGCCAGGAGGGCCCAGCCAGGAGCCGATTCTGACCCCAAGGACTCTGCCTCCACGACTGGCCAGCAGAAGGGACCCCAGAAGCCCCGCCACGAAGCTCCAGCCCTGGAGCCATGGATGCGGCAGACGGTGGCCCTGAAGCTGAAGGAAGTGGATGGGAGGGTGCCTGACATGTCCTCGGACGTGTTCTGCCAGAAGATGCTGCTGGATCGAGGCTTCTCCAGGTCGGATACCCTCAGCATCCAGACCTTCTTGACGGGGATCTTCTTCGTCACCTTCGCCACTGTGAACACCTGCAGGAGGTTCTGGGAAATGGTAAGCGCAAAAGGACCGGATAATTCTTTCTCTGCCTTTACAGGTAGCTGCCCTATCCAGAGGGATGAAAGGAGGATCACGGTCTCCATGCGCAACCCGCACACCCCAGGCCAAGACATCTGTACCTTCCTGAGACGCTTCTGTTTGGTTGTGAAGGAACCCTCTCACATCCTGAATGGACTCGGCTTCTGGACAGGTAAGTGGTCGGTGACCGTTAGACTTCACAGGGACCTGGCGTACTCAGACGGACTTCGGCACCTGCCCCCGACATTCTCCCTGGGCAACTCCTACGGCCTCATCTATTACCCGGACATGCCGCGGAACTGCAGGAGATGCGGCAAGAACGGCCACGAGATGAAGGACTGCAAGGAGGATGCCTGCAGGATTTGTCGAGTGACGGGACACAGCTCGAAGGACTGCCCGAAGAAGACGTCCTGCAACCTGTGTGGGCTGGCGGCTCATCTGTACAAGGATTGCCCCAGGCGTGAGAGATCCTGGGCATCGGTGGTTGCGACGACCCCAGCTACGGAGGACAAGGCCCCGACGACCAGGCCTGTGAAGGTCAAGGACGCGACGACCAAGGCCCCAGCGGCCAAGGCCGAGACGACCAAGGCCAAAGCGGTCAAGGAGTCGGTGGCCAAAGCCCCAGCGACGGTCCCAGCAGCTCCGAAGCAGAAGAAAAAGTCAAAGGAGGGTAAGAGTTCTGTCACCCCTCTCTCGATCCCTCCCCCTGCCACCCCCGTCCAATCCCCCCCCACCCCGGCCACCCCTGCTGAGGATTCCACTTCCTCTTCCTCCTTCCCCTACTCCTCAGCAGGTGTCCTTTCCCCTGCCCCGGCAGCCACTCTCCCTCCCCAGACCATGGTAGCGGTGGAATTAACCTTTCCTCCACCCGCCGCTATCTATTCCGAGGAGGATTTTCCCCTTCTTGTCTCCCCAGTTCCAACCCGGGGAAAGAGGAAGGTGGAGGACAGCCCTGCTACTGAATCCTCCAAAAAGAAGATTCTGGATTTCGTAGGCGAAAAGGAGGATACCCTCCCTGAGCCAGAAGAGATGGAGCACATGGTTGAGACCCTGGTGGCCGAGCCAGAAGAGGAGGAACTGGTGGTCGCCGAGATTGAGGCCGCGCTGCTTGACCAGATGGAGGAAGAGGGCCTGCTGGTGATCCCGTCACCAGCAGTCAACACCGACGAGGGACCACCCGACCGGAGTGGTAACTAAGGTGTATTGCCTGCGCTAACTTTTTCTTTTTTCCCTACATGATGGCTAATATTAACTTATTTTCCATTAATGTCAGGAGCATCAAGGACAAGTTCAGACGTCAGACTATTTATGCCTTCCTTACTTCCCAGTTGTGTGATGTTTATATGTTGCAGGAATGTTCCCTTCCCTCCTCTAGGTCCTTCAAACATCTGGCCAGGGAGTGGTCCCACGGTCCATCCTACTGGTCCGGTGGGGGTGACTGCAAGTCTGCGGGGGTCGCAATTCTGATCGGGGGGGGCGCATTCACGCTTGAGTCCGTCCAGGAGCTCATCTGCGGCAGGGCTCTTGTTGTAGATGGCAACTGGGCGGGAGAACCTGTCAGGTTCATCAACGTGTATGCGTCCCCACTGAAGAATGAGCGTTTGGAGCTTTTCCAGACCCTGCGGCTTCAGCTTGCCACCACCAGGACCTTAGTGATGGCCGGGGATTTCAACTGCCCCATCGAGGAGGACGGTCGTAGTTCTGGCACATCTGCCAAGTTGGACATCACGTCCAAGCTGCTCATCGAGATGGTAACCGAGGCCTCTCTTCAGGACGTGGTGGGCTCCATGGGGAGAGGCTCCATGAACTATTCGTGGAGCCGACCCGATGGCTCACTCCGCTCCAGGATTGACTTTGTGTTCACCTCTCGGGCAGTCAGGCAGAGTAGGCACTCGATGGTCTCCTGCTTCTTCTCCGACCACAGAGCCATTCACTTACAAGGTGTCCTCGGCGACGGTTTTCCGTCCGGCCCCGGCTCCTGGAAGCTGAATTGTGCTCTGCTGGCTCAGGATGAAGTCGTGGAGGAGCTGAGAGCAGCCTACGCAATGTGGCAGTCCTACAAGGGTAGCTTCCAAACAGTCTCTGATTGGTGGGAATATGTTAAACTTGAGTTTCGCTGTTTCTTTCAGGCCAAGGGTCGACAACAGGAGTGTGAGAAGAGGAGGGACTTCAGAGGGCTGCAGCGCGAGCTGCGGTCGCTGCAGGACCTTCTTCACTGCGGCTGGGACGTGAGGGAGGAGCTGGAGGAGACCAAGAAGAGCCTGAAAAGGCACTTTGAGGAGGAGTCCAAGCGAATCATCTTCCGTTCCAAAGTGGAGAATCTGGAGAAGGGTGAGAAATGTAACTCATTCTTTTTCAGGAAACTTCATGCCGGTCACACGCCCCTGAACGAGCTGCGAGACGAGAGCGGAAACATGCGACGTGGGAAGGAGGACGTGATGAGGGTCGTCAGCGACTTCTACAGCGAACTCTACTCCCACAAGACTACCGACCCCGACGCTGCTGATAAGTTCCTGTCAGGTATCACTAACCATCTTGATCCTGCAGGCACGGCAGCCTTGGACAAACCTCTGATGGTGGGCGAATTGCTCTCTGCCGCTAAATCCTTTAGGACCGGCAGGACCCCGGGCAGTGATGGTCTTCCAGCGGAGCTCTATGTAGCGCTGGGAGACCTCATCTGTCCGGACCTGTTGGACCTGTACGAGGAGATGGTGGTGGAGGGTAGAATGCCTCCATCTTTGAGGGAAGGAATGGTCACGATCCTGTACAAGCGGAAGGGAGAGAGGTGCGACCTGAGGAATTGGCGTCCCATCACTCTGCTCAACGTGGACTACAAGATCCTGGCCAAGACGATGGCGACACGACTTAAGACGGTCATCGGACGGATCATCCACCCGGACCAGACCTGCGGCATCCCTGGACGTCGCATCGCAGACAGCCTCGCTCTCGTGCGGGACACGGTCGAGTACATCAAGGTCCGCCGCGCACACGCGGCCCTGGTCTCCTTGGATCAGGAGAAGGCCTTCGACCGGGTTTCCCACGAGTTCATGGGCCGAGCTCTGCACCGGTTAGGTTTGGGTAACATGTTTTGTTCGTATGTCCGTCTGATGTATTTTGATATCCACAGCTCGGTGTTGGTGAACGGCTGGAAGACTGACCCCTTCCCTGTCCTCTCTGGGGTCAGACAAGGCTGCCCTCTATCACCTCTTCTTTTTGTTTGTGTTATAGAACTCTTCGCAGAGGCTATCCGGCAGAATGGAGAGATCAGAGGGATCACCGCACCGGGTCCGGGACGACACGAGGTCAAGTGCTCGCTCTACATGGACGACGTCACCGTCTTCTGCGCTGATCGTGGTTCAGTCGACGCCCTCGTCCAGACGTGTGAGAGGTTCGGCCGGGCTTCAGGGGCCAAAGTCAACTGCAGGAAGTCGGAAGCCATGCTCTTCGGGGATTGGCAGCCGGCCTCCTCCGCCCCCTTCCCCTTCAACATTCAACCGGATTTCCTCAAGGTGCTGGGAGTCTGGTTCGGGAAGGAAGGAGCGGCCCTCAAGTCCTGGCAAGAACGCTTGGCCAAGGTGAAGCAACGGATCGGACTCTGGAGCCTCAGACACCTCACTTGTGAGGGTAAGGCACTCGTCCTGCGTAATGAGGTCCTGCCCGTCTTGCAGTACACGGCGCAGGCCTGGCCCCCACACGTCACTGTGTGCAGGGCCATTACCAGGACAGTGTTTCACTTTGTCTGGGGATCCAAGATGGACAGAGTCAGGCGGGCCGTCATGTACAAGGAGCCTCGCAAGGGTGGGAAGGGCGTTCCAGATATCCCCACCCTCCTGCGATCCTCTTTTGTGTGTGATTGTGTCCGCCGGACTTTGCAAGTCAAGAATGGCTCCGCGGGCAGGTCCATGTCTCGCTTCTTCCTGCTTCCTCTTTGGAGGCGACTCGGCTGGGACAAGTGGGACAGCTCCTTCCCCTACAACTGGACGACGCCATGGTTCTACGGAGACGTCGTTCGATTTGTGGGGGAGCATCAACTGGAGGGACTCAAGCCCGACTTGTGGAAGCCCAAAACTATCCACAAGCTAATCAGAGCCAAGGATGACGTGGAGAACATCACAGGACTTCACCAGGACACGCTGGAGACTGTGTGGACAAATGTGTCATCTGACAGGCTGACCAACGGGCACAAGGACTTGTCGTGGATGGCGATTCAGGGCGGACTGCCCGTCCGGTCATTCATGCATGCCCGGAACCTGTGCAAGACCCGGTACTGCCCAAGGTGCCCCTTCGTGGAGGAAACATCTTTGCACACTTTTTGGGACTGCGGATTTGCACAGCGCCTATTGACTGCACTTGAGGACGACCTGAGGAACTCTGTCCCCAGGGCGAGCCTATCGCACCATTCTGTGCTTTACGGACTCTTCCCTGGGGTTCATACCGTCGGAGCCATCCAGGAGGCTTGGCACCTTATGAACTGCTTCAAGGATGCCGTTTGGGTCGCCAGGAACCGGCTCATCTTGAGGAGGGAGAGGATGTCCATCCAGGACTGCCGCAGGCTGATCCACAGCCTGCTCAGAGACTATTCCATCATGGACGGTCCGGAGGACGAGGACGAGGACTAAACCCCTCCTCCCCCTCTCCCCTTATGTGTCTTGTCTTTCAATAAAGCTTCGGGCCTGTGATTTTCCCCTCCCCATCCCCTTTTTCCCAATCCCCATCCCTTATCACGGTTCGTCGTACTGTATTGATTGACATGCTTTTTCTTTCAGATTGAGTGTTTTGTGTAGCATAGGGGTGTGATGTGTCTAGTTAGTGCGTCGTATCCTCATGCTATGTAAATATGATGTAGAATTCTGTGTGTACTGGGCTGCGGCACTGTACACTGTCTGTTAACTTATTTTTTGTGCTAATAAAAGATATATTCAATCAAAAAATCTGTTCTTATCAGTTTAATATCTGATACGTCCCCTATCTGGGGACCATATATTAAATGGATTTTTAGAACAGGGAGATGGAAAAAGAGCTTGCTCTGTCCACTCCACGCATTGACCTGGTATTGCAGTATCTCCAGGACCGGTGCACCCCTTCTTTAATGCAGTTTCTAAAATCAGAAAGAATTGAATTCAATGTTTTTTGTTCATTTTGCTTGTTTGTCGGATTTGGGGATGGACTCTTTGGCTTTGCTTTTCTTCTCCTCATTGGATTTTTCATGTTCAAAGTTGCAGAAGCCAGATTACAAGCTCATTTTGGTTCAACTTCAGCAACTGTGCATTGCATTGCCATGTAATGTGATGCAATGCTATCTTTCTAGCTCTCCCTTTTTACTTCCTTTTGGATAAACAGACATATTAGGCAAGCATTTTGGAGCTTTCACCTAAATAACTACAGGTGGTGAGATAAGCTGCACAATATAATTGACCTTTCAGTATATTGTTGCACACACACCATCTATTTAGCAAATGCCCTTGTTATCAACAGCAGCCTTTTAAACTCACCTGAGCTAACAGGTATGTGCGCTGGTTACTCTGCTGCGCTTAAAATTTCTTTTTTGGTTTGCTACAATGCCTTTTCTGAAACGTTGTCTCCTTCTGCTGGAACACTGACTTCTTTCATTTAATGCCTGCAGACTATAAAAGAGAACCCAACCCAAAAAGTTTGGTTGATTAGTCTGTGGCATTCTGTTAAACTGTTGCTTATGGCGGTCTCTGTGAGCTTCTCAGCGACATTCAGCCAGCCAGGTATCCTGCCTGCAGTAGATGGAATGTGGCAATGGAACGCTGGCTGCGCGTGTCATAATAGGCTCTGAGCCTTTATATACCTGTGCACAGCAGCAGCCACCTTCAGTCTGCTGCTGGACAGCCAGCAGCAGCAGCAGCAGGAGAGGTATGTAATCAGGAGCCCTCCTGCTAAGGGTAGACAGCTGCTCGTTCCACCCCACCCCCCGCCTTAATTGGTTCTCCTCCCTTCCAACGGTGTTGAGGCGGGTGGGAACAGCAGGGGGTGAAGGTGCTGTGTTTAAAGAGGTGGAGTTATGCAGATCTAAAACGCGTGGATTGCAGCAGCAGCAAGCCGAAAAGTGCAGGCATGTAAGGGATCTAGAGGTTGACAACATGTCTTCTTAACGGGAGTCCAGGAGCTCATCTCCACAAATGGACTTTTCAGGATCCTTGGGTGGCTCCGTAGTTTGAAACCAATTCTGGTTATCGCTTCTCGGCCTTTTGGCTAAGATCAAGTGTAGTATCTGTTCTTATCAGTTTAATATCTGATATGTCCCCTATCTGGGGACCATATATTAAATGGATTTTTAGAACAGGGAGATGGAAAAAGAGCTTGCTCTGTCCACTCCACGCATTGACCTGGTACTGCAGTATCTCCAGGACCGGTGCACCCCTTCTTTAATGCAGTTTCTAAAATCAGAAAGAATTGAATTCAATGTTTTTTGTTCATTTTGCTTGTTTGTCGGATTTTGGGATGGACTCTTTGGCTTTGCTTTTCTTCTCCTCATTGGATTTTTCATGTTCAAAGTTGCAGAAGCCAGATTACAAGCTCATTTTGGTTCAACTTCAGCAACTGTGCATTGCATTGCCATGTAATGTGATGCAATGCTATCTTTCTAGCTCTCCCTTTTTACTTCCTTTTGGATAAACAGACATATTAGGCAAGCATTTTGGAGCTTTCACCTAAATAACTACAGGTGGTGAGATAAGCTGCACAATATAATTGACCTTTCAGTATATTGTTGCACACACACCATCTATTTAGCAAATGCCCTTGTTATCAACAGCAGCCTTTTAAACTCACCTGAGCTAACAGGTATGTGCGCTGGTTACTCTGCTGCGCTTAAAATTTCTTTTTTGGTTTGCTACAATGCCTTTTCTGAAACGTTGTCTCCTTCTGCTGGAACACTGACTTCTTTCATTTAATGCCTGCAGACTATAAAAGAGAACCCAACCCAAAAAGTTTGGTTGATTAGTCTGTGGCATTCTGTTAAACTGTTGCTTATGGCGGTCTCTGTGAGCTTCTCAGCGACATTCAGCCAGCCAGGTATCCTGCCTGCAGTAGATGGAATGTGGCAATGGAACGCTGGCTGCGCGTGTCATAATAGGCTCTGAGCCTTTATATACCTGTGCACAGCAGCAGCCACCTTCAGTCTGCTGCTGGACAGCCAGCAGCAGCAGCAGCAGGAGAGGTATGTAATCAGGAGCCCTCCTGCTAAGGGTAGACAGCTGCTCGTTCCACCCCACCCCCCGCCTTAATTGGTTCTCCTCCCTTCCAACGGTGTTGAGGCGGGTGGGAACAGCAGGGGGTGAAGGTGCTGTGTTTAAAGAGGTGGAGTTATGCAGATCTAAAACGCGTGGATTGCAGCAGCAGCAAGCCGAAAAGTGCAGGCATGTAAGGGATCTAGAGGTTGACAACATGTCTTCTTAACGGGAGTCCAGGAGCTCATCTCCACAAATGGACTTTTCAGGATCCTTGGGTGGCTCCGTAGTTTGAAACCAATTCTGGTTATCGCTTCTCGGCCTTTTGGCTACGATCAAGTGCTTTATTGCAGGAGATTGTGGTTGAAGGGCACTCGGGTACCCCTCTCCTTGGCCTGGCAGGATCGTCCACTTTGGTGGACTTAACCTGCTTGCTGCTATTAGGGAGAGGGCTTAGTCCCAGGGTAACGAGTTGCGATCCCCCAGCTTCCAGGTGTTTTTCGCTGCAAGAACACTGGGAGCGCAGATTGCAAGCGGCTGCAATTTGCAACCTTGTTGCGTTTTTCCATGGAGGTTGACCCTAACCTCGTGCCTCTCTATGCGAGGCTAAAAAACTCTATCCGAGTTCACTTCACGGCGGGTGGCTCGGATATGAGGAAATTAGGGTATGTAGTCCAGGACGTGCTCAGGAACCTTCTTGGCGTACAAAGGAATGAAATTCTCTCCATCCAGGATTATCCCAGAAGAGGTGACTATGACATCACATTCACCGGAGAAGGTATTTTTAGAGATGTACTAGAAAAGTTAAAAAAAGTTGAAAATAGTCCTGTTTTGAAAGGGATACAAATTGTTGAGCACGTCCTGGATGAGGTAAGACTGGTTATTGTAAAAATATTTTCGCCCTTTGTTTCTGCTCCAGAAGTAATGTCATTTCTAGCAATTTATTTTAAAAGTGTTAAATGTATTGGGAAGATATTAAACGAATATAACATATGGACATCTAAGTGGAAATTCCTTGTGAAGTGTACAAGAGATCCAAATACACCAGGTGGTATATGGCTCCCCCCTGCCCGTTTCAAAATTGGGCAAACAAATGGGGATTTCTTCTTTTCTGGGATGCCAGTATATTGCAGAAATTGTGGGCGCTATGGTCATTCAAAAGAAAACTGTCATGTATCATGTAGAAATTGTGCTAGTGAAGAACATGAGACAAAAGAATGCCCTAAGGAAAAGAAATGCAGTTTTTGCCAGACTCCAGGTCACTTTTATTTTTCTTGCCCTCACAGATTTCGGGAAGATGAGCAAAAGGGGAAGTCCAAGACGTCCGACCAAGGACCAAAAGATCAGACCACCCCTCAGGAGGAGGAACAACAACCTGGAGCCTCTGGAGACAATAAGGGCGTACCAAATAGTGAAGTGTCTCCAGAGTCTATGACAGGTAAAATACCAAATCCCAAAACCTGGCTGCAGGACCTGCGGGAGTCCAAAAGGAGGGCTGAGAAGGAGCAGAAGGGCACTACTGGTAAGGTCAAAAGGGACCGGCAAAAGGCCGACACAGAAGCCCATGCCCAGTCTGGGTCTCCTAGTGCTGAGGGCGCTGAGTGGATAAAGGTGGGTCCTAAGAAAAAGAAAAAGGGTGGTTCGGAGGAGGCAGCAGGAGGTGAACAGATGGACACTTCTCCAGAAGGGGACGTGGACGCTGGACCCTCAGGGGTTTCGGTCTCCGCTGCTACAGGTGGGGACCGGGATCTTGCTGCCTCTGAAGAGTCAGAGGCTCTGCCTTGTGCGCAACCTCCTCCTATAGGACGACCTTCTACAGGTCAAACAGGGGCGGCGGAACCCCTCGGGGACCCACCTGATGAGGAACTGCATGGCCAGCCAATGGAGACCCAGCGGGTTCTGCCAGCCAGCCCTCCGAGCTATGCCAGTGTAGCGTCGGGTTTATATAAATGTGGTAATCTTTCCTCCTCCACGGAGACTCTCGTGACGATACTATCAGATGAGGAGGGAGGCGCAAGCCCAGTGGTCTGATCAGGTTCATCGGACAGGTAAATCCGTTGCTCTTAGTTACCTAATTAAAATTTCTACATTTTCTAATGATGGCTGAACTCAAAGGTATTTCCCTCAACGTGAGAGGCATAAAATCTAACACGAGAAGAACTGCTCTTTTTAATTTTTTTACGTGTTTTACTGCATCTGTATTTTTTCTGCAAGAATGTAATATACCACATGAAATGTCATATCAAAAATATAAAGATGAGTGGAAGTGTGGGCCATCTGTCTGGTCCGGATCGAATGCTGCAGGATCAGCGGGTGTAGCCATACTTTTTAAAGGGAACGTTTTAATTGATTTTATTCAGGAAATTTTACCAGGTCGTATTTTATTAGTGAAAGCTTTTATTGATGGTATTAGATGGCAGTTTTTAAATTTTTATGGATCCCCAGAGAAAAATGAAAGAGCCGAAATGCTTGATCTTTTACCATTATTTATTAATAACTCTGAACCTTTTATCTTAGCAGGGGATTTTAATTGTGTTTTAAAAGGTGAAAACCGGCGCTCCAGCTCTGTAAGCAGGAACTACGATAAAACCTCAGGTATGCTACATGATATAGTCAAAGATGCTAAATTGATAGACATATATAAAGAGTGTCATAGTGACAGCCCAGAGGACGCCGGTTTCACTTGGAGCAATGCTAATTGTAGCTCTAGGATTGATTTTATTTTTGGTTCAGATAAAACAATACCTGCCAAATGTGAAGTTTTAACTAATATATTTTCAGACCATAAACTTTTATCCTTTACCATAAAAGTAAATGATAACAAAAAATGTGGTAAGAAAAGCTGGAAAATGAACGTATCCCTTTTAACCGACCCGCAGATTTTATCAGATTTTATTGAGTTTTATAGGAAATGTAGAAAAGGGAAAAAAACAAATGAGACTATGAGTGTATGGTGGGATAGAATGAAAGTAAAAATAAAAGACTTTTTTATTAAAAAGAGTATATGTAGAGCCAAAGAAAAATATGAAGAATATAGAATTTTAAATACCCGCCTACAAACATTATTTAAGCTCAGAGACAATGGGATAGATGTACAACTTGATATTTCAAACTTAAAAGAAGAGATTTCAAAATGGCTAGAACAAAAAGGAAAAGAGATAATTTTTCGTTCTAGAGTACAACATATAGAAGAAAATGAAAAGTGTTCCAGATATTTTTTTAGGAAAAATAAAAAAGAAAAAGTGATAATTGACCATATAGATGGTGAGAATAATATAAAAAATATGCTGGGTAAAGTTGAGGGTTTTTTTTCTAATCTTTTTAATGGAAAAAATATAGATAATAAATTAATGGATGATTCGCTGCAAGGACTAACAGCTGTTTTAGATCCCGCATCCCAAGAGTTTTTATCCCAAGTTTTAACGGAACAAGAAGTGTTAAAAACTATTAAAAGTTTTAAAACTGGAAAGGTCCCTGGTCCTGATGTCATCCCAATAGAATTTTATGTATGTTTTTATGATATTTTAAAAGATGATTTGTTTTATTTGTTTACTGAGGTTTTTAATAATAAGGTTTTATTAAATTCCTGGAAGAAAGGTGAAGTCTCCCTCCTATACAAAAAAGGTGATAAATCAAAATTAGAAAACTGGAGACCAATAACACTTTTAAATTGTGACTATAAAATAATGGCTAAAATTTGTGCAAATCGTCTAAAAGAAGTCATCAGCAAAGTTATTCATTCTAATCAAGTGTGTGGGGTGCCGGGGCGCAGTATATGGGACAATCTGAATTTAGTGAAAGACTGTATTGAGGATGTGAAAGACAGAAAGGGGAAAATGGCGATTTTATCTATTGATTTTGAAAAAGCATTTGACCGTGTCTCACACTTTTATCTTTTTAAAGTTTTAGAGAAAATGGGCATACCAGAAGGGTTTTTACTATCGCTTAAAGCATTTTACAAGGATTGTACAAGTAAGATTTTAGTGAATGGTTTTAAGACACAAGAGGTATTTTTACGGTCAGGGGTGAAACAGGGATGCCCTCTGTCCCCCCTACTGTTTATCTGTGCACTGGAACCAATGTTATGTGCAATACGCCAAAATAAACAGATATGCGGTGTCCCTCTGCCTGGAAGCGGTGGTTTGGAGGCCAAGGTTGTAGGCTACATGGATGACGTGGCGGTCTTGTGTACAGATGCACCATCACTTACGGCCACTCTCCATCAAGTGCAATCCTTTTGTCTAGCTTCTGGTTTTAAAATCAATTTTAATAAGTGTAACATTTTAAGTGTTGGGGGGATGATTTTACGTGATGTACCAATTAATGTCTCCGAATCCATTTCCATTTTAGGTATATCATTCACTGAAAATAATGATGGTTATAATAGTTGGGAAACAGTTACACAGAAAATAAATACGAAAATATGTATGTGGAACATGAGGAGACTTACAATGGAGGGTAAAGTATTGGTTTTAAAGATGGTGATTTTACCTCTTTTATTGTATCTTAGCATGGTTTTCCCCCCGCCTGTTAATGTTTTAAAAAAGATAACCAAAACCTGTTTTACCTTCTTTTGGAACTCAAAAATGGAAAAGCTGAAAAGAGAAATCGTGATGAAATCAAAAGTAAAAGGTGGTAAAGATTTTCCAGATTTTAATAGGTTTCTTTTAATCCATCTGTTCGTTTACTGTTTTAATGCCCTTTTTAAGAATCACTATTGGTCCTTTTTAATGCGTTTTAATACAGGATTTTTTATGAGAAAGTTTGGATGGTATGAAGTTAATATATCTGTGCCCCATGCTTTTAATTTGTCGACGCATTATGAGATTTTAAGGAAAATAGTGTCCGATTTTAATTTAGGGACTAAGAAAATAGAGGAATTAAGAAATAGTAAGAAACTAATTAAAGAAATACGTAAAAGTGAGGAAATATGTAATGTTGACAGATATGATGATGACAAATCTATGTCTATCTGGAAAATGATTAACGTTTTTTATCTTTTTAATGAACAGAGAGATCTGGCTTGGAGTTGCATGCACCGCTGTCTTCCTTGCCGGGCATTCCAATACAGAAGAGGATTTGTGAGGTCTGCCATCTGCCCAAGAGCCGGATGCCAAGACGAGGAAACGGTGGAACATCTATTATGGACATGTAATTTTGCAAAGGATTTCTGGAGAAGACTGCTCCCCCTACTGGAAAGGGTGGCAGACCTCAAGGACTTTACATATAAAACTGTGCTATACGGACTTATGGAATGCCCCACAATGGACCAGTACACAATGGCTTGGAAGACAGTGAACTGCGCCAAGTCATCTCTCTGGAAAGCGCGCAACATTGCTATTTTTAAACAAGATGTTTTATCAGTGAATGATGTTTTAAGTTTATGTTTATGTGAAATGTACACTTATTATTTAATTGACAAAAAGAAGAATGTACATATTTCCAAAAAATGGCTTGTTGACCAATGGAACCTAATTATTTAAAATCTTTGTATTTTTTGTTTTGTAAATTTCATTTGTCTTTTAACGTTTTGGTATTTGTTTAATTATGCTTGTAATTTGTTAAAGTTTTAATAAACGGTTTTATCCCTCTGCAGGGGATAGCCAAATTAAAAAAAAATCTGTTCTTATCAGTTTAATATCTGATACGTCCCCTATCTGGGGACCATATATTAAATGGATTTTTAGAACAGGGAGATGGAAAAAGAGCTTGCTCTGTCCACTCCACGCATTGACCTGGTATTGCAGTATCTCCAGGACCGGTGCACCCCTTCTTTAATGCAGTTTCTAAAATCAGAAAGAATTGAATTCAATGTTTTTTGTTCATTTTGCTTGTTTGTCGGATTTTGGGATGGACTCTTTGGCTTTGCTTTTCTTCTCCTCATTGGATTTTTCATGTTCAAAGTTGCAGAAGCCAGATTACAAGCTCATTTTGGTTCAACTTCAGCAACTGTGCATTGCATTGCCATGTAATGTGATGCAATGCTATCTTTCTAGCTCTCCCTTTTTACTTCCTTTTGGATAAACAGACATATTAGGCAAGCATTTTGGAGCTTTCACCTAAATAACTACAGGTGGTGAGATAAGCTGCACAATATAATTGACCTTTCAGTATATTGTTGCACACACACCATCTATTTAGCAAATGCCCTTGTTATCAACCGCAGCCTTTTAAACTCACCTGAGCTAACAGGTATGTGCGCTGGTTACTCTGCTGCGCTTAAAATTTCTTTTTTGGTTTGCTACAATGCCTTTTCTGAAACGTTGTCTCCCTCTGCTGGAACACTGACTTCTTTCATTTAATGCCTGCAGACTATAAAAGAGAACCCAACCCAAAAAGTTTGGTTGATTAGTCTGTGGCATTCTGTTAAACTGTTGCTTATGGCGGTCTCTGTGAGCTTCTCAGCGACATTCAGCCAGCCAGGTATCCTGCCTGCAGTAGATGGAATGTGGCAATGGAACGCTGGCTGCGCGTGTCATAATAGGCTCTGAGCCTTTATATACCTGTGCACAGCAGCAGCCACCTTCAGTCTGCTGCTGGACAGCCAGCAGCAGCAGCAGCAGGAGAGGTATGTAATCAGGAGCCCTCCTGCTAAGGGTAGACAGCTGCTCGTTCCACCCCACCCCCCGCCTTAATTGGTTCTCCTCCCTTCCAACGGTGTTGAGGCGGGTGGGAACAGCAGGGGGTGAAGGTGCTGTGTTTAAAGAGGTGGAGTTATGCAGATCTAAAACGCGTGGATTGCAGCAGCAGCAAGCCGAAAAGTGCAGGCATGTAAGGGATCTAGAGGTTGACAACATGTCTTCTTAACGGGAGTCCAGGAGCTCATCTCCACAAATGGACTTTTCAGGATCCTTGGGTGGCTCCGTAGTTTGAAACCAATTCTGGTTATCGCTTCTCGGCCTTTTGGCTAAGATCAAGTGTAGTATCTGTTCTTATCAGTTTAATATCTGATACGTCCCCTATCTGGGGACCATATATTAAATGGATTTTTAGAACAGGGAGATGGAAAAAGAGCTTGCTCTGTCCACTCCACGCATTGACCTGGTATTGCAGTATCTCCAGGACCGGTGCACCCCTTCTTTAATGCAGTTTCTAAAATCAGAAAGAATTGAATTCAATGTTTTTTGTTCATTTTGCTTGTTTGTCGGATTTTGGGATGGACTCTTTGGCTTTGCTTTTCTTCTCCTCATTGGATTTTTCATGTTCAAAGTTGCAGAAGCCAGATTACAAGCTCATTTTGGTTCAACTTCAGCAACTGTGCATTGCATTGCCATGTAATGTGATGCAATGCTATCTTTCTAGCTCTCCCTTTTTACTTCCTTTTGGATAAACAGACATATTAGGCAAGCATTTTGGAGCTTTCACCTAAATAACTACAGGTGGTGAGATAAGCTGCACAATATAATTGACCTTTCAGTATATTGTTGCACACACACCATCTATTTAGCAAATGCCCTTGTTATCAACAGCAGCCTTTTAAACTCACCTGAGCTAACAGGTATGTGCGCTGGTTACTCTGCTGCGCTTAAAATTTCTTTTTTGGTTTGCTACAATGCCTTTTCTGAAACGTTGTCTCCCTCTGCTGGAACACTGACTTCTTTCATTTAATGCCTGCAGACTATAAAAGAGAACCCAACCCAAAAAGTTTGGTTGATTAGTCTGTGGCATTCTGTTAAACTGTTGCTTATGGCGGTCTCTGTGAGCTTCTCAGCGACATTCAGCCAGCCAGGTATCCTGCCTGCAGTAGATGGAATGTGGCAATGGAACGCTGGCTGCGCGTGTCATAATAGGCTCTGAGCCTTTATATACCTGTGCACAGCAGCAGCCACCTTCAGTCTGCTGCTGGACAGCCAGCAGCAGCAGCAGCAGGAGAGGTATGTAATCAGGAGCCCTCCTGCTAAGGGTAGACAGCTGCTCGTTCCACCCCACCCCCCGCCTTAATTGGTTCTCCTCCCTTCCAACGGTGTTGAGGCGGGTGGGAACAGCAGGGGGTGAAGGTGCTGTGTTTAAAGAGGTGGAGTTATGCAGATCTAAAACGCGTGGATTGCAGCAGCAGCAAGCCGAAAAGTGCAGGCATGTAAGGGATCTAGAGGTTGACAACATGTCTTCTTAACGGGAGTCCAGGAGCTCATCTCCACAAATGGACTTTTCAGGATCCTTGGGTGGCTCCGTAGTTTGAAACCAATTCTGGTTATCGCTTCTCGGCCTTTTGGCTAAGATCAAGTGTAGTATCTGTTCTTATCAGTTTAATATCTGATACGTCCCCTATCTGGGGACCATATATTAAATGGATTTTTAGAACAGGGAGATGGAAAAAGAGCTTGCTCTGTCCACTCCACGCATTGACCTGGTATTGCAGTATCTCCAGGACCGGTGCACCCCTTCTTTAATGCAGTTTCTAAAATCAGAAAGAATTGAATTCAATGTTTTTTGTTCATTTTGCTTGTTTGTCGGATTTTGGGATGGACTCTTTGGCTTTGCTTTTCTTCTCCTCATTGGATTTTTCATGTTCAAAGTTGCAGAAGCCAGATTACAAGCTCATTTTGGTTCAACTTCAGCAACTGTGCATTGCATTGCCATGTAATGTGATGCAATGCTATCTTTCTAGCTCTCCCTTTTTACTTCCTTTTGGATAAACAGACATATTAGGCAAGCATTTTGGAGCTTTCACCTAAATAACTACAGGTGGTGAGATAAGCTGCACAATATAATTGACCTTTCAGTATATTGTTGCACACACACCATCTATTTAGCAAATGCCCTTGTTATCAACAGCAGCCTTTTAAACTCACCTGAGCTAACAGGTATGTGCGCTGGTTACTCTGCTGCGCTTAAAATTTCTTTTTTGGTTTGCTACAATGCCTTTTCTGAAACGTTGTCTCCCTCTGCTGGAACACTGACTTCTTTCATTTAATGCCTGCAGACTATAAAAGAGAACCCAACCCAAAAAGTTTGGTTGATTAGTCTGTGGCATTCTGTTAAACTGTTGCTTATGGCGGTCTCTGTGAGCTTCTCAGCGACATTCAGCCAGCCAAGTATCCTGCCTGCAGTAGATGGAATGTGGCAATGGAACGCTGGCTGCGCGTGTCATAATAGGCTCTGAGCCTTTATATACCTGTGCACAGCAGCAGCCACCTTCAGTCTGCTGCTGGACAGCCAGCAGCAGCAGCAGCAGGAGAGGTATGTAATCAGGAGCCCTCCTGCTAAGGGTAGACAGCTGCTCGTTCCACCCCACCCCCCGCCTTAATTGGTTCTCCTCCCTTCCAACGGTGTTGAGGCGGGTGGGAACAGCAGGGGGTGAAGGTGCTGTGTTTAAAGAGGTGGAGTTATGCAGATCTAAAACGCGTGGATTGCAGCAGCAGCAAGCCGAAAAGTGCAGGCATGTAAGGGATCTAGAGGTTGACAACATGTCTTCTTAACGGGAGTCCAGGAGCTCATCTCCACAAATGGACTTTTCAGGATCCTTGGGTGGCTCCGTAGTTTGAAACCAATTCTGGTTATCGCTTCTCGGCCTTTTGGCTACGATCAAGTGCTTTATTGCAGGAGATTGTGGTTGAAGGGCACTCGGGTACCCCTCTCCTTGGCCTGGCAGGATCGTCCACTTTGGTGGACTTAACCTGCTTGCTGCTATTAGGGAGAGGGCTTAGTCCCAGGGTAACGAGTTGCGATCCCCCAGCTTCCAGGTGTTTTTCGCTGCAAGAACACTGGGAGCGCAGATTGCAAGCGGCTGCAATTTGCAACCTTGTTGCGTTTTTCCATGGAGGTTGACCCTAACCTCGTGCCTCTTTATGCGAGGCTAAAAAACTCTATCCGAGTTCACTTCACGGCGGGTGGCTCGGATATGAGGAAATTAGGGTATGTAGTCCAGGACGTGCTCAGGAACCTTCTTGGCGTACAAAGGAATGAAATTCTCTCCATCCAGGATTATCCCAGAAGAGGTGACTATGACATCACATTCACCGGAGAAGGTATTTTTAGAGATGTACTAGAAAAGTTAAAAAAAGTTGAAAATAGTCCTGTTTTGAAAGGGATACAAATTGTTGAGCACGTCCTGGATGAGGTAAGACTGGTTATTGTAAAAATATTTTCGCCCTTTGTTTCTGCTCCAGAAGTAATGTCATTTCTAGCAATTTATTTTAAAAGTGTTAAATGTATTGGGAAGATATTAAACGAATATAACATATGGACATCTAAGTGGAAATTCCTTGTGAAGTGTACAAGAGATCCAAATACACCAGGTGGTATACGGCTCCCCCCTGCCCGTTTCAAAATTGGGCAAACAAATGGGGATTTCTTCTTTTCTGGGATGCCAGTATATTGCAGAAATTGTGGGCGCTATGGTCATTCAAAAGAAAACTGTCATGTATCATGTAGAAATTGTGCTAGTGAAGAACATGAGACAAAAGAATGCCCTAAGGAAAAGAAATGCAGTTTTTGCCAGACTCCAGGTCACTTTTATTTTTCTTGCCCTCACAGATTTCGGGAAGATGAGCAAAAGGGGAAGTCCAAGACGTCCGACCAAGGACCAAAAGATCAGACCACCCCTCAGGAGGAGGAACAACAACCTGGAGCCTCTGGAGACAATAAGGGCGTACCAAATAGTGAAGTGTCTCCAGAGTCTATGACAGGTAAAATACCAAATCCCAAAACCTGGCTGCAGGACCTGCGGGAGTCCAAAAGGAGGGCTGAGAAGGAGCAGAAGGGCACTACTGGTAAGGTCAAAAGGGACCGGCAAAAGGCCGACACAGAAGCCCATGCCCAGTCTGGGTCTCCTAGTGCTGAGGGCGCTGAGTGGATAAAGGTGGGTCCTAAGAAAAAGAAAAAGGGTGGTTCGGAGGAGGCAGCAGGAGGTGAACAGATGGACACTTCTCCAGAAGGGGACGTGGACGCTGGACCCTCAGGGGTTTCGGTCTCCGCTGCTACAGGTGGGGACCGGGATCTTGCTGCCTCTGAAGAGTCAGAGGCTCTGCCTTGTGCGCAACCTCCTCCTATAGGACGACCTTCTACAGGTCAAACAGGGGCGGCAGAACCCCTCGGGGACCCACCTGATGAGGAACTGCATGGCCAGCCAATGGAGACCCAGCGGGTTCTGCCAGCCAGCCCTCCGAGCTATGCCAGTGTAGCGTCGGGTTTATATAAATGTGGTAATCTTTCCTCCTCCACGGAGACTCTCGTGACGATACTATCAGATGAGGAGGGAGGCGCAAGCCCAGTGGTCTGATCAGGTTCATCGGACAGGTAAATCTGTTGCTCTTAGTTACCTAAGTAAAATTTCTACATTTTCTAATGATGGCTGAACTCAAAGGTATTTCCCTCAACGTGAGAGGCATAAAATCTAACACGAGAAGAACTGCTCTTTTTAATTTTTTTACGTGTTTTACTGCATCTGTATTTTTTCTGCAAGAATGTAATATCCCACATGAAATGTCATATCAAAAATATAAAGATGAGTGGAAGTGTGGGCCATCTGTCTGGTCCGGATCGAATGCTGCAGGATCAGCGGGTGTAGCCATACTTTTTAAAGGGAACGTTTTAATTGATTTTATTCAGGAAATTTTACCAGGTCGTATTTTATTAGTGAAAGCTTTTATTGATGGTATTAGATGGCAGTTTTTAAATTTTTATGGATCCCCAGAGAAAAATGAAAGAGCCGAAATGCTTGATCTTTTACCATTATTTATTAATAACTCTGAACCTTTTATCTTAGCAGGGGATTTTAATTGTGTTTTAAAAGGTGAAAACCGGCGCTCCAGCTCTGTAAGCAGGAACTACGATAAAACCTCAGGTATGCTACATGATATAGTCAAAGATGCTAAATTGATAGACATATATAAAGAGTGTCATAGTGACAGCCCAGAGGACGCCGGTTTCACTTGGAGCAATGCTAATTGTAGCTCTAGGATTGATTTTATTTTTGGTTCAGATAAAACAATACCTGCCAAATGTGAAGTTTTAACTAATATATTTTCAGACCATAAACTTTTATCCTTTACCATAAAAGTAAATGATAACAAAAAATGTGGTAAGAAAAGCTGGAAAATGAACGTATCCCTTTTAACCGACCCGCAGATTTTATCAGATTTTATTGAGTTTTATAGGAAATGTAGAAAAGGGAAAAAAACAAATGAGACTATGAGTGTATGGTGGGATAGAATGAAAGTAAAAATAAAAGACTTTTTTATTAAAAAGAGTATATGTAGAGCCAAAGAAAAATATGAAGAATATAGAATTTTAAATACCCGCCTACAAACATTATTTAAGCTCAGAGACAATGGGATAGATGTACAACTTGATATTTCAAACTTAAAAGAAGAGATTTCAAAATGGCTAGAACAAAAAGGAAAAGAGATAATTTTTCGTTCTAGAGTACAACATATAGAAGAAAATGAAAAGTGTTCCAGATATTTTTTTAGGAAAAATAAAAAAGAAAAAGTGATAATTGACCATATAGATGGTGAGAATAATATAAAAAATATGCTGGGTAAAGTTGAGGGTTTTTTTTCTAATCTTTTTAATGGAAAAAATATAGATAATAAATTAATGGATGATTCGCTGCAAGGACTAACAGCTGTTTTAGATCCCGCATCCCAAGAGTTTTTATCCCAAGTTTTAACGGAACAAGAAGTGTTAAAAACTATTAAAAGTTTTAAAACTGGAAAGGTCCCTGGTCCTGATGTCATCCCAATAGAATTTTATGTATGTTTTTATGATATTTTAAAAGATGATTTGTTTTATTTGTTTACTGAGGTTTTTAATAATAAGGTTTTATTAAATTCCTGGAAGAAAGGTGAAGTCTCCCTCCTATACAAAAAAGGTGATAAATCAAAATTAGAAAACTGGAGACCAATAACACTTTTAAATTGTGACTATAAAATAATGGCTAAAATTTGTGCAAATCGTCTAAAAGAAGTCATCAGCAAAGTTATTCATTCTAATCAAGTGTGTGGGGTGCCGGGGCGCAGTATATGGGACAATCTGAATTTAGTGAAAGACTGTATTGAGGATGTGAAAGACAGAAAGGGGAAAATGGCGATTTAATCTATTGATTTTGAAAAAGCATTTGACCGTGTCTCACACTTTTATCTTTTTAAAGTTTTAGAGAAAATGGGCATACCAGAAGGGTTTTTACTATCGCTTAAAGCATTTTACAAGGATTGTACAAGTAAGATTTTAGTGAATGGTTTTAAGACACAAGAGGTATTTTTACGGTCAGGGGTGAAACAGGGATGCCCTCTGTCCCACCTACTGTTTATCTGTGCACTGGAACCAATGTTATGTGCAATACGCCAAAATAAACAGATATGCGGTGTCCCTCTGCCTGGAAGCGGTGGTTTGGAGGCCAAGGTTGTAGGCTACATGGATGACGTGGCGGTCTTGTGTACAGATGCACCATCACTTACGGCCACTCTCCATCAAGTGCAATCCTTTTGTCTAGCTTCTGGTTTTAAAATCAATTTTAATAAGTGTAACATTTTAAGTGTTGGGGGGATGATTTTACGTGATGTACCAATTAATGTCTCCGAATCCATTTCCATTTTAGGTATATCATTCACTGAAAATAATGATGGTTATAATAGTTGGGAAACAGTTACACAGAAAATAAATACGAAAATATGTATGTGGAACATGAGGAGACTTACAATGGAGGGTAAAGTATTGGTTTTAAAGATGGTGATTTTACCTCTTTTATTGTATCTTAGCATGGTTTTCCCCCCGCCTGTTAATGTTTTAAAAAAGATAACCAAAACCTGTTTTACCTTCTTTTGGAACTCAAAAATGGAAAAGCTGAAAAGAGAAATCATGATGAAATCAAAAGTAAAAGGTGGTAAAGATTTTCCAGATTTTAATAGGTTTCTTTTAATCCATCTGTTCGTTTACTGTTTTAATGCCCTTTTTAAGAATCACTATTGGTCCTTTTTAATGCGTTTTAATACAGGATTTTTTATGAGAAAGTTTGGATGGTATGAAGTTAATATATCTGTGCCCCATGCTTTTAATTTGTCGACGCATTATGAGATTTTAAGGAAAATAGTGTCCGATTTTAATTTAGGGACTAAGAAAATAGAGGAATTAAGAAATAGTAAGAAACTAATTAAAGAAATACGTAAAAGTGAGGAAATATGTAATGTTGACAGATATGATGATGACAAATCTATGTCTATCTGGAAAATGATTAACGTTTTTTATCTTTTTAATGAACAGAGAGATCTGGCTTGGAGTTGCATGCACCGCTGTCTTCCTTGCCGGGCATTCCAATACAGAAGAGGATTTGTGAGGTCTGCCATCTGCCCAAGAGCCGGATGCCAAGACGAGGAAACGGTGGAACATCTATTATGGACATGTAATTTTGCAAAGGATTTCTGGAGAAGACTGCTCCCCCTACTGGAAAGGGTGGCAGACCTCAAGGACTTTACATATAAAACTGTGCTATACGGACTTATGGAATGCCCCACAATGGACCAGTACACAATGGCTTGGAAGACAGTGAACTGCGCCAAGTCATCTCTCTGGAAAGCGCGCAACATTGCTATTTTTAAACAAGATGTTTTATCAGTGAATGATGTTTTAAGTTTATGTTTATGTGAAATGTACACTTATTATTTAATTGACAAAAAGAAGAATGTACATATTTCCAAAAAATGGCTTGTTGACCAATGGAACCTAATTATTTAAAATCTTTGTATTTTTTGTTTTGTAAATTTCATTTGTCTTTTAACGTTTTGGTATTTGTTTAATTATGCTTGTAATTTGTTAAAGTTTTAATAAACGGTTTTATCCCTCTGCAGGGGATAGCCAAATTAAAAAAAAATCTGTTCTTATCAGTTTAATATCTGATACGTCCCCTATCTGGGGACCATATATTAAATGGATTTTTAGAACAGGGAGATGGAAAAAGAGCTTGCTCTGTCCACTCCACGCATTGACCTGGTATTGCAGTATCTCCAGGACCGGTGCACCCCTTCTTTAATGCAGTTTCTAAAATCAGAAAGAATTGAATTCAATGTTTTTTGTTCATTTTGCTTGTTTGTCGGATTTTGGGATGGACTCTTTGGCTTTGCTTTTCTTCTCCTCATTGGATTTTTCATGTTCAAAGTTGCAGAAGCCAGATTACAAGCTCATTTTGGTTCAACTTCAGCAACTGTGCATTGCATTGCCATGTAATGTGATGCAATGCTATCTTTCTAGCTCTCCCTTTTTACTTCCTTTTGGATAAACAGACATATTAGGCAAGCATTTTGGAGCTTTCACCTAAATAACTACAGGTGGTGAGATAAGCTGCACAATATAATTGACCTTTCAGTATATTGTTGCACACACACCATCTATTTAGCAAATGCCCTTGTTATCAACCGCAGCCTTTTAAACTCACCTGAGCTAACAGGTATGTGCGCTGGTTACTCTGCTGCGCTTAAAATTTCTTTTTTGGTTTGCTACAATGCCTTTTCTGAAACGTTGTCTCCCTCTGCTGGAACACTGACTTCTTTCATTTAATGCCTGCAGACTATAAAAGAGAACCCAACCCAAAAAGTTTGGTTGATTAGTCTGTGGCATTCTGTTAAACTGTTGCTTATGGCGGTCTCTGTGAGCTTCTCAGCGACATTCAGCCAGCCAGGTATCCTGCCTGCAGTAGATGGAATGTGGCAATGGAACGCTGGCTGCGCGTGTCATAATAGGCTCTGAGCCTTTATATACCTGTGCACAGCAGCAGCCACCTTCAGTCTGCTGCTGGACAGCCAGCAGCAGCAGCAGCAGGAGAGGTATGTAATCAGGAGCCCTCCTGCTAAGGGTAGACAGCTGCTCGTTCCACCCCACCCCCCGCCTTAATTGGTTCTCCTCCCTTCCAACGGTGTTGAGGCGGGTGGGAACAGCAGGGGGTGAAGGTGCTGTGTTTAAAGAGGTGGAGTTATGCAGATCTAAAACGCGTGGATTGCAGCAGCAGCAAGCCGAAAAGTGCAGGCATGTAAGGGATCTAGAGGTTGACAACATGTCTTCTTAACGGGAGTCCAGGAGCTCATCTCCACAAATGGACTTTTCAGGATCCTTGGGTGGCTCCGTAGTTTGAAACCAATTCTGGTTATCGCTTCTCGGCCTTTTGGCTAAGATCAAGTGTAGTATCTGTTCTTATCAGTTTAATATCTGATACGTCCCCTATCTGGGGACCATATATTAAATGGATTTTTAGAACAGGGAGATGGAAAAAGAGCTTGCTCTGTCCACTCCACGCATTGACCTGGTATTGCAGTATCTCCAGGACCGGTGCACCCCTTCTTTAATGCAGTTTCTAAAATCAGAAAGAATTGAATTCAATGTTTTTTGTTCATTTTGCTTGTTTGTCGGATTTTGGGATGGACTCTTTGGCTTTGCTTTTCTTCTCCTCATTGGATTTTTCATGTTCAAAGTTGCAGAAGCCAGATTACAAGCTCATTTTGGTTCAACTTCAGCAACTGTGCATTGCATTGCCATGTAATGTGATGCAATGCTATCTTTCTAGCTCTCCCTTTTTACTTCCTTTTGGATAAACAGACATATTAGGCAAGCATTTTGGAGCTTTCACCTAAATAACTACAGGTGGTGAGATAAGCTGCACAATATAATTGACCTTTCAGTATATTGTTGCACACACACCATCTATTTAGCAAATGCCCTTGTTATCAACAGCAGCCTTTTAAACTCACCTGAGCTAACAGGTATGTGCGCTGGTTACTCTGCTGCGCTTAAAATTTCTTTTTTGGTTTGCTACAATGCCTTTTCTGAAACGTTGTCTCCCTCTGCTGGAACACTGACTTCTTTCATTTAATGCCTGCAGACTATAAAAGAGAACCCAACCCAAAAAGTTTGGTTGATTAGTCTGTGGCATTCTGTTAAACTGTTGCTTATGGCGGTCTCTGTGAGCTTCTCAGCGACATTCAGCCAGCCAGGTATCCTGCCTGCAGTAGATGGAATGTGGCAATGGAACGCTGGCTGCGCGTGTCATAATAGGCTCTGAGCCTTTATATACCTGTGCACAGCAGCAGCCACCTTCAGTCTGCTGCTGGACAGCCAGCAGCAGCAGCAGCAGGAGAGGTATGTAATCAGGAGCCCTCCTGCTAAGGGTAGACAGCTGCTCGTTCCACCCCACCCCCCGCCTTAATTGGTTCTCCTCCCTTCCAACGGTGTTGAGGCGGGTGGGAACAGCAGGGGGTGAAGGTGCTGTGTTTAAAGAGGTGGAGTTATGCAGATCTAAAACGCGTGGATTGCAGCAGCAGCAAGCCGAAAAGTGCAGGCATGTAAGGGATCTAGAGGTTGACAACATGTCTTCTTAACGGGAGTCCAGGAGCTCATCTCCACAAATGGACTTTTCAGGATCCTTGGGTGGCTCCGTAGTTTGAAACCAATTCTGGTTATCGCTTCTCGGCCTTTTGGCTAAGATCAAGTGTAGTATCTGTTCTTATCAGTTTAATATCTGATACGTCCCCTATCTGGGGACCATATATTAAATGGATTTTTAGAACAGGGAGATGGAAAAAGAGCTTGCTCTGTCCACTCCACGCATTGACCTGGTATTGCAGTATCTCCAGGACCGGTGCACCCCTTCTTTAATGCAGTTTCTAAAATCAGAAAGAATTGAATTCAATGTTTTTTGTTCATTTTGCTTGTTTGTCGGATTTTGGGATGGACTCTTTGGCTTTGCTTTTCTTCTCCTCATTGGATTTTTCATGTTCAAAGTTGCAGAAGCCAGATTACAAGCTCATTTTGGTTCAACTTCAGCAACTGTGCATTGCATTGCCATGTAATGTGATGCAATGCTATCTTTCTAGCTCTCCCTTTTTACTTCCTTTTGGATAAACAGACATATTAGGCAAGCATTTTGGAGCTTTCACCTAAATAACTACAGGTGGTGAGATAAGCTGCACAATATAATTGACCTTTCAGTATATTGTTGCACACACACCATCTATTTAGCAAATGCCCTTGTTATCAACAGCAGCCTTTTAAACTCACCTGAGCTAACAGGTATGTGCGCTGGTTACTCTGCTGCGCTTAAAATTTCTTTTTTGGTTTGCTACAATGCCTTTTCTGAAACGTTGTCTCCCTCTGCTGGAACACTGACTTCTTTCATTTAATGCCTGCAGACTATAAAAGAGAACCCAACCCAAAAAGTTTGGTTGATTAGTCTGTGGCATTCTGTTAAACTGTTGCTTATGGCGGTCTCTGTGAGCTTCTCAGCGACATTCAGCCAGCCAAGTATCCTGCCTGCAGTAGATGGAATGTGGCAATGGAACGCTGGCTGCGCGTGTCATAATAGGCTCTGAGCCTTTATATACCTGTGCACAGCAGCAGCCACCTTCAGTCTGCTGCTGGACAGCCAGCAGCAGCAGCAGCAGGAGAGGTATGTAATCAGGAGCCCTCCTGCTAAGGGTAGACAGCTGCTCGTTCCACCCCACCCCCCGCCTTAATTGGTTCTCCTCCCTTCCAACGGTGTTGAGGCGGGTGGGAACAGCAGGGGGTGAAGGTGCTGTGTTTAAAGAGGTGGAGTTATGCAGATCTAAAACGCGTGGATTGCAGCAGCAGCAAGCCGAAAAGTGCAGGCATGTAAGGGATCTAGAGGTTGACAACATGTCTTCTTAACGGGAGTCCAGGAGCTCATCTCCACAAATGGACTTTTCAGGATCCTTGGGTGGCTCCGTAGTTTGAAACCAATTCTGGTTATCGCTTCTCGGCCTTTTGGCTAAGATCAAGTGTAGTATCTTTCGAAAAGGCGGTTTTGGATGTTGGCCGCCCTAGTAGATTGATACATTATGCACACTGGGGTTTAGGCGCTTGTTAGTACGCCAGGTGGCTAATATAGTCATCTGGTGGAAAGCATGGCCCCCCAGGATCGACGCCATTGGGCCGGGGAAGATCGAAAGCCCGAAGTGTGAAGTGCCCCAGGAGTGGTGACCCTGGGGTGCCTTAACTCACTGGGATTGGGAACCCCACTTGGGTTTATGGCACATTTGCACAAGCACTTCAAATTTTCTTTCTTCGCACACACCCTTATTCCGGGCCTTCTGGCCTTAGGATGGGGAATTTTTCAATTCCCGGTCGAAGGTCCGGGCAGTATTATACTGTGAAACCTTCACTATTTATTTAATTTCTTTGTCACTGTGTGTCCACTTATTCACGTGTGTCACGTCCTACTAGGATTTTGTCGGGATGCGGTTCCCTTACGGGTTCCTCTCTTGGCAGGTCTAGGGGGGGAGTGTGTGGCCATCAGGTTCCGCTCCCCCCTGAACCCCCCTGGCTCTCCTCTTTCGGGAGGAGAGCGTTGTTGGCTCCCCTCTTCCGGGAGGGGAGCACAGTCTTTGGCTCCCAGTGCCTTGCTCGGGTGAGAACTCGGGCAGGTGCTGGGGGTAAGATTGGGTCGCCTCTGGCTTCGGCTGGAGGTGGCTTTTTGTCCCTGTTCCTCGCTGTGGCCTTTTGGCTCGGAGGGACGGGGAATGGTTTGGGGGACCCTTCTCCTTTTGGAGAGGGTTTCAAGAAGACCAGCATCCTAGTGCACTTTTTTTGTGGCACTTGTCACTTTTTTAAGCGCACTCGGGTTTTGTACACGAATTCGGGCTTTCGATAAAAAAATCTGTTCTTATCAGTTTAATATCTGATACGTCCCCTATCTGGGGACCATATATTAAATGGATTTTTAGAACAGGGAGATGGAAAAAGAGCTTGCTCTGTCCACTCCACGCATTGACCTGGTATTGCAGTATCTCCAGGACCGGTGCACCCCTTCTTTAATGCAGTTTCTAAAATCAGAAAGAATTGAATTCAATGTTTTTTGTTCATTTTGCTTGTTTGTCGGATTTTGGGATGGACTCTTTGGCTTTGCTTTTCTTCTCCTCATTGGATTTTTCATGTTCAAAGTTGCAGAAGCCAGATTACAAGCTCATTTTGGTTCAACTTCAGCAACTGTGCATTGCATTGCCATGTAATGTGATGCAATGCTATCTTTCTAGCTCTCCCTTTTTACTTCCTTTTGGATAAACAGACATATTAGGCAAGCATTTTGGAGCTTTCACCTAAATAACTACAGGTGGTGAGATAAGCTGCACAATATAATTGACCTTTCAGTATATTGTTGCACACACACCATCTATTTAGCAAATGCCCTTGTTATCAACAGCAGCCTTTTAAACTCACCTGAGCTAACAGGTATGTGCGCTGGTTACTCTGCTGCGCTTAAAATTTCTTTTTTGGTTTGCTACAATGCCTTTTCTGAAACGTTGTCTCCCTCTGCTGGAACACTGACTTCTTTCATTTAATGCCTGCAGACTATAAAAGAGAACCCAACCCAAAAAGTTTGGTTGATTAGTCTGTGGCATTCTGTTAAACTGTTGCTTATGGCGGTCTCTGTGAGCTTCTCAGCGACATTCAGCCAGCCAGGTATCCTGCCTGCAGTAGATGGAATGTGGCAATGGAACGCTGGCTGCGCGTGTCATAATAGGCTCTGAGCCTTTATATACCTGTGCACAGCAGCAGCCACCTTCAGTCTGCTGCTGGACAGCCAGCAGCAGCAGCAGCAGGAGAGGTATGTAATCAGGAGCCCTCCTGCTAAGGGTAGACAGCTGCTCGTTCCACCCCACCCCCCGCCTTAATTGGTTCTCCTCCCTTCCAACGGTGTTGAGGCGGGTGGGAACAGCAGGGGGTGAAGGTGCTGTGTTTAAAGAGGTGGAGTTATGCAGATCTAAAACGCGTGGATTGCAGCAGCAGCAAGCCGAAAAGTGCAGGCATGTAAGGGATCTAGAGGTTGACAACATGTCTTCTTAACGGGAGTCCAGGAGCTCATCTCCACAAATGGACTTTTCAGGATCCTTGGGTGGCTCCGTAGTTTGAAACCAATTCTGGTTATCGCTTCTCGGCCTTTTGGCTAAGATCAAGTGTAGTATCTGTTCTTATCAGTTTAATATCTGATACGTCCCCTATCTGGGGACCATATATTAAATGGATTTTTAGAACAGGGAGATGGAAAAAGAGCTTGCTCTGTCCACTCCACGCATTGACCTGGTATTGCAGTATCTCCAGGACCGGTGCACCCCTTCTTTAATGCAGTTTCTAAAATCAGAAAGAATTGAATTCAATGTTTTTTGTTCATTTTGCTTGTTTGTCGGATTTTGGGATGGACTCTTTGGCTTTGCTTTTCTTCTCCTCATTGGATTTTTCATGTTCAAAGTTGCAGAAGCCAGATTACAAGCTCATTTTGGTTCAACTTCAGCAACTGTGCATTGCATTGCCATGTAATGTGATGCAATGCTATCTTTCTAGCTCTCCCTTTTTACTTCCTTTTGGATAAACAGACATATTAGGCAAGCATTTTGGAGCTTTCACCTAAATAACTACAGGTGGTGAGATAAGCTGCACAATATAATTGACCTTTCAGTATATTGTTGCACACACACCATCTATTTAGCAAATGCCCTTGTTATCAACAGCAGCCTTTTAAACTCACCTGAGCTAACAGGTATGTGCGCTGGTTACTCTGCTGCGCTTAAAATTTCTTTTTTGGTTTGCTACAATGCCTTTTCTGAAACGTTGTCTCCCGCTGCTGGAACACTGACTTCTTTCATTTAATGCCTGCAGACTATAAAAGAGAACCCAACCCAAAAAGTTTGGTTGATTAGTCTGTGGCATTCTGTTAAACTGTTGCTTATGGCGGTCTCTGTGAGCTTCTCAGCGACATTCAGCCAGCCAGGTATCCTGCCTGCAGTAGATGGAATGTGGCAATGGAACGCTGGCTGCGCGTGTCATAATAGGCTCTGAGCCTTTATATACCTGTGCACAGCAGCAGCCACCTTCAGTCTGCTGCTGGACAGCCAGCAGCAGCAGCAGCAGGAGAGGTATGTAATCAGGAGCCCTCCTGCTAAGGGTAGACAGCTGCTCGTTCCACCCCACCCCCCGCCTTAATTGGTTCTCCTCCCTTCCAACGGTGTTGAGGCGGGTGGGAACAGCAGGGGGTGAAGGTGCTGTGTTTAAAGAGGTGGAGTTATGCAGATCTAAAACGCGTGGATTGCAGCAGCAGCAAGCCGAAAAGTGCAGGCATGTAAGGGATCTAGAGGTTGACAACATGTCTTCTTAACGGGAGTCCAGGAGCTCATCTCCACAAATGGACTTTTCAGGATCCTTGGGTGGCTCCGTAGTTTGAAACCAATTCTGGTTATCGCTTCTCGGCCTTTTGGCTAAGATCAAGTGTAGTATCTTTCGAAAAGGCGGTTTTGGATGTTGGCCGCCCTAGTAGATTGATACATTATGCACACTGGGGTTTAGGCGCTTGTTAGTACGCCAGGTGGCTAATATAGTCATCTGGTGGAAAGCATGGCCCCCCAGGATCGACGCCATTGGGCCGGGGAAGATCGAAAGCCCGAAGTGTGAAGTGCCCCAGGAGTGGTGACCCTGGGGTGCCTCAACTCACTGGGATTGGGAACCCCACTTGAGTTTATGGCACATTTGCACTAGCACTTCAATATTTCTTTCTTCACACACACCCTTATTCCGGGCCTTCTGGCCTTAGGATGGGGAATTATTCAATTCCCGGTCGAAGGTCCGGGCAGTATTATACTGTGAAACCTTCACTATTTATTTAATTTTTTTGTCACTGTGTGTCCACTTTTTCACGTGTGTCCACGTCCTTACTAGGATTTTGTCGGGATGCGGTTCCCTTACGGGTTCCTCTCTTGGCAGGTCTAGGGGGGGAGTGTGTGGCCATCAGGTTCCGCTCCCCCCTGAACCCCCCTGGCTCTCCTCTTTCTGGAGGAGAGCGTTGTTGGCTCCCCTCTTCCGGGAGGGGAGCACAGTCTTTGGCTCCCAGTGCCTTGCTCGGGTGAGAACTCGGGCAGGTGCTGGGGGTAAGATTGGGTCGCCTCTGGCTCCGGCTGGAGGTGGCTTTTTGTCCCTGTTCCTCGCTGTGGCCTTCTGGCTCGGAGGGACGGGGAATGGTTTGGGGGACTCTTCTCCTTTTGGAGAGGGTTTCAAGAAGACCAGCATCCTAGTGCACTTTTTTTGTGGCACTTGTCACTTTTTTAAGCGCACTCGGGTTTTGTACACGAATTCGGGCTTTCGAAAAAAAAAGAAAAAAAAAAAAAAATCTGTTCTTATCAGTTTAATATCTGATACGTCCCCTATCTGGGGACCATATATTAAATGGATTTTTAGAACAGGGAGATGGAAAAAGAGCTTGCTCTGTCCACTCCACGCATTGACCTGGTATTGCAGTATCTCCAGGACCGGTGCACCCCTTCTTTAATGCAGTTTCTAAAATCAGAAAGAATTGAATTCAATGTTTTTTGTTCATTTTGCTTGTTTGTCGGATTTTGGGATGGACTCTTTGGCTTTGCTTTTCTTCTCCTCATTGGATTTTTCATGTTCAAAGTTGCAGAAGCCAGATTACAAGCTCATTTTGGTTCAACTTCAGCAACTGTGCATTGCATTGCCATGTAATGTGATGCAATGCTATCTTTCTAGCTCTCCCTTTTTACTTCCTTTTGGATAAACAGACATATTAGGCAAGCATTTTGGAGCTTTCACCTAAATAACTACAGGTGGTGAGATAAGCTGCACAATATAATTGACCTTTCAGTATATTGTTGCACACACACCATCTATTTAGCAAATGCCCTTGTTATCAACAGCAGCCTTTTAAACTCACCTGAGCTAACAGGTATGTGCGCTGGTTACTCTGCTGCGCTTAAAATTTCTTTTTTGGTTTGCTACAATGCCTTTTCTGAAACGTTGTCTCCCTCTGCTGGAACACTGACTTCTTTCATTTAATGCCTGCAGACTATAAAAGAGAACCCAACCCAAAAAGTTTGGTTGATTAGTCTGTGGCATTCTGTTAAACTGTTGCTTATGGCGGTCTCTGTGAGCTTCTCAGCGACATTCAGCCAGCCAGGTATCCTGCCTGCAGTAGATGGAATGTGGCAATGGAACGCTGGCTGCGCGTGTCATAATAGGCTCTGAGCCTTTATATACCTGTGCACAGCAGCAGCCACCTTCAGTCTGCTGCTGGACAGCCAGCAGCAGCAGCAGCAGGAGAGGTATGTAATCAGGAGCCCTCCTGCTAAGGGTAGACAGCTGCTCGTTCCACCCCACCCCCCGCCTTAATTGGTTCTCCTCCCTTCCAACGGTGTTGAGGCGGGTGGGAACAGCAGGGGGTGAAGGTGCTGTGTTTAAAGAGGTGGAGTTATGCAGATCTAAAACGCGTGGATTGCAGCAGCAGCAAGCCGAAAAGTGCAGGCATGTAAGGGATCTAGAGGTTGACAACATGTCTTCTTAACGGGAGTCCAGGAGCTCATCTCCACAAATGGACTTTTCAGGATCCTTGGGTGGCTCCGTAGTTTGAAACCAATTCTGGTTATCGCTTCTCGGCCTTTTGGCTAAGATCAAGTGTAGTATCTGTTCTTATCAGTTTAATATCTGATACGTCCCCTATCTGGGGACCATATATTAAATGGATTTTTAGAACAGGGAGATGGAAAAAGAGCTTGCTCTGTCCACTCCACGCACTGACCTGGTATTGCAGTATCTCCAGGACCGGTGCACCCCTTCTTTAATGCAGTTTCTAAAATCAGAAAGAATTGAATTCAATGTTTTTTGTTCATTTTGCTTGTTTGTCGGATTTTGGGATGGACTCTTTGGCTTTGCTTTTCTTCTCCTCATTGGATTTTTCATGTTCAAAGTTGCAGAAGCCAGATTACAAGCTCATTTTGGTTCAACTTCAGCAACTGTGCATTGCATTGCCATGTAATGTGATGCAATGCTATCTTTCTAGCTCTCCCTTTTTACTTCCTTTTGGATAAACAGACATATTAGGCAAGCATTTTGGAGCTTTCACCTAAATAACTACAGGTGGTGAGATAAGCTGCACAATATAATTGACCTTTCAGTATATTGTTGCACACACACCATCTATTTAGCAAATGCCCTTGTTATCAACAGCAGCCTTTTAAACTCACCTGCGCTAACAGGTATGTGCGCTGGTTACTCTGCTGCGCTTAAAATTTCTTTTTTGGTTTGCTACAATGCCTTTTCTGAAACGTTGTCTCCCTCTGCTGGAACACTGACTTCTTTCATTTAATGCCTGCAGACTATAAAAGAGAACCCAACCCAAAAAGTTTGGTTGATTAGTCTGTGGCATTCTGTTAAACTGTTGCTTATGGCGGTCTCTGTGAGCTTCTCAGCGACATTCAGCCAGCCAGGTATCCTGCCTGCAGTAGATGGAATGTGGCAATGGAACGCTGGCTGCGCGTGTCATAATAGGCTCTGAGCCTTTATATACCTGTGCACAGCAGCAGCCACCTTCAGTCTGCTGCTGGACAGCCAGCAGCAGCAGCAGCAGGAGAGGTATGTAATCAGGAGCCCTCCTGCTAAGGGTAGACAGCTGCTCGTTCCACCCCACCCCCCGCCTTAATTGGTTCTCCTCCCTTCCAACGGTGTTGAGGCGGGTGGGAACAGCAGGGGGTGAAGGTGCTGTGTTTAAAGAGGTGGAGTTATGCAGATCTAAAACGCGTGGATTGCAGCAGCAGCAAGCCGAAAAGTGCAGGCATGTAAGGGATCTAGAGGTTGACAACATGTCTTCTTAACGGGAGTCCAGGAGCTCATCTCCACAAATGGACTTTTCAGGATCCTTGGGTGGCTCCGTAGTTTGAAACCAATTCTGATTATCGCTTCTCGGCCTTTTGGCTAAGATCAAGTGTAGTATCTGTTCTTATCAGTTTAATATCTGATACGTCCCCTATCTGGGGACCATATATTAAATGGATTTTTAGAAAAGGGAGATGGAAAAAGAGCTTGCTCTGTCCACTCCAAGCATTGACCTGGTATTGCAGTATCTCCAGGACCGGTGCACCCCTTCTTTAATGCAGTTTCTAAAATCAGAAAGAATTGAATTCAATGTTTTTTGTTCATTTTGCTTGTTTGTCGGATTTTGGGATGGACTCTTTGGCTTTGCTTTTCTTCTCCTCATTGGATTTTTCATGTTCAAAGTTGCAGAAGCCAGATTACAAGCTCATTTTGGTTCAACTTCAGCAACTGTGCATTGCATTGCCATGTAATGTGATGCAATGCTATCTTTCTAGTTCTCCCTTTTTACTTCCTTTTGGATAAACAGACATATTAGGCAAGCATTTTGGAGCTTTCACCTAAATAACTACAGGTGGTGAGATAAGCTGCACAATATAATTGACCTTTCAGTATATTGTTGCACACACACCATCTATTTAGCAAATGCCCTTGTTATCAACAGCAGCCTTTTAAACTCACCTGAGCTAACAGGTATGTGCGCTGGTTACTCTGCTGCGCTTAAAATTTCTTTTTTGGTTTGCTACAATGCCTTTTCTGAAACGTTGTCTCCCTCTGCTGGAACACTGACTTCTTTCATTTAATGCCTGCAGACTATAAAAGAGAACCCAACCCAAAAAGTTTGGTTGATTAGTCTGTGGCATTCTGTTAAACTGTTGCTTATGGCGGTCTCTGTGAGCTTCTCAGCGACATTCAGCCAGCCAGGTATCCTGCCTGCAGTAGATGGAATGTGGCAATGGAACGCTGGCTGCGCGTGTCATAATAGGCTCTGAGCCTTTATATACCTGTGCACAGCAGCAGCCACCTTCAGTCTGCTGCTGGACAGCCAGCAGCAGCAGCAGCAGGAGAGGTATGTAATCAGGAGCCCTCCTGCTAAGGGTAGACAGCTGCTCGTTCCACCCCACCCCCCGCCTTAAATGGTTCTCCTCCCTTCCAACGGTGTTGAGGCGGGTGGGAACAGCAGGGGGTGAAGGTGCTGTGTTTAAAGAGGTGGAGTTATGCAGATCTAAAACGCGTGGATTGCAGCAGCAGCAAGCCGAAAAGTGCAGGCATGTAAGGGATCTAGAGGTTGACAACATGTCTTCTTAACGGGAGTCCAGGAGCTCATCTCCACAAATGGACTTTTCAGGATCCTTGGGTGGCTCCGTAGTTTGAAACCAATTCTGGTTATCGCTTCTCGGCCTTTTGGCTAAGATCAAGTGTAGTATCTGTTCTTATCAGTTTAATATCTGATACGTCCCCTATCTGGGGACCATATATTAAATGGATTTTTAGAACAGGGAGATGGAAAAAGAGCTTGCTCTGTCCACTCCACGCATTGACCTGGTATTGCAGTATCTCCAGGACCGGTGCACCCCTTCTTTAATGCAGTTTCTAAAATCAGAAAGAATTGAATTCAATGTTTTTTGTTCATTTTGCTTGTTTGTCGGATTTTGGGATGGACTCTTTGGCTTTGCTTTTCTTCTCCTCATTGGATTTTTCATGTTCAAAGTTGCAGAAGCCAGATTACAAGCTCATTTTGGTTCAACTTCAGCAACTGTGCATTGCATTGCCATGTAATGTGATGCAATGCTATCTTTCTAGCTCTCCCTTTTTACTTCCTTTTGGATAAACAGACATATTAGGCAAGCATTTTGGAGCTTTCACCTAAATAACTACAGGTGGTGAGATAAGCTGCACAATATAATTGACCTTTCAGTATATTGTTGCACACACACCATCTATTTAGCAAATGCCCTTGTTATCAACTGCAGCCTTTTAAACTCACCTGAGCTAACAGGTATGTGCGCTGGTTACTCTGCTGCGCTTAAAATTTCTTTTTTGGTTTGCTACAATGCCTTTTCTGAAACGTTGTCTCCCTCTGCTGGAACACTGACTTCTTTCATTTAATGCCTGCAGACTATAAAAGAGAACCCAACCCAAAAAGTTTGGTTGATTAGTCTGTGGCATTCTGTTAAACTGTTGCTTATGGCGGTCTCTGTGAGCTTCTCAGCGACATTCAGCCAGCCAGGTATCCTGCCTGCAGTAGATGGAATGTGGCAATGGAACGCTGGCTGCGCGTGTCATAATAGGCTCTGAGCCTTTATATACCTGTGCACAGCAGCAGCCACCTTCAGTCTGCTGCTGGACAGCCAGCAGCAGCAGCAGCAGGAGAGGTATGTAATCAGGAGCCCTCCTGCTAAGGGTAGACAGCTGCTCGTTCCACCCCACCCCCCGCCTTAATTGGTTCTCCTCCCTTCCAACGGTGTTGAGGCGGGTGGGAACAGCAGGGGGTAAAGGTGCTGTGTTTAAAGAGGTGGAGTTATGCAGATCTAAAACGCGTGGATTGCAGCAGCAGCAAGCCGAAAAGTGCGGGCATGTAAGGGATCTAGAGGTTGACAACATGTCTTCTTAACGGGAGTCCAGGAGCTCATCTCCACAAATGGACTTTTCAGGATCCTTGGGTGGCTCCGTAGTTTGAAACCAATTCTGGTTATCGCTTCTCGGCCTTTTGGCTAAGATCAAGTGTAGTATCTGTTCTTATCAGTTTAATATCTGATACGTCCCCTATCTGGGGACCATATATTAAATGGATTTTTAGAACAGGGAGATGGAAAAAGAGCTTGCTCTGTCCACTCCACGCATTGACCTGGTATTGCAGTATCTCCAGGACCGGTGCACCCCTTCTTTAATGCAGTTTCTAAAATCAGAAAGAATTGAATTCAATGTTTTTTGTTCATTTTGCTTGTTTGTCGGATTTTGGGATGGACTCTTTGGCTTTGCTTTTCTTCTCCTCATTGGATTTTTCATGTTCAAAGTTGCAGAAGCCAGATTACAAGCTCATTTTGGTTCAACTTCAGCAACTGTGCATTGCATTGCCATGTAATGTGATGCAATGCTATCTTTCTAGCTCTCCCTTTTTACTTCCTTTTGGATAAACAGACATATTAGGCAAGCATTTTTTAGCTTTCACCTAAATAACTACAGGTGGTGAGATAAGCTGCACAATATAATTGACCTTTCAGTATATTGTTGCACACACACCATCTATTTAGCAAATGCCCTTGTTATCAACAGCAGCCTTTTAAACTCACCTGAGCTAACAGGTATGTGCGCTGGTTACTCTGCTGCGCTTAAAATTTCTTTTTTGGTTTGCTACAATGCCTTTTCTGAAACGTTGTCTCCCTCTGCTGGAACACTGACTTCTTTCATTTAATGCCTGCAGACTATAAAAGAGAACCCAACCCAAAAAGTTTGGTTGATTAGTCTGTGGCATTCTGTTAAACTGTTGCTTATGGCGGTCTCTGTGAGCTTCTCAGCGACATTCAGCCAGCCAGGTATCCTGCCTGCAGTAGATGGAATGTGGCAATGGAACGCTGGCTGCGCGTGTCATAATAGGCTCTGAGCCTTTATATACCTGTGCACAGCAGCAGCCACATTCAGTCTGCTGCTGGACAGCCAGCAGCAGCAGCAGCAGGAGAGGTATGTAATCAGGAGCCCTCCTGCTAAGGGTAGACAGCTGCTCGTTCCACCCCACCCCCCGCCTTAATTGGTTCTCCTCCCTTCCAACGGTGTTGAGGCGGGTGGGAACAGCAGGGGGTGAAGGTGCTGTGTTTAAAGAGGTGGAGTTATGCAGATCTAAAACGCGTGGATTGCAGCAGCAGCAAGCCGAAAAGTGCAGGCATGTAAGGGATCTAGAGGTTGACAACATGTCTTCTTAACGGGAGTCCAGGAGCTCATCTCCACAAATGGACTTTTCAGGATCCTTGGGTGGCTCCGTAGTTTGAAACCAATTCTGGTTATCGCTTCTCGGCCTTTTGGCTAAGATCAAGTGTAGTATCTGTTCTTATCAGTTTAATATCTGATACGTCCCCTATCTGGGGACCATATATTAAATGGATTTTTAGAACAGGGAGATGGAAAAAGAACTTGCTCTGTCCACTCCACGCATTGACCTGGTATTGCAGTATCTCCAGGACCGGTGCACCCCTTCTTTAATGCAGTTTCTAAAATCAGAAAGAATTGAATTCAATGTTTTTTGTTCATTTTGCTTGTTTGTCGGATTTTGGGATGGACTCTTTGGCTTTGCTTTTCTTCTCCTCATTGGATTTTTCATGTTCAAAGTTGCAGAAGCCAGATTACAAGCTCATTTTGGTTCAACTTCAGCAACTGTGCATTGCATTGCCATGTAATGTGATGCAATGCTATCTTTCTAGCTCTCCCTTTTTACTTCCTTTTGGATAAACAGACATATTAGGCAAGCATTTTGGAGCTTTCACCTAAATAACTACAGGTGGTGAGATAAGCTGCACAATATAATTGACCTTTCAGTATATTGTTGCACACACACCATCTATTTAGCAAATGCCCTTGTTATCAACAGCAGCCTTTTAAACTCACCTGAGCTAACAGGTATGTGCGCTGGTTACTCTGCTGCGCTTAAAATTTCTTTTTTGGTTTGCTACAATGCCTTTTCTGAAACGTTGTCTCCCTCTGCTGGAACACTGACTTCTTTCATTTAATGCCTGCAGACTATAAAAGAGAACCCAACCCAAAAAGTTTGGTTGATTAGTCTGTGGCATTCTGTTAAACTGTTGCTTATGGCGGTCTCTGTGAGCTTCTCAGCGACATTCAGCCAGCCAGGTATCCTGCCTGCAGTAGATGGAATGTGGCAATGGAACGCTGGCTGCGCGTGTCATAATAGGCTCTGAGCCTTTATATACCTGTGCACAGCAGCAGCCACCTTCAGTCTGCTGCTGGACAGCCAGCAGCAGCAGCAGCAGGAGAGGTATGTAATCAGGAGCCCTCCTGCTAAGGGTAGACAGCTGCTCGTTCCACCCCACCCCCCGCCTTAATTGGTTCTCCTCCCTTCCAACGGTGTTGAGGCGGGTGGGAACAGCAGGGGGTGAAGGTGCTGTGTTTAAAGAGGTGGAGTTATGCAGATCTAAAACGCGTGGATTGCAGCAGCAGCAAGCCGAAAAGTGCAGGCATGTAAGGGATCTAGAGGTTGACAACATGTCTTCTTAACGGGAGTCCAGGAGCTCATCTCCACAAATGGACTTTTCAGGATCCTTGGGTGGCTCCGTAGTTTGAAACCAATTCTGGTTATCGCTTCTCGGCCTTTTGGCTAAGATCAAGTGTAGTATCTGTTCTTATCAGTTTAATATCTGATACGTCCCCTATCTGGGGACCATATATTAAATGGATTTTTAGAACAGGGAGATGGAAAAAGAGCTTGCTCTGTCCACTCCAAGCATTGACCTGGTATTGCAGTATCTCCAGGACCGGTGCACCCCTTCTTTAATGCAGTTTCTAAAATCAGAAAGAATTGAATTCAATGTTTTTTGTTCATTTTGCTTGTTTGTCGGATTTTGGGATGGACTCTTTGGCTTTGCTTTTCTTCTCCTCATTGGATTTTTCATGTTCAAAGTTGCAGAAGCCAGATTACAAGCTCATTTTGGTTCAACTTCAGCAACTGTGCATTGCATTGCCATGTAATGTGATGCAATGCTATCTTTCTAGCTCTCCCTTTTTACTTCCTTTTGGATAAACAGACATATTAGGCAAGCATTTTGGAGCTTTCACCTAAATAACTACAGGTGGTGAGATAAGCTGCACAATATAATTGACCTTTCAGTATATTGTTGCACACACACCATCTATTTAGCAAATGCCCTTGTTATCAACAGCAGCCTTTTAAACTCACCTGAGCTAACAGGTATGTGCGCTGGTTACTCTGCTGCGCTTAAAATTTCTTTTTTGGTTTGCTACAATGCCTTTTCTGAAACGTTGTCTCCCTCTGCTGGAACACTGACTTCTTTCATTTAATGCCTGCAGACTATAAAAGAGAACCCAACCCAAAAAGTTTGGTTGATTAGTCTGTGGCATTCTGTTAAACTGTTGCTTATGGCGGTCTCTGTGAGCTTCTCAGCGACATTCAGCCAGCCAGGTATCCTGCCTGCAGTAGATGGAATGTGGCAATGGAACGCTGGCTGCGCGTGTCATAATAGGCTCTGAGCCTTTATATACCTGTGCACAGCAGCAGCCACCTTCAGTCTGCTGCTCGACAGCCAGCAGCAGCAGCAGCAGGAGAGGTATGTAATCAGGAGCCCTCCTGCTAAGGGTAGACAGCTGCTCGTTCCACCCCACCCCCCGCCTTAATTGGTTCTCCTCCCTTCCAACAGTGTTGAGGCGGGTGGGAACAGCAGGGGGTGAAGGTGCTGTGTTTAAAGAGGTGGAGTTATGCAGATCTAAAACGCGTGGATTGCAGCAGCAGCAAGCCGAAAAGTGCAGGCATGTAAGGGATCTAGAGGTTGACAACATGTCTTCTTAACGGGAGTCCAGGAGCTCATCTCCACAAATGGACTTTTCAGGATCCTTGGGTGGCTCCGTAGTTTGAAACCAATTCTGGTTATCGCTTCTCGGCCTTTTGGCTAAGATCAAGTGTAGTATCTGTTCTTATCAGTTTAATATCTGATACGTCCCCTATCTGGGGACCATATATTAAATGGATTTTTAGAACAGGGAGATGGAAAAAGAGCTTGCTCTGTCCACTCCACGCATTGACCTGGTATTGCAGTATCTCCAGGACCGGTGCACCCCTTCTTTAATGCAGTTTCTAAAATCAGAAAGAATTGAATTCAATGTTTTTTGTTCATTTTGCTTGTTTGTCGGATTTTGGGATGGACTCTTTGGCTTTGCTTTTCTTCTCCTCATTGGATTTTTCATGTTCAAAGTTGCAGAAGCCAGATTACAAGCTCATTTTGGTTCAACTTCAGCAACTGTGCATTGCATTGCCATGTAATGTGATGCAATGCTATCTTTCTAGCTCTCCCTTTTTACTTCCTTTTGGATAAACAGACATATTAGGCAAGCATTTTGGAGCTTTCACCTAAATAACTACAGGTGGTGAGATAAGCTGCACAATATAATTGACCTTTCAGTATATTGTTGCACACACACCATCTATTTAGCAAATGCCCTTGTTATCAACTGCAGCCTTTTAAACTCACCTGAGCTAACAGGTATGTGCGCTGGTTACTCTGCTGCGCTTAAAATTTCTTTTTTGGTTTGCTACAATGCCTTTTCTGAAACGTTGTCTCCCTCTGCTGGAACACTGACTTCTTTCATTTAATGCCTGCAGACTATAAAAGAGAACCCAACCCAAAAAGTTTGGTTGATTAGTCTGTGGCATTCTGTTAAACTGTTGCTTATGGCGGTCTCTGTGAGCTTCTCAGCGACATTCAGCCAGCCAGGTATCCTGCCTGCAGTAGATGGAATGTGGCAATGGAACGCTGGCTGCGCGTGTCATAATAGGCTCTGAGCCTTTATATACCTGTGCACAGCAGCAGCCACCTTCAGTCTGCTGCTGGACAGCCAGCAGCAGCAGCAGCAGGAGAGGTATGTAATCAGGAGCCCTCCTGCTAAGGGTAGACAGCTGCTCGTTCCACCCCACCCCCCGCCTTAATTGGTTCTCCTCCCTTCCAACGGTGTTGAGGCGGGTGGGAACAGCAGGGGGTGAAGGTGCTGTATTTAAAGAGGTGGAGTTATGCAGATCTAAAACGCGTGGATTGCAGCAGCAGCAAGCCGAAAAGTGCAGGCATGTAAGGGATCTAGAGGTTGACAACATGTCTTCTTAACGGGAGTCCAGGAGCTCATCTCCACAAATGGACTTTTCAGGATCCTTGGGTGGCTCCGTAGTTTGAAACCAATTCTGGTTATCGCTTCTCGGCCTTTTGGCTAAGATCAAGTGTAGTATCTTTTGAAAAGGCAGTTTTGTCCTTGGGCTGCCCTAGTAAATTGATGCATATTACACACTGGTTTGGTGCACTTGTTAGTACGCCAGGTGGCTCATAGAGTTATCTGATGGAAAACATGGCCCTCCAGGATCGAAGTCACTAGGCTGGGTAAGTGTGAGGGCTTTGGAGCAATGTGCCCCAGGAGTAGGCGCCCTGGTGGGAGTCCAAGCTTACTGGGACTGGGAACCCCAGAAAGACTTGGCTTCATAGCACGCCGCACCTTTGCCAATCATACTTTCTGAGCAACCCCCCCTATTCCTGGCCTACGGGCTAGGAAGGGGAATTTTTATAAACCCGGTCGGAGGTCCGGTCAGCTTTGGGCTGAGAAACCAACACAGGCTCCAGCTCCACTAGGGTGGCAGCCTAGATGGAAGCTGGGAGCACGAAAACGGCTCTTCTCCGGCTTCGGCTAGGGAGAGCATCGGAGATCCCTGACCCTCGCTGTGGCCTTCTGGCTCGGAGGGATGGGGATGGTTTATTGGGGACCCTCTCCTCCGGGAAGGGTCCACATGAATCCTCGCCTCGTGCGCTGTTTTGGTGTGACTTCGGTCACATTTTTCAGTGCCTTGGATGCAGCTTCAATCAAAAAATCTGTTCTTATCAGTTTAATATCTGATACGTCCCCTATCTGGGGACCATATATTAAATGGATTTTTAGAACAGGGAGATGGAAAAAGAGCTTGCTCTGTCCACTCCACGCATTGACCTGGTATTGCAGTATCTCCAGGACCAGTGCACCCCTTCTTTAATGCAGTTTCTAAAATCAGAAAGAATTGAATTCAATGTTTTTTGTTCATTTTGCTTGTTTGTCGGATTTTGGGATGGACTCTTTGGCTTTGCTTTTCTTCTCCTCATTGGATTTTTCATGTTCAAAGTTGCAGAAGCCAGATTACAAGCTCATTTTGGTTCAACTTCAGCAACTGTGCATTGCATTGCCATGTAATGTGATGCAATGCTATCTTTCTAGCTCTCCCTTTTTACTTCCTTTTGGATAAACAGACATATTAGGCAAGCATTTTGGAGCTTTCACCTAAATAACTACAGGTGGTGAGATAAGCTGCACAATATAATTGACCTTTCAGTATATTGTTGCACACACACCATCTATTTAGCAAATGCCCTTGTTATCAACAGCAGCCTTTTAAACTCACCTGAGCTAACAGGTATGTGCGCTGGTTACTCTGCTGCGCTTAAAATTTATTTTTTGGTTTGCTACAATGCCTTTTCTGAAACGTTGTCTCCCTCTGCTGGAACACTGACTTCTTTCATTTAATGCCTGCAGACTATAAAAGAGAACCCAACCCAAAAAGTTTGGTTGATTAGTCTGTGGCATTCTGTTAAACTGTTGCTTATGGCGGTCTCTGTGAGCTTCTCAGCGACATTCAGCCAGCCAGGTATCCTGCCTGCAGTAGATGGAATGTGGCAATGGAACGCTGGCTGCGCGTGTCATAATAGGCTCTGAGCCTTTATATACCTGTGCACAGCAGCAGCCACCTTCAGTCTGCTGCTGGACAGCCAGCAGCAGCAGCAGCAGGAGAGGTATGTAATCAGGAGCCCTCCTGCTAAGGGTAGACAGCTGCTCGTTCCACCCCACCCCCCGCCTTAATTGGTTCTCCTCCCTTCCAACGGTGTTGAGGCGGGTGGGAACAGCAGGGGGTGAAGGTGCTGTGTTTAAAGAGGTGGAGTTATGCAGATCTAAAACGCGTGGATTGCAGCAGCAGCAAGCCGAAAAGTGCAGGCATGTAAGGGATCTAGAGGATGACAACATGTCTTCTTAACGGGAGTCCAGGAGCTCATCTCCACAAATGGACTTTTCAGGATCCTTGGGTGGCTCCGTAGTTTGAAACCAATTCTGGTTATCGCTTCTCGGCCTTTTGGCTCAGACCTAGTGTTTGGACAAGAGGTTCCTTGTGTACTAGCCCTCGGCCTTCCAGCATCGCCACTTCGGTGGCTTAAGCTGGATGCTGCTATAGGGGGAGAGTGAGGAGGAAACGAGAAGGCGATTCCTGAAGCGACCATGGGTGTCAAGCTTCGCTTTGCTGGGACCGGGGATCCCCGGGTCAAGAATGCTTTCCGTATCGAGGTCTCTGAGGAGAAGAAGGACCATTTCTCGTTGTCATACCTGGTCAACGCCATTTTCTATGAAATCCTAAAGATCCAGAAGTCGGAGATCATCTGTTTGCAGGAGTTCAGAAGGGAGCATAGGTACGTCTTGGTGCTTTCTTCTATGGCGGCTTGCCAAAACCTTTTCAAAACTCTTCAAGTCCTTTCAGAGCACCCTCAGCTGGATGGACTTATCTTCACTGTACTCTACTCTAAGGGGGATATCCCGGTGGTAGTATTCATGCACAACCCCTTTATCTCCCGGGATGATATCACTGCATTCCTGAGAAGACACTGCATTTTTGTGCAATTCTCCCATAAAATCTTAAATGGAGAAGGGCTGTGGACTGGGAAGTATAAATACTTTGTGAGGTTTGGGATAGACCCTCATGGTCCTGGAGGTATTCACTATCCTCCCCTGAACTTTACAATTGGAAGAGACTCTGGATATCTGTTTTTTCCCGAGGCGCCATTGTTCTGCAGGAGATGCAACATGTTCGGGCATATCCAGGATTTCTGCAAGCAATTGCCAAACTGTAGAAAGTGCAACAAGTACGGTCATCTGGCGAAGGATTGTTCCAACCCGGTGGTATGTGATGCCTGCGGGGAGGAAGGACATGTGATTCGGGATTGTAAGGCTAAAGTCAAGCCTAGGTCCTTCTCCGAAGTGACCAAAGGTAAGCCTACTGTCCCTGCTGTTACCCACAGGTGACTACTGCAGAGATCAATGAGGAGACGGAGACCCCTGAGGTTGAAGATCTGGTGGGTGAGGCCCAGAACCTGTTGGACCCTCCGGCCCCTGCTGGGCCAGGTATGGAGATCTCCGAGTTGGATGTGGACCTCCCTCATCAGTCCGAAATATGTGGTGAGGGTGACATGGATGTGTCTCTAGCTCAAACCCCTGCATTGTCCTGGGGTGCTACAGACGAAGAGGTGGCCAGGGATGGTGGCCAAGGAGACTTTACTTCTGGGAGGTCTTTTGATGATGATGATACTCCTGAACTGGCCAATAAAAAACCCAGACGAGAGTACTCACCTGCCAGCGGAGGGTGCGACAGTCCTGCAAGTGACCGCATTTACCCGCAGGATGTCTTCTCCCCTGATGCTCCTTACCTTGGCATCCCTGAGAGCATCAACACCTTTGGGGTGCTTTCCCAGTCTGATGATAATGGATGAGTATGGTGTGATCAACATTGAGTCATGTATTTCTTTTCATTAATTAATGTCTTGCCAATCTGGTTGGGATGTAGTGTCCCTAAATGTAAGGCAGATCAGATCTAAAATCAGAAGAACAACTGTTCTGGACTACCTGAAACATTTAGGTGCTGATGTTTTTTGCCTTCAGGAGTGTGGGATTCAGGATGCTCCTTGTGACAAAGACTGGCCTTACGGACAGCATATCTGGTCAGGGTCTAATCATAATAAAAATGATGGGGTGGGGATATTAGTTGGGAATAAAGAAATCTCTATTGATAGTTATATTGTGGTGGAGGTGGGCCGATGTTTAATTGCATTTTTGAGTTATAGAGGGTGGCGGGTCAGAATTATTAATTTATATTGCCCTACAGGGAAGGAAGAGCGGCTTGCTCTTCTTGAAAAATTAAGTTTTTTTCTTCCAGGGAAATCTCCCACTATTTTTGTTGGGGACGTTAATTGTGTCACAGAAGGAAAGTGTGACATAACAGGAAAGAAATTGTCCCATTTAATTTGTGATTTTTCCTTTTTAGATGCAGCAGTTGTTGTTCTTGGCATGCCACCACCGCCGACATACCATGCTGACCGTGGTGAGATTCATTCCAGAATTGATTTAATGTTATTTTCTAAAAATATGGTATGTTTGGATTTTTCTCAACAAAAGGTACCTTTTTCGGACCATGAATGTTTGAGAGGCGTGTTTTGTGCGAATGGTGACCAAGTGTATGGCGGTGGGGTATGGAAGTTGAATGCAAGGCTGTTAGAGGATGATGAGGTGATGAATGAGTTTAATGTAAAGTATGAAAGATGGAGAATGCGTAAGAAGGATTTTGTGTGTGTTCTTGACTGGTGGGACTGGGTGAAAGTGCAATTTAAAACTTTCTTCAAAAAGTGGGGCTATAGAAAAGCTGCCAGATATAGGAATAGGTTTAATGACCTTAATAGACGGATTGACTGGTTGAGAAAGTGTGTTGCAAGTGGTTTGGAGATGTCTGATCAACTTACTGAGGCTAAGAATGAATTGAGGCGTGTGTTGGATGAGAAAGGAAAGGAAATTATATATCGTACTAAAATTGAGCACCTGGAGAAAAATGAGAAGTGTAAGAGGTTCTTTTTTAAAAAAATGAATGGTAGGAAGACTGATATGAATGAAGTTGTGAATGAAAGTGGAACCAACTGTATGGGTGAGGATGTGCTGAAAGAAGTGAATAGGTTTTATAGCAAGTTGTATGATGAGAAATGGATTGACTCTGGGCTTGTGTCATATGTTCTGAATGGTGTGGAGAAAAAACTTGATTCTGAGGAGCGTGATCTGTTGTGTGAGGATGTAGTTCTGGATGAAGTGAAGAATGTGGTGTGGAGTGCTAAAAAGAGTAAGACTCCTGGAAAAGATGGTATACCTGTAGAGTTGTATGTGAAAGCATGGGAAGTTTTGGGAACAGATTTGACTGAGGTATGTAAGTATATGTGGGTGAATGGTAGGTTGTGTGAATCAATGAAAGAAGGAGTGGTTGTGCTTGTGTATAAAAAGGGTGAGAGGAAACGTTTGGAAAACTGGAGACCAATAACACTGCTGAATTCGGATTATAAGGTCTACAGTAAGTTACTGGCAAATCGTATGCGTGAAGTGATTGGTAGTGTTGTGGAGGAGGACCAAGTATGTGCAGTGCCTGGAAGAAGTATGAGTGATAACTTGTTATTGTTGAGAGATATGATTGGGGATTGCAAGGATAGAAAGCAGAAATGTATGACTTTAGCTATTGATTTTGAGAAGGCGTTTGACAGGGTTTCGCATGTGTTTTTGTTTAAAGTACTGGAAAGAATGGGGTTTCCTAGAGAATTTGTGAATTGTGTAAAATCATTGTATGATTGTGTGTCAAGTGAGTTCTTGGTTAATGGGTGGCTGTGTGACAAAGTGAAGATTAGGTCAGGAGTAAGGCAGGGGTGTCCTATGTCCCCCGTCTTATTTGTATGTGTAATAGAACCATTGTTATGTTTGATTAGACGGGATAAAATGATGAGAGGTTTGTTGGTGCCTGGTAGTGGTGGTAAGCATGTGAAAGTGTTAGGTTATATGGATGATGTTGTGGTTGTGAGTGAAAGTATGGCTTCTTTGAGTAGAATTAAATTGCTTTTGGATTTTTTTGTTGGTGCGTCTGGTTTTAGGGTAAATTGGAATAAATGTAGTTTTAAATGTTTTGGAGATAGTAGTATTCGTATGGATGGTGTAAAGTGTGAAGTGGGTGCAATCAAGATTTTGGACGTATTATTTAATGATGACTTAAAAGGGAATGAAAGTTGGGAAGAGTGTGGTATGCGGGTTGAACGTAAATTGAATTTTTGGCGAATGAGAGAATTGACTCTGCGTGGTAAGGTATTAATTATCAAAGCAGTGATTCTCCCTATCCTGCTTTATGTGGCGACTGTTTTTCCTTCTCCTTACAGGAAAATTAAGAGAATAGAGAAGTTGGTATTCACATTCCTGTGGTGTAGTAAGATGGAGAAGTTGAAGCGGGAGAGCCTTTTTAAGGCTTGTCAGCATGGTGGGCTGGCCTTTCCCAATATTGAAGTTTTTTTAGGTCTTAATTATATTAAGACTGTGGTTATTTTGCTGGGTAAAGGCAATAAAGGTGCTTTTATGGCTAATTATTCTGCTGGATGGATGTTGTATGGGTTATGCTGGAGGAAGAGAGATGCGAGTGTGCCTGTGGCCTTTAAGTGTCCTGTTTGGTATGAGGTGATTGAGAAATTTGTGAGAAAGCATGATTTGTTGAGTGTGGGAATGAATGATTTTAGAATGACCAAGAATGTGGTGAAAAGAATGAGTGCAAATGAGGTAGAGTGTAATATTGTTGGGCTGAGAGGGAATGAGGTTTCAGATGCATGGAAGAAGTTAGATACGTTTGGGATGTCAAACAAACAGAAGGATGTGGTGTGGATGACTTTACATAATATTTTACCTGTGAGAGAAGTGCAGAAGAAAAGAGAGTTGATAAGAACAGATGTGTGTCCGAGAGTGGGATGTGGTGGTTGTGAGACTGTGAGGCATGTTATGTGGGATTGTGAGTACGCGTACAGTGTGTGGAAGTGTGTAGGTGGATTGTGTAAGGGTTTAGCAGGCGTGAATTTTGTGGATTGGCGTGTGGCGATGTTTGGAATTGGTGCGTGTAGTCGGTCTAAAGATAGAATTTTATGGTTGATAATGGCTTGTGTGATGGAGAGTTTGTGGGATGCAAGGAACCTTGGACTTTTCAAAAGGAAATCTTTATCAGTGAATGAATGTGTTAGACTTATTCTTTCAAGACTATACCTGATATATAAGTTGGACAGCAGAGGCGGTGGTGGCACAGATGCCGAAGGGATTTGGAAATTTAAAAAGTGGCATTACCTTATCAAATACCAGTGATTTTTTTCTTTGTGATTCCTTGAAGTTTCTGCATTTGTGTTATGTAAAGGATGTTCCCTTGTGATTATATCTCGTCTTATACTACTGCTAAATAAATAGAACCATGATGATGAGAAGTTTTAAGTAGCAAATTTTGGAGAAATTCATACTGTTTGCTAAAAAACTAAACTGAATGGTTTTAAAATAAAAAAAAAAATAAAAAAATCTGTTCTTATCAGTTTAATATCTGATACGTCCCCTATCTGGGGACCATATATTAAATGGATTTTTAGAACAGGGAGATGGAAAAAGAGCTTGCTCTGTCCACTCCACGCATTGACCTGGTATTGCAGTATCTCCAGGACCGGTGCACCCCTTCTTTAATGCAGTTTCTAAAATCAGAAAGTATTGAATTCAATGTTTTTTGTTCATTTTGCTTGTTTGTCGGATTTTGGGATGGACTCTTTGGCTTTGCTTTTCTTCTCCTCATTGGATTTTTCATGTTCAAAGTTGCAGAAGCCAGATGACAAGCTCATTTTGGTTCAACTTCAGCAACTGTGCATTGCATTGCCATGTAATGTAACGCAATGCTATCTTTCTAGCTCTCCCTCTTTACTTCCTTTTGGATAAACAGACATATTAGGCAAGCATTTTGGAGCTTTCACCTAAATAACTACAGGTGGTGAGATAAGCTGCACAATATAATTGACCTTTCAGTATATTGTTGCACACACACCATCTATTTAGCAAATGCCCTTGTTATCAACAGCAGCCTTTTAAACTCACCTGAGCTAACAGGTATGTGCGCTGGTTACTCTGCTGCGCTTAAAATTTCTTTTTTGGTTTGCTACAATGCCTTTTCTGAAACGTTGTCTCCCTCTGCTGGAACACTGACTTCTTTCAATTAATGCCTGCAGACTATAAAAGAGAACCCAACCCAAAAAGTTTGGTTGATTAGTCTGTGGCATTCTGTTAAACTGTTGCTTATGGCGGTCTCTGTGAGCTTCTCAGCGACATTCAGCCAGCCAGGTATCCTGCCTGCAGTAGATGGAATGTGGCAATGGAACGCTGGCTGCGCGTGTCATAATAGGCTCTGAGCCTTTATATACCTGCGCACAGCAGCAGCCACCTTCAGTCTGCTGCTGGACAGCCAGCAGCAGCAGGAGAGGTAAGTAATCAGCAGCCCTCCTGCTAAGGGTAGACAGCTGCTCGTTCCACCCCACCCCCCGCCTTAATTGGTTCTCCTCCCTTCCAACGGTGTTGAGGCGGGTGGGAACAGCAGGGGGTGAGGGTGCTGTGTTTAAAGAGGTGGAGTTATGCAGATCTAAAACGCGTGGATTGCAGCAGCAGCAAGCCGAAAAGTGCAGGCATGTAAGGGATCTAGAGGTTGACAACATGTCTTTTAACGGGAGTCCAGGAGCTCATCTCCACAAATGGACTCTTCAGGATCCTTGGGTGGCTCCGTAGTTCGAAACCAATTCTGGTTATCGCTTCTCGGCCTTTTGGCTAAGATCAAGTGTAGTATCTTTTGAAAAGGCAGTTTTGTCCTTGGGCTGCCCTAGTAAATTGATGCATATTACACACTGGTTTGGTGCACTTGTTAGTACGCCAGGTGGCTCATAGAGTTATCTGATGGAAAACATGGCCCTCCAGGATCGAAGTCACTAGGCTGGGTAAGTGTGAGGGCTTTGGAGCAATGTGCCCCAGGAGTAGGCGCCCTGGTGGGAGTCCAAGCTTACTGGGACTGGGAACCCCAGAAAGACTTGGCTTCGTAGCACGCCGCACCTTTGCCAATCATACTTTCTGAGCAACCCCCCCTATTCCTGGCCTCCGGGCTAGGAAGGGGAATTTTTATAAACCCGGTCGGAGGTCCGGTCAGCTTTGGGCTGAGAAACCAACACAGGCTCCAGCTCCACTAGGGTGGCAGCCTAGATGGAAGCTGGGAGCACGAAAACGGCTCTTCTCCGGCTTCGGCTAGGGAGAGCATCGGAGATCCCTGACCCTCGCTGTGGCCTTCTGGCTCGGAGGGATGGGGATGGTTTATTGGGGACCCTCTCCTCCGGGAAGGGTCCACATGAATCCTCGCCTCGTGCGCTGTTTTGGTGTGACTTCGGTCACATTTTTCAGTGCCTTGGATGCAGCTTCAATCAAAAAATCTGTTCTTATCAGTTTAATATCTGATACGTCCCCTATCTGGGGACCATATATTAAATGGATTTTTAGAACAGGGAGATGGAAAAAGAGCTTGCTCTGTCCACTCCACGCATTGACCTGGTATTGCAGTATCTCCAGGACCGGTGCACCCCTTCTTTAATGCAGTTTCTAAAATCAGAAAGTATTGAATTCATTGTTTTTTGTTCATTTTGCTTGTTTGTCGGATTTTGGGATGGACTCTTTGGCTTTGCTTTTCTTCTCCTCATTGGATTTTTCATGTTCAAAGTTGCAGAAGCCAGATGACAAGCTCATTTTGGTTCAACTTCAGCAACTGTGCATTGCATTGCCATGTAATGTAACGCAATGCTATCTTTCTAGCTCTCCCTCTTTACTTCCTTTTGGATAAACAGACATATTAGGCAAGCATTTTGGAGCTTTCACCTAAATAACTACAGGTGGTGAGATAAGCTGCACAATATAATTGACCTTTCAGTATATTGTTGCACACACACCATCTATTTAGCAAATGCCCTTGTTATCAACAGCAGCCTTTTAAACTCACCTGAGCTAACAGGTATGTGCGCTGGTTACTCTGCTGTGCTTAAAATTTCTTTTTTGGTTTGCTACAATGCCTTTTCTGAAACGTTGTCTCCCTCTGCTGGAACACTGACTTCTTTCAATTAATGCCTGCAGACTATAAAAGAGAACCCAACCCAAAAAGTTTGGTTGATTAGTCTGTGGCATTCTGTTAAACTGTTGCTTATGGCGGTCTCTGTGAGCTTCTCAGCGACATTCAGCCAGCCAGGTATCCTGCCTGCAGTAGATGGAATGTGGCAATGGAATGCTGGCTGCGCGTGTCATAATAGGCTCTGAGCCTTTATATACCTGCGCACAGCAGCAGCCACCTTCAGTCTGCTGCTGGACAGCCAGCAGCAGCAGGAGAGGTAAGTAATCAGCAGCCCTCCTGCTAAGGGTAGACAGCTGCTCGTTCCACCCCACCCCCCGCCTTAATTGGTTCTCCTCCCTTCCAACGGTGTTGAGGCGGGTGGGAACAGGAGGGGGTGAGGGTGCTGTGTTTAAAGAGGTGGAGTTATGCAGATCTAAAACGCGTGGATTGCAGCAGCAGCAAGCCGAAAAGTGCAGGCATGTAAGGGATCTAGAGGTTGACAACATGTCTTCTTAACGGGAGTCCAGGAGCTCATCTCCACAAATGGACTCTTCAGGATCCTTGGGTGGCTCCGTAGTTCGAAACCAATTCTGGTTATCGCTTCTCGGCCTTTTGGCTAAGATCAAGTGTAGTATCTGTTCTTATCAGTTTAATATCTGATACGTCCCCTATCTGGGGACCATATATTAAATGGATTTTTAGAACAGGGAGATGGAAAAAGAGCTTGCTCTGTCCACTCCACGCATTGACCTGGTATTGCAGTATCTCCAGGACCGGTGCACCCCTTCTTTAATGCAGTTTCTAAAATCAGAAAGTATTGAATTCAATGTTTTTTGTTCATTTTGCTTGTTTGTCGGATTTTGGGGTGGACTCTTTGGCTTTGCTTTTCTTCTCCTCATTGGATTTTTCATGTTCAAAGTTGCAGAAGCCAGATGACAAGCTCATTTTGGTTCAACTTCAGCAACTGTGCATTGCATTGCCATGTAATGTAACGCAATGCTATCTTTCTAGCTCTCCCTCTTTACTTCCTTTTGGATAAACAGACATATTAGGCAAGCATTTTGGAGCTTTCACCTAAATAACTACAGGTGGTGAGATAAGCTGCACAATATAATTGACCTTTCAGTATATTGTTGCACACACACCATCTATTTAGCAAATGCCCTTCTTATCAACAGCAGCCTTTTAAACTCACCTGAGCTAACAGGTATGTGCGCTGGTTACTCTGCTGCGCTTAAAATTTCTTTTTTGGTTTGCTACAATGCCTTTTCTGAAACGTTGTCTCCCTCTGCTGGAACACTGACTTCTTTCAATTAATGCCTGCAGACTATAAAAGAGAACCCAACCCAAAAAGTTTGGTTGATTAGTCTGTGGCATTCTGTTAAACTGTTGCTTATGGCGGTCTCTGTGAGCTTCTCAGCGACATTCAGCCAGCCAGGTATCCTGCCTGCAGTAGATGGAATGTGGCAATGGAACGCTGGCTGCGCGTGTCATAATAGGTTCTGAGCCTTTATATACCTGCGCACAGCAGCAGCCACCTTCAGTCTGCTGCTGGACAGCCAGCAGCAGCAGGAGAGGTAAGTAATCAGCAGCCCTCCTGCTAAGGGTAGACAGCTGCTCGTTCCACCCCACCCCCCGCCTTAATTGGTTCTCCTCCCTTCCAACGGTGTTGAGGCGGGTGGGAACAGCAGGGGGTGAGAGTGCTGTGTTTAAAGAGGTGGAGTTATGCAGATCTAAAACGCGTGGATTGCAGCAGCAGCAAGCCGAAAAGTGCAGGCATGTAAGGGATCTAGAGGTTGACAACATGTCTTCTTAACGGGAGTCCAGGAGCTCATCTCCACAAATGGACTCTTCAGGATCCTTGGGTGGCTCCGTAGTTCAAAACCAATTCTGGTTATCGCTTCTCGGCCTTTTGGCTAAGATCAAGTGTAGTATCTGTTCTTATCAGTTTAATATCTGATACGTCCCCTATCTGGGGACCATATATTAAATGGATTTTTAGAACAGGGAGATGGAAAAAGAGCTTGCTCTGTCCACTCCACGCATTGACCTGGTATTGCAGTATCTCCAGGACCGGTGCACCCCTTCTTTAATGCAGTTTCTAAAATCAGAAAGTATTGAATTCAATGTTTTTTGTTCATTTTGCTTGTTTGTCGGATTTTGGGATGGACTCTTTGGCTTTGCTTTTCTTCTCCTCATTGGATTTTTCATGTTCAAAGTTGCAGAAGCCAGATGACAAGCTCATTTTGGTTCAACTTCAGCAACTGTGCATTGCATTGCCATGTAATGTAACGCAATGCTATCGTTCTAGCTCTCCCTCTTTACTTCCTTTTGGATAAACAGACATATTAGGCAAGCATTTTGGAGCTTTCACCTAAATAACTACAGGTGGTGAGATAAGCTGCACAATATAATTGACCTTTCAGTATATTGTTGCACACACACCATCTATTTAGCAAATGCCCTTGCTATCAACAGCAGCCTTTTAAACTCACCTGAGCTAACAGGTATGTGCGCTGGTTACTCTGCTGCGCTTAAAATTTCTTTTTTGGTTTGCTACAATGCCTTTTCTGAAACGTTGTCTCCCTCTGCTGGAACACTGACTTCTTTCAATTAATGCCTGCAGACTATAAAAGAGAACCCAACCCAAAAAGTTTGGTTGATTAGTCTGTGGCATTCTGTTAAACTGTTGCTTATGGCGGTCTCTGTGAGCTTCTCAGCGACATTCAGCCAGCCAGGTATCCTGCCTGCAGTAGATGGAATATGGCAATGGAACGCTGGCTGCGCGTGTCATAATAGGCTCTGAGCCTTTATATACCTGCGCACAGCAGCAGCCACCTTCAGTCTGCTGCTGGACAGCCAGCAGCAGCAGGAGAGGTAAGTATTCACCAGCCCTCCTGCTAAGGGTAGACAGCTGCTCGTTCCACCCCACCCCCCGCCTTAATTGGTTCTCCTCCCTTCCAATGGTGTTGAGGCGGGTGGGAACAGCAGGGGGTGAGGGTGCTGTGTTTAAAGAGGTGGAGTTATGCAGATCTAAAACGCGTGGATTGCAGCAGCAGCAAGCCGAAAAGTGCAGGCATGTAAGGGATCTAGAGGTTGACAACATGTCTTCTTAACTGGAGTCCAGGAGCTCATCTCCACAAATGGACTCTTCAGGATCCTTGGGTGGCTCCGTAGTTCGAAACCAATTCTGGTGATCGCTTCTCGGCCTTTTGGCACGATCTATCAGGTTTACCTGTGTGGTCTTGCCTGTGAGGTGCTCTTGGTACCCTTTCTCTCGGCCTGGGGGGATCGTTCCTCTTCGGAGGGACTTAACCCCCCTGCTGCTATTGGGAGGAAGGATTAGTCCGGGAGCAACGGGAAGGGATCCCATGAAGGCTTGCGCCTTTCAGAGAGAAGAGTCGGTACGTTCCTGAGTGAAGGATGCCGGCAACGCTCACATATTCATCGGGTGATGCCCGGATGCGGAACACCGTGAGGATTGAAGTTGGAGCAGGATCGAGGACGGAGAAGAACTTGGACTACATCTGCCATAGGATTCTGCTTGGAGTTCTGGAGTTTCGGCGGGAAGACATATTCTGCTTCCAGGACAATGAGTACAAGGGGACTTACACCATCACCTTCAAGAGCCAGGGATGCTGTCACCAACTCGTACAAAAGGTAAATGAGAAAAACTACTTAGATGAATTGGATGGACTAACCTTTTGTCTCTTGTATGCCTATGACGAGATCCCTATCGTGGTGCATTTCCCGAACCCCTTTGTGGAAGCTGCAGACATCTCGACCTACCTTATCCGTTATTGTGATGATCTGAGATACCTGGGCACTGTGAAGAACGCGGTAGGCTTCTGGTGCGGCAAGAGGAGGTACATGGCCCGTCTAAAGAGGGACCCAAGCGGAGTGGGAGGAATGCTACACCCTCCCTCAACATTTGTGATCGGTAAGAGCAGAGGCTACTTATTTTACCCTGGAATGCCGGTATGTTGCAGGAACTGTGGACAAATGGGTCATACCCAAACGTCCTGCACGGGCAGGAAAGTAGACCGCTGCAATAATTGCAGCTGTTACGGACATTTAATGAAGGACTGTCCCGCTGGGAGGAAATGCAATCTTTGTGGTGAGGCGGGGCACATGTTCCGAGGATGCCCCAACAGGACCAGGACCAGGACCTACGCAGAAGCTGCATCTTCTGCAGCTGAGCCGATGCGCCCGCCGGTCTTCACTGGCGGGCCGGCGTCGGAGGGCGGTTCGAAGGGCGAGAAGGCTGGGATGGAGCAGGGAGCCGGAGGCCCCTCTGGGGCGGCCCCTGAATCGAAGTCCCTTAACGATGGGCGGACCTCACATGGACCGGAGCGGAGGGGTCCTCCTTCTGGGAGGGTATCCTCCGTGTCGATGGTTCCCGATACCGATCCTGTTGGGCTGGAGGGTGGTGCCCCTGTGCGGTTGGCTACAGGGGACCACGCAGCGATGGCCTCAGGATCTTCCAGGGCGATTAGCCAGCCAGATGAGGGGGCTTTGCTTCTAGGTGGCGAACATCAGGGAATCTGTGTTGGTGATCTTATCCTGATGGACCAGTCTCTCCCCCTGGAGGAGGTGGAGGAAGAGGAGGACTGCACCAGTGACCTGGTGGAGTCTGCCCCGAAAAAGAGACGGAATGTCGAAGCCCCAGCATCTCCTGGAATGTGGCTGGGAACCGTGACCTACGAGGGGGCAACCGCCAGCTCACAGAATATCGAGTCGTTTGGGTCCTCTAGCCCGGATGTCCTGGAGCAATTTGACATACAGGGCTTTGAGTCAGGTGTCCTCATGGAAGATCCACCACCCTGACCTATGAATGCCCACATTAAGACTTGTCTCACTGAATGTGAGGTCATTAAAGAGCCCAGTTCGTAGGGCTGCTCTATTTAAGTACTTAGAAACCACTGACTTTGACATATGTTTATTACAGGAATGCGGGATACAACATGCACTAAATTATAATGACATCAAGACAGATTGGAGACTGGGGCCCTCCATCTGGTCTGGCTCCAATGACAACAAGTCAGCGGGGGTGGGCTTCCTCTGTCGTGGGAGAAATATTACTATAAATACTGTCACAGAAATAGTACCAGGCAGAGTGGTTTTAGTGCATTTTAAATTTAATGGTTTTACCCTACGTGTAATGAATGTTTATGCTTCCCCTGACAAGCAAGAGAGAATTAATTTATTTGGGATATTGCCATTGTACTGTACTGGGTCATCTCCCCTGATCGTAGGGGGTGATTTTAATTGTCTTTGTGCTAGTGAACAACGAGCGGGGGGTGACCCTTTACGCAAATTGGATAAGTCATGTCATCTATTGAAAGATTTTATAACTGATTTTAAATTATGCGATGCGTGGAGGTAACTTCTGCCGACGGACCCTGGTTATACGTGGTCCGGAAGAGGGGTGTCTTCCAGGATCGATTTTATTTTCCTATCAGATGATTTTAACCCTGTAAAATGTGTTTTAACATCAAATATATTTTCTGACCATAAGGGCTTGGAGGTGCACCTAGAATACCGGGATGAACAGAGGGTCAACAGGGGCCTCTGGCGTCTAAGTACTTACCTGCTGGAGGACCCTCTGATTCGACAAGACTTTGGTAAAGCCTATCAAGCCTGGCGGCGACAAAAACCTTCTGATGCCCCTATGGTAACCTGGTGGGAAAATTTGAAAAAAAAAGTCAGAATGTTTTTTATAAAAGCAGGGAGACGTAAAGCTAGAGAGAAAAAAAGATGTTTTAGTGATCTTAACACCAAACTACAAACACTTTTTAAATTCAAAGAGCTAGGGGTGGAGGTGGGAGATGATATTGCTGGCCTAAAAACTGAAATCCAGAACTGCATAGACACAAAGGGGAAAGAGATTATTTTTAACTCTAGAATGCAGCACTTGGAGGAGGGGGAGAAGTGCTCTCGCTTCTTCTTCAAAAAAGTCATGGATAAAAGAGAAGTGATCACAAATCTAGAGGGTGAAACCTCTATGCAGGGAATGTTGAATGCTACTTTTAACTTTTATAAGCATCTTTTTAGTAAAAAGTGTATAGATGAGTCCTTTTTATCTGATGCTCTTAATGATCTCGATTTTAAGTTAAATTTTACAGACCAGGAGGTTTTAGAACGCGATATTGTTTTAGAGGAATTATTTTATGTTTTTAAAAGTTTCTCTAAGGGTAAAGCACCTGGGTGTGACGGACTACCTGTAGAATTTTACCTTACTTTTTGGGACATTTTAAAAGAGGACCTTTTTATGCTTTTTAAAGAAGTTTTTATTTCTGAACAGTTGCCATTTTCGTGGAGGAGAGGAGTGGTGTCTTTGATATATAAAAAAGGTGATCGCAGTGCTCTAGCGAATTGGAGACCCATAACTCTCCTAAATGTTGATTACAAGGTACTTGCTAAGGTGGTTGCTGACCGGCTCAGGAGTGTCATTGCCAAACTGATCCGGCCTGAGCAGGTATGTAGTGTACCAGGCAGAAGTATTTCAGAGGTTTTAAACGTATTAAGGGATGTAATTTGGTATTCCAGAGACCGGGGTCAAAATGTAGCTCTTTTAGCCCTAGATTTTGAAAAAGCTTTCGATAGAGTCTCTCATAGATTTCTTTTTAGAGTTTTAAAAAGAATGGGTATCCCTAATATGCTTTTAAATTGTATTAAGATTTTATATAAAAATTGTTTTAGTCAAATTTCTCTTAATGGCTTTTTAACAGATGGAGTTCCCCTTGAGTCCGGAGTGAAGCAGGGATGCCCCTTGTCGCCCATCCTGTTCATCTGCGCCATCGAGCCCCTGCTGAGCGCAATAAGGAAAGACAAAGTGATTAGAGGGGTTCCTGTTCCTGGCGGAGGTGGCAGTGATGTGAGAGTCTTTGGCTACATGGATGACGTGACGGTTGTGTGCGTGGACCCTGCTTCCCTCCGGAGGGCGGTGTTGCGCATTGAATTTTTTTCCCAGGCATCCGGGTTTAAACTTAATTTAAATAAATCTGAATGTCTGACTTTGGGATCCTGGGACACCGCCCAACTCCCGCAGCTCACTATAAAACGAGACAATGTAAAAATTCTTGGAGTTGTTTTTAACGAGGAGAATGTGGGAACTCAAAGCTGGGAGAATGTCATAGAAAAAATGTCAAAGAAAATATCATTTTGGGGTTTGAGGTCCCTAACAATGGAGGGGAAAATTTTAATTATAAAATCAGTGTTGTTACCCCTCATACTGTATATAGCTATGGTGTACCCCCCCCTGATGTTTTAATTAAAAAAATGACTAGGATGATCTTTATGTTTTTATGGAACTCCAAAATGGAAAAATTAAGGCGAGAAATAATGAGGAAGAATAAAATGAACGGCGGAAGGGATGTCCCCGACTTACATATTTATTTGTATTTAAATTATTTCTGCTTTTGTTTCAAACATTTTAATGGTAATAGTGCGCTAAGTTATTTTTTAAAATATACTTGTGGGATGATTTTTAAAAGATGGTTTAAGTTGTCGTTGAATTCCCCTGTTTTACTATGCCCCCCCAAACACCAAGCAATCTTAGAAAAGACTGTTCGATTTTATAGCCTTGGTGATTTTAATATGGACATTTTTAAAGACCGCAAGAAGCTTTTATCTTTTCTGAGGAGGAATGAAGATGTGACCCCCATAGTAAATTTCTCAGAAGAGAGATCGAAGCAAGTTTGGAAGAATGTCTTCGGGAAATTCTTAGCAAATGGACATAAGGATATCGCATGGATGGTGGTCCACCAGTGCCTCCCCACCAGAGAGTTTCAACACAGGAGAGGCCTGGTGGCCAGAGCAAAATGCCCCAGAGACTCATGTGTTTATGACGAAACCACCTTGCACCTTATGTGGAATTGCCCATTTGCACAGGAACTTTGGCACAAAGTTGGGATTCTTTTAAAATGGACTTGCGGTTTAAGAGATTTTAACCATGAATATGTTTTATATGGCCTTTTTAAATGTCCGACCCCTCAACAGTATTGTATATGTTGGTGTATAATTAACTGTTTTAAAGACGCCCTTTGGAAGGCACGCAATATTTTACTTTTTAAACGTGATGCTATTTCTGTGAAGGATTGTCTTAAAATTGCTTTTAGCCAGATGTATATTTATTACTTGAGGGATGTCAAAAGTATTGGGAGAAGGGATGCCAATCGTATATGGGGTTTTTATGGGTGGAATTCTGTGTTTTAATAATGTACTGTTTGTGTTGTTGTTTTTGATTGTAAACCATCTTTTACGCACTTACTAAAATTTGTTGAAACCTTATCAGTTTAATATCTGATACGTCCCCTATCTGGGGACCATATATTAAATGGATTTTTAGAACAGGGAGATGGAAAAAGAGCTTGCTCTGTCCACTCCACGCATTGACCTGGTATTGCAGTATCTCCAGGACCGGTGCACCCCTTCTTTAATGCAGTTTCTAAAATCAGAAAGTATTGAATTCAATGTTTTTTGTTCATTTTGCTTGTTTGTCGGATTTTGGGATGGACTCTTTGGCTTTGCTTTTCTTCTCCTCATTGGATTTTTCATGTTCAAAGTTGCAGAAGCCAGATGACAAGCTCATTTTGGTTCAACTTCAGCAACTGTGCATTGCATTGCCATGTAATGTAACGCAATGCTATCTTTCTAGCTCTCCCTCTTTACTTCCTTTTGGATAAACAGACATATTAGGCAAGCATTTTGGAGCTTTCACCTAAATAACTACAGGTGGTGAGATAAGCTGCACAATATAATTGACCTTTCAGTATATTGTTGCACACACACCATCTATTTAGCAAATGCCCTTGTTATCAACAGCAGCCTTTTAAACTCACCTGAGCTAACAGGTATGTGCGCTGGTTACTCTGCTGCGCTTAAAATTTCTTTTTTGGTTTGCTACAATGCCTTTTCTGAAACGTTGTCTCCCTCTGCTGGAACACTGACTTCTTTCAATTAATGCCTGCAGACTATAAAAGAGAACCCAACCCAAAAAGTTTGGTTGATTAGTCTGTGGCATTCTGTTAAACTGTTGCTTATGGCGGTCTCTGTGAGCTTCTCAGCGACATTCAGCCAGCCAGGTATCCTGCCTGCAGTAGATGGAATGTGGCAATGGAACGCTGGCTGCGCGTGTCATAATAGGCTCTGAGCCTTTATATACCTGCGCACAGCAGCAGCCACCTTCAGTCTGCTGCTGGACAGCCAGCAGCAGCAGGAGAGGTAAGTAATCAGCAGCCCTCCTGCTAAGGGTAGACAGCTGCTCGTTCCACCCCACCCCCCCGCCTTAATTGGTTCTCCTCCCTTCCAACGGTGTTGAGGCGGGTGGGAACAGCAGGGGGTGAAGGTGCTGTGTTTAAAGAGGTGGAGTTATGCAGATCTAAAACACGTGGATTGCAGCAGCAGCAAGCCGAAAAGTGCAGGCATGTAAGGGATCTAGAGGTTGACAACATGTCTTCTTAACGGGAGTCCAGGAGCTCATCTCCACAAATGGACTCTTCAGGATCCTTGGGTGGCTCCGTAGTTCGAAACCAATTCTGGTTATCGCTTCTCGGCCTTTTGGCTAAGATCAAGTGTAGTATCTGTTCTTATCAGTTTAATATCTGATACGTCCCCTATCTGGGGACCATATATTAAATGGATTTTTAGAACAGGGAGATGGAAAAAGAGCTTGCTCTGTCCACTCCACGCATTGACCTGGTATTGCAGTATCTCCAGGACCGGTGCACCCCTTCTTTAATGCAGTTTCTAAAATCAGAAAGTATTGAATTCAATGTTTTTTGTTTATTTTGCTTGTTTGTCGGATTTTGGGATGGACTCTTTGGCTTTGCTTTTCTTCTCCTCATTGGATTTTTCATGTTCAAAGTTGCAGAAGCCAGATGACAAGCTCATTTTGGTTCAACTTCAGCAACTGTGCATTGCATTGCCATGTAATGTAACGCAATGCTATCTTTCTAGCTCTCCCTCTTTACTTCCTTTTGGATAAACAGACATATTAGGCAAGCATTTTGGAGCTTTCACCTAAATAACTACAGGTGGTGAGATAAGCTGCACAATATAATTGACCTTTCAGTATATTGTTGCACACACACCATCTATTTAGCAAATGCCCTTGTTATCAACAGCAGCCTTTTAAACTCACCTGAGCTAACAGGTATGTGCGCTGGTTACTCTGCTGCGCTTAAAATTTCTTTTTTGGTTTGCTACAATGCCTTTTCTGAAACGTTGTCTCCCTCTGCTGGAACACTGACTTCTTTCAATTAATGCCTGCAGACTATAAAAGAGAACCCAACCCAAAAAGTTTGGTTGATTAGTCTGTGGCATTCTGTTAAACTGTTGCTTATGGCGGTCTCTGTGAGCTTCTCAGCGACATTCAGCCAGCCAGGTATCCTGCCTGCAGTAGATGGAATGTGGCAATGGAACGCTGGCTGCGCGTGTCATAATAGGCTCTGAGCCTTTATATACCTGCGCACAGCAGCAGCCACCTTCAGTCTGCTGCTGGACAGCCAGCAGCAGCAGGAGAGGTAAGTAATCAGCAGCCCTCCTGCTAAGGGTAGACAGCTGCTCGTTCCACCCCACCCCCCGCCTTAATTGGTTCTCCTCCCTTCCAACGGTGTTGAGGCGGGTGGGAACAGCAGGGGGTGAGGGTGCTGTGTTTAAAGAGGTGGAGTTATGCAGATCTAAAACGCGTGGATTGCAGCAGCAGCAAGCCGAAAAGTGCAGGCATGTAAGGGATCTAGAGGTTGACAACATGTCTTCTTAACGGGAGTCCAGGAGCTCATCTCCACAAATGGACTCTTCAGGATCCTTGGGTGGCTCCGTAGTTCGAAATCAATTCTGGTTATCGCTTCTCGGCCTTTTGGCTAGGATCAGGTGCAGTGATCTAACGGTTGCTGCCTTGGTCTCGGCTAGGAGGTGCCTGGGGTACCCGACTTGTTGGCCTTGGGGGATCGCTCTCTCTTAACGGAGGGAGCTTCACCCCCTTGCAGCTATTGGCAGGTCGGCTTAGTCCCCGGACAACGGGGAGCGATCGCGTCTTGTCTTCGGGGCGACCCGAGGAAATAAGGGCGTTTTCCTTTGCTGAGCTTTATCGCTTAGTGGGCTGTGTAAGTTCTTGGGGTACCCCTCCCTCGGTCTTGGGTTTGTTCCTGCTTTTGTGGGATTCATTCCCTTGTTACTATTGGGGGAGGGCTTAGTCCCTGAGGGCCGAAAATGCCTTTTTCTTTTGGATCTGCGGTGGGGGAGACTCCACTGCGACAGTCCATTAGAATCATGGTGGATGAATGCCAGCGCCATGAGAAGAATCTGCAGTACATCGTGCATGAGATTCTTTTTGGGTTCTTCCACCTGGAGCGAGATAAGATCCTGTGTCTTTACGATCAGGAATTCCGTGGGCGATATACCATTTCCTTTATGGCTAAATCATGCTGTGATAATATCCATGCAGCACTGATGGTTGCGGACAAGGACGATGAGAGACTGAACGGGCTGAGCTTTGACTTCCTGTACGGTGAAGAGGAAGTACCCTTGGTGATCTTCATGTACAGCCCATTCGTCTCTGAGGGCGATATCGAAACCTTTTTGAAGCGTTACTGCAAGTCAGTGCGCTTCTCACATGATATCCTCAACTCCCAGCGCTTCTGGAATGGGAAGAGGAAATACCTGGTGAAGTTCCATCCAGATCAGAGCGGCATTGGTGGTCTTCACCACCCGCCTGCTAATTTTGCCATTGGTAATGTCAGGGGATTCCTACGCTACCCAGGAATGCCCCTTCAATGCCGGAATTGTCATGAATATGGGCATACACGAGAAAATTGTACAAGGGCTCATGTAGTCTTTTGCAACAAGTGCGGTAAGAGTGGGCACACCTCCGCTACGTGTGACTCTGAGATCGTATGTAACCTATGTGGGAAGGCAGGTCACGCCTTCAGGAATTGTCCGAGCAAAAAGTCAAAAACATATGACATGTTTAAGTCAGGTCAACTGACTATCCAAGAATACTTCGGAGGGAGTATTACTACACCTGCCCCTGGACCTGGGTTGGCGCACGCTGACCGGTCCGGACCAAATCCTTCAACGGCTCCGCCAGAGGGCCCGCTGGTAGTTCCACAGAAGGACTGTCGTAGGGGTTCCATAAGATTAACCGAGGGTTCGCTCTCTGTGGAATTGATCGATGTTCTGGCTCTAGATGTTGCCGTATCTCAGAGTCAAGAGGAAGGGTCCTCATCCAGCATGAATGCACCACCGGCATTATGTGGAACTGAGGAGACCTCTAGTACCCCGATTAAGCAAGCACCCAGATTCGCCACACCATCATCGGTGATCTTGGGTAAGGGCAAAAAGGGTACGCTCCTTAATCGATCAACCAGTGTGTCGGAAAGAGAGACCTCTAGGGCGCGAAGTAAAAAGGACCCGGCTAAGACCCAGTCGAGCCCTGGTCCTCGAACCAGAAGTCGCAGTAGTTCCGTGACCAGACCAGAGGACAAGACGACCCAGAGGGATGACACCCGTTCCATAGACCAGACCGCCATGAGGACTGCAGATGCACAGGACTTGGAAAAGATGGACAGCTCCCAGCCTCTGAAAAGGCAACGGGAGGACGTAAAGCAACCTGATATCCAAAGAAAACACGGATGTCGAGGTCCAGATGAGGAGCCAAAAGTGGATGATGCCTTTTTGCCTGCTTCAGATCCCGGTAATATTAAACAAATCCTGACCCCTGGAGATGCGGAGGAGGAGGTGCCGTGTATTGACTTCTTCCCATCTTCAGATCCTGATTCTTCTTAATGTCTGTTCCTCTTAAAATCTCCTCACTAAATGTGAGGTCCCTAAAGAGCCCTACACGTAGGGCTGCTTTATTTTCTTATTTAGAGACATTGGACTTTGATTTCTGCTTTCTACAAGAATGTGGTATACAGAGTAATTTAAATTATAAGGACTTAAAAGAAGACTGGAAACTGGGCGCTTCTGTGTGGTCCGGTGCTAATGACTGTCGTGCTGCCGGAGTTGGACTACTTTGCCGTGGACATTCTACCATCATTCAATCTGTGACTGAAATTATACCTGGCAGAGCTATTTTAATACATCTTGTTTTTAATGGACTTTCTTTACGTTTATTAAATGTGTACGCTCCTCCTGGGAAGCAGGAAAGGGCGGATTTACTTGAAATATTGCCATTATTTTGTGTTGGGTCAACCCCCCTGCTAGTGGGAGGAGATTTTAATTGTTTACGTGATGGGGAATCCCGGCAGGGTGGGGATGTGAATCGTAAAGACCGTACCTCCTATTTGTTGAAAAGTTTAATTGATGATTTTAGATTACAGGACTGCTGGAAGGAACTCTTGCCGGCGGATCCAGGTGTTACATGGTCCAATGGAAGAGTTTCTTCTAGAATTGATTTCATATTTGCTTCTACTGCCTTTAAACCTTGTAAATGTTTTCTTTTATCTAATTTATTCTCTGATCATAAAGTTTTATCTGTGTTTTTAGAGTTAGCAGGGGAACAAAATACCTCAAGAGGCCCATGGAGATTAAATACAACTCTCCTAGAGGATATTGATATTCAAAAGAGGTTTGTGCAGGCCTACCAGTGCTGGCAATCAAAGAGAGACCCCCGCGCCACGATGCTGGATTGGTGGGAGAGCATTAAACCTAAGATTAAATTATTTTTTATTAAGGCAGGGAAAATGAAAGCAAAAAAGAAAAAGCAGTGGTTTTATGTTTTTAATATGAGATTACAAGTACTCTTTAAACTAAAAGAAGTTGGTATTGATGTGGATGATGATATTGCAAATCTTTAGTCTGAAATAAAAAATGCTCTTAATGAAAAAGGAAAACAAATAATTTTTAACTCCCATGTACAGCACCTGGAGGAAGGAGAGAAATGCTCCTGATTCTTCTTCAAAAAGGTAATGGGGAGGAGGGACGCAATCCTAAATCTTGAAGGTGAAAATGATATTAAGGGTATGTTAGGAAAAGCTTTTAATTTTTATCAACTTCTTTTTAACACTAAAGTTATAGATCCATCCTTTTTAGAGTATGCTATTAATTCCCTTGATTTTAAGTTAGATATTTTAGACCAGGGTATTTTATCTAGGGATCTCACCAGTGAGGAACTTTTACAGATTTTTAAAAGTTTCTCCAGTGGGAAAGCCCCTGGGGAAGACGGTCTACCGATTGAGTTTTATCTGACTTTTTGGGGAATTTTAAAGAACGATATGTTTTTATTGTTTAAAGAAGCTTTTAATACTAATAAATTACCCCCATCTTGGAGGAGAGGTCTGGTATCTTTAATATATAAAAAAGGGGATAGGAGCCAACTTAAAAACTGGCGGCCTATTACGCTTTTAAACCTTGATTATAAAATTTTAGCTAAACTTATTGCAGTCCGTTTAAAACCCTTTATAGCCAAATTAATTCAACCTAACCAGGTATGTGGTGTTCCCGGAAGAACCATAGCTGAGTCCCTCAACATAATTAGGGATACCATATGGTATTCAAAAGAGAGAAGTCAAAACCTTGCTATTTTATCCTTAGACTTTGAAAAAGCTTTTGACAGGGTATCGCATGAATTTCTTTTTATGGTTCTTAAAAAAATGGCGTTTCCAGAGAAAATTTTAACCCGCATTATGCTTTTATATCATTCTTGTTTTAGTCAAATTTCTGTAAATGGGTTTTTAACGAAGGGGGTTCCTCTATTATCAGGGGTGAAACAAGGGTGCCCTCTCTCACCACTGCTCTTTATCTGTGTTATGGAACCACTATTAACCATACTGAGAAAAGATAAAGTAATTAAAGGGGTACCTATTCCTGGGAGTAGGGGTATGCAACTTAAAGCCCTAAGTTACATGGATGATGTTACCATACTATGTCCAGATTCCACATCTCTGAGGAGGGTATTGAGAAACACACAATTTTTCTGTGAAGCCTCATGTTTTAAATTAAATATAGATAAATGTGACTGTTTTAATGTGGGTGGATGGGACTCCTCTTTGACCCCTGGGATAGTGATACAGAAAAATCACATAAAAATTTTAGGAATTATTTTTAACCAAGCCAATGAGGGGGACCCTAACTGGGACTCTGCAATGGATAAAATAGAAAAAAAGATCTCATTGTGGAATTTAAGGAACCTTAGTATGGAAGGTAAAATTTTAATTATTAAAGCCGTTTTAATTCCCATTATGTTGTATGTTGCAATGGTGTTTCCCCCTTCCAATTTACAAATCAAGAAAGTAACAAGAATTGTTTTTATGTTTTTATGGGGTTCAAAAATGGAAAAGTTAAAAAGAGATCTGATGTACAAATGTAAATCTAATGGAGGTAAAGATGTACCCAATTTTTTTACCTTTTTCCATATAAAGTATTTCTGCTTCTGTTTTAAGGTTTTTAAATCTGATGGCATTTTTAGTTATTTTTTAAAATATGCAGCAGGAATGATTTTTAAAAGGTGGTTTAGCCTACCTTTAAGTTCTCCTGTGCTCCTGTGCCCACCTAAACAGTATGTGATACTTGAGAAAACGGTCAGACTTTTAGGTCTCCAGGAATTGGAGCCTGATATATTGGGGGACCAAAGGAAGGTATCTATTGCTTGCAGACACTCTGAGGACACAATTCCTGTCTCCAATTTTTCACAGGCAAGGTCCAAAACGGTGTGGCGAAATGTGTACGGGAAATATCTTGCAAATGTACACAAGGACCTTGCCTGGGCTATCGTCCACCAGTGCCTCCCTACCCGTGAGTTTCAACATAGGCGGGGGCTGGTGGCGAGAGCCAAATGTCCAAGAGATATATGCGGGGAAAGTGAGTCTGTATTGCATCTCTTTTGGAATTGTCCTTTTGCACAGGAGGTTTGGAGAAAGGTAGGCCCACTTTTAAAATGGGCATGTGGCCTGAAAGATTTTAATCACTTTTATGTCTTTTATGGTCTTTTTAAGTGTCCAAATTTTAAACAATTCCGAGTTGCCTGGATTATTATTAATTGTTTTAAAAATGCCATGTGGAAAGTTAGAAATATTTTACTCTTCAAACATGATCATATTGATTCAACAGACTGTATAAAAATTGCTTTAAGTGAAATGTATATTTACTATTTCAGAGATAAAAAACTGTATGGAGCAAAAGAAGCGGCTTCTATGTGGTGTGTACAATTATGGAACACAATTAGTGGTAATTAAATAAACCCAAGTACATCTGTAATTATGATTTTCTTAATTGTTACAATGGTTTTATGATGGTAAATTGTGTTTTTACAAAAAACTTGAATTGATTATTATCATGTTTTATCATTTTATTGTAATGTTATAAATGTTCTTTTTTAAAACCTTTGTAAATATACTTTTGAATCAATAAAATTGCGTTGAAACCTTATCTGTTCTTATCAGTTTAATATCTGATACGTCCCCTATCTGGGGACCATATATTAAATGGATTTTTAGAACAGGGAGATGGAAAAAGAGCTTGCTCTGTCCACTCCACGCATTGACCTGGTATTGCAGTATCTCCAGGACCGGTGCACCCCTTCTTTAATGCAGTTTCTAAAATCAGAAAGAATTGAATTCAATGTTTTTTGTTCATTTTGCTTGTTTGTCGGATTTTGGGATGGACTCTTTGGCTTTGCTTTTCTTCTCCTCATTGGATTTTTCATGTTCAAAGTTGCAGAAGCCAGATTACAAGCTCATTTTGGTTCAACTTCAGCAACTGTGCATTGCATTGCCATGTAATGTGATGCAATGCTATCTTTCTAGCTCTCCCTTTTTACTTCCTTTTGGATAAACAGACATATTAGGCAAGCATTTTGGAGCTTTCACCTAAATAACTACAGGTGGTGAGATAAGCTGCACAATATAATTGACCTTTCAGTATATTGTTGCACACACACCATCTATTTAGCAAATGCCCTTGTTATCAACAGCAGCCTTTTAAACTCACCTGAGCTAACAGGTATGTGCGCTGGTTACTCTGCTGCGCTTAAAATTTCTTTTTTGGTTTGCTACAATGCCTTTTCTGAAACGTTGTCTCCTTCTGCTGGAACACTGACTTCTTTCATTTAATGCCTGCAGACTATAAAAGAGAACCCAACCCAAAAAGTTTGGTTGATTAGTCTGTGGCATTCTGTTAAACTGTTGCTTATGGCGGTCTCTGTGAGCTTCTCAGCGACATTCAGCCAGCCAGGTATCCTGCCTGCAGTAGATGGAATGTGGCAATGGAACGCTGGCTGCGCATGTCATAATAGGCTCTGAGCCTTTATATACCTGTGCACAGCAGCAGCCACCTTCAGTCTGCTGCTGGACAGCCAGCAGCAGCAGCAGCAGGAGAGGTATGTAATCAGGAGCCCTCCTGCTAAGGGTAGACAGCTGCTCGTTCCACCCCACCCCCCGCCTTAATTGGTTCTCCTCCCTTCCAACGGTGTTGAGGCGGGTGGGAACAGCAGGGGGTGAAGGTGCTGTGTTTAAAGAGGTGGAGTTATGCAGATCTAAAACGCGTGGATTGCAGCAGCAGCAAGCCGAAAAGTGCAGGCATGTAAGGGATCTAGAGGTTGACAACATGTCTTCTTAACGGGAGTCCAGGAGCTCATCTCCACAAATGGACTTTTCAGGATCCTTGGGTGGCTCCGTAGTTTGAAACCAATTCTGGTTATCGCTTCTCGGCCTTTTGGCTAAGATCAAGTGTAGTATCTGTTCTTATCAGTTTAATATCTGATACGTCCCCTATCTGGGGACCATATATTAAATGGATTTTTAGAACAGGGAGATGGAAAAAGAGCTTGCTCTGTCCACTCCACGCATTGACCTGGTATTGCAGTATCTCCAGGACCGGTGCACCCCTTCTTTAATGCAGTTTCTAAAATCAGAAAGAATTGAATTCAATGTTTTTTGTTCATTTTGCTTGTTTGTCGGATTTTGGGATGGACTCTTTGGCTTTGCTTTTCTTCTCCTCATTGGATTTTTCATGTTCAAAGTTGCAGAAGCCAGATTACAAGCTCATTTTGGTTCAACTTCAGCAACTGTGCATTGCATTGCCATGTAATGTGATGCAATGCTATCTTTCTAGCTCTCCCTTTTTACTTCCTTTTGGATAAACAGACATATTAGGCAAGCATTTTGGAGCTTTCACCTAAATAACTACAGGTGGTGAGATAAGCTGCACAATATAATTGACCTTTCAGTATATTGTTGCACACACACCATCTATTTAGCAAATGCCCTTGTTATCAACAGCAGCCTTTTAAACTCACCTGAGCTAACAGGTATGTGCGCTGGTTACTCTGCTGCGCTTAAAATTTCTTTTTTGGTTTGCTACAATGCCTTTTCTGAAACGTTGTCTCCTTCTGCTGGAACACTGACTTCTTTCATTTAATGCCTGCAGACTATAAAAGAGAACCCAACCCAAAAAGTTTGGTTGATTAGTCTGTGGCATTCTGTTAAACTGTTGCTTATGGCGGTCTCTGTGAGCTTCTCAGCGACATTCAGCCAGCCAGGTATCCTGCCTGCAGTAGATGGAATGTGGCAATGGAACGCTGGCTGCGCGTGTCATAATAGGCTCTGAGCCTTTATATACCTGTGCACAGCAGCAGCCACCTTCAGTCTGCTGCTGGACAGCCAGCAGCAGCAGCAGCAGGAGAGGTATGTAATCAGGAGCCCTCCTGCTAAGGGTAGACAGCTGCTCGTTCCACCCCACCCCCCGCCTTAATTGGTTCTCCTCCCTTCCAACGGTGTTGAGGCGGGTGGGAACAGCAGGGGGTGAAGGTGCTGTGTTTAAAGAAGTGGAGTTATGCAGATCTAAAACGCGTGGATTGCAGCAGCAGCAAGCCGAAAAGTGCAGGCATGTAAGGGATCTAGAGGTTGACAACATGTCTTCTTAACGGGAGTCCAGGAGCTCATCTCCACAAATGGACTTTTCAGGATCCTTGGGTGGCTCCGTAGTTTGAAACCAATTCTGGTTATCGCTTCTCGGCCTTTTGGCTAAGATCAAGTGTAGTATCTGTTCTTATCAGTTTAATATCTGATACGTCCCCTATCTGGGGACCATATATTAAATGGATTTTTAGAACAGGGAGATGGAAAAAGAGCTTGCTCTGTCCACTCCACGCATTGACCTGGTATTGCCGTATCTCCAGGACCGGTGCACCCCTTCTTTAATGCAGTTTCTAAAATCAGAAAGAATTGAATTCAATGTTTTTTGTTCATTTTGCTTGTTTGTCGGATTTTGGGATGGACTCTTTGGCTTTGCTTTTCTTCTCCTCATTGGATTTTTCATGTTCAAAGTTGCAGAAGCCAGATTACAAGCTCATTTTGGTTCAACTTCAGCAACTGTGCATTGCATTGCCATGTAATGTGATGCAATGCTATCTTTCTAGCTCTCCCTTTTTACTTCCTTTTGGATAAACAGACATATTAGGCAAGCATTTTGGAGCTTTCACCTAAATAACTACAGGTGGTGAGATAAGCTGCACAATATAATTGACCTTTCAGTATATTGTTGCACACACACCATCTATTTAGCAAATGCCCTTGTTATCAACAGCAGCCTTTTAAACTCACCTGAGCTAACAGGTATGTGCGCTGGTTACTCTGCTGCGCTTAAAATTTCTTTTTTGGTTTGCTACAATGCCTTTTCTGAAACGTTGTCTCCTTCTGCTGGAACACTGACTTCTTTCATTTAATGCCTGCAGACTATAAAAGAGAACCCAACCCAAAAAGTTTGGTTGATTAGTCTGTGGCATTCTGTTAAACTGTTGCTTATGGCGGTCTCTGTGAGCTTCTCAGCGACATTCAGCCAGCCAGGTATCCTGCCTGCAGTAGATGGAATGTGGCAATGGAACGCTGGCTGCGCGTGTCATAATAGGCTCTGAGCCTTTATATACCTGTGCACAGCAGCAGCCACCTTCAGTCTGCTGCTGGACAGCCAGCAGCAGCAGCAGCAGGAGAGGTATGTAATCAGGAGCCCTCCTGCTAAGGGTAGACAGCTGCTTGTTCCACCCCACCCCCCGCCTTAATTGGTTCTCCTCCCTTCCAACGGTGTTGAGGCGGGTGGGAACAGCAGGGGGTGAAGGTGCTGTGTTTAAAGAGGTGGAGTTATGCAGATCTAAAACGCGTGGATTGCAGCAGCAGCAAGCCGAAAAGTGCAGGCATGTAAGGGATCTAGAGGTTGACAACATGTCTTCTTAACGGGAGTCCAGGAGCTCATCTCCACAAATGGACTTTTCAGGATCCTTGGGTGGCTCCGTAGTTTGAAACCAATTCTGGTTATCGCTTCTCGGCCTTTTGGCTAAGATCAAGTGTAGTATCTGTTCTTATCAGTTTAATATCTGATACGTCCCCTATCTGGGGACCATATATTAAATGGATTTTTAGAACAGGGAGATGGAAAAAGAGCTTGCTCTCTCCACTCCACGCATTGACCTGGTATTGCAGTATCTCCAGGACCGGTGCACCCCTTCTTTAATGCAGTTTCTAAAATCAGAAAGAATTGAATTCAATGTTTTTTGTTCATTTTGCTTGTTTGTCGGATTTTGGGATGGACTCTTTGGCTTTGCTTTTCTTCTCCTCATTGGATTTTTCATGTTCAAAGTTGCAGAAGCCAGATTACAAGCTCATTTTGGTTCAACTTCAGCAACTGTGCATTGCATTGCCATGTAATGTGATGCAATGCTATCTTTCTAGCTCTCCCTTTTTACTTCCTTTTGGATAAACAGACATATTAGGCAAGCATTTTGGAGCTTTCACCTAAATAACTACAGGTGGTGAGATAAGCTGCACAATATAATTGACCTTTCAGTATATTGTTGCACACACACCATCTATTTAGCAAATGCCCTTGTTATCAACAGCAGCCTTTTAAACTCACCTGAGCTAACAGGTATGTGCGCTGGTTACTCTGCTGCGCTTAAAATTTCTTTTTTGGTTTGCTACAATGCCTTTTCTGAAACGTTGTCTCCTTCTGCTGGAACACTGACTTCTTTCATTTAATGCCTGCAGACTATAAAAGAGAACCCAACCCAAAAAGTTTGGTTGATTAGTCTGTGGCATTCTGTTAAACTGTTGCTTATGGCGGTCTCTGTGAGCTTCTCAGCGACATTCAGCCAGCCAGGTATCCTGCCTGCAGTAGATGGAATGTGGCAATGGAACGCTGGCTGCGCGTGTCATAATAGGCTCTGAGCCTTTATATACCTGTGCACAGCAGCAGCCACCTTCAGTCTGTTGCTGGACAGCCAGCAGCAGCAGCAGCAGGAGAGGTATGTAATCAGGAGCCCTCCTGCTAAGGGTAGACAGCTGCTCGTTCCACCCCACCCCCCGCCTTAATTGGTTCTCCTCCCTTCCAACGGTGTTGAGGCGGGTGGGAACAGCAGGGGGTGAAGGTGCTGTGTTTAAAGAGGTGGAGTTATGCAGATCTAAAACGCGTGGATTGCAGCAGCAGCAAGCCGAAAAGTGCAGGCATGTAAGGGATCTAGAGGTTGACAACATGTCTTCTTAACGGGAGTCCAGGAGCTCATCTCCACAAATGGACTTTTCAGGATCCTTGGGTGGCTCCGTAGTTTGAAACCAATTCTGGTTATCGCTTCTCGGCCTTTTGGCTAAGATCAAGTGTAGTATCTGTTCTTATCAGTTTAATATCTGATACGTCCCCTATCTGGGGACCATATATTAAATGGATTTTTAGAACAGGGAGATGGAAAAAGAGCTTGCTCTGTCCACTCCACGCATTGACCTGGTATTGCAGTATCTCCAGGACCGGTGCACCCCTTCTTTAATGCAGTTTCTAAAATCAGAAAGAATTGAATTCAATGTTTTTTGTTCATTTTGCTTGTTTGTCGGATTTTGGGATGGACTCTTTGGCTTTGCTTTTCTTCTCCTCATTGGATTTTTCATGTTCAAAGTTGCAGAAGCCAGATTACAAGCTCATTTTGGTTCAACATCAGCAACTGTGCATTGCATTGCCATGTAATGTGATGCAATGCTATCTTTCTAGCTCTCCCTTTTTACTTCCTTTTGGATAAACAGACATATTAGGCAAGCATTTTGGAGCTTTCACCTAAATAACTACAGGTGGTGAGATAAGCTGCACAATATAATTGACCTTTCAGTATATTGTTGCACACACACCATCTATTTAGCAAATGCCCTTGTTATCAACAGCAGCCTTTTAAACTCACCTGAGCTAACAGGTATGTGCGCTGGTTACTCTGCTGCGCTTAAAATTTCTTTTTTGGTTTGCTACAATGCCTTTTCTGAAACGTTGTCTCCTTCTGCTGGAACACTGACTTCTTTCATTTAATGCCTGCAGACTATAAAAGAGAACCCAACCCAAAAAGTTTGGTTGATTAGTCTGTGGCATTCTGTTAAACTGTTGCTTATGGCGGTCTCTGTGAGCTTCTCAGCGACATTCAGCCAGCCAGGTATCCTGCCTGCAGTAGATGGAATGTGGCAATGGAACGCTGGCTGCGCGTGTCATAATAGGCTCTGAGCCTTTATATACCTGTGCACAGCAGCAGCCACCTTCAGTCTGTTGCTGGACAGCCAGCAGCAGCAACAGCAGGAGAGGTATGTAATCAGGAGCCCTCCTGCTAAGGGTAGACAGCTGCTCGTTCCACCCCACCCCCCGCCTTAATTGGTTCTCCTCCCTTCCAACGGTGTTGAGGCGGGTGGGAACAGCAGGGGGTGAAGGTGCTGTGTTTAAAGAGGTGGAGTTATGCAGATCTAAAACGCGTGGATTGCAGCAGCAGCAAGCCGAAAAGTGCAGGCATGTAAGGGATCTAGAGGTTGACAACATGTCTTCTTAACGGGAGTCCAGGAGCTCATCTCCACAAATGGACTTTTCAGGATCCTTGGGTGGCTCCGTAGTTTGAAACCAATTCTGGTTATCGCTTCTCGGCCTTTTGGCTAAGATCAAGTGTAGTATCTGTTCTTATCAGTTTAATATCTGATACGTCCCCTATCTGGGGACCATATATTAAATGGATTTTTAGAACAGGGAGATGGAAAAAGAGCTTGCTCTGTCCACTCCACGCATTGACCTGGTATTGCAGTATCTCCAGGACCGGTGCACCCCTTCTTTAATGCAGTTTCTAAAATCAGAAAGAATTGAATTCAATGTTTTTTGTTCATTTTGCTTGTTTGTCGGATTTTGGGATGGACTCTTTGGCTTTGCTTTTCTTCTCCTCATTGGATTTTTCATGTTCAAAGTTGCAGAAGCCAGATTACAAGCTCATTTTGGTTCAACATCAGCAACTGTGCATTGCATTGCCATGTAATGTGATGCAATGCTATCTTTCTAGCTCTCCCTTTTTACTTCCTTTTGGATAAACAGACATATTAGGCAAGCATTTTGGAGCTTTCACCTAAATAACTACAGGTGGTGAGATAAGCTGCACAATATAATTGACCTTTCAGTATATTGTTGCACACACACCATCTATTTAGCAAATGCCCTTGTTATCAACAGCAGCCTTTTAAACTCACCTGAGCTAACAGGTATGTGCGCTGGTTACTCTGCTGCGCTTAAAATTTCTTTTTTGGTTTGCTACAATGCCTTTTCTGAAACGTTGTCTCCTTCTGCTGGAACACTGACTTCTTTCATTTAATGCCTGCAGACTATAAAAGAGAACCCAACCCAAAAAGTTTGGTTGATTAGTCTGTGGCATTCTGTTAAACTGTTGCTTATGGCGGTCTCTGTGAGCTTCTCAGCGACATTCAGCCAGCCAGGTATCCTGCCTGCAGTAGATGGAATGTGGCAATGGAACGCTGGCTGCGCGTGTCATAATAGGCTCTGAGCCTTTATATACCTGTGCACAGCAGCAGCCACCTTCAGTCTGCTGCTGGACAGCCAGCAGCAGCAGCAGCAGGAGAGGTATGTAATCAGCAGCCCTCCTGCTAAGGGTAGACAGCTGCTCGTTCCACCCCACCCCCCGCCTTAATTGGTTCTCCTCCCTTCCAACGGTGTTGAGGCGGGTGGGAACAGCAGGGGGTGAAGGTGCTGTGTTTAAAGAGGTGGAGTTATGCAGATCTAAAACGCGTGGATTGCAGCAGCAGCAAGCCGAAAAGTGCAGGCATGTAAGGGATCTAGAGGTTGACAACATGTCTTCTTAACGGGAGTCCAGGAGCTCATCTCCACAAATGGACTTTTCAGGATCCTTGGGTGGCTCCGTAGTTTGAAACCAATTCTGGTTATCGCTTCTCGGCCTTTTGGCTAAGATCAAGTGTAGTATCTGTTCTTATCAGTTTAATATCTGATACGTCCCCTATCTGGGGACCATATATTAAATGGATTTTTAGAACAGGGAGATGGAAAAAGAGCTTGCTCTGTCCACTCCACGCATTGACCTGGTATTGCAGTATCTCCAGGACCGGTGCACCCCTTCTTTAATGCAGTTTCTAAAATCAGAAAGAATTGAATTCAATGTTTTTTGTTCATTTTGCTTGTTTGTCGGATTTTGGGATGGACTCTTTGGCTTTGCTTTTCTTCTCCTCATTGGATTTTTCATGTTCAAAGTTGCAGAAGCCAGATTACAAGCTCATTTTGGTTCAACTTCAGCAACTGTGCATTGCATTGCCATGTAATGTGATGCAATGCTATCTTTCTAGCTCTCCCTTTTTACTTCCTTTTGGATAAACAGACATATTAGGCAAGCATTTTGGAGCTTTCACCTAAATAACTACAGGTGGTGAGATAAGCTGCACAATATAATTGACCTTTCAGTATATTGTTGCACACACACCATCTATTTAGCAAATGCCCTTGTTATCAACAGCAGCCTTTTAAACTCACCTGAGCTAACAGGTATGTGCGCTGGTTACTCTGCTGCGCTTAAAATTTCTTTTTTGGTTTGCTACAATGCCTTTTCTGAAACGTTGTCTCCTTCTGCTGGAACACTGACTTCTTTCATTTAATGCCTGCAGACTATAAAAGAGAACCCAACCCAAAAAGTTTGGTTGATTAGTCTGTGGCATTCTGTTAAACTGTTGCTTATGGCGGTCTCTGTGAGCTTCTCAGCGACATTCAGCCAGCCAGGTATCCTGCCTGCAGTAGATGGAATGTGGCAATGGAACGCTGGCTGCGCGTGTCATAATAGGCTCTGAGCCTTTATATACCTGTGCACAGCAGCAGCCACCTTCAGTCTGCTGCTGGACAGCCAGCAGCAGCAGCAACAGGAGAGGTATGTAATCAGGAGCCCTCCTGCTAAGGGTAGACAGCTGCTCGTTCCACCCCACCCCCCGCCTTAATTGGTTCACCTCCCTTCCAACGGTGTTGAGGCGGGTGGGAACAGCAGGGGGTGAAGGTGCTGTGTTTAAAGAGGTGGAGTTATGCAGATCTAAAACGCGTGGATTGCAGCAGCAGCAAGCCGAAAAGTGCAGGCATGTAAGGGATCTAGAGGTTGACAACATGTCTTCTTAACGGGAGTCCAGGAGCTCATCTCCACAAATGGACTTTTCAGGATCCTTGGGTGGCTCCGTAGTTTGAAACCAATTCTGGTTATCGCTTCTCGGCCTTTTGGCTAAGATCAAGTGTAGTATCTGTTCTTATCAGTTTAATATCTGATACGTCCCCTATCTGGGGACCATATATTAAATGGATTTTTAGAACAGGGAGATGGAAAAAGAGCTTGCTCTGTCCACTCCACGCATTGACCTGGTATTGCAGTATCTCCAGGACCGGTGCACCCCTTCTTTAATGCAGTTTCTAAAATCAGAAAGAATTGAATTCAATGTTTTTTGTTCATTTTGCTTGTTTGTCGGATTTTGGGATGGACTCTTTGGCTTTGCTTTTCTTCTCCTCATTGGATTTTTCATGTTCAAAGTTGCAGAAGCCAGATTACAAGCTCATTTTGGTTCAACTTCAGCAACTGTGCATTGCATTGCCATGTAATGTGATGCAATGCTATCTTTCTAGCTCTCCCTTTTTACTTCCTTTTGGATAAACAGACATATTAGGCAAGCATTTTGGAGCTTTCACCTAAATAACTACAGGTGGTGAGATAAGCTGCACAATATAATTGACCTTTCAGTATATTGTTGCACACACACCATCTATTTAGCAAATGCCCTTGTTATCAACAGCAGCCTTTTAAACTCACCTGAGCTAACAGGTATGTGCGCTGGTTACTCTGCTGCGCTTAAAATTTCTTTTTTGGTTTGCTACAATGCCTTTTCTGAAACGTTGTCTCCTTCTGCTGGAACACTGACTTCTTTCATTTAATGCCTGCAGACTATAAAAGAGAACCCAACCCAAAAAGTTTGGTTGATTAGTCTGTGGCATTCTGTTAAACTGTTGCTTATGGCGGTCTCTGTGAGCTTCTCAGCGACATTCAGCCAGCCAGGTATCCTGCCTGCAGTAGATGGAATGTGGCAATGGAACGCTGGCTGCGCGTGTCATAATAGGCTCTGAGCCTTTATATACCTGTGCACAGCAGCAGCCACCTTCAGTCTGCTGCTGGACAGCCAGCAGCAGCAGCAGCAGGAGAGGTATGTAATCAGGAGCCCTCCTGCTAAGGGTAGACAGCTGCTCGTTCCACCCCACCCCCCGCCTTAATTGGTTCTCCTCCCTTCCAACGGTGTTGAGGCGGGTGGGAACAGCAGGGGGTGAAGGTGCTGTGTTTAAAGAGGTGGAGTTATGCAGATCTAAAACGCGTGGATTGCAGCAGCAGCAAGCCGAAAAGTGCAGGCATGTAAGGGATCTAGAGGTTGACAACATGTCTTCTTAACGGGAGTCCAGGAGCTCATCTCCACAAATGGACTTTTCAGGATCCTTGGGTGGCTCCGTAGTTTGAAACCAATTCTGGTTATCGCTTCTCGGCCTTTTGGCTAAGATCAAGTGTAGTATCTGTTCTTATCAGTTTAATATCTGATACGTCCCCTATCTGGGGACCATATATTAAATGGATTTTTAGAACAGGGAGATGGAAAAAGAGCTTGCTCTGTCCACTCCACGCATTGACCTGGTATTGCAGTATCTCCAGGACAGGTGCACCCCTTCTTTAATGCAGTTTCTAAAATCAGAAAGAATTGAATTCAATGTTTTTTGTTCATTTTGCTTGTTTGTCGGATTTTGGGATGGACTCTTTGGCTTTGCTTTTCTTCTCCTCATTGGATTTTTCATGTTCAAAGTTGCAGAAGCCAGATTACAAGCTCATTTTGGTTCAACTTCAGCAACTGTGCATTGCATTGCCATGTAATGTGATGCAATGCTATCTTTCTAGCTCTCCCTTTTTACTTCCTTTTGGATAAACAGACATATTAGGCAAGCATTTTGGAGCTTTCACCTAAATAACTACAGGTGGTGAGATAAGCTGCACAATATAATTGACCTTTCAGTATATTGTTGCACACACACCATCTATTTAGCAAATGCCCTTGTTATCAACAGCAGCCTTTTAAACTCACCTGAGCTAACAGGTATGTGCGCTGGTTACTCTGCTGCGCTTAAAATTTCTTTTTTGGTTTGCTACAATGCCTTTTCTGAAACGTTGTCTCCTTCTGCTGGAACACTGACTTCTTTCATTTAATGCCTGCAGACTATAAAAGAGAACCCAACCCAAAAAGTTTGGTTGATTAGTCTGTGGCATTCTGTTAAACTGTTGCTTATGGCGGTCTCTGTGAGCTTCTCAGCGACATTCAGCCAGCCAGGTATCCTGCCTGCAGTAGATGGAATGTGGCAATGGAACGCTGGCTGCGCGTGTCATAATAGGCTCTGAGCCTTTATATACCTGTGCACAGCAGCAGCCACCTTCAGTCTGCTGCTGGACAGCCAGCAGCAGCAGCAACAGGAGAGGTATGTAATCAGGAGCCCTCCTGCTAAGGGTAGACAGCTGCTCGTTCCACCCCACCCCCCGCCTTAATTGGTTCACCTCCCTTCCAACGGTGTTGAGGCGGGTGGGAACAGCAGGGGGTGAAGGTGCTGTGTTTAAAGAGGTGGAGTTATGCAGATCTAAAACGCGTGGATTGCAGCAGCAGCAAGCCGAAAAGTGCAGGCATGTAAGGGATCTAGAGGTTGACAACATGTCTTCTTAACGGGAGTCCAGGAGCTCATCTCCACAAATGGACTTTTCAGGATCCTTGGGTGGCTCCGTAGTTTGAAACCAATTCTGGTTATCGCTTCTCGGCCTTTTGGCTAAGATCAAGTGTAGTATCTGTTCTTATCAGTTTAATATCTGATACGTCCCCTATCTGGGGACCATATATTAAATGGATTTTTAGAACAGAGAGATGGAAAAAGAGCTTGCTCTGTCCACTCCACGCATTGACCTGGTATTGCAGTATCTCCAGGACAGGTGCACCCCTTCTTTAATGCAGTTTCTAAAATCAGAAAGAATTGAATTCAATGTTTTTTGTTCATTTTGCTTGTTTGTCGGATTTTGGGATGGACTCTTTGGCTTTGCTTTTCTTCTCCTCATTGGATTTTTCATGTTCAAAGTTGCAGAAGCCAGATTACAAGCTCATTTTGGTTCAACTTCAGCAACTGTGCATTGCATTGCCATGTAATGTGATGCAATGCTATCTTTCTAGCTCTCCCTTTTTACTTCCTTTTGGATAAACAGACATATTAGGCAAGCATTTTGGAGCTTTCACCTAAATAACTACAGGTGGTGAGATAAGCTGCACAATATAATTGACCTTTCAGTATATTGTTGCACACACACCATCTATTTAGCAAATGCCCTTGTTATCAACAGCAGCCTTTTAAACTCACCTGAGCTAACAGGTATGTGCGCTGGTTACTCTGCTGCGCTTAAAATTTCTTTTTTGGTTTGCTACAATGCCTTTTCTGAAACGTTGTCTCCTTCTGCTGGAACACTGACTTCTTTCATTTAATGCCTGCAGACTATAAAAGAGAACCCAACCCAAAAAGTTTGGTTGATTAGTCTGTGGCATTCTGTTAAACTGTTGCTTATGGCGGTCTCTGTGAGCTTCTCAGCGACATTCAGCCAGCCAGGTATCCTGCCTGCAGTAGATGGAATGTGGCAATGGAACGCTGGCTGCGCGTGTCATAATAGGCTCTGAGCCTTTATATACCTGTGCACAGCAGCAGCCACCTTCAGTCTGCTGCTGGACAGCCAGCAGCAGCAGCAGCAGGAGAGGTATGTAATCAGGAGCCCTCCTGCTAAGGGTAGACAGCTGCTCGTTCCACCCCACCCCCCGCCTTAATTGGTTCTCCTCCCTACCAACGGTGTTGAGGCGGGTGGGAACAGCAGGGGGTGAAGGTGCTGTGTTTAAAGAGGTGGAGTTATGCAGATCTAAAACGCGTGGATTGCAGCAGCAGCAAGCCGAAAAGTGCAGGCATGTAAGGGATCTAGAGGTTGACAACATGTCTTCTTAACGGGAGTCCAGGAGCTCATCTCCACAAATGGACTTTTCAGGATCCTTGGGTGGCTCCGTAGTTTGAAACCAATTCTGGTTATCGCTTCTCGGCCTTTTGGCTAAGATCAAGTGTAGTATCTGTTCTTATCAGTTTAATATCTGATACGTCCCCTATCTGGGGACCATATATTAAATGGATTTTTAGAACAGGGAGATGGAAAAAGAGCTTGCTCTGTCCACTCCACGCATTGACCTGGTATTGCAGTATCTCCAGGACCGGTGCACCCCTTCTTTAATGCAGTTTCTAAAATCAGAAAGAATTGAATTCAATGTTTTTTGTTCATTTTGCTTGTTTGTCGGATTTTGGGATGGACTCTTTGGCTTTGCTTTTCTTCTCCTCATTGGATTTTTCATGTTCAAAGTTGCAGAAGCCAGATTACAAGCTCATTTTGGTTCAACTTCAGCAACTGTGCATTGCATTGCCATGTAATGTGATGCAATGCTATCTTTCTAGCTCTCCCTTTTTACTTCCTTTTGGATAAACAGACATATTAGGCAAGCATTTTGGAGCTTTCACCTAAATAACTACAGGTGGTGAGATAAGCTGCACAATATAATTGACCTTTCAGTATATTGTTGCACACACACCATCTATTTAGCAAATGCCCTTGTTATCAACAGCAGCCTTTTAAACTCACCTGAGCTAACAGGTATGTGCGCTGGTTACTCTGCTGCGCTTAAAATTTCTTTTTTGGTTTGCTACAATGCCTTTTCTGAAACGTTGTCTCCTTCTGCTGGAACACTGACTTCTTTCATTTAATGCCTGCAGACTATAAAAGAGAACCCAACCCAAAAAGTTTGGTTGATTAGTCTGTGGCATTCTGTTAAACTGTTGCTTATGGCGGTCTCTGTGAGCTTCTCAGCGACATTCAGCCAGCCAGGTATCCTGCCTGCAGTAGATGGAATGTGGCAATGGAACGCTGGCTGCGTATGTCATAATAGGCTCTGAGCCATTATATACCTGTGCACAGCAGCAGCCACCTTCAGTCTGCTGCTGGACAGCCAGCAGCAGCAGCAGCAGGAGAGGTATGTAATCAGGAGCCCTCCTGCTAAGGGTAGACAGCTGCTCGTTCCACCCCACCCCCCGCCTTAATTGGTTCTCCTCCCTTCCAACGGTGTTGAGGCGGGTGGGAACAGCAGGGGGTGAAGGTGCTGTGTTTAAAGAGGTGGAGTTATGCAGATCTAAAACGCGTGGATTGCAGCAGCAGCAAGCCGAAAAGTGCAGGCATGTAAGGGATCTAGAGGTTGACAACATGTCTTCTTAACGGGAGTCCAGGAGCTCATCTCCACAAATGGACTTTTCAGGATCCTTGGGTGGCTCCGTAGTTTGAAACCAATTCTGGTTATCGCTTCTCGGCCTTTTGGCTAAGATCAAGTGTAGTATCTGTTCTTATCAGTTTAATATCTGATACGTCCCCTATCTGGGGACCATATATTAAATGGATTTTTAGAACAGGGAGATGGAAAAAGAGCTTGCTCTGTCCACTCCACGCATTGACCTGGTATTGCAGTATCTCCAGGACCGGTGCACCCCTTCTTTAATGCAGTTTCTAAAATCAGAAAGAATTGAATTCAATGTTTTTTGTTCATTTTGCTTGTTTGTCGGATTTTGGGATGGACTCTTTGGCTTTGCTTTTCTTTTCCTCATTGGATTTTTCATGTTAAAAGTTGCAGAAGCCAGATTACAAGCTCATTTTGGTTCAACTTCAGCAACTGTGCATTGCATTGCCATGTAATGTGATGCAATGCTATCTTTCTAGCTCTCCCTTTTTACTTCCTTTTGGATAAACAGACATATTAGGCAAGCATTTTGGAGCTTTCACCTAAATAACTACAGGTGGTGAGATAAGCTGCACAATATAATTGACCTTTCAGTATATTGTTGCACACACACCATCTATTTAGCAAATGCCCTTGTTATCAACAGCAGCCTTTTAAACTCACCTGAGCTAACAGGTATGTGCGCTGGTTACTCTGCTGCGCTTAAAATTTCTTTTTTGGTTTGCTACAATGCCTTTTCTGAAACGTTGTCTCCTTCTGCTGGAACACTGACTTCTTTCATTTAATGCCTGCAGACTATAAAAGAGAACCCAACCCAAAAAGTTTGGTTGATTAGTCTGTGGCATTCTGTTAAACTGTTGCTTATGGCGGTCTCTGTGAGCTTCTCAGCGACATTCAGCCAGCCAGGTATCCTGCCTGCAGTAGATGGAATGTGGCAATGGAACGCTGGCTGCGCGTGTCATAATAGGCTCTGAGCCTTTATATACCTGTGCACAGCAGCAGCCACCTTCAGTCTGCTGCTGGACAGCCAGCAGCAGCAGCAGCAGGAGAGGTATGTAATCAGGAGCCCTCCTGCTAAGGGTAGACAGCTGCTCGTTCCACCCCACCCCCCGCCTTAATTGGTTCTCCTCCCTTCCAACGGTGTTGAGGCGGGTGGGAACAGCAGGGGGTGAAGGTGCTGTGTTTAAAGAGGTGGAGTTATGCAGATCTAAAACGCGTGGATTGCAGCAGCAGCAAGCCGAAAAGTGCAGGCATGTAAGGGATCTAGAGGTTGACAACATGTCTTCTTAACGGGAGTCCAGGAGCTCATCTCCACAAATGGACTTTTCAGGATCCTTGGGTGGCTCCGTAGTTTGAAACCAATTCTGGTTATCGCTTCTCGGCCTTTTGGCTAAGATCAAGTGCAGTGATCTAGCGGTTTTTGCCTTGGTCTTGGCTGGGAGGCGCTTGGGGTACCCGACTCCTTGGCCTGGGGGGATCGCTACACTTATCGGTGGAGCTAAACCCCCCTGCTGCTATTAGGGAGTCGGATTAGTCCCTGGGCAACGAGAGGCGATCACCTTGTCACCACACATAGCTGTGGGGGGCAACTGTCGCCACACATAGCTGTGGTGGCAACATTTGGAGGATTAAAAGGAAAAAACGGAAGGAAAACGGATCGTTGAGATGGAGTTTTGGAAAAAGAAGAGATGCTTACGTTTTTTTGTGAAACGGGAGACGGAAGAAACTTTTTTGAAAGAAAAATGGATTCTGGAAATTTTGAGGAAATATGAAGTTTTGGAGAAGGATATCTACTGTATGCAAGAAATAAAGCAAGGTAAAGTTTGTGATGTGATTCTAGTTTCTGAGGAAAAGTGCATTCATTTTTTCAAAGGCTGGAGTGAAGAGGATTCTGGGAAAATTGGAGTAAGTGCATCATTCATGGGGAAACCGAAGAGTGTGATAATTTACATGGACAATCCGTTTGTGGAAATAGAGGAGATAATGGTTTTTTTGGAATCTAAATGTAAGATGGTAAAGTTTCAGAAATTATACAGGAACAAAGTTGGTATTTGGAACGGAAAGAGACTTTTTTTGGTGTGGACAACAGGAGAAGAAAATTTGCATAATGGGAGGATTATGTTAAACGGGAGTTCTGGGTATTGTTACATGGAAAGCAGCAAAGGAACTTTTGAAAAGAACTTTGGAGGACAAAAGGAAGATATTGGTGATAAAATGAAGAAGGAAGTTGATGCGATAATTATAGAGGAGAATAAGCAGGGAAAAGAAGTTGAAAGTTTAAAGGTGAAATTGAAGAAAAAGGTAACGGTACAGGAAAATTGTGGATCAAGGAAAGTATCTGGTGAAAAGAAAGAAGTAAAAGAGGAAAAGGGTAAAGTGTTGGAGAAGGTGGTGACTTTCAGAGATGATGAGGAAGAGTATGATTGGGAACAGATGCGGTTAGAGCATGAGGAGGAAGAAAAGAAGTTAAGGGGTTTTGTTGGGAGGAAAGTAAAAGAGAAAAAGGGGATATTTAGTTTGGGAAACCGGGTGAAGTAATGTCAGTTGTGATTTGTTTGGAAACTGTTGAAACTGCAAAGGAATTGTTATGTTTAACTTTATATATATTAATTCAAATTAAAAAATATAAATATAATATCTAAACACGATGATGGAACTAAAATCTTGAGTTTGGTGATATATGATTTAAGATTATAAAACTTAATTTCTGAGTGTTTGGAACAAAAAAAAAAAAAAAATCTGTTCTTATCAGTTTAATATCTGATACGTCCCCTATCTGGGGACCATATATTAAATGGATTTTTAGAACAGGGAGATGGAAAAAGAGCTTGCTCTGTCCACTCCACGCATTGACCTGGTATTGCAGTATCTCCAGGACCGGTGCACCCCTTCTTTAATGCAGTTTCTAAAATCAGAAAGAATTGAATTCAATGTTTTTTGTTCATTTTGCTTGTTTGTCGGATTTTGGGATGGACTCTTTGGCTTTGCTTTTCTTCTCCTCATTGGATTTTTCATGTTCAAAGTTGCAGAAGCCAGATTACAAGCTCATTTTGGTTCAACTTCAGCAACTGTGCATTGCATTGCCATGTAATGTGATGCAATGCTATCTTTCTAGCTCTCCCTTTTTACTTCCTTTTGGATAAACAGACATATTAGGCAAGCATTTTGGAGCTTTCACGTAAATAACTACAGGTGGTGAGATAAGCTGCACAATATAATTGACCTTTCAGTATATTGTTGCACACACACCATCTATTTAGCAAATGCCCTTGTTATCAACAGCAGCCTTTTAAACTCACCTGAGCTAACAGGTATGTGCGCTGGTTACTCTGCTGCGCTTAAAATTTCTTTTTTGGTTTGCTACAATGCCTTTTCTGAAACGTTGTCTCCTTCTGCTGGAACACTGACTTCTTTCATTTAATGCCTGCAGACTATAAAAGAGAACCCAACCCAAAAAGTTTGGTTGATTAGTCTGTGGCATTCTGTTAAACTGTTGCTTATGGCGGTCTCTGTGAGCTTCTCAGCGACATTCAGCCAGCCAGGTATCCTGCCTGCAGTAGATGGAATGTGGCAATGGAACGCTGGCTGCGCGTGTCATAATAGGCTCTGAGCCTTTATATACCTGTGCACAGCAGCAGCCACCTTCAGTCTGCTGCTGGACAGCCAGCAGCAGCAGCAGCAGGAGAGGTATGTAATCAGGAGCCCTCCTGCTAAGGGTAGACAGCTGCTCGTTCCACCCCACCCCCCGCCTTAATTGGTTCTCCTCCCTTCCAACGGTGTTGAGGCGGGTGGGAACAGCAGGGGGTGAAGGTGCTGTGTTTAAAGAGGTGGAGTTATGCAGATCTAAAACGCGTGGATTGCAGCAGCAGCAAGCCGAAAAGTGCAGGCATGTAAGGGATCTAGAGGTTGACAACATGTCTTCTTAACGGGAGTCCAGGAGCTCATCTCCACAAATGGACTTTTCAGGATCCTTGGGTGGCTCCGTAGTTTGAAACCAATTCTGGTTATCGCTTCTCGGCCTTTTGGCTAAGATCAAGTGTAGTATCTGTTCTTATCAGTTTAATATCTGATACGTCCCCTATCTGGGGACCATATATTAAATGGATTTTTAGAACAGGGAGATGGAAAAAGAGCTTGCTCTGTCCACTCCACGCATTGACCTGGTATTGCAGTATCTCCAGGACCGGTGCACCCCTTCTTTAATGCAGTTTCTAAAATCAGAAAGAATTGAATTCAATGTTTTTTGTTCATTTTGCTTGTTTGTCGGATTTTGGGATGGACTCTTTGGCTTTGCTTTTCTTCTCCTCATTGGATTTTTCATGTTCAAAGTTGCAGAAGCCAGATTACAAGCTCATTTTGGTTCAACTTCAGCAACTGTGCATTGCATTGCCATGTAATGTGATGCAATGCTATCTTTCTAGCTCTCCCTTTTTACTTCCTTTTGGATAAACAGACATATTAGGCAAGCATTTTGGAGCTTTCACCTAAATAACTACAGGTGGTGAGATAAGCTGCACAATATAATTGACCTTTCAGTATATTGTTGCACACACACCATCTATTTAGCAAATGCCCTTGTTATCAACAGCAGCCTTTTAAACTCACCTGAGCTAACAGGTATGTGCGCTGGTTACTCTGCTGCGCTTAAAATTTCTTTTTTGGTTTGCTACAATGCCTTTTCTGAAACGTTGTCTCCTTCTGCTGGAACACTGACTTCTTTCATTTAATGCCTGCAGACTATAAAAGAGAACCCAACCCAAAAAGTTTGGTTGATTAGTCTGTGGCATTCTGTTAAACTGTTGCTTATGGCGGTCTCTGTGAGCTTCTCAGCGACATTCAGCCAGCCAGGTATCCTGCCTGCAGTAGATGGAATGTGGCAATGGAACGCTGGCTGCGCGTGTCATAATAGGCTCTGAGCCTTTATATACCTGTGCACAGCAGCAGCCACCTTCAGTCTGCTGCTGGACAGCCAGCAGCAGCAGCAGCAGGAGAGGTATGTAATCAGGAGCCCTCCTGCTAAGGGTAGACAGCTGCTCGTTCCACCCCACCCCCCGCCTTAATTGGTTCTCCTCCCTTCCAACGGTGTTGAGGCGGGTGGGAACAGCAGGGGGTGAAGGTGCTGTGTTTAAAGAGGTGGAGTTATGCAGATCTAAAACGCGTGGATTGCAGCAGCAGCAAGCCGAAAAGTGCAGGCATGTAAGGGATCTAGAGGTTGACAACATGTCTTCTTAACGGGAGTCCAGGAGCTCATCTCCACAAATGGACTTTTCAGGATCCTTGGGTGGCTCCGTAGTTTGAAACCAATTCTGGTTATCGCTTCTCGGCCTTTTGGCTAAGATCAAGTGTAGTATCTGTTCTTATCAGTTTAATATCTGATACGTCCCCTATCTGGGGACCATATATTAAATGGATTTTTAGAACAGGGAGATGGAAAAAGAGCTTGCTCTGTCCACTCCACGCATTGACCTGGTATTGCAGTATCTCCAGGACCGGTGCACCCCTTCTTTAATGCAGTTTCTAAAATCAGAAAGAATTGAATTCAATGTTTTTTGTTCATTTTGCTTGTTTGTCGGATTTTGGGATGGACTCTTTGGCTTTGCTTTTCTTCTCCTCATTGGATTTTTCATGTTCAAAGTTGCAGAAGCCAGATTACAAGCTCATTTTGGTTCAACTTCAGCAACTGTGCATTGCATTGCCATGTAATGTGATGCAATGCTATCTTTCTAGCTCTCCCTTTTTACTTCCTTTTGGATAAACAGACATATTAGGCAAGCATTTTGGAGCTTTCACGTAAATAACTACAGGTGGTGAGATAAGCTGCACAATATAATTGACCTTTCAGTATATTGTTGCACACACACCATCTATTTAGCAAATGCCCTTGTTATCAACAGCAGCCTTTTAAACTCACCTGAGCTAACAGGTATGTGCGCTGGTTACTCTGCTGCGCTTAAAATTTCTTTTTTGGTTTGCTACAATGCCTTTTCTGAAACGTTGTCTCCTTCTGCTGGAACACTGACTTCTTTCATTTAATGCCTGCAGACTATAAAAGAGAACCCAACCCAAAAAGTTTGGTTGATTAGTCTGTGGCATTCTGTTAAACTGTTGCTTATGGCGGTCTCTGTGAGCTTCTCAGCGACATTCAGCCAGCCAGGTATCCTGCCTGCAGTAGATGGAATGTGGCAATGGAACGCTGGCTGCGCGTGTCATAATAGGCTCTGAGCCTTTATATACCTGTGCACAGCAGCAGCCACCTTCAGTCTGCTGCTGGACAGCCAGCAGCAGCAGCAGCAGGAGAGGTATGTAATCAGGAGCCCTCCTGCTAAGGGTAGACAGCTGCTCGTTCCACCCCACCCCCCGCCTTAATTGGTTCTCCTCCCTTCCAACGGTGTTGAGGCGGGTGGGAACAGCAGGGGGTGAAGGTGCTGTGTTTAAAGAGGTGGAGTTATGCAGATCTAAAACGCGTGGATTGCAGCAGCAGCAAGCCGAAAAGTGCAGGCATGTAAGGGATCTAGAGGTTGACAACATGTCTTCTTAACGGGAGTCCAGGAGCTCATCTCCACAAATGGACTTTTCAGGATCCTTGGGTGGCTCCGTAGTTTGAAACCAATTCTGGTTATCGCTTCTCGGCCTTTTGGCTAAGATCAAGTGTAATATCTGTTCTTATCAGTTTAATATCTGATACGTCCCCTATCTGGGGACCATATATTAAATGGATTTTTAGAACAGGGAGATGGAAAAAGAGCTTGCTCTGTCCACTCCACGCATTGACCTGGTATTGCAGTATCTCCAGGACCGGTGCACCCCTTCTTTAATGCAGTTTCTAAAATCAGAAAGAATTGAATTCAATGTTTTTTGTTCATTTTGCTTGTTTGTCGGATTTTGGGATGGACTCTTTGGCTTTGCTTTTCTTCTCCTCATTGGATTTTTCATGTTCAAAGTTGCAGAAGCCAGATTACAAGCTCATTTTGGTTCAACTTCAGCAACTGTGCATTGCATTGCCATGTAATGTGATGCAATGCTATCTTTCTAGCTCTCCCTTTTTACTTCCTTTTGGATAAACAGACATATTAGGCAAGCATTTTGGAGCTTTCACCTAAATAACTACAGGTGGTGAGATAAGCTGCACAATATAATTGACCTTTCAGTATATTGTTGCACACACACCATCTATTTAGCAAATGCCCTTGTTATCAACAGCAGCCTTTTAAACCACCTGAGCTAACAGGTATGTGCGCTGGTTACTCTGCTGCGCTTAAAATTTCTTTTTTGGTTTGCTACAATGCCTTTTCTGAAACGTTGTCTCCTTCTGCTGGAACACTGACTTCTTTCATTTAATGCCTGCAGACTATAAAAGAGAACCCAACCCAAAAAGTTTGGTTGATTAGTCTGTGGCATTCTGTTAAACTGTTGCTTATGGCGGTCTCTGTGAGCTTCTCAGCGACATTCAGCCAGCCAGGTATCCTGCCTGCAGTAGATGGAATGTGGCAATGGAACGCTGGCTGCGCGTGTCATAATAGGCTCTGAGCCTTTATATACCTGTGCACAGCAGCAGCCACCTTCAGTCTGCTGCTGGACAGCCAGCAGCAGCAGCAGCAGGAGAGGTATGTAATCAGGAGCCCTCCTGCTAAGGGTAGACAGCTGCTCGTTCCACCCCACCCCCCGCCTTAATTGGTTCTCCTCCCTTCCAACGGTGTTGAGGCGGGTGGGAACAGCAGGGGGTGAAGGTGCTGTGTTTAAAGAGGTGGAGTTATGCAGATCTAAAACGCGTGGATTGCAGCAGCAGCAAGCCGAAAAGTGCAGGCATGTAAGGGATCTAGAGGTTGACAACATGTCTTCTTAACGGGAGTCCAGGAGCTCATCTCCACAAATGGACTTTTCAGGATCCTTGGGTGGCTCCGTAGTTTGAAACCAATTCTGGTTATCGCTTCTCGGCCTTTTGGCTAAGATCAAGTGTAGTATCTGTTCTTATCAGTTTAATATCTGATACGTCCCCTATCTGGGGACCATATATTAAATGGATTTTTAGAACAGGGAGATGGAAAAAGAGCTTGCTCTGTCCACTCCACGCATTGACCTGGTATTGCAGTATCTCCAGGACCGGTGCACCCCTTCTTTAATGCAGTTTCTAAAATCAGAAAGAATTGAATTCAATGTTTTTTGTTCATTTTGCTTGTTTGTCGGATTTTGGGATGGACTCTTTGGCTTTGCTTTTCTTCTCCTCATTGGATTTTTCATGTTCAAAGTTGCAGAAGCCAGATTACAAGCTCATTTTGGTTCAACTTCAGCAACTGTGCATTGCATTGCCATGTAATGTGATGCAATGCTATCTTTCTAGCTCTCCCTTTTTACTTCCTTTTGGATAAACAGACATATTAGGCAAGCATTTTGGAGCTTTCACCTAAATAACTACAGGTGGTGAGATAAGCTGCACAATATAATTGACCTTTCAGTATATTGTTGCACACACACCATCTATTTAGCAAATGCCCTTGTTATCAACAGCAGCCTTTTAAACTCACCTGAGCTAACAGGTATGTGCGCTGGTTACTCTGCTGCGCTTAAAATTTCTTTTTTGGTTTGCTACAATGCCTTTTCTGAAACGTTGTCTCCTTCTGCTGGAACACTGACTTCTTTCATTTAATGCCTGCAGACTATAAAAGAGAACCCAACCCAAAAAGTTTGGTTGATTAGTCTGTGGCATTCTGTTAAACTGTTGCTTATGGCGGTCTCTGTGAGCTTCTCAGCGACATTCAGCCAGCCAGGTATCCTGCCTGCAGTAGATGGAATGTGGCAATGGAACGCTGGCTGCGCGTGTCATAATAGGCTCTGAGCCTTTATATACCTGTGCACAGCAGCAGCCACCTTCAGTCTGCTGCTGGACAGCCAGCAGCAGCAGCAGCAGGAGAGGTATGTAATCAGGAGCCCTCCTGCTAAGGGTAGACAGCTGCTCGTTCCACCCCACCCCCCACCTTAATTGGTTCTCCTCCCTTCCAACGGTGTTGAGGCGGGTGGGAACAGCAGGGGGTGAAGGTGCTGTGTTTAAAGAGGTGGAGTTATGCAGATCTAAAACGCGTGGATTGCAGCAGCAGCAAGCCGAAAAGTGCAGGCATGTAAGGGATCTAGAGGTTGACAACATGTCTTCTTAATGGGAGTCCAGGAGCTCATCTCCACAAATGGACTTTTCAGGATCCTTGGGTGGCTCCGTAGTTTGAAACCAATTCTGGTTATCGCTTCTCGGCCTTTTGGCTAAGATCAAGTGTAGTATCTGTTCTTATCAGTTTAATATCTGATACGTCCCCTATCTGGGGACCATATATTAAATGGATTTTTAGAACAGGGAGATGGAAAAAGAGCTTGCTCTGTCCACTCCACGCATTGACCTGGTATTGCAGTATCTCCAGGACCGGTGCACCCCTTCTTTAATGCAGTTTCTAAAATCAGAAAGAATTGAATTCAATGTTTTTTGTTCATTTTGCTTGTTTGTCGGATTTTGGGATGGACTCTTTGGCTTTGCTTTTCTTTTCCTCATTGGATTTTTCATGTTCAAAGTTGCAGAAGCCAGATTACAAGCTCATTTTGGTTCAACTTCAGCAACTGTGCATTGCATTGCCATGTAATGTGATGCAATGCTATCTTTCTAGCTCTCCCTTTTTACTTCCTTTTGGATAAACAGACATTTTAGGCAAGCATTTTGGAGCTTTCACCTAAATAACTACAGGTGGTGAGATAAGCTGCACAATATAATTGACCTTTCAGTATATTGTTGCACACACACCATCTATTTAGCAAATGCCCTTGTTATCAACAGCAGCCTTTTAAACTCACCTGAGCTAACAGGTATGTGCGCTGGTTACTCTGCTGCGCTTAAAATTTCTTTTTTGGTTTGCTACAATGCCTTTTCTGAAACGTTGTCTCCTTCTCCTGGAACACTGACTTCTTTCATTTAATGCCTGCAGACTATAAAAGAGAACCCAACCCAAAAAGTTTGGTTGATTAGTCTGTGGCATTCTGTTAAACTGTTGCTTATGGCGGTCTCTGTGAGCTTCTCAGCGACATTCAGCCAGCCAGGTATCCTGCCTGCAGTAGATGGAATGTGGCAATGGAACGCTGGCTGCGCGTGTCATAATAGGCTCTGAGCCTTTATATACCTGTGCACAGCAGCAGCCACCTTCAGTCTGCTGCTGGACAGCCAGCAGCAGCAGCAGCAGGAGAGGTATGTAATCAGGAGCCCTCCTGCTAAGGGTAGACAGCTGCTCGTTCCACCCCACCCCCCGCCTTAATTGGTTCTCCTCCCTTCCAACGGTGTTGAGGCGGGTGGGAACAGCAGGGGGTGAAGGTGCTGTGTTTAAAGAGGTGGAGTTATGCAGATCTAAAACGCGTGGATTGCAGCAGCAGCAAGCCGAAAAGTGCAGGCATGTAAGGGATCTAGAGGTTGACAACATGTCTTCTTAACGGGAGTCCAGGAGCTCATCTCCACAAATGGACTTTTCAGGATCCTTGGGTGGCTCCGTAGTTTGAAACCAATTCTGGTTATCGCTTCTCGGCCTTTTGGCTAAGATCAAGTGTAGTATCTGTTCTTATCAGTTTAATATCTGATACGTCCCCTATCTGGGGACCATATATTAAATGGATTTTTAGAACAGGGAGATGGAAAAAGAGCTTGCTCTGTCCACTCCACGCATTGACCTGGTATTGCAGTATCTCCAGGACCGGTGCACCCCTTCTTTAATGCAGTTTCTAAAATCAGAAAGAATTGAATTCAATGTTTTTTGTTCATTTTGCTTGTTTGTCGGATTTTGGGATGGACTCTTTGGCTTTGCTTTTCTTCTCCTCATTGGATTTTTCATGTTCAAAGTTGCAGAAGCCAGATTACAAGCTCATTTTGGTTCAACTTCAGCAACTGTGCATTGCATTGCCATGTAATGTGATGCAATGCTATCTTTCTAGCTCTCCCTTTTTACTTCCTTTTGGATAAACAGACATATTAGGCAAGCATTTTGGAGCTTTCACCTAAATAACTACAGGTGGTGAGATAAACTGCACAATATAATTGACCTTTCAGTATATTGTTGCACACACACCATCTATTTAGCAAATGCCCTTGTTATCAACAGCAGCCTTTTAAAATCACCTGAGCTAACAGGTATGTGCGCTGGTTACTCTGCTGCGCTTAAAATTTCTTTTTTGGTTTGCTACAATGCCTTTTCTGAAACGTTGTCTCCTTCTGCTGGAACACTGACTTCTTTCATTTAATGCCTGCAGACTATAAAAGAGAACCCAACCCAAAAAGTTTGGTTGATTAGTCTGTGGCATTCTGTTAAACTGTTGCTTATGGCGGTCTCTGTGAGCTTCTCAGCGACATTCAGCCAGCCAGGTATCCTGCCTGCAGTAGATGGAATGTGGCAATGGAACGCTGGCTGCGCGTGTCATAATAGGCTCTGAGCCTTTATATACCTGTGCACAGCAGCAGCCACCTTCAGTCTGCTGCTGGACAGCCAGCAGCAGCAGCAGCAGGAGAGGTATGTAATCAGGAGCCCTCCTGCTAAGGGTAGACAGCTGCTCGTTCCACCCCACCCCCCGCCTTAATTGGTTCTCCTCCCTTCCAACGGTGTTGAGGCGGGTGGGAACAGCAGGGGGTGAAGGTGCTGTGTTTAAAGAGGTGGAGTTATGCAGATCTAAAACGCGTGGATTGCAGCAGCAGCAAGCCGAAAAGTGCAGGCATGTAAGGGATCTAGAGGTTGACAACATGTCTTCTTAACGGGAGTCCAGGAGCTCATCTCCACAAATGGACTTTTCAGGATCCTTGGGTGGCTCCGTAGTTTGAAACCAATTCTGGTTATCGCTTCTCGGCCTTTTGGCTAAGATCAAGTGTAGTATCTGTTCTTATCAGTTTAATATCTGATACGTCCCCTATCTGGGGACCATATATTAAATGGATTTTTAGAACAGGGAGATGGAAAAAGAGCTTGCTCTGTCCACTCCACGCATTGACCTGGTATTGCAGTATCTCCAGGACCGGTGCACCCCTTCTTTAATGCAGTTTCTAAAATCAGAAAGAATTGAATTCAATGTTTTTTGTTCATTTTGCTTGTTTGTCGGATTTTGGGATGGACTCTTTGGCTTTGCTTTTCTTCTCCTCATTGGTTTTTTCATGTTCAAAGTTGCAGAAGCCAGATTACAAGCTCATTTTGGTTCAACTTCAGCAACTGTGCATTGCATTGCCATGTAATGTGATGCAATGCTATCTTTCTAGCTCTCCCTTTTTACTTCCTTTTGGATAAACAGACATATTAGGCAAGCATTTTGGAGCTTTCACCTAAATAACTACAGGTGGTGAGATAAGCTGCACAATATAATTGACCTTTCAGTATATTGTTGCACACACACCATCTATTTAGCAAATGCCCTTGTTATCAACAGCAGCCTTTTAAACTCACCTGAGCTAACAGGTATGTGCGCTGGTTACTCTGCTGCGCTTAAAATTTCTTTTTTGGTTTGCTACAATGCCTTTTCTGAAACGTTGTCTCCTTCTGCTGGAACACTGACTTCTTTCATTTAATGCCTGCAGACTATAAAAGAGAACCCAACCCAAAAAGTTTGGTTGATTAGTCTGTGGCATTCTGTTAAACTGTTGCTTATGGCGGTCTCTGTGAGCTTCTCAGCGACATTCAGCCAGCCAGGTATCCTGCCTGCAGTAGATGGAATGTGGCAATGGAACGCTGGCTGCGCGTGTCATAATAGGCTCTGAGCCTTTATATACCTGTGCACAGCAGCAGCCACCTTCAGTCTGCTGCTGGACAGCCAGCAGCAGCAGCAGCAGGAGAGGTATGTAATCAGGAGCCCTCCTGCTAAGGGTAGACAGCTGCTCGTTCCACCCCACCCCCCGCCTTAATTGGTTCTCCTCCCTTCCAACGGTGTTGAGGCGGGTGGGAACAGCAGGGGGTGAAGGTGCTGTGTTTAAAGAGGTGGAGTTATGCAGATCTAAAACGCGTGGATTGCAGCAGCAGCAAGCCGAAAAGTGCAGGCATGTAAGGGATCTAGAGGTTGACAACATGTCTTCTTAACGGGAGTCCAGGAGCTCATCTCCACAAATGGACTTTTCAGGATCCTTGGGTGGCTCCGTAGTTTGAAACCAATTCTGGTTATCGCTTCTCGGCCTTTTGGCTAAGATCAAGTGTAGTATCTGTTCTTATCAGTTTAATATCTGATACGTCCCCTATCTGGGGACCATATATTAAATGGATTTTTAGAACAGGGAGATGGAAAAAGAGCTTGCTCTGTCCACTCCACGCATTGACCTGGTATTGCAGTATCTCCAGGACCGGTGCACCCCTTCTTTAATGCAGTTTCTAAAATCAGAAAGAATTGAATTCAATGTTTTTTGTTCATTTTGCTTGTTTGTCGGATTTTGGGATGGACTCTTTGGCTTTGCTTTTCTTCTCCTCATTGGATTTTTCATGTTCAAAGTTGCAGAAGCCAGATTACAAGCTCATTTTGGTTCAACTTCAGCAACTGTGCATTGCATTGCCATGTAATGTGATGCAATGCTATCTTTCTAGCTCTCCCTTTTTACTTCCTTTTGGATAAACAGACATATTAGGCAAGCATTTTGGAGCTTTCACCTAAATAACTACAGGTGGTGAGATAAACTGCACAATATAATTGACCTTTCAGTATATTGTTGCACACACACCATCTATTTAGCAAATGCCCTTGTTATCAACAGCAGCCTTTTAAAATCACCTGAGCTAACAGGTATGTGCGCTGGTTACTCTGCTGCGCTTAAAATTTCTTTTTTGGTTTGCTACAATGCCTTTTCTGAAACGTTGTCTCCTTCTGCTGGAACACTGACTTCTTTCATTTAATGCCTGCAGACTATAAAAGAGAACCCAACCCAAAAAGTTTGGTTGATTAGTCTGTGGCATTCTGTTAAACTGTTGCTTATGGCGGTCTCTGTGAGCTTCTCAGCGACATTCAGCCAGCCAGGTATCCTGCCTGCAGTAGATGGAATGTGGCAATGGAACGCTGGCTGCGCGTGTCATAATAGGCTCTGAGCCTTTATATACCTGTGCACAGCAGCAGCCACCTTCAGTCTGCTGCTGGACAGCCAGCAGCAGCAGCAGCAGGAGAGGTATGTAATCAGGAGCCCTCCTGCTAAGGGTAGACAGCTGCTCGTTCCACCCCACCCCCCGCCTTAATTGGTTCTCCTCCCTTCCAACGGTGTTGAGGCGGGTGGGAACAGCAGGGGGTGAAGGTGCTGTGTTTAAAGAGGTGGAGTTATGCAGATCTAAAACGCGTGGATTGCAGCAGCAGCAAGCCGAAAAGTGCAGGCATGTAAGGGATCTAGAGGTTGACAACATGTCTTCTTAACGGGAGTCCAGGAGCTCATCTCCACAAATGGACTTTTCAGGATCCTTGGGTGGCTCCGTAGTTTGAAACCAATTCTGGTTATCGCTTCTCGGCCTTTTGGCTAAGATCAAGTGTAGTATCTGTTCTTATCAGTTTAATATCTGATACGTCCCCTATCTGGGGACCATATATTAAATGGATTTTTAGAACAGGGAGATGGAAAAAGAGCTTGCTCTGTCCACTCCACGCATTGACCTGGTATTGCAGTATCTCCAGGACCGGTGCACCCCTTCTTTAATGCAGTTTCTAAAATCAGAAAGAATTGAATTCAATGTTTTTTGTTCATTTTGCTTGTTTGTCGGATTTTGGGATGGACTCTTTGGCTTTGCTTTTCTTCTCCTCATTGGTTTTTTCATGTTCAAAGTTGCAGAAGCCAGATTACAAGCTCATTTTGGTTCAACTTCAGCAACTGTGCATTGCATTGCCATGTAATGTGATGCAATGCTATCTTTCTAGCTCTCCCTTTTTACTTCCTTTTGGATAAACAGACATATTAGGCAAGCATTTTGGAGCTTTCACCTAAATAACTACAGGTGGTGAGATAAGCTGCACAATATAATTGACCTTTCAGTATATTGTTGCACACACACCATCTATTTAGCAAATGCCCTTGTTATCAACAGCAGCCTTTTAAACTCACCTGAGCTAACAGGTATGTGCGCTGGTTACTCTGCTGCGCTTAAAATTTCTTTTTTGGTTTGCTACAATGCCTTTTCTGAAACGTTGTCTCCTTCTGCTGGAACACTGACTTCTTTCATTTAATGCCTGCAGACTATAAAAGAGAACCCAACCCAAAAAGTTTGGTTGATTAGTCTGTGGCATTCTGTTAAACTGTTGCTTATGGCGGTCTCTGTGAGCTTCTCAGCGACATTCAGCCAGCCAGGTATCCTGCCTGCAGTAGATGGAATGTGGCAATGGAACGCTGGCTGCGCGTGTCATAATAGGCTCTGAGCCTTTATATACCTGTGCACAGCAGCAGCCACCTTCAGTCTGCTGCTGGACAGCCAGCAGCAGCAGCAGCAGGAGAGGTATGTAATCAGGAGCCCTCCTGCTAAGGGTAGACAGCTGCTCGTTCCACCCCACCCCCCGCCTTAATTGGTTCTCCTCCCTTCCAACGGTGTTGAGGCGGGTGGGAACAGCAGGGGGTGAAGGTGCTGTGTTTAAAGAGGTGGAGTTATGCAGATCTAAAACGCGTGGATTGCAGCAGCAGCAAGCCGAAAAGTGCAGGCATGTAAGGGATCTAGAGGTTGACAACATGTCTTCTTAACGGGAGTCCAGGAGCTCATCTCCACAAATGGACTTTTCAGGATCCTTGGGTGGCTCCGTAGTTTGAAACCAATTCTGGTTATCGCTTCTCGGCCTTTTGGCTAAGATCAAGTGTAGTATCTGTTCTTATCAGTTTAATATCTGATACGTCCCCTATCTGGGGACCATATATTAAATGGATTTTTAGAACAGGGAGATGGAAAAAGAGCTTGCTCTGTCCACTCCACGCATTGACCTGGTATTGCAGTATCTCCAGGACCGGTGCACCCCTTCTTTAATGCAGTTTCTAAAATCAGAAAGAATTGAATTCAATGTTTTTTGTTCATTTTGCTTGTTTGTCGGATTTTGGGATGGACTCTTTGGCTTTGCTTTTCTTCTCCTCATTGGTTTTTTCATGTTCAAAGTTGCAGAAGCCAGATTACAAGCTCATTTTGGTTCAACTTCAGCAACTGTGCATTGCATTGCCATGTAATGTGATGCAATGCTATCTTTCTAGCTCTCCCTTTTTACTTCCTTTTGGATAAACAGACATATTAGGCAAGCATTTTGGAGCTTTCACCTAAATAACTACAGGTGGTGAGATAAGCTGCACAATATAATTGACCTTTCAGTATATTGTTGCACACACACCATCTATTTAGCAAATGCCCTTGTTATCAACAGCAGCCTTTTAAACTCACCTGAGCTAACAGGTATGTGCGCTGGTTACTCTGCTGCGCTTAAAATTTCTTTTTTGGTTTGCTACAATGCCTTTTCTGAAACGTTGTCTCCTTCTGCTGGAACACTGACTTCTTTCATTTAATGCCTGCAGACTATAAAAGAGAACCCAACCCAAAAAGTTTGGTTGATTAGTCTGTGGCATTCTGTTAAACTGTTGCTTATGGCGGTCTCTGTGAGCTTCTCAGCGACATTCAGCCAGCCAGGTATCCTGCCTGCAGTAGATGGAATGTGGCAATGGAACGCTGGCTGCGCGTGTCATAATAGGCTCTGAGCCTTTATATACCTGTGCACAGCAGCAGCCACCTTCAGTCTGCTGCTGGACAGCCAGCAGCAGCAGCAGCAGGAGAGGTATGTAATCAGGAGCCCTCCTGCTAAGGGTAGACAGCTGCTCGTTCCACCCCACCCCCCGCCTTAATTGGTTCTCCTCCCTTCCAACGGTGTTGAGGCGGGTGGGAACAGCAGGGGGTGAAGGTGCTGTGTTTAAAGAGGTGGAGTTATGCAGATCTAAAACGCGTGGATTGCAGCAGCAGCAAGCCGAAAAGTGCAGGCATGTAAGGGATCTAGAGGTTGACAACATGTCTTCTTAACGGGAGTCCAGGAGCTCATCTCCACAAATGGACTTTTCAGGATCCTTGGGTGGCTCCGTAGTTTGAAACCAATTCTGGTTATCGCTTCTCGGCCTTTTGGCTAAGATCAAGTGTAGTATCTGTTCTTATCAGTTTAATATCTGATACGTCCCCTATCTGGGGACCATATATTAAATGGATTTTTAGAACAGGGAGATGGAAAAAGAGCTTGCTCTGTCCACTCCACGCATTGACCTGGTATTGCAGTATCTCCAGGACCGGTGCACCCCTTCTTTAATGCAGTTTCTAAAATCAGAAAGAATTGAATTCAATGTTTTTTGTTCATTTTGCTTGTTTGTCGGATTTTGGGATGGACTCTTTGGCTTTGCTTTTCTTCTCCTCATTGGTTTTTTCATGTTCAAAGTTGCAGAAGCCAGATTACAAGCTCATTTTGGTTCAACTTCAGCAACTGTGCATTGCATTGCCATGTAATGTGATGCAATGCTATCTTTCTAGCTCTCCCTTTTTACTTCCTTTTGGATAAACAGACATATTAGGCAAGCATTTTGGAGCTTTCACCTAAATAACTACAGGTGGTGAGATAAGCTGCACAATATAATTGACCTTTCAGTATATTGTTGCACACACACCATCTATTTAGCAAATGCCCTTGTTATCAACAGCAGCCTTTTAAACTCACCTGAGCTAACAGGTATGTGCGCTGGTTACTCTGCTGCGCTTAAAATTTCTTTTTTGGTTTGCTACAATGCCTTTTCTGAAACGTTGTCTCCTTCTGCTGGAACACTGACTTCTTTCATTTAATGCCTGCAGACTATAAAAGAGAACCCAACCCAAAAAGTTTGGTTGATTAGTCTGTGGCATTCTGTTAAACTGTTGCTTATGGCGGTCTCTGTGAGCTTCTCAGCGACATTCAGCCAGCCAGGTATCCTGCCTGCAGTAGATGGAATGTGGCAATGGAACGCTGGCTGCGCGTGTCATAATAGGCTCTGAGCCTTTATATACCTGTGCACAGCAGCAGCCACCTTCAGTCTGCTGCTGGACAGCCAGCAGCAGCAGCAGCAGGAGAGGTATGTAATCAGGAGCCCTCCTGCTAAGGGTAGACAGCTGCTCGTTCCACCCCACCCCCCGCCTTAATTGGTTCTCCTCCCTTCCAACGGTGTTGAGGCGGGTGGGAACAGCAGGGGGTGAAGGTGCTGTGTTTAAAGAGGTGGAGTTATGCAGATCTAAAACGCGTGGATTGCAGCAGCAGCAAGCCGAAAAGTGCAGGCATGTAAGGGATCTAGAGGTTGACAACATGTCTTCTTAACGGGAGTCCAGGAGCTCATCTCCACAAATGGACTTTTCAGGATCCTTGGGTGGCTCCGTAGTTTGAAACCAATTCTGGTTATCGCTTCTCGGCCTTTTGGCTAAGATCAAGTGTAGTATCTGTTCTTATCAGTTTAATATCTGATACGTCCCCTATCTGGGGACCATATATTAAATGGATTTTTAGAACAGGGAGATGGAAAAAGAGCTTGCTCTGTCCACTCCACGCATTGACCTGGTATTGCAGTATCTCCAGGACCGGTGCACCCCTTCTTTAATGCAGTTTCTAAAATCAGAAAGAATTGAATTCAATGTTTTTTGTTCATTTTGCTTGTTTGTCGGATTTTGGGATGGACTCTTTGGCTTTGCTTTTCTTCTCCTCATTGGTTTTTTCATGTTCAAAGTTGCAGAAGCCAGATTACAAGCTCATTTTGGTTCAACTTCAGCAACTGTGCATTGCATTGCCATGTAATGTGATGCAATGCTATCTTTCTAGCTCTCCCTTTTTACTTCCTTTTGGATAAACAGACATATTAGGCAAGCATTTTGGAGCTTTCACCTAAATAACTACAGGTGGTGAGATAAGCTGCACAATATAATTGACCTTTCAGTATATTGTTGCACACACACCATCTATTTAGCAAATGCCCTTGTTATCAACAGCAGCCTTTTAAACTCACCTGAGCTAACAGGTATGTGCGCTGGTTACTCTGCTGCGCTTAAAATTTCTTTTTTGGTTTGCTACAATGCCTTTTCTGAAACGTTGTCTCCTTCTGCTGGAACACTGACTTCTTTCATTTAATGCCTGCAGACTATAAAAGAGAACCCAACCCAAAAAGTTTGGTTGATTAGTCTGTGGCATTCTGTTAAACTGTTGCTTATGGCGGTCTCTGTGAGCTTCTCAGCGACATTCAGCCAGCCAGGTATCCTGCCTGCAGTAGATGGAATGTGGCAATGGAACGCTGGCTGCGCATGTCATAATAGGCTCTGAGCCTTTATATACCTGTGCAGAGCAGCAGCCACCTTCAGTCTGCTGCTGGACAGCCAGCAGCAGCAGCAGCAGGAGAGGTATGTAATCAGGAGCCCTCCTGCTAAGGGTAGACAGCTGCTCGTTCCACCCCACCCCCCGCCTTAATTGGTTCTCCTCCCTTCCAACGGTGTTGAGGCGGGTGGGAACAGCAGGGGGTGAAGGTGCTGTGTTTAAAGAGGTGGAGTTATGCAGATCTAAAACGCGTGGATTGCAGCAGCAGCAAGCCGAAAAGTGCAGGCATGTAAGGGATCTAGAGGTTGACAACATGTCTTCTTAACGGGAGTCCAGGAGCTCATCTCCACAAATGGACTTTTCAGGATCCTTGGGTGGCTCCGTAGTTTGAAACCAATTCTGGTTATCGCTTCTCGGCCTTTTGGCTAAGATCAAGTGTAGTATCTGTTCTTATCAGTTTAATATCTGATACGTCCCCTATCTGGGGACCATATATTAAATGGATTTTTAGAACAGGGAGATGGAAAAAGAGCTTGCTCTGTCCACTCCACGCATTGACCTGGTATTGCAGTATCTCCAGGACCGGTGCACCCCTTCTTTAATGCAGTTTCTAAAATCAGAAAGAATTGAATTCAATGTTTTTTGTTCATTTTGCTTGTTTGTCGGATTTTGGGATGGACTCTTTGGCTTTGCTTTTCTTCTCCTCATTGGATTTTTCATGTTCAAAGTTGCAGAAGCCAGATTACAAGCTCATTTTGGTTCAACTTCAGCAACTGTGCATTGCATTGCCATGTAATGTGATGCAATGCTATCTTTCTAGCTCTCCCTTTTTACTTCCTTTTGGATAAACAGACATATTAGGCAAGCATTTTGGAGCTTTCACCTAAATAACTACAGGTGGTGAGATAAGCTGCACAATATAATTGACCTTTCAGTATATTGTTGCACACACACCATCTATTTAGCAAATGCCCTTGTTATCAAAAGCAGCCTTTTAAACTCACCTGAGCTAACAGGTATGTGCGCTGGTTACTCTGCTGCGCTTAAAATTTCTTTTTTGGTTTGCTACAATGCCTTTTCTGAAACGTTGTCTCCTTCTGCTGGAACACTGACTTCTTTCATTTAATGCCTGCAGACTATAAAAGAGAACCCAACCCAAAAAGTTTGGTTGATTAGTCTGTGGCATTCTGTTAAACTGTTGCTTATGGCGGTCTCTGTGAGCTTCTCAGCGACATTCAGCCAGCCAGGTATCCTGCCTGCAGTAGATGGAATGTGGCAATGGAACGCTGGCTGCGCATGTCATAATAGGCTCTGAGCCTTTATATACCTGTGCACAGCAGCAGCCACCTTCAGTCTGCTGCTGGACAGCCAGCAGCAGCAGCAGCAGGAGAGGTATGTAATCAGGAGCCCTCCTGCTAAGGGTAGACAGCTGCTCGTTCCACCCCACCCCCCGCCTTAATTGGTTCTCCTCCCTTCCAACGGTGTTGAGGCGGGTGGGAACAGCAGGGGGTGAAGGTGCTGTGTTTAAAGAGGTGGAGTTATGCAGATCTAAAACGCGTGGATTGCAGCAGCAGCAAGCCGAAAAGTGCAGGCATGTAAGGGATCTAGAGGTTGACAACATGTCTTCTTAACGGGAGTCCAGGAGCTCATCTCCACAAATGGACTTTTCAGGATCCTTGGGTGGCTCCGTAGTTTGAAACCAATTCTGGTTATCGCTTCTCGGCCTTTTGGCTAAGATCAAGTGTAGTATCTGTTCTTATCAGTTTAATATCTGATACGTCCCCTATCTGGGGACCATATATTAAATGGATTTTTAGAACAGGGAGATGGAAAAAGAGCTTGCTCTGTCCACTCCACGCATTGACCTGGTATTGCAGTATCTCCAGGACCGGTGCACCCCTTCTTTAATGCAGTTTCTAAAATCAGAAAGAATTGAATTCAATGTTTTTTGTTCATTTTGCTTGTTTGTCGGATTTTGGGATGGACTCTTTGGCTTTGCTTTTCTTCTCCTCATTGGATTTTTCATGTTCAAAGTTGCAGAAGCCAGATTACAAGCTCATTTTGGTTCAACTTCAGCAACTGTGCATTGCATTGCCATGTAATGTGATGCAATGCTATCTTTCTAGCTCTCCCTTTTTACTTCCTTTTGGATAAACAGACATATTAGGCAAGCATTTTGGAGCTTTCACCTAAATAACTACAGGTGGTGAGATAAGCTGCACAATATAATTGACCTTTCAGTATATTGTTGCACACACACCATCTATTTAGCAAATGCCCTTGTTATCAACAGCAGCCTTTTAAACTCACCTGAGCTAACAGGTATGTGCGCTGGTTACTCTGCTGCGCTTAAAATTTCTTTTTTGGTTTGCTACAATGCCTTTTCTGAAACGTTGTCTCCTTCTGCTGGAACACTGACTTCTTTCATTTAATGCCTGCAGACTATAAAAGAGAACCCAACCCAAAAAGTTTGGTTGATTAGTCTGTGGCATTCTGTTAAACTGTTGCTTATGGCGGTCTCTGTGAGCTTCTCAGCGACATTCAGCCAGCCAGGTATCCTGCCTGCAGTAGATGGAATGTGGCAATGGAACGCTGGCTGCGCGTGTCATAATAGGCTCTGAGCCTTTATATACCTGTGCACAGCAGCAGCCACCTTCAGTCTGCTGCTGGACAGCCAGCAGCAGCAGCAGCAGGAGAGGTATGTAATCAGGAGCCCTCCTGCTAAGGGTAGACAGCTGCTCGTTCCACCCCACCCCCCGCCTTAATTGGTTCTCCTCCCTTCCAACGGTGTTAAGGCGGGTGGGAACAGCAGGGGGTGAAGGTGCTGTGTTTAAAGAGGTGGAGTTATGCAGATCTAAAACGCGTGGATTGCAGCAGCAGCAAGCCGAAAAGTGCAGGCATGTAAGGGATCTAGAGGTTGACAACATGTCTTCTTAACGGGAGTCCAGGAGCTCATCTCCACAAATGGACTTTTCAGGATCCTTGGGTGGCTCCGTAGTTTGAAACCAATTCTGGTTATCGCTTCTCGGCCTTTTGGCTAAGATCAAGTGTAGTATCTTTTGAAAAGGCAGTTTTGTCCTTGGGCTGCCCTAGTAAATTGATGCATATTACACACTGGTTTGGTGCACTTGTTAGTACGCCAGGTGGCTCATAGAGTTATCTGATGGAAAACATGGCCCTCCAGGATCGAAGTCACTAGGCTGGGTAAGTGTGAGGGCTTTGGAGCAATGTGCCCCAGGAGTAGGCGCCCTGGTGGGAGTCCAAGCTTACTGTGACTGGGAACCCCAGAAAGACTTGGCTTCGTAGCACGCCGCACCTTTGCCAATCATACTTTCTGAGCAACCCCCCCTATTCCTGGCCTCCGGGCTAGGAAGGGGAATTTTTATAAACCCGGTCGGAGGTCCGGTCAGCTTTGGGCTGAGAAACCAACACAGGCTCCAGCTCCACTAGGGTGGCAGCCTAGATGGAAGCTGGGAGCACGAAAACGGCTCTTCTCCGGCTTCGGCTAGGGAGAGCATCGGAGATCCCTGACCCTCGCTGTGGCCTTCTGGCTCGGAGGGATGGGGATGGTTTATTGGGGACCCTCTCCTCCGGGAAGGGTCCACATGAATCCTCGCCTCGTGCGCTGTTTTGGTGTGACTTCGGTCACATTTTTCAGTGCCTTGGATGCAGCTTCAATCAAAAAAAATCTGTTCTTATCAGTTTAATATCTGATACGTCCCCTATCTGGGTACCATATATTAAATGGATTTTTAGAACAGGGAGATGGAAAAAGAGCTTGCTCTGTCCACTCCACGCATTGACCTGGTATTGCAGTATCTCCAGGACCGGTGCACCCCTTCTTTAATGCAGTTTCTAAAATCAGAAAGAATTTAATTCAATGTTTTTTGTTCATTTTGCTTGTTTGTCGGATTTTGGGATGGACTCTTTGGCTTTGCTTTTCTTCTCCTCATTGGATTTTTCATGTTCAAAGTTGCAGAAGCCAGATTACAAGCTCATTTTGGTTCAACTTCAGCAACTGTGCATTGCATTGCCATGTAATGTGATGCAATGCTATCTTTCTAGCTCTCCCTTTTTACTTCCTTTTGGATAAACAGACATATTAGGCAAGCATTTTGGAGCTTTCACCTAAATAACTACAGGTGGTGAGATAAGCTGCACAATATAATTGACCTTTCAGTATATTGTTGCACACACACCATCTATTTAGCAAATGCCCTTGTTATCAACAGCAGCCTTTTAAACTCACCTGAGCTAACAGGTATGTGCGCTGGTTACTCTGCTGCGCTTAAAATTTCTTTTTTGGTTTGCTACAATGCCTTTTCTGAAACGTTGTCTCCTTCTGCTGGAACACTGACTTCTTTCATTTAATGCCTGCAGACTATAAAAGAGAACCCAACCCAAAAAGTTTGGTTGATTAGTCTGTGGCATTCTGTTAAACTGTTGCTTATGGCGGTCTCTGTGAGCTTCTCAGCGACATTCAGCCAGCCAGGTATCCTGCCTGCAGTAGATGGAATGTGGCAATGGAACGCTGGCTGCGCGTGTCATAATAGGCTCTGAGCCTTTATATACCTGTGCACAGCAGCAGCCACCTTCAGTCTGCTGCTGGACAGCCAGCAGCAGCAGCAGCAGGAGAGGTATGTAATCAGGAGCCCTCCTGCTAAGGGTAGACAGCTGCTCGTTCCACCCCACCCCCCGCCTTAATTGGTTCTCCTCCCTTCCAACGGTGTTGAGGCGGGTGGGAACAGCAGGGGGTGAAGGTGCTGTGTTTAAAGAGGTGGAGTTATGCAGATCTAAAACGCGTGGATTGCAGCAGCAGCAAGCCGAAAAGTGCAGGCATGTAAGGGATCTAGAGGTTGACAACATGTCTTCTTAACGGGAGTCCAGGAGCTCATCTCCACAAATGGACTTTTCAGGATCCTTGGGTGGCTCCGTAGTTTGAAACCAATTCTGGTTATCGCTTCTCGGCCTTTTGGCTAAGATCAAGTGTAGTATCTGTTCTTATCAGTTTAATATCTGATACGTCCCCTATCTGGGGACCATATATTAAATGGATTTTTAGAACAGGGAGATGGAAAAAGAGCTTGCTCTGTCCACTCCACGCATTGACCTGGTATTGCAGTATCTCCAGGACCGGTGCACCCCTTCTTAAATGCAGTTTCTAAAATCAGAAAGAATTGAATTCAATGTTTTTTGTTCATTTTGCTTGTTTGTCGGATTTTGGGATGGACTCTTTGGCTTTGCTTTTCTTCTCCTCATTGGATTTTTCATGTTCAAAGTTGCAGAAGCCAGATTACAAGCTCATTTTGGTTCAACTTCAGCAACTGTGCATTGCATTGCCATGTAATGTGATGCAATGCTATCTTTCTAGCTCTCCCTTTTTACTTCCTTTTGGATAAACAGACATATTAGGCAAGCATTTTGGAGCTTTCACCTAAATAACTACAGGTGGTGAGATAAGCTGCACAATATAATTGACCTTTCAGTATATTGTTGCACACACACCATCTATTTAGCAAATGCCCTTGTTATCAACAGCAGCCTTTTAAACTCACCTGAGCTAACAGGTATGTGCGCTGGTTACTCTGCTGCACTTAAAATTTCTTTTTTGGTTTGCTACAATGCCTTTTCTGAAACGTTGTCTCCTTCTGCTGGAACACTGACTTCTTTCATTTAATGCCTGCAGACTATAAAAGAGAACCCAACCCAAAAAGTTTGGTTGATTAGTCTGTGGCATTCTGTTAAACTGTTGCTTATGGCGGTCTCTGTGAGCTTCTCAGCGACATTCAGCCAGCCAGGTATCCTGCCTGCAGTAGATGGAATGTGGCAATGGAACGCTGGCTGCGCGTGTCATAATAGGCTCTGAGCCTTTATATACCTGTGCACAGCAGCAGCCACCTTCAGTCTGCTGCTGGACAGCCAGCAGCAGCAGCAGCAGGAGAGGTATGTAATCAGGAGCCCTCCTGCTAAGGGTAGACAGCTGCTCGTTCCACCCCACCCCCCGCCTTAATTGGTTCTCCTCCCTTCCAACGGTGTTGAGGCGGGTGGGAACAGCAGGGGGTGAAGGTGCTGTGTTTAAAGAGGTGGAGTTATGCAGATCTAAAACGCGTGGATTGCAGCAGCAGCAAGCCGAAAAGTGCAGGCATGTAAGGGATCTAGAGGTTGACAACATGTCTTCTTAACGGGAGTCCAGGAGCTCATCTCCACAAATGGACTTTTCAGGATCCTTGGGTGGCTCCGTAGTTTGAAACCAATTCTGGTTATCGCTTCTCGGCCTTTTGGCTAAGATCAAGTGTAGTATCTGTTCTTATCAGTTTAATATCTGATACGTCCCCTATCTGGGGACCATATATTAAATGGATTTTTAGAACAGGGAGATGGAAAAAGAGCTTGCTCTGTCCACTCCACGCATTGACCTGGTATTGCAGTATCTCCAGGACCGGTGCACCCCTTCTTTAATGCAGTTTCTAAAATCAGAAAGAATTGAATTCAATGTTTTTTGTTCATTTTGCTTGTTTGTCGGATTTTGGGATGGACTCTTTGGCTTTGCTTTTCTTCTCCTCATTGGATTTTTCATGTTCAAAGTTGCAGAAGCCAGATTACAAGCTCATTTTGGTTCAACTTCAGCAACTGTGCATTGCATTGCCATGTAATGTGATGCAATGCTATCTTTCTAGCTCTCCCTTTTTACTTCCTTTTGGATAAACAGACATATTAGGCAAGCATTTTGGAGCTTTCACCTAAATAACTACAGGTGGTGAGATAAGCTGCACAATATAATTGACCTTTCAGTATATTGTTGCACACACACCATCTATTTAGCAAATGCCCTTGTTATCAACAGCAGCCTTTTAAACTCACCTGAGCTAACAGGTATGTGCGCTGGTTACTCTGCTGCGCTTAAAATTTCTTTTTTGGTTTGCTACAATGCCTTTTCTGAAACGTTGTCTCCTTCTGCTGGAACACTGACTTCTTTCATTTAGTGCCTGCAGACTATAAAAGAGAACCCAACCCAAAAAGTTTGGTTGATTAGTCTGTGGCATTCTGTTAAACTGTTGCTTATGGCGGTCTCTGTGAGCTTCTCAGCGACATTCAGCCAGCCAGGTATCCTGCCTGCAGTAGATGGAATGTGGCAATGGAACGCTGGCTGCGCGTGTCATAATAGGCTCTGAGCCTTTATATACCTGTGCACAGCAGCAGCCACCTTCAGTCTGCTGCTGGACAGCCAGCAGCAGCAGCAGCAGGAGAGGTATGTAATCAGGAGCCCTCCTGCTAAGGGTAGACAGCTGCTCGTTCCACCCCACCCCCCGCCTTAATTGGTTCTCCTCCCTTCCAACGGTGTTGAGGCGGGTGGGAACAGCAGGGGGTGAAGGTGCTGTGTTTAAAGAGGTGGAGTTATGCAGATCTAAAACGCGTGGATTGCAGCAGCAGCAAGCCGAAAAGTGCAGGCATGTAAGGGATCTAGAGGTTGACAACATGTCTTCTTAACGGGAGTCCAGGAGCTCATCTCCACAAATGGACTTTTCAGGATCCTTGGGTGGCTCCGTAGTTTGAAACCAATTCTGGTTATCGCTTCTCGGCCTTTTGGCTAAGATCAAGTGTAGTATCTGTTCTTATCAGTTTAATATCTGATACGTCCCCTATCTGGGGACCATATATTAAATGGATTTTTAGAACAGGGAGATGGAAAAAGAGCTTGCTCTGTCCACTCCACGCATTGACCTGGAATTGCAGTATCTCCAGGACCGGTGCACTCCTTCTTTAATGCAGTTTCTAAAATCAGAAAGAATTGAATTCAATGTTTTTTGTTCATTTTGCTTGTTTGTCGGATTTTGGGATGGACTCTTTGGCTTTGCTTTTCTTCTCCTCATTGGATTTTTCATGTTCAAAGTTGCAGAAGCCAGATTACAAGCTCATTTTGGTTCAACTTCAGCAACTGTGCATTGCATTGCCATGTAATGTGATGCAATGCTATCTTTCTAGCTCTCCCTTTTTACTTCCTTTTGGATAAACAGACATATTAGGCAAGCATTTTGGAGCTTTCACCTAAATAACTACAGGTGGTGAGATAAGCTGCACAATATAATTGACCTTTCAGTATATTGTTGCACACACACCATCTATTTAGCAAATGCCCTTGTTATCAACAGCAGCCTTTTAAACTCACCTGAGCTAACAGGTATGTGCGCTGGTTACTCTGCTGCGCTTAAAATTTCTTTTTTGGTTTGCTACAATGCCTTTTCTGAAACGTTGTCTCCTTCTGCTGGAACACTGACTTCTTTCATTTAATGCCTGCAGACTATAAAAGAGAACCCAACCCAAAAAGTTTGGTTGATTAGTCTGTGGCATTCTGTTAAACTGTTGCTTATGGCGGTCTCTGTGAGCTTCTCAGCGACATTCAGCCAGCCAGGTATCCTGCCTGCAGTAGATGGAATGTGGCAATGGAACGCTGGCTGCGCGTGTCATAATAGGCTCTGAGCCTTTATATACCTGTGCACAGCAGCAGCCACCTTCAGTCTGCTGCTGGACAGCCAGCAGCAGCAGCAGCAGGAGAGGTATGTAATCAGGAGCCCTCCTGCTAAGGGTAGACAGCTGCTCGTTCCACCCCACCCCCCGCCTTAATTGGTTCTCCTCCCTTCCAACGGTGTTGAGGCGGGTGGGAACAGCAGGGGGTGAAGGTGCTGTGTTTAAAGAGGTGGAGTTATGCAGATCTAAAACGCGTGGATTGCAGCAGCAGCAAGCCGAAAAGTGCAGGCATGTAAGGGATCTAGAGGTTGACAACATGTCTTCTTAACGGGAGTCCAGGAGCTCATCTCCACAAATGGACTTTTCAGGATCCTTGGGTGGCTCCGTAGTTTGAAACCAATTCTGGTTATCGCTTCTCGGCCTTTTGGCTAAGATCAAGTGTAGTATCTGTTCTTATCAGTTTAATATCTGATACGTCCCCTATCTGGGGACCATATATTAAATGGATTTTTAGAACAGGGAGATGGAAAAAGAGCTTGCTCTGTCCACTCCACGCATTGACCTGGTATTGCAGTATCTCCAGGACCGGTGCACCCCTTCTTTAATGCAGTTTCTAAAATCAGAAAGAATTGAATTCAATGTTTTTTGTTCATTTTGCTTGTTTGTCGGATTTTGGGATGGACTCTTTGGCTTTGCTTTTCTTCTCCTCATTGGATTTTTCATGTTCAAAGTTGCAGAAGCCAGATTACAAGCTCATTTTGGTTCAACTTCAGCAACTGTGCATTGCATTGCCATGTAATGTGATGCAATGCTATCTTTCTAGCTCTCCCTTTTTACTTCCTTTTGGATAAACAGACATATTAGGCAAGCATTTTGGAGCTTTCACCTAAATAACTACAGGTGGTGAGATAAGCTGCACAATATAATTGACCTTTCAGTATATTGTTGCACACACACCATCTATTTAGCAAATGCCCTTGTTATCAACAGCAGCCTTTTAAACTCACCTGAGCTAACAGGTATGTGCGCTGGTTACTCTGCTGCGCTTAAAATTTCTTTTTTGGTTTGCTACAATGCCTTTTCTGAAACGTTGTCTCCTTCTGCTGGAACACTGACTTCTTTCATTTAATGCCTGCAGACTATAAAAGAGAACCCAACCCAAAAAGTTTGGTTGATTAGTCTGTGGCATTCTGTTAAACTGTTGCTTATGGCGGTTTCTGTGAGCTTCTCAGCGACATTCAGCCAGCCAGGTATCCTGCCTGCAGTAGATGGAATGTGGCAATGGAACGCTGGCTGCGCGTGTCATAATAGGCTCTGAGCCTTTATATACCTGTGCACAGCAGCAGCCACCTTCAGTCTGCTGCTGGACAGCCAGCAGCAGCAGCAGCAGGAGAGGTATGTAATCAGGAGCCCTCCTGCTAAGGGTAGACAGCTGCTCGTTCCACCCCACCCCCCGCCTTAATTGGTTCTCCTCCCTTCCAACGGTGTTGAGGCGGGTGGGAACAGCAGGGGGTGAAGGTGCTGTGTTTAAAGAGGTGGAGTTATGCAGATCTAAAACGCGTGGATTGCAGCAGCAGCAAGCCGAAAAGTGCAGGCATGTAAGGGATCTAGAGGTTGACAACATGTCTTCTTAACGGGAGTCCAGGAGCTCATCTCCACAAATGGACTTTTCAGGATCCTTGGGTGGCTCCGTAGTTTGAAACCAATTCTGGTTATCGCTTCTCGGCCTTTTGGCTAAGATCAAGTGTAGTATCTGTTCTTATCAGTTTAATATCTGATACGTCCCCTATCTGGGGACCATATATTAAATGGATTTTTAGAACAGGGAGATGGAAAAAGAGCTTGCTCTGTCCACTCCACGCATTGACCTGGTATTGCAGTATCTCCAGGACCGGTGCACCCCTTCTTTAATGCAGTTTCTAAAATCAGAAAGAATTGAATTCAATGTTTTTTGTTCATTTTGCTTGTTTGTCGGATTTTGGGATGGACTCTTTGGCTTTGCTTTTCTTCTCCTCATTGGATTTTTCATGTTCAAAGTTGCAGAAGCCAGATTACAAGCTCATTTTGGTTCAACTTCAGCAACTGTGCATTGCATTGCCATGTAATGTGATGCAATGCTATCTTTCTAGCTCTCCCTTTTTACTTCCTTTTGGATAAACAGACATATTAGGCAAGCATTTTGGAGCTTTCACCTAAATAACTACAGGTGGTGAGATAAGCTGCACAATATAATTGACCTTTCAGTATATTGTTGCACACACACCATCTATTTAGCAAATGCCCTTGTTATCAACAGCAGCCTTTTAAACTCACCTGAGCTAACAGGTATGTGCGCTGGTTACTCTGCTGCGCTTAAAATTTCTTTTTTGGTTTGCTACAATGCCTTTTCTGAAACGTTGTCTCCTTCTGCTGGAACACTGACTTCTTTCATTTAATGCCTGCAGACTATAAAAGAGAACCCAACCCAAAAAGTTTGGTTGATTAGTCTGTGGCATTCTGTTAAACTGTTGCTTATGGCGGTTTCTGTGAGCTTCTCAGCGACATTCAGCCAGCCAGGTATCCTGCCTGCAGTAGATGGAATGTGGCAATGGAACGCTGGCTGCGCGTGTCATAATAGGCTCTGAGCCTTTATATACCTGTGCACAGCAGCAGCCACCTTCAGTCTGCTGCTGGACAGCCAGCAGCAGCAGGAGAGGTATGTAATCAGGAGCCCTCCTGCTAAGGGTAGACAGCTGCTCGTTCCACCCCACCCCCCGCCTTAATTGGTTCTCCTCCCTTCCAACGGTGCTGAGGCGGGTGGGAACAGCAGGGGGTGAAGGTGCTGTGTTTAAAGAGGTGGAGTTATGCAGATCTAAAACGCGTGGATTGCAGCAGCAGCAAGCCGAAAAGTGCAGGCATGTAAGGGATCTAGAGGTTGACAACATGTCTTCTTAACGGGAGTCCAGGAGCTCATCTCCACAAATGGACTTTTCAGGATCCTTGGGTGGCTCCGTAGTTTGAAACCAATTCTGGTTATCGCTTCTCGGCCTTTTGGCTAAGATCAAGTGTAGTATCTGTTCTTATCAGTTTAATATCTGATACGTCCCCTATCTGGGGACCATATATTAAATGGATTTTTAGAACAGGGAGATGGAAAAAGAGCTTGCTCTGTCCACTCCACGCATTGACCTGGTATTGCAGTATCTCCAGGACCGGTGCACCCCTTCTTAAATGCAGTTTCTAAAATCAGAAAGAATTGAATTCAATGTTTTTTGTTCATTTTGCTTGTTTGTCGGATTTTGGGATGGACTCTTTGGCTTTGCTTTTCTTCTCCTCATTGGATTTTTCATGTTCAAAGTTGCAGAAGCCAGATTACAAGCTCATTTTGGTTCAACTTCAGCAACTGTGCATTGCATTGCCATGTAATGTGATGCAATGCTATCTTTCTAGCTCTCCCTTTTTACTTCCTTTTGGATAAACAGACATATTAGGCAAGCATTTTGGAGCTTTCACCTAAATAACTACAGGTGGTGAGATAAGCTGCACAATATAATTGACCTTTCAGTATATTGTTGCACACACACCATCTATTTAGCAAATGCCCTTGTTATCAACAGCAGCCTTTTAAACTCACCTGAGCTAACAGGTATGTGCGCTGGTTACTCTGCTGCACTTAAAATTTCTTTTTTGGTTTGCTACAATGCCTTTTCTGAAACGTTGTCTCCTTCTGCTGGAACACTGACTTCTTTCATTTAATGCCTGCAGACTATAAAAGAGAACCCAACCCAAAAAGTTTGGTTGATTAGTCTGTGGCATTCTGTTAAACTGTTGCTTATGGCGGTTTCTGTGAGCTTCTCAGCGACATTCAGCCAGCCAGGTATCCTGCCTGCAGTAGATGGAATGTGGCAATGGAACGCTGGCTGCGCGTGTCATAATAGGCTCTGAGCCTTTATATACCTGTGCACAGCAGCAGCCACCTTCAGTCTGCTGCTGGACAGCCAGCAGCAGCAGCAGCAGGAGAGGTATGTAATCAGGAGCCCTCCTGCTAAGGGTAGACAGCTGCTCGTTCCACCCCACCCCCCGCCTTAATTGGTTCTCCTCCCTTCCAACGGTGTTGAGGCGGGTGGGAACAGCAGGGGGTGAAGGTGCTGTGTTTAAAGAGGTGGAGTTATGCAGATCTAAAACGCGTGGATTGCAGCAGCAGCAAGCCGAAAAGTGCAGGCATGTAAGGGATCTAGAGGTTGACAACATGTCTTCTTAACGGGAGTCCAGGAGCTCATCTCCACAAATGGACTTTTCAGGATCCTTGGGTGGCTCCGTAGTTTGAAACCAATTCTGGTTATCGCTTCTCGGCCTTTTGGCTAAGATCAAGTGTAGTATCTGTTCTTATCAGTTTAATATCTGATACGTCCCCTATCTGGGGACCATATATTAAATGGATTTTTAGAACAGGGAGATGGAAAAAGAGCTTGCTCTGTCCACTCCACGCATTGACCTGGTATTGCAGTATCTCCAGGACCGGTGCACCCCTTCTTTAATGCAGTTTCTAAAATCAGAAAGAATTGAATTCAATGTTTTTTGTTCATTTTGCTTGTTTGTCGGATTTTGGGATGGACTCTTTGGCTTTGCTTTTCTTCTCCTCATTGGATTTTTCATGTTCAAAGTTGCAGAAGCCAGATTACAAGCTCATTTTGGTTCAACTTCAGCAACTGTGCATTGCATTGCCATGTAATGTGATGCAATGCTATCTTTCTAGCTCTCCCTTTTTACTTCCTTTTGGATAAACAGACATATTAGGCAAGCATTTTGGAGCTTTCACCTAAATAACTACAGGTGGTGAGATAAGCTGCACAATATAATTGACCTTTCAGTATATTGTTGCACACACACCATCTATTTAGCAAATGCCCTTGTTATCAACAGCAGCCTTTTAAACTCACCTGAGCTAACAGGTATGTGCGCTGGTTACTCTGCTGCGCTTAAAATTTCTTTTTTGGTTTGCTACAATGCCTTTTCTGAAACGTTGTCTCCTTCTGCTGGAACACTGACTTCTTTCATTTAATGCCTGCAGACTATAAAAGAGAACCCAACCCAAAAAGTTTGGTTGATTAGTCTGTGGCATTCTGTTAAACTGTTGCTTATGGCGGTTTCTGTGAGCTTCTCAGCGACATTCAGCCAGCCAGGTATCCTGCCTGCAGTAGATGGAATGTGGCAATGGAACGCTGGCTGCGCGTGTCATAATAGGCTCTGAGCCTTTATATACCTGTGCACAGCAGCAGCCACCTTCAGTCTGCTGCTGGACAGCCAGCAGCAGCAGGAGAGGTATGTAATCAGGAGCCCTCCTGCTAAGGGTAGACAGCTGCTCGTTCCACCCCACCCCCCGCCTTAATTGGTTCTCCTCCCTTCCAACGGTGCTGAGGCGGGTGGGAACAGCAGGGGGTGAAGGTGCTGTGTTTAAAGAGGTGGAGTTATGCAGATCTAAAACGCGTGGATTGCAGCAGCAGCAAGCCGAAAAGTGCAGGCATGTAAGGGATCTAGAGGTTGACAACATGTCTTCTTAACGGGAGTCCAGGAGCTCATCTCCACAAATGGACTTTTCAGGATCCTTGGGTGGCTCCGTAGTTTGAAACCAATTCTGGTTATCGCTTCTCGGCCTTTTGGCTAAGATCAAGTGTAGTATCTGTTCTTATCAGTTTAATATCTGATACGTCCCCTATCTGGGGACCATATATTAAATGGATTTTTAGAACAGGGAGATGGAAAAAGAGCTTGCTCTGTCCACTCCACGCATTGACCTGGTATTGCAGTATCTCCAGGACCGGTGCACCCCTTCTTAAATGCAGTTTCTAAAATCAGAAAGAATTGAATTCAATGTTTTTTGTTCATTTTGCTTGTTTGTCGGATTTTGGGATGGACTCTTTGGCTTTGCTTTTCTTCTCCTCATTGGATTTTTCATGTTCAAAGTTGCAGAAGCCAGATTACAAGCTCATTTTGGTTCAACTTCAGCAACTGTGCATTGCATTGCCATGTAATGTGATGCAATGCTATCTTTCTAGCTCTCCCTTTTTACTTCCTTTTGGATAAACAGACATATTAGGCAAGCATTTTGGAGCTTTCACCTAAATAACTACAGGTGGTGAGATAAGCTGCACAATATAATTGACCTTTCAGTATATTGTTGCACACACACCATCTATTTAGCAAATGCCCTTGTTATCAACAGCAGCCTTTTAAACTCACCTGAGCTAACAGGTATGTGCGCTGGTTACTCTGCTGCACTTAAAATTTCTTTTTTGGTTTGCTACAATGCCTTTTCTGAAACGTTGTCTCCTTCTGCTGGAACACTGACTTCTTTCATTTAATGCCTGCAGACTATAAAAGAGAACCCAACCCAAAAAGTTTGGTTGATTAGTCTGTGGCATTCTGTTAAACTGTTGCTTATGGCGGTCTCTGTGAGCTTCTCAGCGACATTCAGCCAGCCAGGTATCCTGCCTGCAGTAGATGGAATGTGGCAATGGAACGCTGGCTGCGCGTGTCATAATAGGCTCTGAGCCTTTATATACCTGTGCACAGCAGCAGCCACCTTCAGTCTGCTGCTGGACAGCCAGCAGCAGCAGCAGCAGGAGAGGTATGTAATCAGGAGCCCTCCTGCTAAGGGTAGACAGCTGCTCGTTCCACCCCACCCCCCGCCTTAATTGGTTCTCCTCCCTTCCAACGGTGTTGAGGCGGGTGGGAACAGCAGGGGGTGAAGGTGCTGTGTTTAAAGAGGTGGAGTTATGCAGATCTAAAACGCGTGGATTGCAGCAGCAGCAAGCCGAAAAGTGCAGGCATGTAAGGGATCTAGAGGTTGACAACATGTCTTCTTAACGGGAGTCCAGGAGCTCATCTCCACAAATGGACTTTTCAGGATCCTTGGGTGGCTCCGTAGTTTGAAACCAATTCTGGTTATCGCTTCTCGGCCTTTTGGCTAAGATCAAGTGTAGTATCTGTTCTTATCAGTTTAATATCTGATACGTCCCCTATCTGGGGACCATATATTAAATGGATTTTTAGAACAGGGAGATGGAAAAAGAGCTTGCTCTGTCCACTCCACGCATTGACCTGGTATTGCAGTATCTCCAGGACCGGTGCACCCCTTCTTTAATGCAGTTTCTAAAATCAGAAAGAATTGAATTCAATGTTTTTTGTTCATTTTGCTTGTTTGTCGGATTTTGGGATGGACTCTTTGGCTTTGCTTTTCTTCTCCTCATTGGATTTTTCATGTTCAAAGTTGCAGAAGCCAGATTACAAGCTCATTTTGGTTCAACTTCAGCAACTGTGCATTGCATTGCCATGTAATGTGATGCAATGCTATCTTTCTAGCTCTCCCTTTTTACTTCCTTTTGGATAAACAGACATATTAGGCAAGCATTTTGGAGCTTTCACCTAAATAACTACAGGTGGTGAGATAAGCTGCACAATATAATTGACCTTTCAGTATATTGTTGCACACACACCATCTATTTAGCAAATGCCCTTGTTATCAACAGCAGCCTTTTAAACTCACCTGAGCTAACAGGTATGTGCGCTGGTTACTCTGCTGCGCTTAAAATTTCTTTTTTGGTTTGCTACAATGCCTTTTCTGAAACGTTGTCTCCTTCTGCTGGAACACTGACTTCTTTCATTTAGTGCCTGCAGACTATAAAAGAGAACCCAACCCAAAAAGTTTGGTTGATTAGTCTGTGGCATTCTGTTAAACTGTTGCTTATGGCGGTCTCTGTGAGCTTCTCAGCGACATTCAGCCAGCCAGGTATCCTGCCTGCAGTAGATGGAATGTGGCAATGGAACGCTGGCTGCGCGTGTCATAATAGGCTCTGAGCCTTTATATACCTGTGCACAGCAGCAGCCACCTTCAGTCTGCTGCTGGACAGCCAGCAGCAGCAGCAGCAGGAGAGGTATGTAATCAGGAGCCCTCCTGCTAAGGGTAGACAGCTGCTCGTTCCACCCCACCCCCCGCCTTAATTGGTTCTCCTCCCTTCCAACGGTGTTGAGGCGGGTGGGAACAGCAGGGGGTGAAGGTGCTGTGTTTAAAGAGGTGGAGTTATGCAGATCTAAAACGCGTGGATTGCAGCAGCAGCAAGCCGAAAAGTGCAGGCATGTAAGGGATCTAGAGGTTGACAACATGTCTTCTTAACGGGAGTCCAGGAGCTCATCTCCACAAATGGACTTTTCAGGATCCTTGGGTGGCTCCGTAGTTTGAAACCAATTCTGGTTATCGCTTCTCGGCCTTTTGGCTAAGATCAAGTGTAGTATCTGTTCTTATCAGTTTAATATCTGATACGTCCCCTATCTGGGGACCATATATTAAATGGATTTTTAGAACAGGGAGATGGAAAAAGAGCTTGCTCTGTCCACTCCACGCATTGACCTGGAATTGCAGTATCTCCAGGACCGGTGCACTCCTTCTTTAATGCAGTTTCTAAAATCAGAAAGAATTGAATTCAATGTTTTTTGTTCATTTTGCTTGTTTGTCGGATTTTGGGATGGACTCTTTGGCTTTGCTTTTCTTCTCCTCATTGGATTTTTCATGTTCAAAGTTGCAGAAGCCAGATTACAAGCTCATTTTGGTTCAACTTCAGCAACTGTGCATTGCATTGCCATGTAATGTGATGCAATGCTATCTTTCTAGCTCTCCCTTTTTACTTCCTTTTGGATAAACAGACATATTAGGCAAGCATTTTGGAGCTTTCACCTAAATAACTACAGGTGGTGAGATAAGCTGCACAATATAATTGACCTTTCAGTATATTGTTGCACACACACCATCTATTTAGCAAATGCCCTTGTTATCAACAGCAGCCTTTTAAACTCACCTGAGCTAACAGGTATGTGCGCTGGTTACTCTGCTGCGCTTAAAATTTCTTTTTTGGTTTGCTACAATGCCTTTTCTGAAACGTTGTCTCCTTCTGCTGGAACACTGACTTCTTTCATTTAATGCCTGCAGACTATAAAAGAGAACCCAACCCAAAAAGTTTGGTTGATTAGTCTGTGGCATTCTGTTAAACTGTTGCTTATGGCGGTCTCTGTGAGCTTCTCAGCGACATTCAGCCAGCCAGGTATCCTGCCTGCAGTAGATGGAATGTGGCAATGGAACGCTGGCTGCGCGTGTCATAATAGGCTCTGAGCCTTTACATACCTGTGCACAGCAGCAGCCACCTTCAGTCTGCTGCTGGACAGCCAGCAGCAGCAGCAGCAGGAGAGGTATGTAATCAGGAGCCCTCCTGCTAAGGGTAGACAGCTGCTCGTTCCACCCCACCCCCCGCCTTAATTGGTTCTCCTCCCTTCCAACGGTGTTGAGGCGGGTGGGAACAGCAGGGGGTGAAGGTGCTGTGTTTAAAGAGGTGGAGTTATGCAGATCTAAAACGCGTGGATTGCAGCAGCAGCAAGCCGAAAAGTGCAGGCATGTAAGGGATCTAGAGGTTGACAACATGTCTTCTTAACGGGAGTCCAGGAGCTCATCTCCACAAATGGACTTTTCAGGATCCTTGGGTGGCTCCGTAGTTTGAAACCAATTCTGGTTATCGCTTCTCGGCCTTTTGGCTAAGATCAAGTGTAGTATCTGTTCTTATCAGTTTAATATCTGATACGTCCCCTATCTGGGGACCATATATTAAATGGATTTTTAGAACAGGGAGATGGAAAAAGAGCTTGCTCTGTCCACTCCACGCATTGACCTGGTATTGCAGTATCTCCAGGACCGGTGCACCCCTTCTTTAATGCAGTTTCTAAAATCAGAAAGAATTGAATTCAATGTTTTTTGTTCATTTTGCTTGTTTGTCGGATTTTGGGATGGACTCTTTGGCTTTGCTTTTCTTCTCATCATTGGATTTTTCATGTTCAAAGTTGCAGAAGCCAGATTACAAGCTCATTTTGGTTCAACTTCAGCAACTGTGCATTGCATTGCCATGTAATGTGATGCAATGCTATCTTTCTAGCTCTCCCTTTTTACTTCCTTTTGGATAAACAGACATATTAGGCAAGCATTTTGGAGCTTTCACCTAAATAACTACAGGTGGTGAGATAAGCTGCACAATATAATTGACCTTTCAGTATATTGTTGCACACACACCATCTATTTAGCAAATGCCCTTGTTATCAACAGCAGCCTTTTAAACTCACCTGAGCTAACAGGTATGTGCGCTGGTTACTCTGCTGCGCTTAAAATTTCTTTTTTGGTTTGCTACAATGCCTTTTCTGAAACGTTGTCTCCTTCTGCTGGAACACTGACTTCTTTCATTTAATGCCTGCAGACTATAAAAGAGAACCCAACCCAAAAAGTTTGGTTGATTAGTCTGTGGCATTCTGTTAAACTGTTGCTTATGGCGGTCTCTGTGAGCTTCTCAGCGACATTCAGCCAGCCAGGTATCCTGCCTGCAGTAGATGGAATGTGGCAATGGAACGCTGGCTGCTCGTGTCATAATAGGCTCTGAGCCTTTATATACCTGTGCACAGCAGCAGCCACCTTCAGTCTGCTGCTGGACAGCCAGCAGCAGCAGCAGCAGGAGAGGTATGTAATCAGGAGCCCTCCTGCTAAGGGTAGACAGCTGCTCGTTCCACCCCACCCCCCGCCTTAATTGGTTCTCCTCCCTTCCAACGGTGTTGAGGCGGGTGGGAACAGCAGGGGGTGAAGGTGCTGTGTTTAAAGAGGTGGAGTTATGCAGATCTAAAACGCGTGGATTGCAGCAGCAGCAAGCCGAAAAGTGCAGGCATGTAAGGGATCTAGAGGTTGACAACATGTCTTCTTAACGGGAGTCCAGGAGCTCATCTCCACAAATGGACTTTTCAGGATCCTTGGGTGGCTCCGTAGTTTGAAACCAATTCTGGTTATCGCTTCTCGGCCTTTTGGCTAAGATCAAGTGTAGTATCTGTTCTTATCAGTTTAATATCTGATACGTCCCCTATCTGGGGACCATATATTAAATGGATTTTTAGAACAGGGAGATGGAAAAAGAGCTTGCTCTGTCCACTCCACGCATTGACCTGGTATTGCAGTATCTCCAGGACCGGTGCACCCCTTCTTTAATGCAGTTTCTAAAATCAGAAAGAATTGAATTCAATGTTTTTTGTTCATTTTGCTTGTTTGTCAGATTTTGGGATGGACTCTTTGGCTTTGCTTTTCTTCTCCTCATTGGATTTTTCATGTTCAAAGTTGCAGAAGCCAGATTACAAGCTCATTTTGGTTCAACTTCAGCAACTGTGCATTGCATTGCCATGTAATGTGATGCAATGCTATCTTTCTAGCTCTCCCTTTTTACTTCCTTTTGGATAAACAGACATATTAGGCAAGCATTTTGGAGCTTTCACCTAAATAACTACAGGTGGTGAGATAAGCTGCACAATATAATTGACCTTTCAGTATATTGTTGCACACACACCATCTATTTAGCAAATGCCCTTGTTATCAACAGCAGCCTTTTAAACTCACCTGAGCTAACAGGTATGTGCGCTGGTTACTCTGCTGCGCTTAAAATTTCTTTTTTGGTTTGCTACAATGCCTTTTCTGAAACGTTGTCTCCTTCTGCTGGAACACTGACTTCTTTCATTTAATGCCTGCAGACTATAAAAGAGAACCCAACCCAAAAAGTTTGGTTGATTAGTCTGTGGCATTCTGTTAAACTGTTGCTTATGGCGGTCTCTGTGAGCTTCTCAGCGACATTCAGCCAGCCAGGTATCCTGCCTGCAGTAGATGGAATGTGGCAATGGAACGCTGGCTGCGCGTGTCATAATAGGCTCTGAGCCTTTATATACCTGTGCACAGCAGCAGCCACCTTCAGTCTGCTGCTGGACAGCCAGCAGCAGCAGCAGCAGGAGAGGTATGTAATCAGGAGCCCTCCTGCTAAGGGTAGACAGCTGCTCGTTTCACCCCACCCCCCGCCTTAATTGGTTCTCCTCCCTTCCAACGGTGTTGAGGCGGGTGGGAACAGCAGGGGGTGAAGGTGCTGTGTTTAAAGAGGTGGAGTTATGCAGATCTAAAACGCGTGGATTGCAGCAGCAGCAAGCCGAAAAGTGCAGGCATGTAAGGGATCTAGAGGTTGACAACATGTCTTCTTAACGGGAGTCCAGGAGCTCATCTCCACAAATGGACTTTTCAGGATCCTTGGGTGGCTCCGTAGTTTGAAACCAATTCTGGTTATCGCTTCTCGGCCTTTTGGCTAAGATCAAGTGTAGTATCTGTTCTTATCAGTTTAATATCTGATACGTCCCCTATCTGGGGACCATATATTAAATGGAATTTTAGAACAGGGAGATGGAAAAAGAGCTTGCTCTGTCCACTCCACGCATTGACCTGGTATTGCAGTATCTCCAGGACCGGTGCACCCCTTCTTTAATGCAGTTTCTAAAATCAGAAAGAATTGAATTCAATGTTTTTTGTTCATTTTGCTTGTTTGTCGGATTTTGGGATGGACTCTTTGGCTTTGCTTTTCTTCTCCTCATTGGATTTTTCATGTTCAAAGTTGCAGAAGCCAGATTACAAGCTCATTTTGGTTCAACTTCAGCAACTGTGCATTGCATTGCCATGTAATGTGATGCAATGCTATCTTTCTAGCTCTCCCTTTTTACTTCCTTTTGGATAAACAGACATATTAGGCAAGCATTTTGGAGCTTTCACCTAAATAACTACAGGTGGTGAGATAAGCTGCACAATATAATTGACCTTTCAGTATATTGTTGCACACACACCATCTATTTAGCAAATGCCCTTGTTATCAACAGCAGCCTTTTAAACTCACCTGAGCTAACAGGTATGTGCGCTGGTTACTCTGCTGCGCTTAAAATTTCTTTTTTGGTTTGCTACAATGCCTTTTCTGAAACGTTGTCTCCTTCTGCTGGAACACTGACTTCTTTCATTTAATGCCTGCAGACTATAAAAGAGAACCCAACCCAAAAAGTTTGGTTGATTAGTCTGTGGCATTCTGTTAAACTGTTGCTTATGGCGGTCTCTGTGAGCTTCTCAGCGACATTCAGCCAGCCAGGTATCCTGCCTGCAGTAGATGGAATGTGGCAATGGAACGCTGGCTGCGCGTGTCATAATAGGCTCTGAGCCTTTATATACCTGTGCACAGCAGCAGCCACCTTCAGTCTGCTGCTGGACAGCCAGCAGCAGCAGCAGCAGGAGAGGTATGTAATCAGGAGCCCTCCTGCTAAGGGTAGACAGCTGCTCGTTCCACCCCACCCCCCGCCTTAATTGGTTCTCCTCCCTTCCAACGGTGTTGAGGCGGGTGGGAACAGCAGGGGGTGAAGGTGCTGTGTTTAAAGAGGTGGAGTTATGCAGATCTAAAACGCGTGGATTGCAGCAGCAGCAAGCCGAAAAGTGCAGGCATGTAAGGGATCTAGAGGTTGACAACATGTCTTCTTAACGGGAGTCCAGGAGCTCATCTCCACAAATGGACTTTTCAGGATCCTTGGGTGGCTCCGTAGTTTGAAACCAATTCTGGTTATCGCTTCTCGGCCTTTTGGCTAAGATCAAGTGTAGTATCTGTTCTTATCAGTTTAATATCTGATACGTCCCCTATCTGGGGACCATATATTAAATGGATTTTTAGAACAGGGAGATGGAAAAAGAGCTTGCTCTGTCCACTCCACGCATTGACCTGGTATTGCAGTATCTCCAGGACCGGTGCACCCCTTCTTTAATGCAGTTTCTAAAATCAGAAAGAATTGAATTCAATGTTTTTTGTTCATTTTGCTTGTTTGTCGGATTTTGGGATGGACTCTTTGGCTTTGCTTTTCTTCTCCTCATTGGATTTTTCATGTTCAAAGTTGCAGAAGCCAGATTACAAGCTCATTTTGGTTCAACTTCAGCAACTGTGCATTGCATTGCCATGTAATGTGATGCAATGCTATCTTTCTAGCTCTCCCTTTTTACTTCCTTTTGGATAAACAGACATATTAGGCAAGCATTTTGGAGCTTTCACCTAAATAACTACAGGTGGTGAGATAAGCTGCACAATATAATTGACCTTTCAGTATATTGTTGCACACACACCATCTATTTAGCAAATGCCCTTGTTATCAACAGCAGCCTTTTAAACTCACCTGAGCTAACAGGTATGTGCGCTGGTTACTCTGCTGCGCTTAAAATTTCTTTTTTGGTTTGCTACAATGCCTTTTCTGAAACGTTGTCTCCTTCTGCTGGAACACTGACTTCTTTCATTTAATGCCTGCAGACTATAAAAGAGAACCCAACCCAAAAAGTTTGGTTGATTAGTCTGTGGCATTCTGTTAAACTGTTGCTTATGGCGGTCTCTGTGAGCTTCTCAGCGACATTCAGCCAGCCAGGTATCCTGCCTGCAGTAGATGGAATGTGGCAATGGAACGCTGGCTGCGCGTGTCATAATAGGCTCTGAGCCTTTATATACCTGTGCACAGCAGCAGCCACCTTCAGTCTGCTGCTGGACAGCCAGCAGCAGCAGCAGGAGAGGTATGTAATCAGGAGCCCTCCTGCTAAGGGTAGACAGCTGCTCGTTCCACCCCACCCCCCGCCTTAATTGGTTCTCCTCCCTTCCAACGGTGTTGAGGCGGGTGGGAACAGCAGGGGGTGAAGGTGCTGTGTTTAAAGAGGTGGAGTTATGCAGATCTAAAACGCGTGGATTGCAGCAGCAGCAAGCCGAAAAGTGCAGGCATGTAAGGGATCTAGAGGTTGACAACATGTCTTCTTAACGGGAGTCCAGGAGCTCATCTCCACAAATGGACTTTTCAGGATCCTTGGGTGGCTCCGTAGTTTGAAACCAATTCTGGTTATCGCTTCTCGGCCTTTTGGCTAAGATCAAGTGTAGTATCTGTTCTTATCAGTTTAATATCTGATACGTCCCCTATCTGGGGACCATATATTAAATGGATTTTTAGAACAGGGAGATGGAAAAAGAGCTTGCTCTGTCCACTCCACGCATTGACCTGGTATTGCAGTATCTCCAGGACCGGTGCACCCCTTCTTTAATGCAGTTTCTAAAATCAGAAAGAATTGAATTCAATGTTTTTTGTTCATTTTGCTTGTTTGTCGGATTTTGGGATGGACTCTTTGGCTTTGCTTTTCTTCTCCTCATTGGATTTTTCATGTTCAAAGTTGCAGAAGCCAGATTACAAGCTCATTTTGGTTCAACTTCAGCAACTGTGCATTGCATTGCCATGTAATGTGATGCAATGCTATCTTTCTAGCTCTCCCTTTTTACTTCCTTTTGGATAAACAGACATATTAGGCAAGCATTTTGGAGCTTTCACCTAAATAACTACAGGTGGTGAGATAAGCTGCACAATATAATTGACCTTTCAGTATATTGTTGCACACACACCATCTATTTAGCAAATGCCCTTGTTATCAACAGCAGCCTTTTAAACTCACCTGAGCTAACAGGTATGTGCGCTGGTTACTCTGCTGCGCTTAAAATTTCTTTTTTGGTTTGCTACAATGCCTTTTCTGAAACGTTGTCTCCTTCTGCTGGAACACTGACTTCTTTCATTTAATGCCTGCAGACTATAAAAGAGAACCCAACCCAAAAAGTTTGGTTGATTAGTCTGTGGCATTCTGTTAAACTGTTGCTTATGGCGGTCTCTGTGAGCTTCTCAGCGACATTCAGCCAGCCAGGTATCCTGCCTGCAGTAGATGGAATGTGGCAATGGAACGCTGGCTGCGCGTGTCATAATAGGCTCTGAGCCTTTATATACCTGTGCACAGCAGCAGCCACCTTCAGTCTGCTGCTGGACAGCCAGCAGCAGCAGCAGCAGGAGAGGTATGTAATCAGGAGCCCTCCTGCTAAGGGTAGACAGCTGCTCGTTCCACCCCACCCCCCGCCTTAATTGGTTCTCCTCCCTTCCAACGGTGTTGAGGCGGGTGGGAACAGCAGGGGGTGAAGGTGCTGTGTTTAAAGAGGTGGAGTTATGCAGATCTAAAACGCGTGGATTGCAGCAGCAGCAAGCCGAAAAGTGCAGGCATGTAAGGGATCTAGAGGTTGACAACATGTCTTCTTAACGGGAGTCCAGGAGCTCATCTCCACAAATGGACTTTTCAGGATCCTTGGGTGGCTCCGTAGTTTGAAACCAATTCTGGTTATCGCTTCTCGGCCTTTTGGCTAAGATCAAGTGTAGTATCTGTTCTTATCAGTTTAATATCTGATACGTCCCCTATCTGGGGACCATATATTAAATGGATTTTTAGAACAGGGAGATGGAAAAAGAGCTTGCTCTGTCCACTCCACGCATTGACCTGGTATTGCAGTATCTCCAGGACCGGTGCACCCCTTCTTTAATGCAGTTTCTAAAATCAGAAAGAATTGAATTCAATGTTTTTTGTTCATTTTGCTTGTTTGTCGGATTTTGGGATGGACTCTTTGGCTTTGCTTTTCTTCTCCTCATTGGATTTTTCATGTTCAAAGTTGCAGAAGCCAGATTACAAGCTCATTTTGGTTCAACTTCAGCAACTGTGCATTGCATTGCCATGTAATGTGATGCAATGCTATCTTTCTAGCTCTCCCTTTTTACTTCCTTTTGGATAAACAGACATATTAGGCAAGCATTTTGGAGCTTTCACCTAAATAACTACAGGTGGTGAGATAAGCTGCACAATATAATTGACCTTTCAGTATATTGTTGCACACACACCATCTATTTAGCAAATGCCCTTGTTATCAACAGCAGCCTTTTAAACTCACCTGAGCTAACAGGTATGTGCGCTGGTTACTCTGCTGCGCTTAAAATTTCTTTTTTGGTTTGCTACAATGCCTTTTCTGAAACGTTGTCTCCTTCTGCTGGAACACTGACTTCTTTCATTTAATGCCTGCAGACTATAAAAGAGAACCCAACCCAAAAAGTTTGGTTGATTAGTCTGTGGCATTCTGTTAAACTGTTGCTTATGGCGGTCTCTGTGAGCTTCTCAGCGACATTCAGCCAGCCAGGTATCCTGCCTGCAGTAGATGGAATGTGGCAATGGAACGCTGGCTGCGCGTGTCATAATAGGCTCTGAGCCTTTATATACCTGTGCACAGCAGCAGCCACCTTCAGTCTGCTGCTGGACAGCCAGCAGCAGCAGCAGGAGAGGTATGTAATCAGGAGCCCTCCTGCTAAGGGTAGACAGCTGCTCGTTCCACCCCACCCCCCGCCTTAATTGGTTCTCCTCCCTTCCAACGGTGTTGAGGCGGGTGGGAACAGCAGGGGGTGAAGGTGCTGTGTTTAAAGAGGTGGAGTTATGCAGATCTAAAACGCGTGGATTGCAGCAGCAGCAAGCCGAAAAGTGCAGGCATGTAAGGGATCTAGAGGTTGACAACATGTCTTCTTAACGGGAGTCCAGGAGCTCATCTCCACAAATGGACTTTTCAGGATCCTTGGGTGGCTCCGTAGTTTGAAACCAATTCTGGTTATCGCTTCTCGGCCTTTTGGCTAAGATCAAGTGTAGTATCTGTTCTTATCAGTTTAATATCTGATACGTCCCCTATCTGGGGACCATATATTAAATGGATTTTTAGAACAGGGAGATGGAAAAAGAGCTTGCTCTGTCCACTCCACGCATTGACCTGGTATTGCAGTATCTCCAGGACCGGTGCACCCCTTCTTTAATGCAGTTTCTAAAATCAGAAAGAATTGAATTCAATGTTTTTTGTTCATTTTGCTTGTTTGTCGGATTTTGGGATGGACTCTTTGGCTTTGCTTTTCTTCTCCTCATTGGATTTTTCATGTTCAAAGTTGCAGAAGCCAGATTACAAGCTCATTTTGGTTCAACTTCAGCAACTGTGCATTGCATTGCCATGTAATGTGATGCAATGCTATCTTTCTAGCTCTCCCTTTTTACTTCCTTTTGGATAAACAGACATATTAGGCAAGCATTTTGGAGCTTTCACCTAAATAACTACAGGTGGTGAGATAAGCTGCACAATATAATTGACCTTTCAGTATATTGTTGCACACACACCATCTATTTAGCAAATGCCCTTGTTATCAACAGCAGCCTTTTAAACTCACCTGAGCTAACAGGTATGTGCGCTGGTTACTCTGCTGCGCTTAAAATTTCTTTTTTGGTTTGCTACAATGCCTTTTCTGAAACGTTGTCTCCTTCTGCTGGAACACTGACTTCTTTCATTTAATGCCTGCAGACTATAAAAGAGAACCCAACCCAAAAAGTTTGGTTGATTAGTCTGTGGCATTCTGTTAAACTGTTGCTTATGGCGGTCTCTGTGAGCTTCTCAGCGACATTCAGCCAGCCAGGTATCCTGCCTGCAGTAGATGGAATGTGGCAATGGAACGCTGGCTGCGCGTGTCATAATAGGCTCTGAGCCTTTATATACCTGTGCACAGCAGCAGCCACCTTCAGTCTGCTGCTGGACAGCCAGCAGCAGCAGCAGCAGGAGAGGTATGTAATCAGGAGCCCTCCTGCTAAGGGTAGACAGCTGCTCGTTCCACCCCACCCCCCGCCTTAATTGGTTCTCCTCCCTTCCAATGGTGTTGAGGCGGGTGGGAACAGCAGGGGGTGAAGGTGCTGTGTTTAAAGAGGTGGAGTTATGCAGATCTAAAACGCGTGGATTGCAGCAGCAGCAAGCCGAAAAGTGCAGGCATGTAAGGGATCTAGAGGTTGACAACATGTCTTCTTAACGGGAGTCCAGGAGCTCATCTCCACAAATGGACTTTTCAGGATCCTTGGGTGGCTCCATAGTTTGAAACCAATTCTGGTTATCGCTTCTCGGCCTTTTGGCTAAGATCAAGTGTAGTATCTGTTCTTATCAGTTTAATATCTGATACGTCCCCTATCTGGGGACCATATATTAAATGGATTTTTAGAACAGGGAGATGGAAAAAGAGCTTGCTCTGTCCACTCCACGCATTGACCTGGTATTGCAGTATCTCCAGGACCGGTGCACCCCTTCTTTAATGCAGTTTCTAAAATCAGAAAGAATTGAATTCAATGTTTTTTGTTCATTTTGCTTGTTTGTCGGATTTTGGGATGGACTCTTTGGCTTTGCTTTTCTTCTCCTCATTGGATTTTTCATGTTCAAAGTTGCAGAAGCCAGATTACAAGCTCATTTTGGTTCAACTTCAGCAACTGTGCATTGCATTGCCATGTAATGTGATGCAATGCTATCTTTCTAGCTCTCCCTTTTTACTTCCTTTTGGATAAACAGACATATTAGGCAAGCATTTTGGAGCTTTCACCTAAATAACTACAGGTGGTGAGATAAGCTGCACAATATAATTGACCTTTCAGTATATTGTTGCACACACACCATCTATTTAGCAAATGCCCTTGTTATCAACAGCAGCCTTTTAAACTCACCTGAGCTAACAGGTATGTGCGCTGGTTACTCTGCTGCGCTTAAAATTTCTTTTTTGGTTTGCTACAATGCCTTTTCTGAAACGTTGTCTCCTTCTGCTGGAACACTGACTTCTTTCATTTAATGCCTGCAGACTATAAAAGAGAACCCAACCCAAAAAGTTTGGTTGATTAGTCTGTGGCATTCTGTTAAACTGTTGCTTATGGCGGTCTCTGTGAGCTTCTCAGCGACATTCAGCCAGCCAGGTATCCTGCCTGCAGTAGATGGAATGTGGCAATGGAACGCTGGCTGCGCGTGTCATAATAGGCTCTGAGCCTTTATATACCTGTGCAGAGCAGCAGCCACCTTCAGTCTGCTGCTGGACAGCCAGCAGCAGCAGCAGCAGCAGGAGAGGTATGTAATCAGGAGCCCTCCTGCTAAGGGTAGACAGCTGCTCGTTCCACCCCACCCCCCGCCTTAATTGGTTCTCCTCCCTTCCAACGGTGTTGAGGCGGGTGGGAACAGCAGGGGGTGAAGGTGCTGTGTTTAAAGAGGTGGAGTTATGCAGATCTAAAACGCGTGGATTGCAGCAGCAGCAAGCCGAAAAGTGCAGGCATGTAAGGGATCTAGAGGTTGACAACATGTCTTCTTAACGGGAGTCCAGGAGCTCATCTCCACAAATGGACTTTTCAGGATCCTTGGGTGGCTCCGTAGTTTGAAACCAATTCTGGTTATCGCTTCTCGGCCTTTTGGCTAAGATCAAGTGTAGTATCTGTTCTTATCAGTTTAATATCTGATACGTCCCCTATCTGGGGACCATATATTAAATGGATTTTTAGAACAGGGAGATGGAAAAAGAGCTTGCTCTGTCCACTCCACGCATTGACCTGGTATTGCAGTATCTCCAGGACCGGTGCACCCCTTCTTTAATGCAGTTTCTAAAATCAGAAAGAATTGAATTCAATGTTTTTTGTTCATTTTGCTTGTTTGTCGGATTTTGGGATGGACTCTTTGGCTTTGCTTTTCTTCTCCTCATTGGATTTTTCATGTTCAAAGTTGCAGAAGCCAGATTACAAGCTCATTTTGGTTCAACTTCAGCAACTGTGCATTGCATTGCCATGTAATGTGATGCAATGCTATCTTTCTAGCTCTCCCTTTTTACTTCCTTTTGGATAAACAGACATATTAGGCAAGCATTTTGGAGCTTTCACCTAAATAACTACAGGTGGTGAGATAAGCTGCACAATATAATTGACCTTTCAGTATATTGTTGCACACACACCATCTATTTAGCAAATGCCCTTGTTATCAACAGCAGCCTTTTAAACTCACCTGAGCTAACAGGTATGTGCGCTGGTTACTCTGCTGCGCTTAAAATTTCTTTTTTGGTTTGCTACAATGCCTTTTCTGAAACGTTGTCTCCTTCTGCTGGAACACTGACTTCTTTCATTTAATGCCTGCAGACTATAAAAGAGAACCCAACCCAAAAAGTTTGGTTGATTAGTCTGTGGCATTCTGTTAAACTGTTGCTTATGGCGGTCTCTGTGAGCTTCTCAGCGACATTCAGCCAGCCAGGTATCCTGCCTGCAGTAGATGGAATGTGGCAATGGAACGCTGGCTGCGCGTGTCATAATAGGCTCTGAGCCTTTATATACCTGTGCACAGCAGCAGCCACCTTCAGTCTGCTGCTGGACAGCCAGCAGCAGCAGCAGCAGGAGAGGTATGTAATCAGGAGCCCTCCTGCTAAGGGTAGACAGCTGCTCGTTCCACCCCACCCCCCGCCTTAATTGGTTCTCCTCCCTTCCAACGGTGTTGAGGCGGGTGGGAACAGCAGGGGGTGAAGGTGCTGTGTTTAAAGAGGTGGAGTTATGCAGATCTAAAACGCGTGGATTGCAGCAGCAGCAAGCCGAAAAGTGCAGGCATGTAAGGGATCTAGAGGTTGACAACATGTCTTCTTAACGGGAGTCCAGGAGCTCATCTCCACAAATGGACTTTTCAGGATCCTTGGGTGGCTCCGTAGTTTGAAACCAATTCTGGTTATCGCTTCTCGGCCTTTTGGCTAAGATCAAGTGTAGTATCTGTTCTTATCAGTTTAATATCTGATACGTCCCCTATCTGGGGACCATATATTAAATGGATTTTTAGAACAGGGAGATGGAAAAAGAGCTTGCTCTGTCCACTCCACGCATTGACCTGGTATTGCAGTATCTCCAGGACCGGTGCACCCCTTCTTTAATGCAGTTTCTAAAATCAGAAAGAATTGAATTCAATGTTTTTTGTTCATTTTGCTTGTTTGTCGGATTTTGGGATGGACTCTTTGGCTTTGCTTTTCTTCTCCTCATTGGATTTTTCATGTTCAAAGTTGCAGAAGCCAGATTACAAGCTCATTTTGGTTCAACTTCAGCAACTGTGCATTGCATTGCCATGTCATGTGATGCAATGCTATCTTTCTAGCTCTCCCTTTTTACTTCCTTTTGGATAAACAGACATATTAGGCAAGCATTTTGGAGCTTTCACCTAAATAACTACAGGTGGTGAGATAAGCTGCACAATATAATTGACCTTTCAGTATATTGTTGCACACACACCATCTATTTAGCAAATGCCCTTGTTATCAACAGCAGCCTTTTAAACTCACCTGAGCTAACAGGTATGTGCGCTGGTTACTCTGCTGCGCTTAAAATTTCTTTTTTGGTTTGCTACAATGCCTTTTCTGAAACGTTGTCTCCTTCTGCTGGAACACTGACTTCTTTCATTTAATGCCTGCAGACTATAAAAGAGAACCCAACCCAAAAAGTTTGGTTGATTAGTCTGTGGCATTCTGTTAAACTGTTGCTTATGGCGGTCTCTGTGAGCTTCTCAGCGACATTCAGCCAGCCAGGTATCCTGCCTGCAGTAGATGGAATGTGGCAATGGAACGCTGGCTGCGCGTGTCATAATAGGCTCTGAGCCTTTATATACCTGTGCACAGCAGCAGCCACCTTCAGTCTGCTGCTGGACAGCCAGCAGCAGCAGCAGCAGGAGAGGTATGTAATCAGGAGCCCTCCTGCTAAGGGTAGACAGCTGCTCGTTCCAACCCACCCCCCGCCTTAATTGGTTCTCCTCCCTTCCAACGGTGTTGAGGCGGGTGGGAACAGCAGGGGGTGAAGGTGCTGTGTTTAAAGAGGTGGAGTTATGCAGATCTAAAACGCGTGGATTGCAGCAGCAGCAAGCCGAAAAGTGCAGGCATGTAAGGGATCTAGAGGTTGACAACATGTCTTCTTAACGGGAGTCCAGGAGCTCATCTCCACAAATGGACTTTTCAGGATCCTTGGGTGGCTCCGTAGTTTGAAACCAATTCTGGTTATCGCTTCTCGGCCTTTTGGCTAAGATCAAGTGTAGTATCTGTTCTTATCAGTTTAATATCTGATACGTCCCCTATCTGGGGACCATATATTAAATGGATTTTTAGAACAGGGAGATGGAAAAAGAGTTTGCTCTGTCCACTCCACGCATTGACCTGGTATTGCAGTATCTCCAGGACCGGTGCACCCCTTCTTTAATGCAGTTTCTAAAATCAGAAAGAATTGAATTCAATGTTTTTTGTTCATTTTGCTTGTTTGTCGGATTTTGGGATGGACTCTTTGGCTTTGCTTTTCTTCTCCTCATTGGATTTTTCATGTTCAAAGTTGCAGAAGCCAGATTACAAGCTCATTTTGGTTCAACTTCAGCAACTGTGCATTGCATTGCCATGTAATGTGATGCAATGCTATCTTTCTAGCTCTCCCTTTTTACTTCCTTTTGGATAAACAGACATATTAGGCAAGCATTTTGGAGCTTTCACCTAAATAACTACAGGTGGTGAGATAAGCTGCACAATATAATTGACCTTTCAGTATATTGTTGCACACACACCATCTATTTAGCAAATGCCCTTGTTATCAACAGCAGCCTTTTAAACTCACCTGAGCTAACAGGTATGTGCGCTGGTTACTCTGCTGCGCTTAAAATTTCTTTTTTGGTTTGCTACAATGCCTTTTCTGAAACGTTGTCTCCTTCTGCTGGAACACTGACTTCTTTCATTTAATGCCTGCAGACTATAAAAGAGAACCCAACCCAAAAAGTTTGGTTGATTAGTCTGTGGCATTCTGTTAAACTGTTGCTTATGGCGGTCTCTGTGAGCTTCTCAGCGACATTCAGCCAGCCAGGTATCCTGCCTGCAGTAGATGGAATGTGGCAATGGAACGCTGGCTGCGCGTGTCATAATAGGCTCTGAGCCTTTATATACCTGTGCACAGCAGCAGCCACCTTCAGTCTGCTGCTGGACAGCCAGCAGCAGCAGCAGCAGGAGAGGTATGTAATCAGGAGCCCTCCTGCTAAGGGTAGACAGCTGCTCGTTCCACCCCACCCCCCGCCTTAATTGGTTCTCCTCCCTTCCAACGGTGTTGAGGCGGGTGGGAACAGCAGGGGGTGAAGGTGCTGTGTTTAAAGATGTGGAGTTATGCAGATCTAAAACGCGTGGATTGCAGCAGCAGCAAGCCGAAAAGTGCAGGCATGTAAGGGATCTAGAGGTTGACAACATGTCTTCTTAACGGGAGTCCAGGAGCTCATCTCCACAAATGGACTTTTCAGGATCCTTGGGTGGCTCCGTAGTTTGAAACCAATTCTGGTTATCGCTTCTCGGCCTTTTGGCTAAGATCAAGTGTAGTATCTGTTCTTATCAGTTTAATATCTGATACGTCCCCTATCTGGGGACCATATATTAAATGGATTTTTAGAACAGGGAGATGGAAAAAGAGCTTGCTCTGTCCACTCCACGCATTGACCTGGTATTGCAGTATCTCCAGGACCGGTGCACCCCTTCTTTAATGCAGTTTCTAAAATCAGAAAGAATTGAATTCAATGTTTTTTGTTCATTTTGCTTGTTTGTCGGATTTTGGGATGGACTCTTTGGCTTTGCTTTTCTTCTCCTCATTGGATTTTTCATGTTCAAAGTTGCAGAAGCCAGATTACAAGCTCATTTTGGTTCAACTTCAGCAACTGTGCATTGCATTGCCATGTAATGTGATGCAATGCTATCTTTCTAGCTCTCCCTTTTTACTTCCTTTTGGATAAACAGACATATTAGGCAAGCATTTTGGAGCTTTCACCTAAATAACTACAGGTGGTGAGATAAGCTGCACAATATAATTGACCTTTCAGTATATTGTTGCACACACACCATCTATTTAGCAAATGCCCTTGTTATCAACAGCAGCCTTTTAAACTCACCTGAGCTAACAGGTATGTGCGCTGGTTACTCTGCTGCGCTTAAAATTTCTTTTTTGGTTTGCTACAATGCCTTTTCTGAAACGTTGTCTCCTTCTGCTGGAACACTGACTTCTTTCATTTAATGCCTGCAGACTATAAAAGAGAACCCAACCCAAAAAGTTTGGTTGATTAGTCTGTGGCATTCTGTTAAACTGTTGCTTATGGCGGTCTCTGTGAGCTTCTCAGCGACATTCAGCCAGCCAGGTATCCTGCCTGCAGTAGATGGAATGTGGCAATGGAACGCTGGCTGCGCGTGTCATAATAGGCTCTGAGCCTTTATATACCTGTGCACAGCAGCAGCCACCTTCAGTCTGCTGCTGGACAGCCAGCAGCAGCAGCAGCAGGAGAGGTATGTAATCAGGAGCCCTCCTGCTAAGGGTAGACAGCTGCTCGTTCCACCCCACCCCCCGCCTTAATTGGTTCTCCTCCCTTCCAACGGTGTTGAGGCGGGTGGGAACAGCAGGGGGTGAAGGTGCTGTGTTTAAAGAGGTGGAGTTATGCAGATCTAAAACGCGTGGATTGCAGCAGCAGCAAGCCGAAAAGTGCAGGCATGTAAGGGATCTAGAGGTTGACAACATGTCTTCTTAACGGGAGTCCAGGAGCTCATCTCCACAAATGGACTTTTCAGGATCCTTGGGTGGCTCCGTAGTTTGAAACCAATTCTGGTTATCGCTTCTCGGCCTTTTGGCTAAGATCAAGTGTAGTATCTGTTCTTATCAGTTTAATATCTGATACGTCCCCTATCTGGGGACCATATATTAAATGGATTTTTAGAACAGGGAGATGGAAAAAGAGCTTGCTCTGTCCACTCCACGCATTGACCTGGTATTGCAGTATCTCCAGGACCGGTGCACCCCTTCTTTAATGCAGTTTCTAAAATCAGAAAGAATTGAATTCAATGTTTTTTGTTCATTTTGCTTGTTTGTCGGATTTTGGGATGGACTCTTTGGCTTTGCTTTTCTTCTCCTCATTGGATTTTTCATGTTCAAAGTTGCAGAAGCCAGATTACAAGCTCATTTTGGTTCAACTTCAGCAACTGTGCATTGCATTGCCATGTAATGTGATGCAATGCTATCTTTCTAGCTCTCCCTTTTTACTTCCTTTTGGATAAACAGACATATTAGGCAAGCATTTTGGAGCTTTCACCTAAATAACTACAGGTGGTGAGATAAGCTGCACAATATAATTGACCTTTCAGTATATTGTTGCACACACACCATCTATTTAGCAAATGCCCTTGTTATCAACAGCAGCCTTTTAAACTCACCTGAGCTAACAGGTATGTGCGCTGGTTACTCTGCTGCGCTTAAAATTTCTTTTTTGGTTTGCTACAATGCCTTTTCTGAAACGTTGTCTCCTTCTGCTGGAACACTGACTTCTTTCATTTAATGCCTGCAGACTATAAAAGAGAACCCAACCCAAAAAGTTTGGTTGATTAGTCTGTGGCATTCTGTTAAACTGTTGTTTATGGCGGTCTCTGTGAGCTTCTCAGCGACATTCAGCCAGCCAGGTATCCTGCCTGCAGTAGATGGAATGTGGCAATGGAACGCTGGCTGCGCGTGTCATAATAGGCTCTGAGCCTTTATATACCTGTGCACAGCAGCAGCCACCTTCAGTCTGCTGCTGGACAGCCAGCAGCAGCAGCAGCAGGAGAGGTATGTAATCAGGAGCCCTCCTGCTAAGGGTAGACAGCTGCTCGTTCCACCCCACCCCCCGCCTTAATTGGTTCTCCTCCCTTCCAACGGTGTTGAGGCGGGTGGGAACAGCAGGGGGTGAAGGTGCTGTGTTTAAAGAGGTGGAGTTATGCAGATCTAAAACGCGTGGATTGCAGCAGCAGCAAGCCGAAAAGTGCAGGCATGTAAGGGATCTAGAGGTTGACAACATGTCTTCTTAACGGGAGTCCAGGAGCTCATCTCCACAAATGGACTTTTCAGGATCCTTGGGTGGCTCCGTAGTTTGAAACCAATTCTGGTTATCGCTTCTCGGCCTTTTGGCTAAGATCAAGTGTAGTATCTGTTCTTATCAGTTTAATATCTGATACGTCCCCTATCTGGGGACCATATATTAAATGGATTTTTAGAACAGGGAGATGGAAAAAGAGCTTGCTCTGTCCACTCCACGCATTGACCTGGTATTGCAGTATCTCCAGGACCGGTGCACCCCTTCTTTAATGCAGTTTCTAAAATCAGAAAGAATTGAATTCAATGTTTTTTGTTCATTTTGCTTGTTTGTCGGATTTTGGGATGAACTCTTTGGCTTTGCTTTTCTTCTCCTCATTGGATTTTTCATGTTCAAAGTTGCAGAAGCCAGATTACAAGCTCATTTTGGTTCAACTTCAGCAACTGTGCATTGCATTGCCATGTAATGTGATGCAATGCTATCTTTCTAGCTCTCCCTTTTTACTTCCTTTTGGATAAACAGACATATTAGGCAAGCATTTTGGAGCTTTCACCTAAATAACTACAGGTGGTGAGATAAGCTGCACAATATAATTGACCTTTCAGTATATTGTTGCACACACACCATCTATTTAGCAAATGCCCTTGTTATCAACAGCAGCCTTTTAAACTCACCTGAGCTAACAGGTATGTGCGCTGGTTACTCTGCTGCGCTTAAAATTTCTTTTTTGGTTTGCTACAATGCCTTTTCTGAAACGTTGTCTCCTTCTGCTGGAACACTGACTTCTTTCATTTAATGCCTGCAGACTATAAAAGAGAACCCAACCCAAAAAGTTTGGTTGATTAGTCTGTGGCATTCTGTTAAACTGTTGCTTATGGCGGTCTCTGTGAGCTTCTCAGCGACATTCAGCCAGCCAGGTATCCTGCCTGCAGTAGATGGAATGTGGCAATGGAACGCTGGCTGCGCGTGTCATAATAGGCTCTGAGCCTTTATATACCTGTGCAGAGCAGCAGCCACCTTCAGTCTGCTGCTGGACAGCCAGCAGCAGCAGCAGCAGCAGGAGAGGTATGTAATCAGGAGCCCTCCTGCTAAGGGTAGACAGCTGCTCGTTCCACCCCACCCCCCGCCTTAATTGGTTCTCCTCCCTTCCAACGGTGTTGAGGCGGGTGGGAACAGCAGGGGGTGAAGGTGCTGTGTTTAAAGAGGTGGAGTTATGCAGATCTAAAACGCGTGGATTGCAGCAGCAGCAAGCCGAAAAGTGCAGGCATGTAAGGGATCTAGAGGTTGACAACATGTCTTCTTAACGGGAGTCCAGGAGCTCATCTCCACAAATGGACTTTTCAGGATCCTTGGGTGGCTCCGTAGTTTGAAACCAATTCTGGTTATCGCTTCTCGGCCTTTTGGCTAAGATCAAGTGTAGTATCTGTTCTTATCAGTTTAATATCTGATACGTCCCCTATCTGGGGACCATATATTAAATGGATTTTTAGAACAGGGAGATGGAAAAAGAGCTTGCTCTGTCCACTCCACGCATTGACCTGGTATTGCAGTATCTCCAGGACCGGTGCACCCCTTCTTTAATGCAGTTTCTAAAATCAGAAAGAATTGAATTCAATGTTTTTTGTTCATTTTGCTTGTTTGTCGGATTTTGGGATGGACTCTTTGGCTTTGCTTTTCTTCTCCTCATTGGATTTTTCATGTTCAAAGTTGCAGAAGCCAGATTACAAGCTCATTTTGGTTCAACTTCAGCAACTGTGCATTGCATTGCCATGTAATGTGATGCAATGCTATCTTTCTAGCTCTCCCTTTTTACTTCCTTTTGGATAAACAGACATATTAGGCAAGCATTTTGGAGCTTTCACCTAAATAACTACAGGTGGTGAGATAAGCTGCACAATATAATTGACCTTTCAGTATATTGTTGCACACACACCATCTATTTAGCAAATGCCCTTGTTATCAACAGCAGCCTTTTAAACTCACCTGAGCTAACAGGTATGTGCGCTGGTTACTCTGCTGCGCTTAAAATTTCTTTTTTGGTTTGCTACAATGCCTTTTCTGAAACGTTGTCTCCTTCTGCTGGAACACTGACTTCTTTCATTTAATGCCTGCAGACTATAAAAGAGAACCCAACCCAAAAAGTTTGGTTGATTAGTCTGTGGCATTCTGTTAAACTGTTGCTTATGGCGGTCTCTGTGAGCTTCTCAGCGACATTCAGCCAGCCAGGTATCCTGCCTGCAGTAGATGGAATGTGGCAATGGAACGCTGGCTGCGCGTGTCATAATAGGCTCTGAGCCTTTATATACCTGTGCACAGCAGCAGCCACCTTCAGTCTGCTGCTGGACAGCCAGCAGCAGCAGCAGCAGGAGAGGTATGTAATCAGGAGCCCTCCTGCTAAGGGTAGACAGCTGCTCGTTCCACCCCACCCCCCGCCTTAATTGGTTCTCCTCCCTTCCAACGGTGTTGAGGCGGGTGGGAACAGCAGGGGGTGAAGGTGCTGTGTTTAAAGAGGTGGAGTTATGCAGATCTAAAACGCGTGGATTGCAGCAGCAGCAAGCCGAAAAGTGCAGGCATGTAAGGGATCTAGAGGTTGACAACATGTCTTCTTAACGGGAGTCCAGGAGCTCATCTCCACAAATGGACTTTTCAGGATCCTTGGGTGGCTCCGTAGTTTGAAACCAATTCTGGTTATCGCTTCTCGGCCTTTTGGCTAAGATCAAGTGTAGTATCTGTTCTTATCAGTTTAATATCTGATACGTCCCCTATCTGGGGACCATATATTAAATGGATTTTTAGAACAGGGAGATGGAAAAAGAGCTTGCTCTGTCCACTCCACGCATTGACCTGGTATTGCAGTATCTCCAGGACCGGTGCACCCCTTCTTTAATGCAGTTTCTAAAATCAGAAAGAATTGAATTCAATGTTTTTTGTTCATTTTGCTTGTTTGTCGGATTTTGGGATGGACTCTTTGGCTTTGCTTTTCTTCTCCTCATTGGATTTTTCATGTTCAAAGTTGCAGAAGCCAGATTACAAGCTCATTTTGGTTCAACTTCAGCAACTGTGCATTGCATTGCCATGTCATGTGATGCAATGCTATCTTTCTAGCTCTCCCTTTTTACTTCCTTTTGGATAAACAGACATATTAGGCAAGCATTTTGGAGCTTTCACCTAAATAACTACAGGTGGTGAGATAAGCTGCACAATATAATTGACCTTTCAGTATATTGTTGCACACACACCATCTATTTAGCAAATGCCCTTGTTATCAACAGCAGCCTTTTAAACTCACCTGAGCTAACAGGTATGTGCGCTGGTTACTCTGCTGCGCTTAAAATTTCTTTTTTGGTTTGCTACAATGCCTTTTCTGAAACGTTGTCTCCTTCTGCTGGAACACTGACTTCTTTCATTTAATGCCTGCAGACTATAAAAGAGAACCCAACCCAAAAAGTTTGGTTGATTAGTCTGTGGCATTCTGTTAAACTGTTGCTTATGGCGGTCTCTGTGAGCTTCTCAGCGACATTCAGCCAGCCAGGTATCCTGCCTGCAGTAGATGGAATGTGGCAATGGAACGCTGGCTGCGCGTGTCATAATAGGCTCTGAGCCTTTATATACCTGTGCACAGCAGCAGCCACCTTCAGTCTGCTGCTGGACAGCCAGCAGCAGCAGCAGCAGGAGAGGTATGTAATCAGGAGCCCTCCTGCTAAGGGTAGACAGCTGCTCGTTCCACCCCACCCCCCGCCTTAATTGGTTCTCCTCCCTTCCAACGGTGTTGAGGCGGGTGGGAACAGCAGGGGGTGAAGGTGCTGTGTTTAAAGATGTGGAGTTATGCAGATCTAAAACGCGTGGATTGCAGCAGCAGCAAGCCGAAAAGTGCAGGCATGTAAGGGATCTAGAGGTTGACAACATGTCTTCTTAACGGGAGTCCAGGAGCTCATCTCCACAAATGGACTTTTCAGGATCCTTGGGTGGCTCCGTAGTTTGAAACCAATTCTGGTTATCGCTTCTCGGCCTTTTGGCTAAGATCAAGTGTAGTATCTGTTCTTATCAGTTTAATATCTGATACGTCCCCTATCTGGGGACCATATATTAAATGGATTTTTAGAACAGGGAGATGGAAAAAGAGCTTGCTCTGTCCACTCCACGCATTGACCTGGTATTGCAGTATCTCCAGGACCGGTGCACCCCTTCTTTAATGCAGTTTCTAAAATCAGAAAGAATTGAATTCAATGTTTTTTGTTCATTTTGCTTGTTTGTCGGATTTTGGGATGGACTCTTTGGCTTTGCTTTTCTTCTCCTCATTGGATTTTTCATGTTCAAAGTTGCAGAAGCCAGATTACAAGCTCATTTTGGTTCAACTTCAGCAACTGTGCATTGCATTGCCATGTAATGTGATGCAATGCTATCTTTCTAGCTCTCCCTTTTTACTTCCTTTTGGATAAACAGACATATTAGGCAAGCATTTTGGAGCTTTCACCTAAATAACTACAGGTGGTGAGATAAGCTGCACAATATAATTGACCTTTCAGTATATTGTTGCACACACACCATCTATTTAGCAAATGCCCTTGTTATCAACAGCAGCCTTTTAAACTCACCTGAGCTAACAGGTATGTGCGCTGGTTACTCTGCTGCGCTTAAAATTTCTTTTTTGGTTTGCTACAATGCCTTTTCTGAAACGTTGTCTCCTTCTGCTGGAACACTGACTTCTTTCATTTAATGCCTGCAGACTATAAAAGAGAACCCAACCCAAAAAGTTTGGTTGATTAGTCTGTGGCATTCTGTTAAACTGTTGCTTATGGCGGTCTCTGTGAGCTTCTCAGCGACATTCAGCCAGCCAGGTATCCTGCCTGCAGTAGATGGAATGTGGCAATGGAACGCTGGCTGCGCGTGTCATAATAGGCTCTGAGCCTTTATATACCTGTGCACAGCAGCAGCCACCTTCAGTCTGCTGCTGGACAGCCAGCAGCAGCAGCAGCAGGAGAGGTATGTAATCAGGAGCCCTCCTGCTAAGGGTAGACAGCTGCTCGTTCCACCCCACCCCCCGCCTTAATTGGTTCTCCTCCCTTCCAACGGTGTTGAGGCGGGTGGGAACAGCAGGGGGTGAAGGTGCTGTGTTTAAAGAGGTGGAGTTATGCAGATCTAAAACGCGTGGATTGCAGCAGCAGCAAGCCGAAAAGTGCAGGCATGTAAGGGATCTAGAGGTTGACAACATGTCTTCTTAACGGGAGTCCAGGAGCTCATCTCCACAAATGGACTTTTCAGGATCCTTGGGTGGCTCCGTAGTTTGAAACCAATTCTGGTTATCGCTTCTCGGCCTTTTGGCTAAGATCAAGTGTAGTATCTGTTCTTATCAGTTTAATATCTGATACGTCCCCTATCTGGGGACCATATATTAAATGGATTTTTAGAACAGGGAGATGGAAAAAGAGCTTGCTCTGTCCACTCCACGCATTGACCTGGTATTGCAGTATCTCCAGGACCGGTGCACCCCTTCTTTAATGCAGTTTCTAAAATCAGAAAGAATTGAATTCAATGTTTTTTGTTCATTTTGCTTGTTTGTCGGATTTTGGGATGGACTCTTTGGCTTTGCTTTTCTTCTCCTCATTGGATTTTTCATGTTCAAAGTTGCAGAAGCCAGATTACAAGCTCATTTTGGTTCAACTTCAGCAACTGTGCATTGCATTGCCATGTAATGTGATGCAATGCTATCTTTCTAGCTCTCCCTTTTTACTTCCTTTTGGATAAACAGACATATTAGGCAAGCATTTTGGAGCTTTCACCTAAATAACTACAGGTGGTGAGATAAGCTGCACAATATAATTGACCTTTCAGTATATTGTTGCACACACACCATCTATTTAGCAAATGCCCTTGTTATCAACAGCAGCCTTTTAAACTCACCTGAGCTAACAGGTATGTGCGCTGGTTACTCTGCTGCGCTTAAAATTTCTTTTTTGGTTTGCTACAATGCCTTTTCTGAAACGTTGTCTCCTTCTGCTGGAACACTGACTTCTTTCATTTAATGCCTGCAGACTATAAAAGAGAACCCAACCCAAAAAGTTTGGTTGATTAGTCTGTGGCATTCTGTTAAACTGTTGTTTATGGCGGTCTCTGTGAGCTTCTCAGCGACATTCAGCCAGCCAGGTATCCTGCCTGCAGTAGATGGAATGTGGCAATGGAACGCTGGCTGCGCGTGTCATAATAGGCTCTGAGCCTTTATATACCTGTGCACAGCAGCAGCCACCTTCAGTCTGCTGCTGGACAGCCAGCAGCAGCAGCAGCAGGAGAGGTATGTAATCAGGAGCCCTCCTGCTAAGGGTAGACAGCTGCTCGTTCCACCCCACCCCCCGCCTTAATTGGTTCTCCTCCCTTCCAACGGTGTTGAGGCGGGTGGGAACAGCAGGGGGTGAAGGTGCTGTGTTTAAAGAGGTGGAGTTATGCAGATCTAAAACGCGTGGATTGCAGCAGCAGCAAGCCGAAAAGTGCAGGCATGTAAGGGATCTAGAGGTTGACAACATGTCTTCTTAACGGGAGTCCAGGAGCTCATCTCCACAAATGGACTTTTCAGGATCCTTGGGTGGCTCCGTAGTTTGAAACCAATTCTGGTTATCGCTTCTCGGCCTTTTGGCTAAGATCAAGTGTAGTATCTGTTCTTATCAGTTTAATATCTGATACGTCCCCTATCTGGGGACCATATATTAAATGGATTTTTAGAACAGGGAGATGGAAAAAGAGCTTGCTCTGTCCACTCCACGCATTGACCTGGTATTGCAGTATCTCCAGGACCGGTGCACCCCTTCTTTAATGCAGTTTCTAAAATCAGAAAGAATTGAATTCAATGTTTTTTGTTCATTTTGCTTGTTTGTCGGATTTTGGGATGAACTCTTTGGCTTTGCTTTTCTTCTCCTCATTGGATTTTTCATGTTCAAAGTTGCAGAAGCCAGATTACAAGCTCATTTTGGTTCAACTTCAGCAACTGTGCATTGCATTGCCATGTAATGTGATGCAATGCTATCTTTCTAGCTCTCCCTTTTTACTTCCTTTTGGATAAACAGACATATTAGGCAAGCATTTTGGAGCTTTCACCTAAATAACTACAGGTGGTGAGATAAGCTGCACAATATAATTGACCTTTCAGTATATTGTTGCACACACACCATCTATTTAGCAAATGCCCTTGTTATCAACAGCAGCCTTTTAAACTCACCTGAGCTAACAGGTATGTGCGCTGGTTACTCTGCTGCGCTTAAAATTTCTTTTTTGGTTTGCTACAATGCCTTTTCTGAAACGTTGTCTCCTTCTGCTGGAACACTGACTTCTTTCATTTAATGCCTGCAGACTATAAAAGAGAACCCAACCCAAAAAGTTTGGTTGATTAGTCTGTGACATTCTGTTAAACTGTTGCTTATGGCGGTCTCTGTGAGCTTCTCAGCGACATTCAGCCAGCCAGGTATCCTGCCTGCAGTAGATGGAATGTGGCAATGGAACGCTGGCTGCGCGTGTCATAATAGGCTCTGAGCCTTTATATACCTGTGCACAGCAGCAGCCACCTTCAGTCTGCTGCTGGACAGCCAGCAGCAGCAGCAGCAGGAGAGGTATGTAATCAGGAGCCCTCCTGCTAAGGGTAGACAGCTGCTCGTTCCACCCCACCCCCCGCCTTAATTGGTTCTCCTCCCTTCCAACGGTGTTGAGGCGGGTGGGAACAGCAGGGGGTGAAGGTGCTGTGTTTAAAGAGGTGGAGTTATGCAGATCTAAAACGCGTGGATTGCAGCAGCAGCAAGCCGAAAAGTGCAGGCATGTAAGGGATCTAGAGGTTGACAACATGTCTTCTTAACGGGAGTCCAGGAGCTCATCTCCACAAATGGACTTTTCAGGATCCTTGGGTGGCTCCGTAGTTTGAAACCAATTCTGGTTATCGCTTCCCGGCCTTTTGGCTAAGATCAAGTGTAGTATCTGTTCTTATCAGTTTAATATCTGATACGTCCCCTATCTGGGGACCATATATTAAATGGATTTTTAGAACAGGGAGATGGAAAAAGAGCTTGCTCTGTCCACTCCACGCATTGACCTGGTATTGCAGTATCTCCAGGACCGGTGCACCCCTTCTTTAATGCAGTTTCTAAAATCAGAAAGAATTGAATTCAATGTTTTTTGTTCATTTTGCTTGTTTGTCGGATTTTGGGATGGACTCTTTGGCTTTGCTTTTCTTCTCCTCATTGGATTTTTCATGTTCAAAGTTGCAGAAGCCAGATTACAAGCTCATTTTGGTTCAACTTCAGCAACTGTGCATTGCATTGCCATGTAATGTGATGCAATGCTATCTTTCTAGCTCTCCCTTTTTACTTCCTTTTGGATAAACAGACATATTAGGCAAGCATTTTGGAGCTTTCACCTAAATAACTACAGGTGGTGAGATAAGCTGCACAATATAATTGACCTTTCAGTATATTGTTGCACACACACCATCTATTTAGCAAATGCCCTTGTTATCAACAGCAGCCTTTTAAACTCACCTGAGCTAACAGGTATGTGCGCTGGTTACTCTGCTGCGCTTAAAATTTCTTTTTTGGTTTGCTACAATGCCTTTTCTGAAACGTTGTCTCCTTCTGCTGGAACACTGACTTCTTTCATTTAATGCCTGCAGACTATAAAAGAGAACCCAACCCAAAAAGTTTGGTTGATTAGTCTGTGGCATTCTGTTAAACTGTTGCTTATGGCGGTCTCTGTGAGCTTCTCAGCGACATTCAGCCAGCCAGGTATCCTGCCTGCAGTAGATGGAATGTGGCAATGGAACGCTGGCTGCGCGTGTCATAATAGGCTCTGAGCCTTTATATACCTGTGCACAGCAGCAGCCACCTTCAGTCTGCTGCTGGACAGCCAGCAGCAGCAGCAGCAGGAGAGGTATGTAATCAGGAGCCCTCCTGCTAAGGGTAGACAGCTGCTCGTTCCACCCCACCCCCCGCCTTAATTGGTTCTCCTCCCTTCCAACGGTGTTGAGGCGGGTGGGAACAGCAGGGGGTGAAGGTGCTGTGTTTAAAGAGGTGGAGTTATGCAGATCTAAAACGCGTGGATTGCAGCAGCAGCAAGCCGAAAAGTGCAGGCATGTAAGGGATCTAGAGGTTGACAACATGTCTTCTTAACGGGAGTCCAGGAGCTCATCTCCACAAATGGACTTTTCAGGATCCTTGGGTGGCTCCGTAGTTTGAAACCAATTCTGGTTATCGCTTCCCGGCCTTTTGGCTAAGATCAAGTGTAGTATCTGTTCTTATCAGTTTAATATCTGATACGTCCCCTATCTGGGGACCATATATTAAATGGATTTTTAGAACAGGGAGATGGAAAAAGAGCTTGCTCTGTCCACTCCACGCATTGACCTGGTATTGCAGTATCTCCAGGACCGGTGCACCCCTTCTTTAATGCAGTTTCTAAAATCAGAAAGAATTGAATTCAATGTTTTTTGTTCATTTTGCTTGTTTGTCGGATTTTGGGATGGACTCTTTGGCTTTGCTTTTCTTCTCCTCATTGGATTTTTCATGTTCAAAGTTGCAGAAGCCAGATTACAAGCTCATTTTGGTTCAACTTCAGCAACTGTGCATTGCATTGCCATGTAATGTGATGCAATGCTATCTTTCTAGCTCTCCCTTTTTACTTCCTTTTGGATAAACAGACATATTAGGCAAGCATTTTGGAGCTTTCACCTAAATAACTACAGGTGGTGAGATAAGCTGCACAATATAATTGACCTTTCAGTATATTGTTGCACACACACCATCTATTTAGCAAATGCCCTTGTTATCAACAGCAGCCTTTTAAACTCACCTGAGCTAGCAGGTATGTGCGCTGGTTGCTCTGCTGCGCTTAAAATTTCTTTTTTGGTTTGCTACAATGCCTTTTCTGAAACGTTGTCTCCTTCTGCTGGAACACTGACTTCTTTCATTTAATGCCTGCAGACTATAAAAGAGAACCCAACCCAAAAAGTTTGGTTGATTAGTCTGTGGCATTCTGTTAAACTGTTGCTTATGGCGGTCTCTGTGAGCTTCTCAGCGACATTCAGCCAGCCAGGTATCCTGCCTGCAGTAGATGGAATGTGGCAATGGAACGCTGGCTGCGCGTGTCATAATAGGCTCTGAGCCTTTATATACCTGTGCACAGCAGCAGCCACCTTCAGTCTGCTGCTGGACAGCCAGCAGCAGCAGCAGCAGGAGAGGTATGTAATCAGGAGCCCTCCTGCTAAGGGTAGACAGCTGCTCGTTCCACCCCACCCCCCGCCTTAATTGGTTCTCCTCCCTTCCAACGGTGTTGAGGCGGGTGGGAACAGCAGGGGGTGAAGGTGCTGTGTTTAAAGAGGTGGAGTTATGCAGATCTAAAACGCATGGATTGCAGCAGCAGCAAGCCGGAAAGTGCAGGCATGTAAGGGATCTAGAGGTTGACAACATGTCTTCTTAAGGGGAGTCCAGGAGCTCATCTCCACAAATGGACTTTTCAGGATCCTTGGGTGGCTCCGTAGTTTGAAACCAATTCTGGTTATCGCTTCTCGGCCTTTTGGCTAAGATCAAGTGCAGTGATCTACCGGTTGCTGCCTTGGTCTTGGCTGAGAGGTGCCTTGGGTACCCGGCTCCTTGGCCTCGGGGGATCGCTGCATGTAGCAATGCGGCTTCACCCCTTGCTGCTTTTGGGGAGCCGGATTAGTCCCGGGGCAACGAGGGGCGATCAGCCTGCCTGCTTTTTTTAAGTAGGCGAGGAGGATTTTTGCCACGTTTGGTGTGAAGATATGGACGGGAGAAGCCCAAATATGCTGACCTGTGAAGAGGTCCCAGTTTTTGCAAGATTGAAGAATGCAGTGCGGTTTATTTTTTTGGATCCAGAGAAGAAGAAGTCTGGCTTGTTTTTTTTGGTAGAGAAGATTTTGTTTGGACTATTGGAAGTTCAAATGGAACAAGTTTTGTCTATGTTGGAGTTCCCGAAGAGAGGGATATATGATGTTATTTTTTGTTCAGAAGATATCTTTTCTGACTTTTGGAAGAGAATGGATCTAGTGAAGGAAGATTCGATACTTGAAGGTGTTTTTTTTGTGTCGCATTTTCCTAGGAAGGAAAGGCTAATAGTAATAAGGATGTATAGTCCTTTCATATTGGAAGAAGAGATCATGACCTTTTTATCCCGGTACTGTGAGAAAGTGAGTTCTGCTGGCAAAATGTTTAACCGATATGGTTTTTGGACCACGAGGTGGAGGTTCCTGGTCAAGTTCAAGGAAAGTTCGGATGGTGTTGTGGTACTCCCACCAAGTAGATTCAAAATCGGGACAGTTAATGGAGATATGTTCTTTACAGGTATGCCGAAGTTTTGTAGGCGTTGTAAACAGTATGGCCATGAAAAGGATTCCTGTACATCACAGTGGTGTGCCAAGTGTGAAGAAGTGGGACATAAGGCAGAGAATTGTGAAAAAAGTAAGAAATGTAATCTATGTGGTGGCAGTGGTCATTTATATGATTGCTGTCCTGTCAATAAAAGGGAGGAGAAGTCAGTTGACAAGGAAGATGGAAAAGAAGAAGAGTCTGAAGCTGCCCCCCATGATGAAACGGAAGAGAACATATCTCAAAAGAAGGAGGAACAAATAAGAGATATAAGAAAAGAAGGTGATCATATGGAAGAAGATACTGAGAGTGATATCACAGACGTTGAGATTGAAAATACTAGCTTGGAAGAAGAAGTGGAGGTGGATAGGGAGTCAGAAGATCAGGAGGAAAGTGAGTCCTCCAGTCAGGATGAAAAGGAAGGTGCTGTAAGTAATATGGAAGAGGAGGAGGAGGGTGAAGAAACTAGTGAAGAAGAAAGAGAGGATGTCGCATGTGAAGCCAGAGAATAAATTGAAGGAGTTTTGTCATCTGGGAAGGACTCTAGTAAAGCAAAGGATGTTTCAGAAAAAAATATGAGGGAGATGGAGGAGAGACAAGAAGTGTTGAAAATGCTAAAGAGTTGTGAAGGGGGGAGTCAGGCTAGTCTAAGGCGCAAAGTGTGGAATAACATTTATAGCGATATGCATCGTTTTTTTTCAACTTACAGAATACCTCAGTCGTTGGCTAAAGAGGTAGAAGAAGCTTGGGATGGTCGGTTTCTGGATGGAAGGCTTTTGAATGCCTTGGCAGCATATGGCCTGAAGAGAGGAATGTTGCCTTAAATCGTAATGGTAAAGATTGTAATGTTGTGATGTAAAGAATATGGAATAACTGTATTGTGATAATATAAACGTATATATATAAAATAAGATTGTAAAAATGGATATATGACCCACAATGATGGATAACAACCTAATACCATTTGGAAATCATTGCAAAGCATGAAATGGTAAATATGGGACTTGTAATCTGAGTGGAAAAAAAAAAAAAAATAAATCTGTTCTTATCAGTTTAATATCTGATACGTCCCCTATCTGGGGACCATATATTAAATGGATTTTTAGAACAGGGAGATGGAAAAAGAGCTTGCTCTGTCCACTCCACGCATTGACCTGGTATTGCAGTATCTCCAGGACCGGTGCACCCCTTCTTTAATGCAGTTTCTAAAATCAGAAAGAATTGAATTCAATGTTTTTTGTTCATTTTGCTTGTTTGTCGGATTTTGGGATGGACTCTTTGGCTTTGCTTTTCTTCTCCTCATTGGATTTTTCATGTTCAAAGTTGCAGAAGCCAGATTACAAGCTCATTTTGGTTCAACTTCAGCAACTGTGCATTGCATTGCCATGTAATGTGATGCAATGCTATCTTTCTAGCTCTCCCTTTTTACTTCCTTTTGGATAAACAGACATATTAGGCAAGCATTTTGGAGCTTTCACCTAAATAACTACAGGTGGTGAGATAAGCTGCACAATATAATTGACCTTTCAGTATATTGTTGCACACACACCATCTATTTAGCAAATGCCCTTGTTATCAACAGCAGCCTTTTAAACTCACCTGAGCTAACAGGTATGTGCGCTGGTTACTCTGCTGCGCTTAAAATTTCTTTTTTGGTTTGCTACAATGCCTTTTCTGAAACGTTGTCTCCTTCTGCTGGAACACTGACTTCTTTCATTTAATGCCTGCAGACTATAAAAGAGAACCCAACCCAAAAAGTTTGGTTGATTAGTCTGTGGCATTCTGTTAAACTGTTGCTTATGGCGGTCTCTGTGAGCTTCTCAGCGACATTCAGCCAGCCAGGTATCCTGCCTGCAGTAGATGGAATGTGGCAATGGAACGCTGGCTGCGCGTGTCATAATAGGCTCTGAGCCTTTATATACCTGTGCACAGCAGCAGCCACCTTCAGTCTGCTGCTGGACAGCCAGCAGCAGCAGCAGCAGGAGAGGTATGTAATCAGGAGCCCTCCTGCTAAGGGTAGACAGCTGCTCGTTCCACCCCACCCCCCGCCTTAATTGGTTCTCCTCCCTTCCAACGGTGTTGAGGCGGGTGGGAACAGCAGGGGGTGAAGGTGCTGTGTTTAAAGAGGTGGAGTTATGCAGATCTAAAACGCGTGGATTGCAGCAGCAGCAAGCCGAAAAGTGCAGGCATGTAAGGGATCTAGAGGTTGACAACATGTCTTCTTAACGGGAGTCCAGGAGCTCATCTCCACAAATGGACTTTTCAGGATCCTTGGGTGGCTCCGTAGTTTGAAACCAATTCTGGTTATCGCTTCTCGGCCTTTTGGCTAAGATCAAGTGTAGTATCTGTTCTTATCAGTTTAATATCTGATACGTCCCCTATCTGGGGACCATATATTAAATGGATTTTTAGAACAGGGAGATGGAAAAAGAGCTTGCTCTGTCCACTCCACGCATTGACCTGGTATTGCAGTATCTCCAGGACCGGTGCACCCCTTCTTTAATGCAGTTTCTAAAATCAGAAAGAATTGAATTCAATGTTTTTTGTTCATTTTGCTTGTTTGTCGGATTTTGGGATGGACTCTTTGGCTTTGCTTTTCTTCTCCTCATTGGATTTTTCATGTTCAAAGTTGCAGAAGCCAGATTACAAGCTCATTTTGGTTCAACTTCAGCAACTGTGCATTGCATTGCCATGTAATGTGATGCAATGCTATCTTTCTAGCTCTCCCTTTTTACTTCCTTTTGGATAAACAGACATATTAGGCAAGCATTTTGGAGCTTTCACCTAAATAACTACAGGTGGTGAGATAAGCTGCACAATATAATTGACCTTTCAGTATATTGTTGCACACACACCATCTATTTAGCAAATGCCCTTGTTATCAACAGCAGCCTTTTAAACTCACCTGAGCTAACAGGTATGTGCGCTGGTTACTCTGCTGCGCTTAAAATTTCTTTTTTGGTTTGCTACAATGCCTTTTCTGAAACGTTGTCTCCTTCTGCTGGAACACTGACTTCTTTCATTTAATGCCTGCAGACTATAAAAGAGAACCCAACCCAAAAAGTTTGGTTGATTAGTCTGTGGCATTCTGTTAAACTGTTGCTTATGGCGGTCTCTGTGAGCTTCTCAGCGACATTCAGCCAGCCAGGTATCCTGCCTGCAGTAGATGGAATGTGGCAATGGAACGCTGGCTGCGCGTGTCATAATAGGCTCTAAGCCTTTATATACCTGTGCACAGCAGCAGCCACCTTCAGTCTGCTGCTGGACAGCCAGCAGCAGCAGCAGCAGGAGAGGTATGTAATCAGGAGCCCTCCTGCTAAGGGTAGACAGCTGCTCGTTCCACCCCACCCCCGCCTTAATTGGTTCTCCTCCCTTCCAACGGTGTTGAGGCGGGTGGGAACAGCAGGGGGTGAAGGTGCTGTGTTTAAAGAGGTGGAGTTATGCAGATCTAAAACGCGTGGATTGCAGCAGCAGCAAGCCGAAAAGTGCAGGCATGTAAGGGATCTAGAGGTTGACAACATGTCTTCTTAACGGGAGTCCAGGAGCTCATCTCCACAAATGGACTTTTCAGGATCCTAGGGTGGCTCCGTAGTTTGAAACCAATTCTGGTTATCGCTTCTCGGCCTTTTGGCTAAGATCAAGTGTAGTATCTGTTCTTATCAGTTTAATATCTGATACGTCCCCTATCTGGGGACCATATATTAAATGGATTTTTAGAACAGGGAGATGGAAAAAGAGCTTGCTCTGTCCACTCCACGCATTGACCTGGTATTGCAGTATCTCCAGGACTGGTGCACCCCTTCTTTAATGCAGTTTCTAAAATCAGAAAGAATTGAATTCAATGTTTTTTGTTCATTTTGCTTGTTTGTCGGATTTTGGGATGGACTCTTTGGCTTTGCTTTTCTTCTCCTCTTTGGATTTTTCATGTTCAAAGTTGCAGAAGCCAGATTACAAGCTCATTTTGGTTCAACTTCAGCAACTGTGCATTGCATTGCCATGTAATGTGATGCAATGCTATCTTTCTAGCTCTCCCTTTTTACTTCCTTTTGGATAAACAGACATATTAGGCAAGCATTTTGGAGCTTTCACCTAAATAACTACAGGTGGTGAGATAAGCTGCACAATATAATTGACCTTTCAGTATATTGTTGCACACACACCATCTATTTAGCAAATGCCCTTGTTATCAACAGCAGCCTTTTAAACTCACCTGAGCTAACAGGTATGTGCGCTGGTTACTCTGCTGCGCTTAAAATTTCTTTTTTGGTTTGCTACAATGCCTTTTCTGAAACGTTGTCTCCTTCTGCTGGAACACTGACTTCTTTCATTTAATGCCTGCAGACTATAAAAGAGAACCCAACCCAAAAAGTTTGGTTGATTAGTCTGTGGCATTCTGTTAAACTGTTGCTTATGGCGGTCTCTGTGAGCTTCTCAGCGACATTCAGCCAGCCAGGTATCCTGCCTGCAGTAGATGGAATGTGGCAATGGAACGCTGGCTGCGCGTGTCATAATAGGCTCTGAGCCTTTATATACCTGTGCACAGCAGCAGCCACCTTCAGTCTGCTGCTGGACAGCCAGCAGCAGCAGCAGCAGGAGAGGTATGTAATCAGGAGCCCTCCTGCTAAGGGTAGACAGCTGCTTGTTCCACCCCACCCCCCGCCTTAATTGGTTCTCCTCCCTTCCAACGGTGTTGAGGCGGGTGGGAACAGCAGGGTGTGAAGGTGCTGTGTTTAAAGAGGTGGAGTTATGCAGATCTAAAACGCGTGGATTGCAGCAGCAGCAAGCCGAAAAGTGCAGGCATGTAAGGGATCTAGAGGTTGACAACATGTCTTCTTAACGGGAGTCCAGGAGCTCATCTCCACAAATGGACTTTTCAGGATCCTTGGGTGGCTCCGTAGTTTGAAACCAATTCTGGTTATCGCTTCTCGGCCTTTTGGCTAAGATCAAGTGTAGTATCTGTTCTTATCAGTTTAATATCTGATACGTCCCCTATCTGGGGACCATATATTAAATGGATTTTTAGAACAGGGAGATGGAAAAAGAGCTTGCTCTGTCCACTCCACGCATTGACCTGGTATTGCAGTATCTCCAGGACCGGTGCACCCCTTCTTTAATGCAGTTTCTAAAATCAGAAAGAATTGAATTCAATGTTTTTTGTTCATTTTGCTTGTTTGTCGGATTTTGGGATGGACTCTTTGGCTTTGCTTTTCTTCTCCTCATTGGATTTTTCATGTTCAAAGTTGCAGAAGCCAGATTACAAGCTCATTTTGGTTCAACTTCAGCAACTGTGCATTGCATTGCCATGTAATGTGATGCAATGCTATCTTTCTAGCTCTCCCTTTTTACTTCCTTTTGGATAAACAGACATATTAGGCAAGCATTTTGGAGCTTTCACCTAAATAACTACAGGTGGTGAGATAAGCTGCACAATATAATTGACCTTTCAGTATATTGTTGCACACACACCATCTATTTAGCAAATGCCCTTGTTATCAACAGCAGCCTTTTAAACTCACCTGAGCTAACAGGTATGTGCGCTGGTTACTCTGCTGCGCTTAAAATTTCTTTTTTGGTTTGCTACAATGCCTTTTCTGAAACGTTGTCTCCTTCTGCTGGAACACTGACTTCTTTCATTTAATGCCTGCAGACTATAAAAGAGAACCCAACCCAAAAAGTTTGGTTGATTAGTCTGTGGCATTCTGTTAAACTGTTGCTTATGGCGGTCTCTGTGAGCTTCTCAGCGACATTCAGCCAGCCAGGTATCCTGCCTGCAGTAGATGGAATGTGGCAATGGAACGCTGGCTGCGCGTGTCATAATAGGCTCTGAGCCTTTATATACCTGTGCACAGCAGCAGCCACCTTCAGTCTGCTGCTGGACAGCCAGCAGCAGCAGCAGCAGGAGAGGTATGTAATCAGGAGCCCTCCTGCTAAGGGTAGACAGCTGCTCGTTCCACCCCACCCCCCGCCTTAATTGGTTCTCCTCCCTTCCAACGGTGTTGAGGCGGGTGGGAACAGCAGGGGGTGAAGGTGCTGTGTTTAAAGAGGTGGAGTTATGCAGATCTAAAACGCGTGGATTGCAGCAGCAGCAAGCCGAAAAGTGCAGGCATGTAAGGGATCTAGAGGTTGACAACATGTCTTCTTAACGGGAGTCCAGGAGCTCATCTCCACAAATGGACTTTTCAGGATCCTTGGGTGGCTCCGTAGTTTGAAACCAATTCTGGTTATCGCTTCTCGGCCTTTTGGCTAAGATCAAGTGCAGTGATCTAGCGGTTGCTGCCTTGGTCTTGACTGGGAGGTGCTTGGGGTACCCGGCTCCTTGGCCTGGGGGGATCGCTACACTCATCGGTGGAGCTAAACCCCCCTGCTGCTATTAGGGAGTCGGATTAGTCCCTGGGCAACGAGAGGCGATCACCTTGTCACCACACATAGCTGTGGGGGGCAACTGTCGCCACACATAGCTGTGGTGGCAACATTTGGAGGATTAAAAGGAAAAACGGAAGGAAAACGGATTGTTGAGATGGAGTTTTGGAAAAAGAAGAGATGCTTACGTTTTTTTGTGAAACGGGAGACGGAAGAAACTTTTTTGGAAGAAAAATGGATTCTGGAAATTTTGAGGAAACATGAAGTTTTGGAGAAGGATATCTACTGTATGCAAGAAATAAAGCAAGGTAAAGTTTGTGATGTGACTCTAGTTTCTGAGGAAAAGTGCATTCATTTTTTCAAATGCTGGAGTGAAGAGGATTCTGGGAAAATTGGAGTAAGTGCATCATTCATGGGGAAACCGAAGAGTGTGATAATTTACATGGACAATCCGTTTGTGGAAATAGAGGAGATAATGTTTTTTTTGGAATCTAAATGTAAGATGGTAAAGTTTCAGAAATTATACAGGAACAAAGTTGGTATTTGGAACGGAAAGAGACGTTTTTTGGTGTGGACAACAGGAGAAGAAAATTTGCATAATGCGGTTAGAGCATGAGGAGGAAGAAAAGAAGTTAAGGGGTTTTGTTGGGAGGAAAGTAAAAGGGAAAAAGGGGATATTTAGTTTGGGAAACCGGGTGAAGTAATGTCAGTTGTGATTTGTTTGGAAACTGTTGAAACTGTAAAGGAATTGTTATGTTTAACTTTATATATATTAATTCAAATGAAAAAATATAAATATAATATCTAAACACGATGATAGAACTAAAATCTTGAGTTTAGTGATATATGATTTAAGATTATAAAACTTAATTTCTGAGTGTTTGGAAAAAAAAAAAAAAAAAAAAAAAAATCTGTTCTTATCAGTTTAATATCTGATACGTCCCCTATCTGGGGACCATATATTAAATGGATTTTTAGAACAGGGAGATGGAAAAAGAGCTTGCTCTGTCCACTCCACGCATTGACCTGGTATTGCAGTATCTCCAGGACCGGTGCACCCCTTCTTTAATGCAGTTTCTAAAATCAGAAAGAATTGAATTCAATGTTTTTTGTTCATTTTGCTTGTTTGTCAGATTTTGGGATGGACTCTTTGGCTTTGCTTTTCTTCTCCTCATTGGATTTTTCATGTTCAAAGTTGCAGAAGCCAGATTACAAGCTCATTTTGGTTCAACTTCAGCAACTGTGCATTGCATTGCCATGTAATGTGATGCAATGCTATCTTTCTAGCTCTCCCTTTTTACTTCCTTTTGGATAAACAGACATATTAGGCAAGCATTTTGGAGCTTTCACCTAAATAACTACAGGTGGTGAGATAAGCTGCACAATATAATTGACCTTTCAGTATATTGTTGCACACACACCATCTATTTAGCAAATGCCCTTGTTATCAACAGTAGCCTTTTAAACTCACCTGAGCTAACAGGTATGTGCGCTGGTTACTCTGCTGCGCTTAAAATTTCTTTTTTGGTTTGCTACAATGCCTTTTCTGAAACGTTGTCTCCTTCTGCTGGAACACTGACTTCTTTCATTTAATGCCTGCAGACTATAAAAGAGAACCCAATCCAAAATGTTTGGTTGATTAGTCTGTGGCATTCTGTTAAACTGTTGCTTATGGCGGTCTCTGTGAGCTTCTCAGCGACATTCAGCCAGCCAGGTATCCTGCCTGCAGTAGATGGAATGTGGCAATGGAACGCTGGCTGCGCGTGTCATAATAGGCTCTGAGCCTTTATATACCTGTGCACAGCAGCAGCCACCTTCAGTCTGCTGCTGGACAGCCAGCAGCAGCAGCAGCAGGAGAGGTATGTAATCAGGAGCCCTCCTGCTAAGGGTAGACAGCTGCTCGTTCCACCCCACCCCCCGCCTTAATTGGTTCTCCTCCCTTCCAACGGTGTTGAGGCGGGTGGGAACAGCAGGGGGTGAAGGTGCTGTGTTTAAAGAGGTGGAGTTATGCAGATCTAAAACGTGTGGATTGCAGCAGCAGCAAGCCGAAAAGTGCAGGCATGTAAGGGATCTAGAGGTTGACAACATGTCTTCTTAACGGGAGTCCAGGAGCTCATCTCCACAAATGGACTTTTCAGGATCCTTGGGTGGCTCCGTAGTTTGAAACCAATTCTGGTTATCGCTTCTCGGCCTTTTGGCTGCGATCGTATGACTGTACCTTGATTGGTGCGAGTCTCCTGGAGGAATCCGGACCCTTTTGTGGAGGATTTTCTGCTTTTTCCTGTGGTATTCCATACCGACAGAATCCAAGATGTCTTTTGTGAAGAACACCATCCGTTTGTCCGTGGATCCATCTGACCAGAACAAGAACAACGTGGTTTTCATTGTCCAAGACATCGTTGAAGGCAAAGCTGGAGCAAGACGTTCTGAGATCTTCAGTGTCAACGAATTTTCACGTCAAGGTAATTATGACGTTACCTTTATGGACCAGGATGTTTGCCTTAATGTCTTTGAATGGCTCCGTGGTCACTCTAGTGACCCCTGCTTGGAAGGAGTTAGATGGGAACCTTTGTTTGGTCTGCAAGAAAAGGAGGTGACTGTGACTGTCTATAACCCTTTTACAGACCCTGAGCTGCTGGAGTGCTTCCTCTCTCGCTACTGTGAATATGTGCGGAAGGGAGTGAAGCAAGTCAATTGTCTAGGAATCTTTAACTGTCAGTATAAATTCCGTGTGAAATTGAAAAGGGATTCTGACAGTGTGGGGGGCTTTAGACACCCTCCATCAAATTTTTCCGTTGCAGGCCATAGAGGTTTCCTCTTTTACCCAGGCCAGCCCATGTTTTGCCGTAGATGCTTTTCTTTCGGACATACCATGGTAACATGCCTTAAAGGGCAGTGTTGCCGAAATTGCAGAAAGGAGGGGCATATGGCCAACCAGTGTCCAGAGGCCAAGTCCTGTGATGTCTGTGGGAGTAGTGATCACATGTATAAGGACTGTCCTATGAGTGCACCTAGACGTTCTGATAAAGAACAGAAGGAGGAGGAGCTGGAGAGGAGGCAGATGGCAAGCGCACTGAAAGTGCTGGAAAGATTGGAGAGGGAGGAGAGAGAGGGAAGGAGGCGGGAAACTGGTAGAGCCTCTCCCTCTACGGCGCCAGAGGAGGTGTCCCTGAGACCATGTTCTTCTTCTGCTGAAGAAATGAGGAAGAAGCGGAGGGAAGAAAAGGAGTTCTGGAGGGAAGTGGCAAAGGTGGAGAAAAAGGCAGTGTCTGCGAGAATATCTAGGAAAGTGGTGGAAGCAGAGCTGCCTGAGATGATGACTTTTGGAGAGGCAATGGACGCAACAGGATGTGAAGTGCAAATCTCGGAACCCGACAGTCCTGAACACCCTTCGGGTCCTGAAAACATTGAAGATTTTTCTTCGGAGGATGATAGGGGTGCAAAGAAGAGTCGTAGGGAGGATGGTGGGGGCAGTGATGATGCAGATTTTAGTGAGCCTCAGAGGAAGATCAGAACTGCCAGAATGAGGAGTGTGGCTGGTGAAGCCAGCGGGTCGGAAACCAGCTGTTCTGTTCTGATGGCGGAGGAGGATAGTGGTGGTGCTGGATAGTGTCACCATATAATATTGTAAATGTTTTTTCTTTTTATCCTCTTGTGAGCTTTGGTTTAGGCCAAAGGCTATTTCTTTGTGTAATTGGTGAAGGAGTAGAAGTATTATGGGATTTACCATAGTGTCCCAAAACGTAAGAGTGTTTAAAAGTAAAGTAAGAAGAGCTGCTATTTTTGAGTTTTTAGCTATGCAAAATGCATCTATTTTTTGTTTACAAGAATGTGGGGTAGTGGATGGTGTGAAAGGGGATGAATGGTCTTATGGAGCGTCTGTGTGGTCGGGGAGTGCATGTAATAAGAATGATGGTGTGGGTATTTTGGTTAAAGGAAGGGAGGTTGTTTTGAGTGATTATTTGGTTATTGAGGTGGGGAGATGTATCCTTGCTAATTTTGTATACAAGAATGTAAAGTTTTGTGTTATTAATGTTTATGCACCAGTTGAAAAAAATGAGCGCAAAAATTTATTTGAAAAAATTAAGCTTTTTGTTCCAGGAAGAATACCTGTGGTAATTGTGGGTGATATGAACTGTGATGTGGGGAGAGTGAATGTGGATGTGTCTGGGAAAGCATTATTGGAGTTAGTGAATGATTTTGGGTTGTGTGATATGCAGCGCGTGTGTAACATGAATCCTTTGTTGAACACTTTCTTTTCTGAGAGTGGTAGGGTACAATCCAGATTGGATTATTGTTTTATTTCTAAAAATATGGTTTCTGTTAATTATAGGCAGGAAAACGTTCTTTTTTCAGATCATGTGTGTATGTTGTGTGAGTTGGATATAAAAGTTGATGGAGTGTTTGGGAGAGGATTGTGGAAGTTAAATGTTAAACTGTTAGAGAATGAAGATGTGAGAAAGGAGTATGAAAGGCGGTATGAAGAATGGTGTAAGCATAAAAATGAGTTTGGGAATGTTTGTGAGTGGTGGGACTGGGTGAAGAAACAAACAAAAATGTTCTTTAAAAATTTAGGATACAAGTATGCAGCAATTAAAAGAGAGAGTTTTGTTAAACTGAACGCGCAGTTGAGCGTTTTGTATAAGTTAAGGGAAGGAGGAGTTGAGGTGGAGGAGGATATTTTAGAGGTAAAAAAGGAGATTAGTGAGTTTTTGTTGGAGAGAGGGAGAAGCATAGTGTTTAGGGCAAAGATTGATAAGATGGAGCAGGATGAGAAATGTTCTCGGTTTTTCTTTAAAAAAGTTTTTGGAAAGAAACAGAGTATGAGCGTGGTGTATGGAGCAGATGGAAGTGAGGTGAGTGGAGAGGATATGTGTGAAGAGGTGGCTAAGTTTTATGAGGATCTGTATGCAGTGAAACAGAGGGATGAATGTTTGGAGAATGATGTTTTGAGTGTGTTAGAGAGTAAGTTGAGTGAAGCAGAAAGAGAGAGAGTGATGGGTGAGGTGACTGGTGATGAGGTATGGAAGGTTATGTGTAGTATGGCTTTGAATAAGACGCCGGGGGAGGATGGCCTCCCAGTAGAATTTTATCGTGTGATGTGGGGTGTGATTGGTAAGGACTTTGTGGATGTATGTAAGTATATGTGGGGAAACATGGAGGTGGCTGAGAGTATGCGTGCAGGTATGGTTGTGTTAATTCCTAAGAAAGGGGATTTGAAAAGTCTGAGGAATTGGAGGCCAATAACGTTACTTAATTGTGATTATAAAATCTATGCAAAACTTATGGCTAATAGGATGCGTGATGTGATAGAGAGTGTGATTGGGGATGAGCAGTGTTGTGCGGTACCTGGGAGGCGGATTCATGAGTGTGTGTGTATGTTAAGAGATTGTCTATGGGATTGCATGGGTCGTAAGAAGAGTGTATTTTTGTTAAGTTTGGATTTTGAAAAGGCTTATGATAGGTTGTCGCATGGTTTTTTGTTCAGAGTGTTGTTAAAAATGGGTTTTCCGGCTGATTTTGTTGGGCGAGTGAGAAGTTTGTATGCGGGTGTTTATAGCTGTGTTTTAATGAATGGGTATGTGGGTAGGAAAGTGAATGTGTTTTCGGGTGTGCGACAGGGGTGTCCTTTGTCCCCTGTAGCATTTATTTGTGCAATTGAGCCATTGTTGTGTATGCTGAGGAAAGATAAGGTAATTCGTTGTGTGCAAGTGCCGGGAGGTGGAGGAAAAGAATGGAAGGTGAGTGGTTATATGGATGACGTGTGTGTATTATGTGATTCTGAATGTTCGGTGAGGCGGGTGAAGTTGTTAGTGTCTATTTTTTGTGGTGCATCTGCGTTTAAAGTGAATTGGGAAAAGAGTGAGTGTAAGGGTTTTGGAGGCGGAAGTTTAAGTAGGGATGTAGGTGTGAATGTAGTGAATGGACCTATTAAAGTTTTGGGTGTGAAGTTTTCAGAGAGTTTGGATGGGAAAGAAAGTTGGGATGATGCGAAAGGAAAAGTTGAGCAGAAGTTGAATTTTTGGAAATTGAGGAGTTTATTCTTTTTTGGGAAGATTTTAATTGTTAAGAGTGTGGTGTTGCCAATATTTTTATATATTGCGGTAGTATTTCCACCAGGATATATGTGTATGAGAAGCTTGAATAGAATTTTATTTGTTTTTTTGTGGAACTCGAAAATGGAGAGAGCTAGGAGAGAAATTTTGGTTAAAAGAGTGGAAAAAGGTGGTTTGGGTTTTCCGAATTTGGACGTGTTTTTTGGTGTGAATATCGTTGTGTTTGTTTTGAAAGTGATTAGGGCGGATGGAAAGTTTTCATCTATGTGTAGGTATTTATTTGGAGCGTATTTGTTTCGTTTAAAGTGGCAAGAAAGGGATTTGCGATGTCCGATTGCTTTTGAGGTGCCTGTATGGTATGTGTGGGTTTATAAGTTTTTGGTGAGGTATGAACTGTGTGATGCAGATGTGAGATTGCTGGAGAATAAGAAGGCTGTGTATAGGATGATTGAATGTAGAGAGGTAGAATGTGGAATAAATATGGTTAGGGGTGGTGATGTGCAGAAGGTTTGGAAGAAAGTGCGGATGAGTGGTATGACCAACAAACAGAGTGAAGTTGTGTGGCAGTCTTTACATGGAGTATTACCTGTGAGAGAGTTTCAGAGGAATAGAGGTTTGGTGAGGAGTGAAATGTGTCCAAGAAATGGCTGTGGTGGAAGGGAAAGTGTGTTGCATGTTTTTTGGAATTGCCAGTATGCTAGAGATGTGATTGGGAGAATGGGGCCTTTGTGTAAAGAATTGTGTGGTGTGAATTTGTTGTCTTTTGAGTTGTTTATGTTTGGTTTGGGAATATGTGATGGGACGAAGGAAAGAGTCTTGTGGTTGATGCTTGCATGTATAAAGGAAGTGTTATGGGATGTGAGGAATGTGTATGTGTTTAAAAGGAAGGAAATTGCTGTAAAGGATAGTGTGAAGGTGATTTTGGGGAAGATGTATGTGTGTTTCCTATGGGACAAAAAGAGGAGAGGGGAAGTGGATGCGGAGGGAATATGGAAAGTTAAAAAGTGGAGATATATTGTTAGTACCTCTTGATTTTTGTTATTGTTGTTTTGAAATATGAAATAAATATTTCCGATGATGATGGGGACAGCAAATTGCGTATTGGATTTGACGCAGCTGTTTTGATGGAATTTTCCTTTGTCTGGTTTCCATAGACTGTGGAATTTCCTCGTCTGAGGAGAAAAAAAAAAAAAAAAAAAAAAAAAAAAAATCTGTTCTTATCAGTTTAATATCTGATACGTCCCCTATCTGGGGACCATATATTAAATGGATTTTTAGAACAGGGAGATGGAAAAAGAGCTTGCTCTGTCCACTCCACGCATTGACCTGGTATTGCAGTATCTCCAGGACCGGTGCACCCCTTCTTTAATGCAGTTTCTAAAATCAGAAAGAATTGAATTCAATGTTTTTTGTTCATTTTGCTTGTTTGTCGGATTTTGGGATGGACTCTTTGGCTTTGCTTTTCTTCTCCTCATTGGATTTTTCATGTTCAAAGTTGCAGAAGCCAGATTACAAGCTCATTTTGGTTCAACTTCAGCAACTGTGCATTGCATTGCCATGTAATGTGATGCAATGCTATCTTTCTAGCTCTCCCTTTTTACTTCCTTTTGGATAAACAGACATATTAGGCAAGCATTTTGGAGCTTTCACCTAAATAACTACAGGTGGTGAGATAAGCTGCACAATATAATTGACCTTTCAGTATATTGTTGCACACACACCATCTATTTAGCAAATGCCCTTGTTATCAACAGCAGCCTTTTAAACTCACCTGAGCTAACAGGTATGTGCGCTGGTTACTCTGCTGCGCTTAAAATTTCTTTTTTGGTTTGCTACAATGACTTTTCTGAAACGTTGTCTCCTTCTGCTGGAACACTGACTTCTTTCATTTAATGCCTGCAGACTATAAAAGAGAACCCAACCCAAAAAGTTTGGTTGATTAGTCTGTGGCATTCTGTTAAACTGTTGCTTATGGCGGTCTCTGTGAGCTTCTCAGCGACATTCAGCCAGCCAGGTATCCTGCCTGCAGTAGATGGAATGTGGCAATGGAACGCTGGCTGCGCGTGTCATAATAGGCTCTGAGCCTTTATATACCTGTGCACAGCAGCAGCCACCTTCAGTCTGCTGCTGGACAGCCAGCAGCAGCAGGAGAGGTATGTAATCAGGAGCCCTCCTGCTAAGGGTAGACAGCTGCTCGTTCCACCCCACCCCCCGCCTTAATTGGTTCTCCTCCCTTCCAACGGTGTTGAGGCGGGTGGGAACAGCAGGGGGTGAAGGTGCTGTGTTTAAAGAGGTGGAGTTATGCAGATCTAAAACGCGTGGATTGCAGCAGCAGCAAGCCGAAAAGTGCAGGCATGTAAGGGATCTAGAGGTTGACAACATGTCTTCTTAACGGGAGTCCAGGAGCTCATCTCCACAAATGGACTTTTCAGGATCCTTGGGTGGCTCCCTAGTTTGAAACCAATTCTGGTTATCGCTTCTCGGCCTTTTGGCTAAGATCAAGTGAAGTATCTGTTCTTATCAGTTTAATATCTGATACGTCCCCTATCTGGGGACCATATATTAAATGGATTTTTAGAACAGGGAGATGGAAAAGGAGCTTGCTCTGTCCACTCCACGCATTGACCTGGTATTGCAGTATCTCCAGGACCGGTGCACCCCTTCTTTAATGCAGTTTCTAAAATCAGAAAGAATTGAATTCAATGTTTTTTGTTCATTTTGCTTGTTTGTCGGATTTTGGGATGGACTCTTTGGCTTTGCTTTTCTTCTCCTCATTGGATTTTTCATGTTCAAAGTTGCAGAAGCCAGATTACAAGCTCATTTTGGTTCAACTTCAGCAACTGTGCATTGCATTGCCATGTAATGTGATGCAATGCTATCTTTCTAGCTCTCCCTTTTTACTTCCTTTTGGATAAACAGACATATTAGGCAAGCATTTTGGAGCTTTCACCTAAATAACTACAGGTGGTGAGATAAGCTGCACAATATAATTGACCTTTCAGTATATTGTTGCACACACACCATCTATTTAGCAAATGCCCTTGTTATCAACAGCAGCCTTTTAAACTCACCTGAGCTAACAGGTATGTGCGCTGGTTACTCTGCTGCGCTTAAAATTTCTTTTTTGGTTTGCTACAATGCCTTTTCTGAAACGTTGTCTCCTTCTGCTGGAACACTGACTTCTTTCATTTAATGCCTGCAGACTATAAAAGAGAACCCAACCCAAAAAGTTTGGTTGATTAGTCTGTGGCATTCTGTTAAACTGTTGCTTATGGCGGTCTCTGTGAGCTTCTCAGCGACATTCAGCCAGCCAGGTATCCTGCCTGCAGTAGATGGAATGTGGCAATGGAACGCTGGCTGCGCGTGTCATAATAGGCTCTGAGCCTTTATATACCTGTGCACAGCAGCAGCCACCTTCAGTCTGCTGCTGGACAGCCAGCAGCAGCAGCAGCAGGAGAGGTATGTAATCAGGAGCCCTCCTGCTAAGGGTAGACAGCTGCTCGTTCCACCCCACCCCCCGCCTTAATTGGTTCTCCTCCCTTCCAACGGTGTTGAGGCGGGTGGGAACAGCAGGGGGTGAAGGTGCTGTGTTTAAAGAGGTGGAGTTATGCAGATCTAAAACGCGTGGATCGCAGCAGCAGCAAGCCGAAAAGTGCAGGCATGTAAGGGATCTAGAGGTTGACAACATGTCTTCTTAACGGGAGTCCAGGAGCTCATCTCCACAAATGGACTTTTCAGGATCCTTGGGTGGCTCCGTAGTTTGAAACCAATTCTGGTTATCGCTTCTCGGCCTTTTGGCTAAGATCAAGTGTAGTATCTGTTCTTATCAGTTTAATATCTGATACGTCCCCTATCTGGGGACCATATATTAAATGGATTTTTAGAACAGGGAGATGGAAAAAGAGCTTGCTCTGTCCACTCCACGCATTGACCTGGTATTGCAGTATCTCCAGGACCGGTGCACCCCTTCTTTAATGCAGTTTCTAAAATCAGAAAGAATTGAATTCAATGTTTTTTGTTCATTTTGCTTGTTTGTCGGATTTTGGGATGGACTCTTTGGCTTTGCTTTTCTTCTCCTCATTGGATTTTTCATGTTCAAAGTTGCAGAAGCCAGATTACAAGCTCATTTTGGTTCAACTTCAGCAACTGTGCATTGCATTGCCATGTAATGTGATGCAATGCTATCTTTCTAGCTCTCCCTTTTTACTTCCATTTGGATAAACAGACATATTAGGCAAGCATTTTGGAGCTTTCACCTAAATAACTACAGGTGGTGAGATAAGCTGCACAATATAATTGACCTTTCAGTATATTGTTGCACACACACCATCTATTTAGCAAATGCCCTTGTTATCAACAGCAGCCTTTTAAACTCACCTGAGCTAACAGGTATGTGCGCTGGTTACTCTGCTGCGCTTAAAATTTCTTTTTTGGTTTGCTACAATGCCTTTTCTGAAACGTTGTCTCCTTCTGCTGGAACACTGACTTCTTTCATTTAATGCCTGCAGACTATAAAAGAGAACCCAACCCAAAAAGTTTGGTTGATTAGTCTGTGGCATTCTGTTAAACTGTTGCTTATGGCGGTCTCTGTGAGCTTCTCAGCGACATTCAGCCAGCCAGGTATCCTGCCTGCAGTAGATGGAATGTGGCAATGGAACGCTGGCTGCGCGTGTCATAATAGGCTCTGAGCCTTTATATACCTGTGCACAGCAGCAGCCACCTTCAGTCTGCTGCTGGACAGCCAGCAGCAGCAGCAGCAGGAGAGGTATGTAATCAGGAGCCCTCCTGCTAAGGGTAGACAGCTGCTCGTTCCACCCCACCCCCCGCCTTAATTGGTTCTCCTCCCTTCCAACGGTGTTGAGGCGGGTGGGAACAGCAGGGGGTGAAGGTGCTGTGTTTAAAGAGGTGGAGTTATGCAGATCTAAAACGCGTGGATTGCAGCAGCAGCAAGCCGAAAAGTGCAGGCATGTAAGGGATCTAGAGGTTGACAACATGTCTTCTTAACGGGAGTCCAGGAGCTCATCTCCACAAATGGACTTTTCAGGATCCTTGGGTGGCTCCGTAGTTTGAAACCAATTCTGGTTATCGCTTCTCGGCCTTTTGGCTAAGATCAAGTGTAGTATCTGTTCTTATCAGTTTAATATCTGATACGTCCCCTATCTGGGGACCATATACTAAATGGATTTTTAGAACAGGGAGATGGAAAAAGAGCTTGCTCTGTCCACTCCACGCATTGACCTGGTATTGCAGTATCTCCAGGACCGGTGCACCCCTTCTTTAATGCAGTTTCTAAAATCAGAAAGAATTGAATTCAATGTTTTTTGTTCATTTTGCTTGTTTGTCGGATTTTGGGATGGACTCTTTGGCTTTGCTTTTCTTCTCCTCATTGGATTTTTCATGTTCAAAGTTGCAGAAGCCAGATTACAAGCTCATTTTGGTTCAACTTCAGCAACTGTGCATTGCATTGCCATGTAATGTGATGCAATGCTATCTTTCTAGCTCTCCCTTTTTACTTCCTTTTGGATAAACAGACATATTAGGCAAGCATTTTGGAGCTTTCACCTAAATAACTACAGGTGGTGAGATAAGCTGCACAATATAATTGACCTTTCAGTATATTGTTGCACACACACCATCTATTTAGCAAATGCCCTTGTTATCAACAGCAGCCTTTTAAACTCACCTGAGCTAACAGGTATGTGCGCTGGTTACTCTGCTGCGCTTAAAATTTCTTTTTTGGTTTGCTACAATGCCTTTTCTGAAACGTTGTCTCCTTCTGCTGGAACACTGACTTCTTTCATTTAATGCCTGCAGACTATAAAAGAGAACCCAACCCAAAAAGTTTGGTTGATTAGTCTGTGGCATTCTGTTAAACTGTTGCTTATGGCGGTCTCTGTGAGCTTCTCAGCGACATTCAGCCAGCCAGGTATCCTGCCTGCAGTAGATGGAATGTGGCAATGGAACGCTGGCTGCGCGTGTCATAATAGGCTCTGAGCCTTTATATACCTGTGCACAGCAGCAGCCACCTTCAGTCTGCTGCTGGACAGCCAGCAGCAGCAGCAGCAGGAGAGGTATGTAATCAGGAGCCCTCCTGCTAAGGGTAGACAGCTGCTCGTTCCACCCCACCCCCCGCCTTAATTGGTTCTCCTCCCTTCCAACGGTGTTGAGGCGGGTGGGAACAGCAGGGGGTGAAGGTGCTGTGTTTAAAGAGGTGGAGTTATGCAGATCTAAAACGCGTGGATCGCAGCAGCAGCAAGCCGAAAAGTGCAGGCATGTAAGGGATCTAGAGGTTGACAACATGTCTTCTTAACGGGAGTCCAGGAGCTCATCTCCACAAATGGACTTTTCAGGATCCTTGGGTGGCTCCCTAGTTTGAAACCAATTCTGGTTATCGCTTCTCGGCCTTTTGGCTAAGATCAAGTGTAGTATCTGTTCTTATCAGTTTAATATCTGATACGTCCCCTATCTGGGGACCATATATTAAATGGATTTTTAGAACAGGGAGATGGAAAAAGAGCTTGCTCTGTCCACTCCACGCATTGACCTGGTATTGCAGTATCTCCAGGACCGGTGCACCCCTTCTTTAATGCAGTTTCTAAAATCAGAAAGAATTGAATTCAATGTTTTTTGTTCATTTTGCTTGTTTGTCGGATTTTGGGATGGACTCTTTGGCTTTGCTTTTCTTCTCCTCATTGGATTTTTCATGTTCAAAGTTGCAGAAGCCAGATTACAAGCTCATTTTGGTTCAACTTCAGCAACTGTGCATTGCATTGCCATGTAATGTGATGCAATGCTATCTTTCTAGCTCTCCCTTTTTACTTCCTTTTGGATAAACAGACATATTAGGCAAGCATTTTGGAGCTTTCACCTAAATAACTACAGGTGGTGAGATAAGCTGCACAATATAATTGACCTTTCAGTATATTGTTGCACACACACCATCTATTTAGCAAATGCCCTTGTTATCAACAGCAGCCTTTTAAACTCACCTGAGCTAACAGGTATGTGCGCTGGTTACTCTGCTGCGCTTAAAATTTCTTTTTTGGTTTGCTACAATGCCTTTTCTGAAACGTTGTCTCCTTCTACTGGAACACTGACTTCTTTCATTTAATGCCTGCAGACTATAAAAGAGAACCCAACCCAAAAAGTTTGGTTGATTAGTCTGTGGCATTCTGTTAAACTGTTGCTTATGGTGGTCTCTGTGAGCTTCTCAGCGACATTCAGCCAGCCAGGTATCCTGCCTGCAGTAGATGGAATGTGGCAATGGAACGCTGGCTGCGCGTGTCATAATAGGCTCTGAGCCTTTATATACCTGTGCACAGCAGCAGCCACCTTCAGTCTGCTGCTGGACAGCCAGCAGCAGCAGCAGCAGGAGAGGTATGTAATCAGGAGCCCTCCTGCTAAGGGTAGACAGCTGCTCGTTCCACCCCACCCCCCGCCTTAATTGGTTCTCCTCCCTTCCAACGGTGTTGAGGCGGGTGGGAACAGCAGGGGGTGAAGGTGCTGTGTTTAAAGAGGTGGAGTTATGCAGATCTAAAACGCGTGGATCGCAGCAGCAGCAAGCCGAAAAGTGCAGGCATGTAAGGGATCTAGAGGTTGACAACATGTCTTCTTAACGGGAGTCCAGGAGCTCATCTCCACAAATGGACTTTTCAGGATCCTTGGGTGGCTCCGTAGTTTGAAACCAATTCTGGTTATCGCTTCTCGGCCTTTTGGCTAAGATCAAGTGTAGTATCTGTTCTTATCAGTTTAATATCTGATACGTCCCCTATCTGGGGACCATATATTAAATGGATTTTTAGAACAGGGAGATGGAAAAAGAGCTTGCTCTGTCCACTCCACGCATTGACCTGGTATTGCAGTATCTCCAGGACCGGTGCACCTCTTCTTTAATGCAGTTTCTAAAATCAGAAAGAATTGAATTCAATGTTTTTTGTTCATTTTGCTTGTTTGTCGGATTTTGGGATGGACTCTTTGGCTTTGCTTTTCTTCTCCTCATTGGATTTTTCATGTTCAAAGTTGCAGAAGCCAGATTACAAGCTCATTTTGGTTCAACTTCAGCAACTGTGCATTGCATTGCCATGTAATGTGATGCAATGCTATCTTTCTAGCTCTCCCTTTTTACTTCCTTTTGGATAAACAGACATATTAGGCAAGCATTTTGGAGCTTTCACCTAAATAACTACAGGTGGTGAGATAAGCTGCACAATATAATTGACCTTTCAGTATATTGTTGCACACACACCATCTATTTAGCAAATGCCCTTGTTATCAACAGCAGCCTTTTAAACTCACCTGAGCTAACAGGTATGTGCGCTGGTTACTCTGCTGCGCTTAAAATTTCTTTTTTGGTTTGCTACAATGCCTTTTCTGAAACGTTGTCTCCTTCTGCTGGAACACTGACTTCTTTCATTTAATGCCTGCAGACTATAAAAGAGAACCCAACCCAAAAAGTTTGGTTGATTAGTCTGTGGCATTCTGTTAAACTGTTGCTTATGGCGGTCTCTGTGAGCTTCTCAGCGACATTCAGCCAGCCAGGTATCCTGCCTGCAGTAGATGGAATGTGGCAATGGAACGCTGGCTGCGCGTGTCATAATAGGCTCTGAGCCTTTATATACCTGTGCACAGCAGCAGCCACCTTCAGTCTGCTGCTGGACAGCCAGCAGCAGCAGCAGCAGGAGAGGTATGTAATCAGGAGCCCTCCTGCTAAGGGTAGACAGCTGCTCGTTCCACCCCACCCCCCGCCTTAATTGGTTCTCCTCCCTTCCAACGGTGTTGAGGCGGGTGGGAACAGCAGGGGGTGAAGGTGCTGTGTTTAAAGAGGTGGAGTTATGCAGATCTAAAATGCGTGGATTGCAGCAGCAGCAAGCCGAAAAGTGCAGGCATGTAAGGGATCTAGAGGTTGACAACATGTCTTCTTAACGGGAGTCCAGGAGCTCATCTCCACAAATGGACTTTTCAGGATCCTTGGGTGGCTCCGTAGTTTGAAACCAATTCTGGTTATCGCTTCTCGGCCTTTTGGCTAAGATCAAGTGTAGTATCTGTTCTTATCAGTTTAATATCTGATACGTCCCCTATCTGGGGACCATATATTAAATGGATTTTTAGAACAGGGAGATGGAAAAAGAGCTTGCTCTGTCCACTCCACGCATTGACCTGGTATTGCAGTATCTCCAGGACCGGTGCACCCCTTCTTTAATGCAGTTTCTAAAATCAGAAAGAATTGAATTCAATGTTTTTTGTTCATTTTGCTTGTTTGTCGGATTTTGGGATGGACTCTTTGGCTTTGCTTTTCTTCTCCTCATTGGATTTTTCATGTTCAAAGTTGCAGAAGCCAGATTACAAGCTCATTTTGGTTCAACTTCAGCAACTGTGCATTGCATTGCCATGTAATGTGATGCAATGCTATCTTTCTAGCTCTCCCTTTTTACTTCCTTTTGGATAAACAGACATATTAGGCAAGCATTTTGGAGCTTTCACCTAAATAACTACAGGTGGTGAGATAAGCTGCACAATATAATTGACCTTTCAGTATATTGTTGCACACACACCATCTATTTAGCAAATGCCCTTGTTATCAACAGCAGCCTTTTAAACTCACCTGAGCTAACAGGTATGTGCGCTGGTTACTCTGCTGCGCTTAAAATTTCTTTTTTGGTTTGCTACAATGCCTTTTCTGAAACGTTGTCTCCTTCTGCTGGAACACTGACTTCTTTCATTTAATGCCTGCAGACTATAAAAGAGAACCCAACCCAAAAAGTTTGGTTGATTAGTCTGTGGCATTCTGTTAAACTGTTGCTTATGGCGGTCTCTGTGAGCTTCTCAGCGACATTCAGCCAGCCAGGTATCCTGCCTGCAGTAGATGGAATGTGGCAATGGAACGCTGGCTGCGCGTGTCATAATAGGCTCTGAGCCTTTATATACCTGTGCACAGCAGCAGCCACTTTCAGTCTGCTGCTGGACAGCCAGCAGCAGCAGCAGCAGGAGAGGTATGTAATCAGGAGCCCTCCTGCTAAGGGTAGACAGCTGCTCGTTCCACCCCACCCCCCGCCTTAATTGGTTCTCCTCCCTTCCAACGGTGTTGAGGCGGGTGGGAACAGCAGGGGGTGAAGGTGCTGTGTTTAAAGAGGTGGAGTTATGCAGATCTAAAACGCGTGGATTGCAGCAGCATCAAGCCGAAAAGTGCAGGCATGTAAGGGATCTAGAGGTTGACAACATGTCTTCTTAACGGGAGTCCAGGAGCTCATCTCCACAAATGGACTTTTCAGGATCCTTGGGTGGCTCCGTAGTTTGAAACCAATTCTGGTTATCGCTTCTCGGCCTTTTGGCTAAGATCAAGTGTAGTATCTGTTCTTATCAGTTTAATATCTGATACGTCCCCTATCTGGGGACCATATATTAAATGGATTTTTAGAACAGGGAGATGGAAAAAGAGCTTGCTCTGTCCACTCCACGCATTGACCTGGTATTGCAGTATCTCCAGGACCGGTGCACCCCTTCTTTAATGCAGTTTCTAAAATCAGAAAGAATTGAATTCAATGTTTTTTGTTCATTTTGCTTGTTTGTCGGATTTTGGGATGGACTCTATGGCTTTGCTTTTCCTCTCCTCATTGGATTTTTCATGTTCAAAGTTGCAGAAGCCAGATTACAAGCTCATTTTGGTTCAACTTCAGCAACTGTGCATTGCATTGCCATGTAATGTGATGCAATGCTATCTTTCTAGCTCTCCCTTTTTACTTCCTTTTGGATAAACAGACATATTAGGCAAGCATTTTGGAGCTTTCACCTAAATAACTACAGGTGGTGAGATAAGCTGCACAATATAATTGACCTTTCAGTATATTGTTGCACACACACCATCTATTTAGCAAATGCCCTTGTTATCAACAGCAGCCTTTTAAACTCACCTGAGCTAACAGGTATGTGCGCTGGTTACTCTGCTGCGCTTAAAATTTCTTTTTTGGTTTGCTACAATGCCTTTTCTGAAACGTTGTCTCCTTCTGCTGGAACACTGACTTCTTTCATTTAATGCCTGCAGACTATAAAAGAGAACCCAACCCAAAAAGTTTGGTTGATTAGTCTGTGGCATTCTGTTAAACTGTTGCTTATGGCGGTCTCTGTGAGCTTCTCAGCGACATTCAGCCAGCCAGGTATCCTGCCTGCAGTAGATGGAATGTGGCAATGGAACGCTGGCTGCGCGTGTCATAATAGGCTCTGAGCCTTTATATACCTGTGCACAGCAGCAGCCACCTTCAGTCTGCTGCTGGACAGCCAGCAGCAGCAGCAGCAGGAGAGGTATGTAATCAGGAGCCCTCCTGCTAAGGGTAGACAGCTGCTCGTTCCACCCCACCCCCCGCCTTAATTGGTTCTCCTCCCTTCCAACGGTGTTGAGGCGGGTGGGAACAGCAGGGGGTGAAGGTGCTGTGTTTAAAGAGGTGGAGTTATGCAGATCTAAAACGCGTGGATTGCAGCAGCATCAAGCCGAAAAGTGCAGGCATGTAAGGGATCTAGAGGTTGACAACATGTCTTCTTAACGGGAGTCCAGGAGCTCATCTCCACAAATGGACTTTTCAGGATCCTTGGGTGGCTCCGTAGTTTGAAACCAATTCTGGTTATCGCTTCTCGGCCTTTTGGCTAAGATCAAGTGTAGTATCTGTTCTTATCAGTTTAATATCTGATACGTCCCCTATCTGGGGACCATATATTAAATGGATTTTTAGAACAGGGAGATGGAAAAAGAGCTTGCTCTGTCCACTCCACGCATTGACCTGGTATTGCAGTATCTCCAGGACCGGTGCACCCCTTCTTTAATGCAGTTTCTAAAATCAGAAAGAATTGAATTCAATGTTTTTTGTTCATTTTGCTTGTTTGTCGGATTTTGGGATGGACTCTTTGGCTTTGCTTTTCCTCTCCTCATTGGATTTTTCATGTTCAAAGTTGCAGAAGCCAGATTACAAGCTCATTTTGGTTCAACTTCAGCAACTGTGCATTGCATTGCCATGTAATGTGATGCAATGCTATCTTTCTAGCTCTCCCTTTTTACTTCCTTTTGGATAAACAGACATATTAGGCAAGCATTTTGGAGCTTTCACCTAAATAACTACAGGTGGTGAGATAAGCTGCACAATATAATTGACCTTTCAGTATATTGTTGCACACACACCATCTATTTAGCAAATGCCCTTGTTATCAACAGCAGCCTTTTAAACTCACCTGAGCTAACAGGTATGTGCGCTGGTTACTCTGCTGCGCTTAAAATTTCTTTTTTGGTTTGCTACAATGCCTTTTCTGAAACGTTGTCTCCTTCTGCTGGAACACTGACTTCTTTCATTTAATGCCTGCAGACTATAAAAGAGAACCCAACCCAAAAAGTTTGGTTGATTAGTCTGTGGCATTCTGTTAAACTGTTGCTTATGGCGGTCTCTGTGAGCTTCTCAGCGACATTCAGCCAGCCAGGTATCCTGCCTGCAGTAGATGGAATGTGGCAATGGAACGCTGGCTGCGCGTGTCATAATAGGCTCTGAGCCTTTATATACCTGTGCACAGCAGCAGCCACCTTCAGTCTGCTGCTGGACAGCCAGCAGCAGCAGCAGCAGGAGAGGTATGTAATCAGGAGCCCTCCTGCTAAGGGTAGACAGCTGCTCGTTCCACCCCACCCCCCGCCTTAATTGGTTCTCCTCCCTTCCAACGGTGTTGAGGCGGGTGGGAACAGCAGGGGGTGAAGGTGCTGTGTTTAAAGAGGTGGAGTTATGCAGATCTAAAACGCGTGGATTGCAGCAGCAGCAAGCCGAAAAGTGCAGGCATGTAAGGGATCTAGAGGTTGACAACATGTCTTCTTAACGGGAGTCCAGGAGCTCATCTCCACAAATGGACTTTTCAGGATCCTTGGGTGGCTCCGTAGTTTGAAACCAATTCTGGTTATCGCTTCTCGGCCTTTTGGCTAAGATCAAGTGTAGTATCTGTTCTTATCAGTTTAATATCTGATACGTCCCCTATCTGGGGACCATATATTAAATGGATTTTTAGAACAGGGAGATGGAAAAAGAGCTTGCTCTGTCCACTCCACGCATTGACCTGGTATTGCAGTATCTCCAGGACCGGTGCACCCCTTCTTTAATGCAGTTTCTAAAATCAGAAAGAATTGAATTCAATGTTTTTTGTTCATTTTGCTTGTTTGTCGGATTTTGGGATGGACTCTTTGGCTTTGCTTTTCTTCTCCTCATTGGAATTTTCATGTTCAAAGTTGCAGAAGCCAGATTACAAGCTCATTTTGGTTCAACTTCAGCAACTGTGCATTGCATTGCCATGTAATGTGATGCAATGCTATCTTTCTAGCTCTCCCTTTTTACTTCCTTTTGGATAAACAGACATATTAGGCAAGCATTTTGGAGCTTTCACCTAAATAACTACAGGTGGTGAGATAAGCTGCACAATATAATTGACCTTTCAGTATATTGTTGCACACACACCATCTATTTAGCAAATGCCCTTGTTATCAACAGCAGCCTTTTAAACTCACCTGAGCTAACAGGTATGTGCGCTGGTTACTCTGCTGCGCTTAAAATTTCTTTTTTGGTTTGCTACAATGCCTTTTCTGAAACGTTGTCTCCTTCTGCTGGAACACTGATTTCTTTCATTTAATGCCTGCAGACTATAAAAGAGAACCCAACCCAAAAAGTTTGGTTGATTAGTCTGTGGCATTCTGTTAAACTGTTGCTTATGGCGGTCTCTGTGAGCTTCTCAGCGACATTCAGCCAGCCAGGTATCCTGCCTGCAGTAGATGGAATGTGGCAATGGAACGCTGGCTGCGCGTGTCATAATAGGCTCTGAGCCTTTATATACCTGTGCACAGCAGCAGCCACCTTCAGTCTGCTGCTGGACAGCCAGCAGCAGCAGCAGCAGGAGAGGTATGTAATCAGGAGCCCTCCTGCTAAGGGTAGACAGCTGCTCGTTCCACCCCACCCCCCGCCTTAATTGGTTCTCCTCCCTTCCAACGGTGTTGAGGCGGGTGGGAACAGCAGGGGGTGAAGGTGCTGTGTTTAAAGAGGTGGAGTTATGCAGATCTAAAACGCGTGGATTGCAGCAGCAGCAAGCCGAAAAGTGCAGGCATGTAAGGGATCTAGAGGTTGACAACATGTCTTCTTAACGGGAGTCCAGGAGCTCATCTCCACAAATGGACTTTTCAGGATCCTTGGGTGGCTCCGTAGTTTGAAACCAATTCTGGTTATCGCTTCTCGGCCTTTTGGCTAAGATCAAGTGTAGTATCTGTTCTTATCAGTTTAATATTTGATACGTCCCCTATCTGGGGACCATATATTAAATGGATTTTTAGAACAGGGAGATGGAAAAAGAGCTTGCTCTGTCCACTCCACGCATTGACCTGGTATTGCAGTATCTCCAGGACCGGTGCACCCCTTCTTTAATGCAGTTTCTAAAATCAGAAAGAATTGAATTCAATGTTTTTTGTTCATTTTGCTTGTTTGTCGGATTTTGGGATGGACTCTTTGGCTTTGCTTTTCTTCTCCTCATTGGATTTTTCATGTTCAAAGTTGCAGAAGCCAGATTACAAGCTCATTTTGGTTCAACTTCAGCAACTGTGCATTGCATTGCCATGTAATGTGATGCAATGCTATCTTTCTAGCTCTCCCTTTTTACTTCCTTTTGGATAAACAGACATATTAGGCAAGCATTTTGGAGCTTTCACCTAAATAACTACAGGTGGTGAGATAAGCTGCACAATATAATTGACCTTTCAGTATATTGTTGCACACACACCATCTATTTAGCAAATGCCCTTGTTATCAACAGCAGCCTTTTAAACTCACCTGAGCTAACAGGTATGTGCGCTGGTTACTCTGCTGCGCTTAAAATTTCTTTTTTGGTTTGCTACAATGCCTTTTCTGAAACGTTGTCTCCTTCTGCTGGAACACTGACTTCTTTCATTTAATGCCTGCAGACTATAAAAGAGAACCCAACCCAAAAAGTTTGGTTGATTAGTCTGTGGCATTCTGTTAAACTGTTGCTTATGGCGGTCTCTGTGAGCTTCTCAGCGACATTCAGCCAGCCAGGTATCCTGCCTGCAGTAGATGGAATGTGGCAATGGAACGCTGGCTGCGCGTGTCATAATAGGCTCTGAGCCTTTATATACCTGTGCACAGCAGCAGCCACCTTCAGTCTGCTGCTGGACAGCCAGCAGCAGCAGCAGCAGGAGAGGTATGTAATCAGGAGCCCTCCTGCTAAGGGTAGACAGCTGCTCGTTCCACCCCACCCCCCGCCTTAATTGGTTCTCCTCCCTTCCAACGGTGTTGAGGCGGGTGGGAACAGCAGGGGGTGAAGGTGCTGTGTTTAAAGAGGTGGAGTTATGCAGATCTAAAACGCGTGGATTGCAGCAGCAGCAAGCCGAAAAGTGCAGGCATGTAAGGGATCTAGAGGTTGACAACATGTCTTCTTAACGGGAGTCCAGGAGCTCATCTCCACAAATGGACTTTTCAGGATCCTTGGGTGGCTCCGTAGTTTGAAACCAATTCTGGTTATCGCTTCTCGGCCTTTTGGCTAAGATCAAGTGTAGTATCTGTTCTTATCAGTTTAATATCTGATACGTCCCCTATCTGGGGACCAAATGTAGCACCCTGAGGATTCGGCTGCTACAGGGGTATTGCACCTCAACCCAGAGGTGTGATATTCCACTCCCGGGTAAGGATGGAGTGTGAGACTGAGCTCGGTAGGCTGCATGCACTACACACATCCCATTTCCGGAGGGCAGACCAACGGTACTCCCACTTAGAAATGTGCAGGTACGACCGAGTCTGTCCTTGGCTGGAGTGGGAGGGGGGGTGGTACATCCCAAGTAGTGTAGGGGCAGATAGGGGGAGCAGCCTGGGTAAAGATAGGAGCTCATTGGGTGCTGGTCACCTGAGCTCACACATAGAGGGTGTATATAAGGTGGGCACCAACTAAGATCAGGGTCAGATGCAGAGAACAAGTCAGCGAGCAAAGGAGAAGAAAGACCCAGAGTGAGAGAGGAGAAGAGAGAGAGACCCAGAGGGGGAAACAGCAGAAAAGGACTCCAAGAACCCAACTTAAATCCCCGGGTGAAGAGTCGGCACAGGGTACCGGAACCCAAGCTGGTGGGGGCATAAAACACACCCTAGCCAGAGACCGGAGGCCGTGGGCAGCATCTGCCACGGCCACCCACCACATCCACCCCGAAGGCACACCACATGAAGGGTCAGGGAACCCAAGGCCAAGGGTGTCCCAACAGAAGGCCCGAGGGAGCTGGACCTAGGTGGATCACTGGTGGGGACGGCCAGAGAACGGGACAGAAGGAGAGCTCAGGGCCACGCTCCGGACTTGTTTGGGGGTTGGCTGGATCCAGGACCTGGTGGACGCAGCACGGCTCGGGTGGTCACTCGAAGCTGGAGTGACCAGTACAACATCTGCAGTAAGTAAACACCCTTAACTGCACAACCCGACTCTGTCTTCATTGCCGTCTGCACTGCACCACCACAACCCCCATCCTCTGCACCTGTCCCCCCTGAGGCTATACCCCTCCCGTTGGGGGTTATCCCACCAAGCTGCGCACCCACCATCAGCCTCAGCGGACCCTGCTGCAGCGGCGGCCACAGTGACCGCATCACAACGGGTGGCGTAGTCGACACAAAAGAACTCTTAATAACATCTGTAGGACTGCCACATAACACTGAGTTTGACGCCCTGGGCATGGGCCGGGTCACAGCCGCTCGGAGACTACAACCCCCCATCTGATCCGGTGCCGGGTATTCCCCTCAAAAAGGAATATGTCCCAGGGGGCGCGTCAACTTTGGCGTAGTCGGCAGGATTACGTGCCCGCAACACCCGGGTACTGCGTGCCTGAAGAAAAGTGCAAGTTTACCTCAGAAAGAAGTCTCCCGCCGGTTCCGGAGGGTCCACGCCATCGGACCCCATCACAGGTCGTTTCCCGCCGATTGTCCGCCATTTCCAGCTTGTTCCCGCCATCTGCAGAGTTTCCCGCCACTGGGCGACGCTTCCCGCCAAATCCGAAGATTTCCCGCCTTGGAAGAGCAGCGGACGCCATTATGGGCGTGCCAAAGGAGGGCAAGAGGCTGCCTCCCATCGTGGGCCAGGACAGAAAATGGCGCCAAAAGTGGAAACCGCCCCTACCAACAGAGACTGTGATGCTGGAGGTGTCTGTCAGCGTGAAAGAACTACCCCTGGAGCTGACAGTCACCGATTTGCCCCGGGACCGCCCTCGAAGTGGGAGGAGACGAAAGAAAAGAACGAAGATGGGTGCCGCCTGGAGCAGTCTGGAGCGAGCGCACCCGGAGACAAGAAGTCTAACGAGCAGTCTGGAGAGAGCGCACCCGGAGACAAGAAGCCTGGAGAGGAGTAGCGGAGGAGCTTACCCGGAGATGGAGAGAAAGCAGAACAGCACCGGCCCGCTGGCCAGGAGTCTGCTAGAGACCGAGGAAGGAGAGCAGAGCAGCACCGGCCCGCTGGCCAGGAGCCTGCTGGAAGAAGAGCAGAGCAGCACCGACCCGTTGGTCAGGAGCCTGCTAGACACCACGACCCCACTAGGCCTAGTGGAGGTCCTTGCACAGCTCCCCCGAGACCGGGAGTGTGCACAGACTGCCCTGGAGGGCCTCGCACGGAGGATGGCCCGGGTACAGCGAGAGACATTGGCGGAGTGGAGCCGAGAGATGGCCCAGCAAACCAAGACCCGGAGCACGCCAACCAAGATGAGGAGACAGACCGCCTCTGAGGACGGCGCGGGAGGACGCAAGGCCGGAGACGGCGCCGAGAAGGGAGCCGGACGCAAGGAGGCAGGTAAAGGGGACGCCTATACCCCAAGCCGGGAAACCGCCCACCTGCCCCAGCTCCCCGTCGCAGAGCCCGAAAGTCCCCCTGCTGTGCCCGTAGCCGCCATGTCACCGCTATGGACTAGGCCCCGACCGGAAGCCGCCGCAGCGACCCCTGTGACGTCACGCGCCCCGACCCGGAGCGTGACAAAGCAGGAAATACCACCAGCCTGGTCGCAAGGCCTAGTACCCCCGGGCGCCGCATCACCAACAGCGCCCCCTACCTCCGCGGAGCCTCCGGCCTGGTCGCAAGGCCAGGTAGCCCAGGGCGCCGCCGTATTAACGGTGCCCTTCACCTTCCAGGTGCCCCAGGCCTGGCCGCAAGGCCTGGGCAACCCGGGCGCCACCACCACCGCGCCCGCGCCCGTAAAACCAAGGGTGCCACACCTGGGGGAGGACTTGTTCAGCCAGCTCACATGGCCGGACGGGCGGCCCTTCATCTGGCCCGAAGAATTCCATGAGCTGGAACGGCAGCAGAGACTAGGGCCCTTGTGTGAGCCCCTGATTCCGGCTCCGAAGCCCGTGGCACGGGTCTCGCCTCCTCTGGAAGAAGCCCAATTTGCGTGGGACCCCACGGGAGAAGATCTAATGGGGTTCACCGGAGAAACCAGGGCAGCTGCAGCGGAGCGTGCTGAGTGTTGCCGACAGCAGCTCGAAGAGTTTGCGAGGGAGCGGAGAGAGAGGCGGGTCCGGGAACAACAGGCCCAAATAAGGAGCGCCAAGCAGAAGAGCCGGGCCAGGAGAGACCCCCGTGCAGCGCACAGTCCCCGTACCACCGGGACTGTAATAAAGTTTAACCTGCAGCATGGGTGGGGCTTCATCAGAGACAACAACACCCCCGGCGACGTCTTTGTCACGCGCAGAGACGTGGAGTCCCATCTGCCGGAGGGGCACAGAGGTCGTGACCTTTACAAGGGGGACGAGGTCACCTTTACCCGGCACAAGTGTGCCAAAGGACCTTACGCCCTCCACGTACACCGCCTGACGGAGGAGGAGTTGCAGTGCGAGGAGGAGGAGCAAGAGGACCCGGACGGGTCTGAAGTTACAACCAGCTACAAGCAAAGAGCAGGAGGAAGACGCCGTTGAGTGCGGCAGAGCAGTAGATGTAAATAGTTACCCGACCGGGTACCAAAGAAACTGTTGCTATGTGAACTGTTCACCCGTTTACCCTTAATCCCACAGGCTGAGGACTGTGAGCAGCCATTCCCTTCCCTTTACCTGGCCGAGGACTGAGAGCGGCCAACTTCCCCTGTATATAGTTGCGCTTCCTAAAGCGCCCCCTACTGGTTTTACAGGAAAACCAGTTTTCCAGAGAGACTGTCGCACTTTACCCGGTCACACGTTGCACAGTGACCGGAGGAGGAGCCAGAGGCGACGAGAAAGTTTTATATATATAATGTTTTATATATTTTATATGTTTATGAAAAATTTGTATGTTTTGGTGTTGTTTTATATCTTACAGCCCGAGGACGTGCTGTGATTTACCAGGGGGGAATGTAGCACCCTGAGGATTCGGCTGCTACAGGGGTATTGCACCTCAACCCAGAGGTGTGATATTCCACTCCCGGGTAAGGATGGAGTGTGGGACTGAGCTCGGTAGGCTGCATGCACTACACACATCCCATTTCCGGAGGGCAGACCAACGGTACTCCCACTTAGAAATGTGCAGGTACGACCGAGTCTGTCCTTGGCTGGAGTGGGAGGGGGGGTGGTACATCCCAAGTAGTGTAGGGGCAGATAGGGGGAGCAGCCTGGGTAAAGATAGGAGCTCATTGGGTGCTGGTCACCTGAGCTCACACATAGAGGGTGTATATAAGGTGGGCACCAACTAAGATCAGGGTCAGATGCAGAGAACAAGTCAGCGAGCAAAGGAGAAGAAAGACCCAGAGTGAGAGAGGAGAAGAGAGAGAGACCCAGAGGGGGAAACAGCAGAAAAGGACTCCAAGAACCCAACTTAAATCCCCGGGTGAAGAGTCGGCACAGGGTACCGGAAACCAAGCTGGTGGGGGCATAAAACACACCCTAGCCAGAGACCGGAGGCCGTGGGCAGCATCTGCCACGGCCACCCACCACATCCACCCCGAAGGCACACCACATGAAGGGTCAGGGAACCCAAGGCCAAGGGTGTCCCAACAGAAGGCCCGAGGGAGCTGGACCTAGGTGGATCACTGGTGGGGACGGCCAGAGAACGGGACAGAAGGAGAGCTCAGGGCCACGCTCCGGACTTGTTTGGGGGTTGGCTGGATCCAGGACCTGGTGGACGCAGCACGGCTCGGGTGGTCACTCGAAGCTGGAGTGACCAGTACAACATCTGCAGTAAGTAAACACCCTTAACTGCACAACCCGACTCTGTCTTCATTGCCGTCTGCACTGCACCACCACAACCCCCATCCTCTGCACCTGTCCCCCCTGAGGCTATACCCCTCCCGTTGGGGGTTATCCCACCAAGCTGCGCACCCACCATCAGCCTCAGCGGACCCTGCTGCAGCGGCGGCCACAGTGACCGCATCACAACGGGTGGCGTAGTCGACACAAAAGAACTCTTAATAACATCTGTAGGACTGCCACATAACACTGAGTTTGACGCCCTGGGCACGGGCCGGGTCACAGCCGCTCGGAGACTACAACCCCCCATCTGATCCGGTGCCGGGTATTCCCCTCAAAAAGGAATATGTCCCAGGGGGCGCGTCACATATATTAAATGGATTTTTAGAACAGGGAGATGGAAAAAGAGCTTGCTCTGTCCACTCCACGCATTGACCTGGTATTGCAGTATCTCCAGGACCGGTGCACCCCTTCTTTAATGCAGTTTCTAAAATCAGAAAGAATTGAATTCAATGTTTTTTGTTCATTTTGCTTGTTTGTCGGATTTTGGGATGGACTCTTTGGCTTTGCTTTTCTTCTCCTCATTGGATTTTTCATGTTCAAAGTTGCAGAAGCCAGATTACAAGCTCATTTTGGTTCAACTTCAGCAACTGTGCATTGCATTGCCATGTAATGTGATGCAATGCTATCTTTCTAGCTCTCCCTTTTTACTTCCTTTTGGATAAACAGACATATTAGGCAAGCATTTTGGAGCTTTCACCTAAATAACTACAGGTGGTGAGATAAGCTGCACAATATAATTGACCTTTCAGTATATTGTTGCACACACACCATCTATTTAGCAAATGCCCTTGTTATCAACAGCAGCCTTTTAAACTCACCTGAGCTAACAGGTATGTGCGCTGGTTACTCTGCTGCGCTTAAAATTTCTTTTTTGGTTTGCTACAATGCCTTTTCTGAAACGTTGTCTCCTTCTGCTGGAACACTGACTTCTTTCATTTAATGCCTGCAGACTATAAAAGAGAACCCAACCCAAAAAGTTTGGTTGATTAGTCTGTGGCATTCTGTTAAACTGTTGCTTATGGCGGTCTCTGTGAGCTTCTCAGCGACATTCAGCCAGCCAGGTATCCTGCCTGCAGTAGATGGAATGTGGCAATGGAACGCTGGCTGCGCGTGTCATAATAGGCTCTGAGCCTTTATATACCTGTGCACAGCAGCAGCCACCTTCAGTCTGCTGCTGGACAGCCAGCAGCAGCAGCAGCAGGAGAGGTATGTAATCAGGAGCCCTCCTGCTAAGGGTAGACAGCTGCTCGTTCCACCCCACCCCCCGCCTTAATTGGTTCTCCTCCCTTCCAACGGTGTTGAGGCGGGTGGGAACAGCAGGGGGTGAAGGTGCTGTGTTTAAAGAGGTGGAGTTATGCAGATCTAAAACGCGTGGATTGCAGCAGCAGCAAGCCGAAAAGTGCAGGCATGTAAGGGATCTAGAGGTTGACAACATGTCTTCTTAACGGGAGTCCAGGAGCTCATCTCCACAAATGGACTTTTCAGGATCCTTGGGTGGCTCCGTAGTTTGAAACCAATTCTGGTTATCGCTTCTCGGCCTTTTGGCTAAGATCAAGTGTAGTATCTGTTCTTATCAGTTTAATATCTGATACGTCCCCTATCTGGGGACCATATATTAAATGGATTTTTAGAACAGGGAGATGGAAAAAGAGCTTGCTCTGTCCACTCCACGCATTGACCTGGTATTGCAGTATCTCCAGGACCGGTGCACCCCTTCTTTAATGCAGTTTCTAAAATCAGAAAGAATTGAATTCAATGTTTTTTGTTCATTTTGCTTGTTTGTCGGATTTTGGGATGGACTCTTTGGCTTTGCTTTTCTTCTCCTCATTGGATTTTTCATGTTCAAAGTTGCAGAAGCCAGATTACAAGCTCATTTTGGTTCAACTTCAGCAACTGTGCATTGCATTGCCATGTAATGTGATGCAATGCTATCTTTCTAGCTCTCCCTTTTTACTTCCTTTTGGATAAACAGACATATTAGGCAAGCATTTTGGAGCTTTCACCTAAATAACTACAGGTGGTGAGATAAGCTGCACAATATAATTGACCTTTCAGTATATTGTTGCACACACACCATCTATTTAGCAAATGCCCTTGTTATCAACAGCAGCCTTTTAAACTCACCTGAGCTAACAGGTATGTGCGCTGGTTACTCTGCTGCGCTTAAAATTTCTTTTTTGGTTTGCTACAATGCCTTTTCTGAAACGTTGTCTCCTTCTGCTGGAACACTGACTTCTTTCATTTAATGCCTGCAGACTATAAAAGAGAACCCAACCCAAAAAGTTTGGTTGATTAGTCTGTGGCATTCTGTTAAACTGTTGCTTATGGCGGTCTCTGTGAGCTTCTCAGCGACATTCAGCCAGCCAGGTATCCTGCCTGCAGTAGATGGAATGTGGCAATGGAACGCTGGCTGCGCGTGTCATAATAGGCTCTGAGCCTTTATATACCTGTGCACAGCAGCAGCCACCTTCAGTCTGCTGCTGGACAGCCAGCAGCAGCAGCAGCAGGAGAGGTATGTAATCAGGAGCCCTCCTGCTAAGGGTAGACAGCTGCTCGTTCCACCCCACCCCCCGCCTTAATTGGTTCTCCTCCCTTCCAACGGTGTTGAGGCGGGTGGGAACAGCAGGGGGTGAAGGTGCTGTGTTTAAAGAGGTGGAGTTATGCAGATCTAAAACGCGTGGATTGCAGCAGCAGCAAGCCGAAAAGTGCAGGCATGTAAGGGATCTAGAGGTTGACAACATGTCTTCTTAACGGGAGTCCAGGAGCTCATCTCCACAAATGGACTTTTCAGGATCCTTGGGTGGCTCCGTAGTTTGAAACCAATTCTGGTTATCGCTTCTCGGCCTTTTGGCTAAGATCAAGTGTAGTATCTGTTCTTATCAGTTTAATATCTGATACGTCCCCTATCTGGGGACCATATATTAAATGGATTTTTAGAACAGGGAGATGGAAAAAGAGCTTGCTCTGTCCACTCCACGCATTGACCTGGTATTGCAGTATCTCCAGGACCGGTGCACCCCTTCTTTAATGCAGTTTCTAAAATCAGAAAGAATTGAATTCAATGTTTTTTGTTCATTTTGCTTGTTTGTCGGATTTTGGGATGGACTCTTTGGCTTTGCTTTTCTTCTCCTCATTGGATTTTTCATGTTCAAAGTTGCAGAAGCCAGATTACAAGCTCATTTTGGTTCAACTTCAGCAACTGTGCATTGCATTGCCATGTAATGTGATGCAATGCTATCTTTCTAGCTCTCCCTTTTTACTTCCTTTTGGATAAACAGACATATTAGGCAAGCATTTTGGAGCTTTCACCTAAATAACTACAGGTGGTGAGATAAGCTGCACAATATAATTGACCTTTCAGTATATTGTTGCACACACACCATCTATTTAGCAAATGCCCTTGTTATCAACAGCAGCCTTTTAAACTCACCTGAGCTAACAGGTATGTGCGCTGGTTACTCTGCTGCGCTTAAAATTTCTTTTTTGGTTTGCTACAATGCCTTTTCTGAAACGTTGTCTCCTTCTGCTGGAACACTGACTTCTTTCATTTAATGCCTGCAGACTATAAAAGAGAACCCAACCCAAAAAGTTTGGTTGATTAGTCTGTGGCATTCTGTTAAACTGTTGCTTATGGCGGTCTCTGTGAGCTTCTCAGCGACATTCAGCCAGCCAGGTATCCTGCCTGCAGTAGATGGAATGTGGCAATGGAACGCTGGCTGCGCGTGTCATAATAGGCTCTGAGCCTTTATATACCTGTGCACAGCAGCAGCCACCTTCAGTCTGCTGCTGGACAGCCAGCAGCAGCAGCAGCAGGAGAGGTATGTAATCAGGAGCCCTCCTGCTAAGGGTAGACAGCTGCTCGTTCCACCCCACCCCCCGCCTTAATTGGTTCTCCTCCCTTCCAACGGTGTTGAGGCGGGTGGGAACAGCAGGGGGTGAAGGTGCTGTGTTTAAAGAGGTGGAGTTATGCAGATCTAAAACGCGTGGATTGCAGCAGCAGCAAGCCGAAAAGTGCAGGCATGTAAGGGATCTAGAGGTTGACAACATGTCTTCTTAACGGGAGTCCAGGAGCTCATCTCCACAAATGGACTTTTCAGGATCCTTGGGTGGCTCCGTAGTTTGAAACCAATTCTGGTTATCGCTTCTCGGCCTTTTGGCTAAGATCAAGTGTAGTATCTGTTCTTATCAGTTTAATATCTGATACGTCCCCTATCTGGGGACCATATATTAAATGGATTTTTAGAACAGGGAGATGGAAAAAGAGCTTGCTCTGTCCACTCCACGCATTGACCTGGTATTGCAGTATCTCCAGGACCGGTGCACCCCTTCTTTAATGCAGTTTCTAAAATCAGAAAGAATTGAATTCAATGTTTTTTGTTCATTTTGCTTGTTTGTCGGATTTTGGGATGGACTCTTTGGCTTTGCTTTTCTTCTCCTCATTGGATTTTTCATGTTCAAAGTTGCAGAAGCCAGATTACAAGCTCATTTTGGTTCAACTTCAGCAACTGTGCATTGCATTGCCATGTAATGTGATGCAATGCTATCTTTCTAGCTCTCCCTTTTTACTTCCTTTTGGATAAACAGACATATTAGGCAAGCATTTTGGAGCTTTCACCTAAATAACTACAGGTGGTGAGATAAGCTGCACAATATAATTGACCTTTCAGTATATTGTTGCACACACACCATCTATTTAGCAAATGCCCTTGTTATCAACAGCAGCCTTTTAAACTCACCTGAGCTAACAGGTATGTGCGCTGGTTACTCTGCTGCGCTTAAAATTTCTTTTTTGGTTTGCTACAATGCCTTTTCTGAAACGTTGTCTCCTTCTGCTGGAACACTGACTTCTTTCATTTAATGCCTGCAGACTATAAAAGAGAACCCAACCCAAAAAGTTTGGTTGATTAGTCTGTGGCATTCTGTTAAACTGTTGCTTATGGCGGTCTCTGTGAGCTTCTCAGCGACATTCAGCCAGCCAGGTATCCTGCCTGCAGTAGATGGAATGTGGCAATGGAACGCTGGCTGCGCGTGTCATAATAGGCTCTGAGCCTTTATATACCTGTGCACAGCAGCAGCCACCTTCAGTCTGCTGCTGGACAGCCAGCAGCAGCAGCAGCAGGAGAGGTATGTAATCAGGAGCCCTCCTGCTAAGGGTAGACAGCTGCTCGTTCCACCCCACCCCCCGCCTTAATTGGTTCTCCTCCCTTCCAACGGTGTTGAGGCGGGTGGGAACAGCAGGGGGTGAAGGTGCTGTGTTTAAAGAGGTGGAGTTATGCAGATCTAAAACGCGTGGATTGCAGCAGCAGCAAGCCGAAAAGTGCAGGCATGTAAGGGATCTAGAGGTTGACAACATGTCTTCTTAACGGGAGTCCAGGAGCTCATCTCCACAAATGGACTTTTCAGGATCCTTGGGTGGCTCCGTAGTTTGAAACCAATTCTGGTTATCGTTTCTCGGCCTTTTGGCTAAGATCAAGTGTAGTATCTGTTCTTATCAGTTTAATATCTGATACGTCCCCTATCTGGGGACCATATATTAAATGGATTTTTAGAACAGGGAGATGGAAAAAGAGCTTGCTCTGTCCACTCCACGCATTGACCTGGTATTGCAGTATCTCCAGGACCGGTGCACCCCTTCTTTAATGCAGTTTCTGAAATCAGAAAGAATTGAATTCAATGTTTTTTGTTCATTTTGCTTGTTTGTCGGATTTTGGGATGGACTCTTTGGCTTTGCTTTTCTTCTCCTCATTGGATTTTTCATGTTCAAAGTTGCAGAAGCCAGATTACAAGCTCATTTTGGTTCAACTTCAGCAACTGTGCATTGCATTGCCATGTAATGTGATGCAATGCTATCTTTCTAGCTCTCCCTTTTTACTTCCTTTTGGATAAACAGACATATTAGGCAAGCATTTTGGAGCTTTCACCTAAATAACTACAGGTGGTGAGATAAGCTGCACAATATAATTGACCTTTCAGTATATTGTTGCACACACACCATCTATTTAGCAAATGCCCTTGTTATCAACAGCAGCCTTTTAAACTCACCTGAGCTAACAGGTATGTGCGCTGGTTACTCTGCTGCGCTTAAAATTTCTTTTTTGGTTTGCTACAATGCCTTTTCTGAAACGTTGTCTCCTTCTGCTGGAACACTGACTTCTTTCATTTAATGCCTGCAGACTATAAAAGAGAAACCAACCCAAAAAGTTTGGTTGATTAGTCTGTGGCATTCTGTTAAACTGTTGCTTATGGCGGTCTCTGTGAGCTTCTCAGCGACATTCAGCCAGCCAGGTATCCTGCCTGCAGTAGATGGAATGTGGCAATGGAACGCTGGCTGCGCGTGTCATAATAGGCTCTGAGCCTTTATATACCTGTGCACAGCAGCAGCCACCTTCAGTCTGCTGCTGGACAGCCAGCAGCAGCAGCAGCAGCAGGAGAGGTATGTAATCAGGAGCCCTCCTGCTAAGGGTAGACAGCTGCTCGTTCCACCCCACCCCCCGCCTTAATTGGTTCTCCTCCCTTCCAACGGTGTTGAGGCGGGTGGGAACAGCAGGGGGTGAAGGTGCTGTGTTTAAAGAGGTGGAGTTATGCAGATCTAAAACGCGTGGATTGCAGCAGCAGCAAGCCGAAAAGTGCAGGCATGTAAGGGATCTAGAGGTTGACAACATGTCTTCTTAACGGGAGTCCAGGAGCTCATCTCCACAAATGGACTTTTCAGGATCCTTGGGTGGCTCCGTAGTTTGAAACCAATTCTGGTTATCGCTTCTCGGCCTTTTGGCTAAGATCAAGTGTAGTATCTGTTCTTATCAGTTTAATATCTGATACGTCCCCTATCTGGGGACCATATATTAAATGGATTTTTAGAACAGGGAGATGGAAAAAGAGCTTGCTCTGTCCACTCCACGCATTGACCTGGTATTGCAGTATCTCCAGGACCGGTGCACCCCTTCTTTAATGCAGTTTCTAAAATCAGAAAGAATTGAATTCAATGTTTTTTGTTCATTTTGCTTGTTTGTCGGATTTTGGGATGGACTCTTTGGCTTTGCTTTTCTTCTCCTCATTGGATTTTTCATGTTCAAAGTTGCAGAAGCCAGATTACAAGCTCATTTTGGTTCAACTTCAGCAACTGTGCATTGCATTGCCATGTAATGTGATGCAATGCTATCTTTCTAGCTCTCCCTTTTTACTTCCTTTTGGATAAACAGACATATTAGGCAAGCATTTTGGAGCTTTCACCTAAATAACTACAGGTGGTGAGATAAGCTGCACAATATAATTGACCTTTCAGTATATTGTTGCACACACACCATCTATTTAGCAAATGCCCTTGTTATCAACAGCAGCCTTTTAAACTCACCTGAGCTAACAGGTATGTGCGCTGGTTACTCTGCTGCGCTTAAAATTTCTTTTTTGGTTTGCTACAATGCCTTTTCTGAAACGTTGTCTCCTTCTGCTGGAACACTGACTTCTTTCATTTAATGCCTGCAGACTATAAAAGAGAACCCAACCCAAAAAGTTTGGTTGATTAGTCTGTGGCATTCTGTTAAACTGTTGCTTATGGCGGTCTCTGTGAGCTTCTCAGCGACATTCAGCCAGCCAGGTATCCTGCCTGCAGTAGATGGAATGTGGCAATGGAACGCTGGCTGCGCGTGTCATAATAGGCTCTGAGCCTTTATATACCTGTGCACAGCAGCAGCCACCTTCAGTCTGCTGCTGGACAGCCAGCAGCAGCAGCAGCAGGAGAGGTATGTAATCAGGAGCCCTCCTGCTAAGGGTAGACAGCTGCTCGTTCCACCCCACCCCCCGCCTTAATTGGTTCTCCTCCCTTCCAACGGTGTTGAGGCGGGTGGGAACAGCAGGGGGTGAAGGTGCTGTGTTTAAAGAGGTGGAGTTATGCAGATCTAAAACGCGTGGATTGCAGCAGCAGCAAGCCGAAAAGTGCAGGCATGTAAGGGATCTAGAGGTTGACAACATGTCTTCTTAACGGGAGTCCAGGAGCTCATCTCCACAAATGGACTTTTCAGGATCCTTGGGTGGCTCCGTAGTTTGAAACCAATTCTGGTTATCGCTTCTCGGCCTTTTGGCTAAGATCAAGTGTAGTATCTGTTCTTATCAGTTTAATATCTGATACGTCCCCTATCTGGGGACCATATATTAAATGGATTTTTAGAACAGGGAGATGGAAAAAGAGCTTGCTCTGTCCACTCCACGCATTGACCTGGTATTGCAGTATCTCCAGGACTGGTGCACCCCTTCTTTAATGCAGTTTCTAAAATCAGAAAGAATTGAATTCAATGTTTTTTGTTCATTTTGCTTGTTTGTCGGATTTTGGGATGGACTCTTTGGCTTTGCTTTTCTTCTCCTCATTGGATTTTTCATGTTCAAAGTTGCAGAAGCCAGATTACAAGCTCATTTTGGTTCAACTTCAGCAACTGTGCATTGCATTGCCATGTAATGTGATGCAATGCTATCTTTCTAGCTCTCCCTTTTTACTTCCTTTTGGATAAACAGACATATTAGGCAAGCATTTTGGAGCTTTCACCTAAATAACTACAGGTGGTGAGATAAGCTGCACAATATAATTGACCTTTCAGTATATTGTTGCACACGCACCATCTATTTAGCAAATGCCCTTGTTATCAACAGCAGCCTTTTAAACTCACCTGAGCTAACAGGTATGTGCGCTGGTTACTCTGCTGCGCTTAAAATTTCTTTTTTGGTTTGCTACAATGCCTTTTCTGAAACGTTGTCTCCTTCTGCTGGAACACTGACTTCTTTCATTTAATGCCTGCAGACTATAAAAGAGAACCCAACCCTAAAAGTTTGGTTGATTAGTCTGTGGCATTCTGTTAAACTGTTGCTTATGGCGGTCTCTGTGAGCTTCTCAGCGACATTCAGCCAGCCAGGTATCCTGCCTGCAGTAGATGGAATGTGGCAATGGAACGCTGGCTGCGCGTGTCATAATAGGCTCTGAGCCTTTATATACCTGTGCACAGCAGCAGCCACCTTCAGTCTGCTGCTGGACAGCCAGCAGCAGCAGCAGCAGGAGAGGTATGTAATCAGGAGCCCTCCTGCTAAGGGTAGACAGCTGCTCGTTCCACCCCACCCCCCGCCTTAATTGGTTCTCCTCCCTTCCAACGGTGTTGAGGCGGGTGGGAACAGCAGGGGGTGAAGGTGCTGTGTTTAAAGAGGTGGAGTTATGCAGATCTAAAACGCGTGGATTGCAGCAGCAGCAAGCCGAAAAGTGCAGGCATGTAAGGGATCTAGAGGTTGACAACATGTCTTCTTAACGGGAGTCCAGGAGCTCATCTCCACAAATGGACTTTTCAGGATCCTTGGGTGGCTCCGTAGTTTGAAACCAATTCTGGTTATCGCTTCTCGGCCTTTTGGCTAAGACCAAGTGTCTTGTCTGGGGTCCTTGAGTGTTTTCCCTTGGCCTTCCGGCATCGCCATCTTGATGGCTTAAGCCGGTTGCTGCTTTAGGGGGAGAACGAGGAGGAACGAGAGAGTGATCATAATGGGCGTGAAGATACGCTATGCTGGGACCGATGACAATCGGGTTCGCAATGCATTCCGCATTGAAGTTGATGCTGCTGTCAGAGAGCGTTTCAATCTGTCGTATATGGTGCACGAGGTGATCTTCAAAATCCTGGAAGTGACAAGAGAAAACATCGTCTGCCTGCAGGAATCCCGGAAAGAAGGACGGTATGTCTTGGTGCTACAATCTATGGCGGCTTGCCGGAACCTGTATAAGAAGTTGAGGGAGCAGGAGAAGAATCCAACCTTGCATGGTTTGACTTTTACAGTCTTGTACTCCAAAGGTGATGTTCCCCTAGTCATATTTATGTATAATCCCTTTGTGCACGAACATGACATTGCGACTTTTCTTAAGAGGCATTGTGACTTTGTGAGCAACAGTCACAAAATCATGAACGAGGAGAACTTATGGACTGGCAAATACAGATATTTTGTCAGATTTGGGGAAAGTTCTTCGGAGCCTGGAGGTGTTCATTACCCTCCCCAAAGTTTCTCTATCGGGAGAGATAGGGGTATTCTCTTCTTTCCTGAGGCCCCAGTTTTTTGCAGGAAATGTAAGAAGTACGGACACTTACAAGAGGTTTGTACTGCTGTGCCTGTTTGCTCCAAGTGCAACCAAAGTGGGCATGTTGCTAAGGACTGTACCAATCCAATTGTTTGCAATGCTTGTGGTATGGAGGGGCATGCCTTTAAGGATTGTACTCGTCGTGCGAACGAGGGCAAGGCAAGGGCATACTCTGAGGTGGTCTCGAACTCTCCGAGGCCTAAGAGTGTGGCACCTGAGGCCGCAGTTTCTTCCAGGGTGAAGGTAGTGGAACAGCGTGTGGAGACTGCTCCAGTGAGGGCGTCTGCTGACCTACTGGTGGAGCCCGGGAGAGTGGAAGAGGTTCTGGCAGCTGAGATGGACATTTCTTCCTATCAGGGGGGTTTCATTGACTCCTTTTGTGAAGAACGTGAGGGAGCCTTGGAAATCCCAGGGGACCCGGCTCTCAGTTGGAGCAGTGAAAGTATGGATGAAGAGGGAGCTGGAGGTCAAGGAGACTTCACTGAGACTGGGGTAAGGTCTTCTGAGGAACCGGACCGCGCTAAGAATAAAAGGGCCCGGTTGTCTGAACCATCAAGTAGCCAATGCGTGGCAAGTCCGGTGAGTGAGCGGGATTACCCAGTGGTTTCTCTTTCTCCTGCGTCAACGGCTTACCTGGAGGAGAATTTGGAGTCCACTATCTTTCAGCTAAGTGGCAGTTCGCCGGATGACAAAGGATAAGGAAGGCATGTTTTTTTGCTGAGACTGGTGTTTCTGGTTTTTGAGCCAAAGAATGGTCTCTAAACCAAATTGGGACATTGCGTCCCTTAATGTAAGACTTTTAAAGTCTAGAGTTAGAAGATCTGTGATTCTGGACTTCTTACATAACCATTCTTTTGATATTATGTGTCTACAGGAGTGTGGTATAGAAGAACCCCTGGAAGACGCTGATTGGCCATATGGCCAGCATATCTGGTCTGGCTCTAGTGGGAATAAAAATGATGGAGTTGGGATAGTATTAAATAATAGAAATTTTGTTTTTGAATATTATAAGGTAATAGAGGTGGGTCGTTGCATCTCTGCAGTTGTGTGTGGGAGGGGGTGGAAAGTTAAAATTATAAATATTTATGGTCCTACAAAAAAAGAAGACAGGTTAAGTTTATTAGATAAATTATGTTTAGAATTACCTGGTAGGATCCCTGTGATAGTAACAGGTGATTTTAACTGTGTAACTGAGGGGAAAGTTGATGCCTCAGGAAAAAAATTGGCAAACATTATTTCTGATTTTTTCTTTTTTGATGCTGCTGAGGTTTATTTGGGGAAGCCACCACCACCAACCTATAAAGCTGACAGGGGTGGGATAACATCTAGGATTGATAGGATGTTTTTTTCTAAAAATATAATATGTGATGGTTTTTCTCAATTTTCAGTTCCTTTTTCGGACCATGTGTGCCTGAAAGGTGAGTTTAGAGGGGATTTAAGGCGGGTGCATGGGAGAGGTGTGTGGAAATTGAATGTGAGTTTGCTTGAGGATGAGAGAATTGTGAATGATTTTAAGAAAAAATATAGTTGGTGTAAATCTCAAAAGAGTAAGTTTGAAAGTGTGTTGGTGTGGTGGGATTGGATGAAGCATGAAGTGCAAAAGTTTTTTCGTCGATGGGGCTATAAAAAGGTTGCCATGGTTAGGAGTCAATATAAAGATTTAATGATGAGGGTGGAATGGCTGGAGAAAATGAGGATGTGTGGTGTGGATGTGGATGATTTGTTAAGAAGTGCGAGAGAGGATTTGAAGAGGACTTTGGAGAGGAAGGGAAGGGAAATAATTTTTAGGTCAAAGGTGGTCCATCTTGATAAAGATGAAAAGTGTTCAAGATATTTCTTTAAAAAAATAAATGGTAAGAAGGAGGGTATGGAGGAGATTTTTGATGTGGATGGTGTTTGTGTGAGTGGGGAGGATGTAATGAAGGAAGTGGTCACGTTTTATGCTGAGTTGTTTGGCAGGAAGTGGGTGGATGAGAGTTTGAAAGAAGAAGTGCTTAAGACTTTGGATTGTAAGGTGGATAAGGATGGATGTTCTGGTCTATGTGAGGCAGTGATTGAGGAGGAAGTTAAGAAAGCGGTGTTTGGTGCAAGGAAAAATGTGACGCCTGGGAAGGATGGTTTGCCTGTGGAGCTATATGTTATGATGTGGGAAGTGATGGGTATGGATTTAGTGGAAGTGTGTCAGTTTATGTGGGAGAATGGGATGCTTGCGGGTTCAATGAAGGAGGGAGTGGTGGTCTTAATCCATAAGAAAGGGGATAAAAGGTGTTTGAGTAATTGGAGGCCAATTACGCTTCTGAACGCCGATTACAAGGTATTCAGTAAAATTTTGGCGTGTCGGATGCGTGTGGTTATAGCTGATGTGATTGGTAAAGATCAAGTGTGTGCAGTGCCTGGTAGATGTATGACGGATAATCTGTGTCTTTTAAGAGATGTGTTGTGGGATTGTAAAGTAAGAAAGCAGAAGTGTATGGTGATGGCTGTTGACTTTGAAAAGGCGTTTGATCGCGTGTCTCATGTGTTTCTATTTGAGGTTTTGCGTAGAATGGGTTTTCCGGAGAAATTTGTGCGTGCCGTGAGAGGATTGTATGGGGAGGTGGTGAGTGAATTTCTGGTGAATGGGTTTTTGAGTGAGAAAGTGTGTATTAGGTCTGGTGTGAGGCAAGGTTGTCCCATGTCACCGGTATTATTTGTGTGTGTGATTGAGCCACTGCTGTGTATGATTCGGAAAGAGAAAGTGGTGCGTGGTTTGTTAGTGCCAGGGAGTGGTGGAATGACTGTGAAAGTCTTAGGATATATGGATGATGTAGTAGTGGTGAGTGAGAGTGTGGCCTCTATGGAGAGAGTAAAATTGTTGTTGAATTTTTTTTGTGGCGCGTCAGCGTTTCGTGTGAATTGGAACAAATGCATGTTTAAATGTTTTGGTGACAATAGGATTAAGATGGATGGTGTGGCTGGTGTGGATGGTGCAATTAAAGTGTTGGGAGTTTTTTTTAATGATGATTTGAAAGGTTATGAGAGTTGGGATGAATGTGGTGAGCGGATTGTGCGGAAGATGAATTTTTGGAAGTTACGTTCTTTGTCTTTGGTAGGGAAGGTTCTTATTATTAAGGCTGTTATTCTCCCTATTTTGCTTTATGTTTCTTGTATTTTTCCAGTGCCCTATAGGAAAATTAAAAAAGTGGAGAAACTAATTTTTGTGTTTTTTTGGGGCAGTAGGATGGAAAGACTTAAGAGAGAGATTTTGTTTAAGCAATATTTGTATGGGGGACTGAAGTTTCCGAATATTGAAGTGTTTCTAACATTGCATTTTATTAAGACTACGGTCATTTTGATTGGGAAGAATAATAAAGGGGCATTTATGTGTAAGTATTTGGCTGGATGGATGCTGTATGGTCTGAATTGGGTGAAGCGTGATAAGAATGTGCCTGTTGCTTTTAAGTGTCCTGAGTGGTATGGTTTGATTGAGAAGTTTGTGAGGAAGAATGATTTGTTAGCAGTTGCAATGAAAGACTTTACGTTTGTTAAGAAGGTGATGGGGAAGATGTGTGTGAATGAGTGTGAGAGTAATGTGGTGGGATTGCGTTCTATGGAAGTTGCGCGGGTATGGAAGAAGTTAAGCATTCAAGGTGTGTCGAATAGACAGCGAGATATAGTATGGATGGGCCTTCATAATATTTTGCCAGTGAGGGATTTTCAGAAGAAAAGAGATCTCATAAGATCTGCAGTATGTCCAAGGGATGGTTGTGGAGCGAATGAGACGGTGAGGCACCTTATGTGGGATTGTAATTTTGCGTATGATGTGTGGAAAGGTGTGGGTGGACTGTGTAAAGGGGTTGCTGGTGTGAAGTTTATTGATTGGAGAGTGGCTATGTTTGGTTTTGGTGCTAGTCGTCGTGGCCTAGAAAGGATGATGTGGTTTATTATGGTGTGTGTGCAGGAGAGCTTGTGGGATGTGACAAATTTGTGTGTGTTTAAAAGAGTAAATTTAACAGTAAATGATTGTATTAGGTTGATCTTAGCAAGACTATATGTAATCTATTTTTGGGATACAAGAGAAGGTGGTGGTGGTGGAACAGATTCTGAAGGTGTGTGGAAATACCTTAAGTGGCAGGATATGGTTAAATACCGTTGATATTTTTTCTGGAAATTTCTCTGGCATAGGATTACTTGTTTGTATTTTTGTTGAATAATACTTTAATAAAGAAACCACAATGATGTTTATGAAGTGGCAGTATAACTTATGACGAAGTCTGGTTAACTGTTTGCTTATATCTAAACCTGAGTGGTTTTAAAAAAAAAAAAAAAAAAAAAAAAAATCTGTTCTTATCAGTTTAATATCTGATACGTCCCCTATCTGGGGACCATATATTAAATGGATTTTTAGAACAGGGAGATGGAAAAAGAGCTTGCTCTGTCCACTCCACGCATTGACCTGGTATTGCAGTATCTCCAGGACCGGTGCACCCCTTCTTTAATGCAGTTTCTAAAATCAGAAAGAATTGAATTCAATGTTTTTTGTTCATTTTGCTTGTTTGTCGGATTTTGGGATGGACTCTTTGGCTTTGCTTTTCTTCTCCTCATTGGATTTTTCATGTTCAAAGTTGCAGAAGCCAGATTACAAGCTCATTTTGGTTCAACTTCAGCAACTGTGCATTGCATTGCCATGTAATGTGATGCAATGCTATCTTTCTAGCTCTCCCTTTTTACTACCTTTTGGATAAACAGACATATTAGGCAAGCATTTTGGAGCTTTCACCTAAATAACTACAGGTGGTGAGATAAGCTGCACAATATAATTGACCTTTCAGTATATTGTTGCACACACACCATCTATTTAGCAAATGCCCTTGTTATCAACAGCAGCCTTTTAAACTCACCTGAGCTAACAGGTATGTGCGCTGGTTACTCTGCTGCGCTTAAAATTTCTTTTTTGGTTTGCTACAATGCCTTTTCTGAAACGTTGTCTCCTTCTGCTGGAACACTGACTTCTTTCATTTAATGCCTGCAGACTATAAAAGAGAACCCAACCCAAAAAGTTTGGTTGATTAGTCTGTGGCATTCTGTTAAACTGTTGCTTATGGCGGTCTCTGTGAGCTTCTCAGCGACATTCAGCCAGCCAGGTATCCTGCCTGCAGTAGATGGAATGTGGCAATGGAACGCTGGCTGCGCGTGTCATAATAGGCTCTGAGCCTTTATATACCTGTGCACAGCAGCAGCCACCTTCAGTCTGCTGCTGGACAGCCAGCAGCAGCAGCAGCAGGAGAGGTATGTAATCAGGAGCCCTCCTGCTAAGGGTAGACAGCTGCTCGTTCCACCCCACCCCCCGCCTTAATTGGTTCTCCTCCCTTTCAACGGTGTTGAGGCGGGTGGGAACAGCAGGGGGTGAAGGTGCTGTGTTTAAAGAGGTGGAGTTATGCAGATCTAAAACGCGTGGATTGCAGCAGCAGCAAGCCGAAAAGTGCAGGCATGTAAGGGATCTAGAGGTTGACAACATGTCTTCTTAACGGGAGTCCAGGAGCTCATCTCCACAAATGGACTTTTCAGGATCCTTGGGTGGCTCCGTAGTTTGAAACCAATTCTGGTTATCGCTTCTCGGCCTTTTGGCTAAGATCAAGTGTAGTATCTGTTCTTATCAGTTTAATATCTGATACGTCCCCTCTCTGGGGACCATATATTAAATGGATTTTTAGAACAGGGAGATGGAAAAAGAGCTTGCTCTGTCCACTCCACGCATTGACCTGGTATTGCAGTATCTCCAGGACCGGTGCACCCCTTCTTTAATGCAGTTTCTAAAATCAGAAAGAATTGAATTCAATGTTTTTTGTTCATTTTGCTTGTTTGTCGGATTTTGGGATGGACTCTTTGGCTTTGCTTTTCTTCTCCTCATTGGATTTTTCATGTTTAAAGTTGCAGAAGCCAGATTACAAGCTCATTTTGGTTCAACTTCAGCAACTGTGCATTGCATTGCCATGTAATGTGATGCAATGCTATCTTTCTAGCTCTCCCTTTTTACTTCCTTTTGGATAAACAGACATATTAGGCAAGCATTTTGGAGCTTTCACCTAAATAACTACAGGTGGTGAGATAAGCTGCACAATATAATTGACCTTTCAGTATATTGTTGCACACACACCATCTATTTAGCAAATGCCCTTGTTATCAACAGCAGCCTTTTAAACTCACCTGAGCTAACAGGTATGTGCGCTGGTTACTCTGCTGCGCTTAAAATTTCTTTTTTGGTTTGCTACAATGCCTTTTCTGAAACGTTGTCTCCTTCTGCTGGAACACTGACTTCTTTCATTTAATGCCTGCAGACTATAAAAGAGAACCCAACCCAAAAAGTTTGGTTGATTAGTCTGTGGCATTCTGTTAAACTGTTGCTTATGGCGGTCTCTGTGAGCTTCTCAGCGACATTCAGCCAGCCAGGTATCCTGCCTGCAGTAGATGGAATGTGGCAATGGAACGCTGGCTGCGCGTGTCATAATAGGCTCTGAGCCTTTATATACCTGTGCACAGCAGCAGCCACCTTCAGTCTGCTGCTGGACAGCCAGCAGCAGCAGCAGCAGGAGAGGTATGTAATCAGGAGCCCTCCTGCTAAGGGTAGACAGCTGCTCGTTCCACCCCACCCCCCGCCTTAATTGGTTCTCCTCCCTTCCAACGGTGTTGAGGCGGGTGGGAACAGCAGGGGGTGAAGGTGCTGTGTTTAAAGAGGTGGAGTTATGCAGATCTAAAACGCGTGGATTGCAGCAGCAGCAAGCCGAAAAGTGCAGGCATGTAAGGGATCTAGAGGTTGACAACATGTCTTCTTAACGGGAGTCCAGGAGCTCATCTCCACAAATGGACTTTTCAGGATCCTTGGGTGGCTCCGTAGTTTGAAACCAATTCTGATTATCGCTTCTCGGCCTTTTGGCTAAGATCAAGTGTAGTATCTGTTCTTATCAGTTTAATATCTGATACGTCCCCTATCTGGGGACCATATATTAAATGGATTTTTAGAACAGGGAGATGGAAAAAGAGCTTGCTCTGTCCACTCAACGCATTGACCTGGTATTGCAGTATCTCCAGGACGGGTGCACCCCTTCTTTAATGCAGTTTCTAAAATCAGAAAGAATTGAATTCAATGTTTTTTGTTCATTTTGCTTGTTTGTCGGATTTTGGGATGGACTCTTTGGCTTTGCTTTTCTTCTCCTCATTGGATTTTTCATGTTCAAAGTTGCAGAAGCCAGATTACAAGCTCATTTTGGTTCAACTTCAGCAACTGTGCATTGCATTGCCATGTAATGTGATGCAATGCTATCTTTCTAGCTCTCCCTTTTTACTTCCTTTTGGATAAACAGACATATTAGGCAAGCATTTTGGAGCTTTCACCTAAATAACTACAGGTGGTGAGATAAGCTGCACAATATAATTGACCTTTCAGTATATTGTTGCACACACACCATCTATTTAGCAAATGCCCTTGTTATCAACAGCAGCCTTTTAAACTCACCTGAGCTAACAGGTATGTGCGCTGGTTACTCTGCTGCGCTTAAAATTTCTTTTTTGGTTTGCTACAATGCCTTTTCTGAAACGTTGTCTCCCTCTGCTGGAACACTGACTTCTTTCATTTAATGCCTGCAGACTATAAAAGAGAACCCAACCCAAAAAGTTTGGTTGATTAGTCTGTGGCATTCTGTTAAACTGTTGCTTATGGCGGTCTCTGTGAGCTTCTCAGCGACATTCAGCCAGCCAGGTATCCTGCCTGCAGTAGATGGAATGTGGCAATGGAACGCTGGCTGCGCGTGTCATAATAGGCTCTGAGCCTTTATATACCTGTGCACAGCAGCAGCCACCTTCAGTCTGCTGCTGGACAGCCAGCAGCAGCAGCAGCAGGAGAGGTATGTAATCAGGAGCCCTCCTGCTAAGGGTAGACAGCTGCTCGTTCCACCCCACCCCCCGCCTTAATTGGTTCTCCTCCCTTCCAACGGTGTTGAGGCGGGTGGGAACAGCAGGGGGTGAAGGTGCTGTGTTTAAAGAGGTGGAGTTATGCAGATCTAAAACGCGTGGATTGCAGCAGCAGCAAGCCGAAAAGTGCAGGCATGTAAGGGATCTAGAGGTTGACAACATGTCTTCTTAACGGGAGTCCAGGAGCTCATCTCCACAAATGGACTTTTCAGGATCCTTGGGTGGCTCCGTAGTTTGAAACCAATTCTGGTTATCGCTTCTCGGCCTTTTGGCTAAGATCAAGTGTAGTATCTGTTCTTATCAGTTTAATATCTGATACGTCCCCTATCTGGGGACCATATATTAAATGGATTTTTAGAACAGGGAGATGGTAAAAGAGCTTGCTCTGTCCACTCCACGCATTGACCTGGTATTGCAGTATCTCCAGGACCGGTGCACCCCTTCTTTAATGCAGTTTCTAAAATCAGAAAGAATTGAATTCAATGTTTTTTGTTCATTTTGCTTGTTTGTCGGATTTTGGGATGGACTCTTTGGCTTTGCTTTTCTTCTCCTCATTGGATTTTTCATGTTCAAAGTTGCAGAAGCCAGATTACAAGCTCATTTTGGTTCAACTTCAGCAACTGTGCATTGCATTGCCATGTAATGTGATGCAATGCTATCTTTCTAGCTCTCCCTTTTTACTTCCTTTTGGATAAACAGACATATTAGGCAAGCATTTTGGAGCTTTCACCTAAATAACTACAGGTGGTGAGATAAGCTGCACAATATAATTGACCTTTCAGTATATTGTTGCACACACACCATCTATTTAGCAAATGCCCTTGTTATCAACAGCAGCTTTTTAAACTCACTTGAGCTAACAGGTATGTGCGCTGGTTACTCTGCTGCGCTTAAAATTTCTTTTTTGGTTTGCTACAATGCCTTTTCTGAAACGTTGTCTCCTTCTGCTGGAACACTGACTTCTTTCATTTAATGCCTGCAGACTATAAAAGAGAACCCAACCCAAAAAGTTTGGTTGATTAGTCTGTGGCATTCTGTTAAACTGTTGCTTATGGCGGTCTCTGTGAGCTTCTCAGCGACATTCAGCCAGCCAGGTATCCTGCCTGCAGTAGATGGAATGTGGCAATGGAACGCTGGCTGCGCGTGTCATAATAGGCTCTGAGCCTTTATATACCTGTGCACAGCAGCAGCCACCTTCAGTCTGCTGCTGGACAGCCAGCAGCAGCAGCAGCAGGAGAGGTATGTAATCAGGAGCCCTCCTGCTAAGGGTAGACAGCTGCTCGTTCCACCCCACCCCCCGCCTTAATTGGTTCTCCTCCCTTCCAACGGTGTTGAGGCGGGTGGGAACAGCAGGGGGTGAAGGTGCTGTGTTTAAAGAGGTGGAGTTATGCAGATCTAAAACGCGTGGATTGCAGCAGCAGCAAGCCGAAAAGTGCAGGCATGTAAGGGATCTAGAGGTTGACAACATGTCTTCTTAACGGGAGTCCAGGAGCTCATCTCCACAAATGGACTTTTCAGGATCCTTGGGTGGCTCCGTAGTTTGAAACCAATTCTGGTTATCGCTTCTCGGCCTTTTGGCTAACATCAAGTGTAGTATCTGTTCTTATCAGTTTAATATCTGATACGTCCCCTATCTGGGGACCATATATTAAATGGATTTTTAGAACAGGGAGATGGAAAAAGAGCTTGCTCTGTCCACTCCACGCATTGACCTGGTATTGCAGTATCTCCAGGACCGGTGCACCCCTTCTTTAATGCAGTTTCTAAAATCAGAAAGAATTGAATTCAATGTTTTTTGTTCATTTTGCTTGTTTGTCGGATTTTGGGATGGACTCTTTGGCTTTGCTTTTCTTCTCCTCATTGGATTTTTCATGTTCAAAGTTGCAGAAGCCAGATTACAAGCTCATTTTGGTTCAACTTCAGCAACTGTGCATTGCATTGCCATGTAATGTGATGCAATGCTATATTTCTAGCTCTCCCTTTTTACTTCCTTTTGGATAAACAGACATATTAGGCAAGCATTTTGGAGCTTTCACCTAAATAACTACAGGTGGTGAGATAAGCTGCACAATATAATTGACCTTTCAGTATATTGTTGCACACACACCATCTATTTAGCAAATGCCCTTGTTATCAACAGCAGCCTTTTAAACTCACCTGAGCTAACAGGTATGTGCGCTGGTTACTCTGCTGCGCTTAAAATTTCTTTTTTGGTTTGCTACAATGCCTTTTCTGAAACGTTGTCTCCTTCTGCTGGAACACTGACTTCTTTCATTTAATGCCTGCAGACTATAAAAGAGAACCCAACCCAAAAAGTTTGGTTGATTAGTCTGTGGCATTCTGTTAAACTGTTGCTTATGGCGGTCTCTGTGAGCTTCTCAGCGACATTCAGCCAGCCAGGTATCCTGCCTGCAGTAGATGGAATGTGGCAATGGAACGCTGGCTGCGCGTGTCATAATAGGCTCTGAGCCTTTATATACCTGTGCACAGCAGCAGCCACCTTCAGTCTGCTGCTGGACAGCCAGCAGCAGCAGCAGCAGGAGAGGTATGTAATCAGGAGCCCTCCTGCTAAGGGTAGACAGCTGCTCGTTCCACCCCACCCCCCACCTTAATTGGTTCTCCTCCCTTCCAACGGTGTTGAGGCGGGTGGGAACAGCAGGGGGTGAAGGTGCTGTGTTTAAAGAGGTGGAGTTATGCAGATCTAAAACGCGTGGATCGCAGCAGCAGCAAGCCGAAAAGTGCAGGCATGTAAGGGATCTAGAGGTTGACAACATGTCTTCTTAACGGGAGTCCAGGAGCTCATCTCCACAAATGGACTTTTCAGGATCCTTGGGTGGCTCCGTAGTTTGAAACCAATTCTGGTTATCGCTTCTCGGCCTTTTGGCTAAGATCAAGTGTAGTATCTGTTCTTATCAGTTTAATATCTGATACGTCCCCTATCTGGGGACCATATATTAAATGGATTTTTAGAACAGGGAGATGGAAAAAGAGCTTGCTCTGTCCACTCCACGCATTGACCTGGTATTGCAGTATCTCCAGGACCGGTGCACCCCTTCTTTAATGCAGTTTCTAAAATCAGAAATAATTGAATTCAATGTTTTTTGTTCATTTTGCTTGTTTGTCGGATTTTGGGATGGACTCTTTGGCTTTGCTTTTCTTCTCCTCATTGGATTTTTCATGTTCAAAGTTGCAGAAGCCAGATTACAAGCTCATTTTGGTTCAACTTCAGCAACTGTGCATTGCATTGCCATGTAATGTGATGCAATGCTATCTTTCTAGCTCTCCCTTTTTACTTTCTTTTGGATAAACAGACATATTAGGCAAGCATTTTGGAGCTTTCACCTAAATAACTACAGGTGGTGAGATAAGCTGCACAATATAATTGACCTTTCAGTATATTGTTGCACACACACCATCTATTTAGCAAATGCCCTTGTTATCAACAGCAGCCTTTTAAACTCACCTGAGCTAACAGGTATGTGCGCTGGTTACTCTGCTGCGCTTAAAATTTCTTTTTTGGTTTGCTACAATGCCTTTTCTGAAACGTTGTCTCCTTCTGCTGGAACACTGACTTCTTTCATTTAATGCCTGCAGACTATAAAAGAGAACCCAACCCAAAAAGTTTGGTTGATTAGTCTGTGGCATTCTGTTAAACTGTTGCTTATGGCGGTCTCTGTGAGCTTCTCAGCGACATTCAGCCAGCCAGGTATCCTGCCTGCAGTAGATGGAATGTGGCAATGGAACGCTGGCTGCGTGTGTCATAATAGGCTCTGAGCCTTTATATACCTGTGCACAGCAGCAGCCACCTTCAGTCTGCTGCTGGACAGCCAGCAGCAGCAGCAGCAGGAGAGGTATGTAATCAGGAGCCCTCCTGCTAAGGGTAGACAGCTGCTCGTTCCACCCCACCCCCCGCCTTAATTGGTTCTCCTCCCTTCCAACGGTGTTGAGGCGGGTGGGAACAGCAGGGGGTGAAGGTGCTGTGTTTAAAGAGGTGGAGTTATGCAGATCTAAAACGCGTGGATTGCAGCAGCAGCAAGCCGAAAAGTGCAGGCATGTAAGGGATCTAGAGGTTGACAACATGTCTTCTTAACGGGAGTCCAGGAGCTCATCTCCACAAATGGACTTTTCAGGATCCTTGGGTGGCTCCGTAGTTTGAAACCAATTCTGGTTATCGCTTCTCGGCCTTTTGGCTGCGGTCAAGTGTCTTGTACAGGCGACTGTGGTCCAGAAGGTACTCGGGTACCCCTCTCCTCGGCCTTGCAGGGTGACCCACTTCGGTGGGCTCCCCTGCCTGCTGCTATTGGGAGAGGGCTTAGTCCCAGGGTAACGGGTTGCGATCCCCCCCAGCCTCTCAGGTGTTTCTGTTTACAGAACTCTGAAAGGCGCAGATTGCAAGCGGTTTGCGATTTGCTTTTTCTTGTTGCGTTACCATGGAGGTTGACCCCACCCTCGTGCCTCACTATGCGAGGCTTAAAAACACTATCCGTATTCATTTCACAGAGGGCGGAAGTGATGAAAGGAAATTGCGGTACGTAGTCCAGGACGTGCTTGAAGGGCTCTTTCATGTGCAGAAGAACGAGATTCTCTCTATCCAGGATTATCCGAGGCGTGGCGATTATGACATCACCTTCACCGGGGAAGGCATTTTTCAGGATGTCCTGGTAAGAGCCAGAAAGGCAAAAAACAATCCTATTCTAAAAGGAATACAAGTTATCGAGCACGTCCTGGATGAGGTAAAAATGGTAATTCTTAAAGTATTTTCTCCTTTCGTTACTTCAGTGGAACTAACATGTTTTCTTTCAATGTACTTTAAAAGTGTAAAATGTATAGGGAAAGTACTTAATGAGTTTCACATATGGACGTCCAAATGGAAATTTCTAGTAACATGTGAAAGAGACCCTAATTTCCCAGGCGGTGTGAAACTCCCTCCTGCACGTTTTAAAATAGGTTCCTCAAATGGAGACTTCTTTTTTTCTGGTATGCCACCCTTTTGTAGAAACTGTGGAAAATATGGCCATTTTAAGGATGACTGTGAGGCAACCTGTAGAAACTGTGCTAGTACAGAACATGACACCAAAGAATGTCCTCATGATAAAAAATGTAATTTCTGCCAAAAACCTGGTCATTTTTATTTTTCATGCCCACATAGGTTCTGGGAGGCCGAACAGAGACGGAAGGAAAAGGCCAGGACATCCGAAAATGAACCAACAGGTCAGACCACCCCTCAGGAGGAGGAACAACAACCTGGAGCCTCAGCGAGCAAAGAGGGCGATTCGAGTGATGAGGAAAGCTCAGAGGTAATGAAGGGTAACTCCCAAGCAGTGAGGAAAAGTTGGCACCAAGACAACAGGGAGGCTAAAAGAAAGGCAGAAAAGGAACAAAAGGGCATGATCGGTAAAACCAAAAGAGACCGGCAGAAGGTTGACACCGAGCCCGAGGCAAAAACTGGGTTTCCTGGGCCTGAGTCTGAGGCTAACTGGACTACGGTGGGTCCCCATAAAAAGAAAAGAGGGAAGAAAGATGGTTCGAATGGAGCGGCTGATGGGGATCAGATGGACACATCTCCTGGTGGGGAGGTGGACGTTGGTCCCCCAAAAGTCCCGGACCCTGCTGACCCCGGTGGGGAGCCGGGCCTTGCCAGCTCCGTGAGCTCGGGTACATTGCCTTGTACTCAACCTTCCCCTGTGTGTCGGCCTCCCCTGGGTGCAGGGGAGCCACCTGGGGACCCACCTGATAAGGATCTGAATGGCCAGCCCATGGAGACCCAGGGTGCTGTTCCTCTTAGTTGTCTCCCAAGCTACTCACATGTAGCGTTGGGTCATTGTCTTGGTGAGTCAAGTTCCTCCTCCATGGAGTCCTTACTTACGATAAATTCGGACGAGGGAAGTAGCTCGAGCGTAAGTGGTCTGGCCGGTTCAGCGGATAGGAAGTAAGTTCCGTATTTCTGTTTTATATAATTTTTTTACTTTCCTCCAATGGCAGAACTTAAGGGCATTTCCCTCAATGTGAGGGGTCTAAAATCAAAAACCAGAAGAGTAACATTATTTAATTTTTTAACTTGTCTTACGGCTTCCGTCTTCTTTTTACAGGAATGCAATATCCCGCACACAGTATCCTACAAAAAATACAAAGAGGATTGGAAATGTGGCCCATCAGTGTGGTCCGGGTCAAATGTTACCGGATCAGCAGGGATAGCTATACTTTTTAAGGGAAACGTTCAAATTGATTTTATCCAAGAGATTTTACCAGGTCGTATGTTATTAGTTAAAGCTTTTATTAATGGTGTAAAATGGCAATTTTTAAATTTTTATGGGTCCCCAGATAAAAATGAAAGAGCTGACATGTTAGAGATTTTACCATTATTTATTAATACCTCTGAACCTTTTATCTTGGCAGGTGATTTTAATTGTATTTTAAAGGGTGAAAGTCGGCGCTCTACAGCCGTAAGTAGAAACTATGACAAAACTTCCGGTATGTTAAGTAATATTTTAAGTGATTTTAGACTTGTTGATATTTATAAAGAATGCAACAAGACTAGTTCAGTAGAAGCCGGCTTTACCTGGAGCAATTTAAATTGCAGTTCAAGAATAGATTTTATATTCGGTTCAGAACAAATTTTACCTGATAAATGTGAAACCCACGATAATATCTTCTCAGATCATAAATTTTTATCTTTTAGTGTAAAAATTAATGCTAATAAAAAATGTGGGAAAAAAACTTGGAAAATGAATGTATCCCTTTTAAATGATTCTAAGATTTTATCGGATTTTATTGAATTTTATAAAAACTGCAGGAGGAAGAAAGATGTAAATGTCCCTATAAGTGCCTGGTGGGATAAAATGAAAAAAAAAATAAAAGATTTTTTTATTAAGAAAAGCATATATAAAGCAAAAGAAAAGCTAGAATTATATAATAATTTAAATACCCGGTTACAGACCTTATATAAACTTAGAGAAAATGGTCTAGAAGTAGAAAAAGATATTAAAATACTGAAAGAAGAAATAACAAAATCACTAGAACAAAAAGGGAAAGAGCTCATTTTCCGCTCCAGAATAAAACACGTGGAGGAAGACGAAAAATGTTCTAGATATTTTTTTAAAAAAATTAGAGAGAAAAAAACAGTAATTGAAGATATAGATGGAGAGAAAAATATGGGAAAAATTTTGGAAAAGGTACATGGTTACTATTTTAATCTTTTTAATGATAAAAGAATAGATGAAAATATAATGCAAAATTCTTTAGAAGAAATAATATCTGTTTTAGATACCGCCTCCCAAGAGTTTTTATCACAAAACATAACAGAAGAAGAAATTTTACAAACCATAAAAAGTTTTAAAATTGGAAAAGTCCCTGGATCAGACGGTATTCCTATAGAGTTTTATGTAAAATTTTATGATATTTTAAAAGAGGATCTGTTTTATGTTTTTACTGAAGTTTTTAATGATAAGGTTTTATTAAAATCCTGGAAAAAAGGGGAGGTCTCATTATTATATAAGAAAGGTGATAAGACAGACTTAAAAAACTGGAGACCTATAACCCTACTAAACTGTGACTATAAAATAATGGCAAAAATTTGTGCAAACCGCCTTAAAAAAATTATAGGAAAAATAATCCACTCAAACCAAGTATGTGGTGTGCCTGAGCGCAGTATCTGGGACAATCTAAACCTTGTTAAAGACTGTATTGAAGACATTAAAAACAGAAAAGGGAAGATGGCAATTTTATCAATTGACTTCGAAAAAGCTTTTGATCAGATTTCTCATTTTTATCTTTTTAAGGTTTTAGAAAAAATGGGCATACCAGAAAGGTTTTTATTATCTCTTAAAGCGTTTTATAAGGACTGCACAAGTAAGATTTTAGTAAATGGTTTCAAGACACAAGATGTTTTTTTAAAATCAGGGGTAAAACAGGGGTGCCCCCTGTCCCCACTACTTTTTATTTGTGCTCTTGAGCCACTTTTATGTGCAATCCGTAGAGATAGACAAATATGTGGTATCCCTCTACCTGGAAGCAAAGGAACAGAAGCAAAAGTGGTGGGTTACATGGACGATGTGGCGGTCCTTTGCCGAGATGCACCATCACTACAAAACTCACTCAAACAGATCCAATCCTTTTGTACAGCTTCTGGTTTTAAGGTTAATTTTAATAAGAGTAGTATTTTAAATATTGGGGAGATGATTTTACACGATGTTTTTATTCCAATAACTGAATCTATTAATATTTTAGGTATTTCTTTCTGTGAATCCAATAATGGTCTAAATAACTGGGAGGCGGTAGCTCAGAAAGTGAATACGAAAATATGTATGTGGAATATGAGAAAATTAACGATGGAGGGTAAAGTATTAATTATAAAAATGGTCATTTTGCCTCTTTTATTGTATTTGAGTTTGGTTTTCCCTCCCCCTGTAAATATTTTAAAAAAGATCACTAAAGCATGTTTTACTTTTTTCTGGAGTTCTAAGATGGAGAAATTAAAAAGAGAAATTGTAACAAAACCAAAGCTCAAAGGTGGGAAAGACTTTCCAGATTTTAGTAGATTCCTTTTAATTAAATTTTTTTGCTTCTGTTTTAATGCCCTTTTTAAAAATCACTATTGGTCCTTTTTTATGCGTTATAACGCTGGTTTTTTTATGAGAAAGTTTGGGTGGTTTGAAACGGTTTTATCATCTCCATATGCTTTTAAACTGCCAACGCATTATTTAATTTTAGAAAAAATAGTGATTCATTTTAATTTAGGGGGTAAAGAAGCGGGAGATCTACAAAATAGTAAGAAATTAATTAAAAGTCTTTGTAAAAATGAAGAGTTATGTAACATTGAGCGCTATGATGATGAACAAATATTGAATATATGGAAAGTCATTAATGCAAAATATCTTTTTAATATACAGAAAGATTTGGCTTGGAGCTGCGCACACCAATGTCTTCCGTGCCGGGCATTCCAACATAGAAGAGGACTCGTGAGGTCTGCCATTTGCCCAAGAAGCGGATGTCAAGAGGAGGAATCAGTGAAACATCTACTATGGACTTGTCCTTTTGCAAAAGCGTTCTGGAGAAAATTGCTCCCTCTGATGGAAAAAGTGGCAGACCTCAAAGACTTTAACTACGCCACAATACTTTATGGACTTATGGAATGCCCAACAGAAGACCAAAAAATTATGGCATGGAAGACAATAAATTGCGCCAAAATAGCTCTCTGGAAAGCCCGAAATATTTTAATTTTTAATCATGATGAATTGTCTTTAAATGATGTTTTTAGTTTTTGTTTAAGTGAAATGTATGTATATTTTTTATTAGATAAAAAAAATAATCCAAATATCTCCCTAAAATGGGATGTCAATGTATGGAACACATTTTGAATTTTTGTAACATTTTATTAATTTGAATATATGCAAATTTTTATCCTATTTGAATAATTTATGTTTTTAAGTCTCGTATGTTTCAAGACAATGTATAAAAATTTGTAATGATGTAAAATGTTGCTTTTATTTCTGTACATCTGTGTAATTTTTAAATAAAACTGGTTTTATCCCTGTGAGGGGATAGCCAAATTAAATAAAATCTGTTCTTATCAGTTTAATATCTGATACATCCCCTATCTGGGGACCATATATTAAATGGATTTTTAGAACAGGGAGATGGAAAAAGAGCTTGCTCTGTCCACTCCACGCATTGACCTGGTATTGCAGTATCTCCAGGACCGGTGCACCCCTTCTTTAATGCAGTTTCTAAAATCAGAAAGAATTGAATTCAATGTTTTTTGTTCATTTTGCTTGTTTGTCGGATTTTGGGATGGACTCTTTGGCTTTGCTTTTCTTCTCCTCATTGGATTTTTCATGTTCAAAGTTGCAGAAGCCAGATTACAAGCTCATTTTGGTTCAACTTCAGCAACTGTGCATTGCATTGCCATGTAATGTGATGCAATGCTATCTTTCTAGCTCTCCCTTTTTACTTCCTTTTGGATAAACAGACATATTAGGCAAGCATTTTGGAGCTTTCACCTAAATAACTACAGGTGGTGAGATAAGCTGCACAATATAATTGACCTTTCAGTATATTGTTGCACACACACCATCTATTTAGCAAATGCCCTTGTTATCAACAGCAGCCTTTTAAACTCACCTGAGCTAACAGGTATGTGCGCTGGTTACTCTGCTGCGCTTAAAATTTCTTTTTTGGTTTGCTACAATGCCTTTTCTGAAACGTTGTCTCCTTCTGCTGGAACACTGACTTCTTTCATTTAATGCCTGCAGACTATAAAAGAGAACCCAACCCAAAAAGTTTGGTTGATTAGTCTGTGGCATTCTGTTAAACTGTTGCTTATGGCGGTCTCTGTGAGCTTCTCAGCGACATTCAGCCAGCCAGGTATCCTGCCTGCAGTAGATGGAATGTGGCAATGGAACGCTGGCTGCGCGTGTCATAATAGGCTCTGAGCCTTTATATACCTGTGCACAGCAGCAGCCACCTTCAGTCTGCTGCTGGACAGCCAGCAGCAGCAGCAGCAGGAGAGGTATGTAATCAGGAGCCCTCCTGCTAAGGGTAGACAGCTGCTCGTTCCACCCCACCCCCCGCCTTAATTGGTTCTCCTCCCTTCCAACGGTGTTGAGGCGGGTGGGAACAGCAGGGGGTGAAGGTGCTGTGTTTAAAGAGGTGGAGTTATGCAGATCTAAAACGCGTGGATTGCAGCAGCAGCAAGCCGAAAAGTGCAGGCATGTAAGGGATCTAGAGGTTGACAACATGTCTTCTTAACGGGAGTCCAGGAGCTCATCTCCACAAATGGACTTTTCAGGATCCTTGGGTGGCTCCGTAGTTTGAAACCAATTCTGGTTATCGCTTCTCGGCCTTTTGGCTAAGATCAAGTGTAGTATCTGTTCTTATCAGTTTAATATCTGATACGTCCCCTATCTGGGGACCATATATTAAATGGATTTTTAGAATAGGGAGATGGAAAAAGAGCTTGCTCTGTCCACTCCACGCATTGACCTGGTATTGCAGTATCTCCAGGACCGGTGCACCCCTTCTTTAATGCAGTTTCTAAAATCAGAAAGAATTGAATTCAATGTTTTTTGTTCATTTTGCTTGTTTGTCGGATTTTGGGATGGACTCTTTGGCTTTGCTTTTCTTCTCCTCATTGGATTTTTCATGTTCAAAGTTGCAGAAGCCAGATTACAAGCTCATTTTGGTTCAACTTCAGCAACTGTGCATTGCATTGCCATGTAATGTGATGCAATGCTATCTTTCTAGCTCTCCCTTTTTACTTCCTTTTGGATAAACAGACATATTAGGCAAGCATTTTGGAGCTTTCACCTAAATAACTACAGGTGGTGAGATAAGCTGCACAATATAATTGACCTTTCAGTATATTGTTGCACACACACCATCTATTTAGCAAATGCCCTTGTTATCAACAGCAGCCTTTTAAACTCACCTGAGCTAACAGGTATGTGCGCTGGTTACTCTGCTGCGCTTAAAATTTCTTTTTTGGTTTGCTACAATGCCTTTTCTGAAACGTTGTCTCCTTCTGCTGGAACACTGACTTCTTTCATTTAATGCCTGCAGACTATAAAAGAGAACCCAACCCAAAAAGTTTGGTTGATTAGTCTGTGGCATTCTGTTAAACTGTTGCTTATGGCGGTCTCTGTGAGCTTCTCAGCGACATTCAGCCAGCCAGGTATCCTGCCTGCAGTAGATGGAATGTGGCAATGGAACGCTGGCTGCGCGTGTCATAATAGGCTCTGAGCCTTTATATACCTGTGCACAGCAGCAGCCACCTTCAGTCTGCTGCTGGACAGCCAGCAGCAGCAGCAGCAGGAGAGGTATGTAATCAGGAGCCCTCCTGCTAAGGGTAGACAGCTGCTCGTTCCACCCCACCCCCCGCCTTAATTGGTTCTCCTCCCTTCCAACGGTGTTGAGGCGGGTGGGAACAGCAGGGGGTGAAGGTGCTGTGTTTAAAGAGGTGGAGTTATGCAGATCTAAAACGCGTGGATTGCAGCAGCAGCAAGCCGAAAAGTGCAGGCATGTAAGGGATCTAGAGGTTGACAACATGTCTTCTTAACGGGAGTCCAGGAGCTCATCTCCACAAATGGACTTTTCAGGATCCTTGGGTGGCTCCGTAGTTTGAAACCAATTCTGGTTATCGCTTCTCGGCCTTTTGGCTGAGATCAGGTGCAGTGATCTAACGGTTGCTGCCTTGGTCTTGGCTGAGAGGTGCCCGGGGTACCCGGCTCCTTGGCCTGGGGGGATCGTCTCACCTTTTGGTGGGACTTCACCCCCCTGCTGCTATTAGGGAGCTGGCTTAGTCCCCGGGCAACAAGTTGCGATCCCCAGGCGAAAGGCCGAGCCCGTAGTGACGGTAAGCCTTTGCCACTTTGGTGAGATGCCTTGTTCATTTCAATTTTCCACTGGCTCCGGCCAGATCAGGAACTCGATGCGTATCGAGGTTCCAGCAAACCATGTCGGATATGACAACCCCCGTGAGTTCTATGTACAGATTTTGAGAGATCTGTTGAACGTGAAAGATCATGATGTTTACTGCCTGCAGGAGAAGGGGCAGAGTACATATATTCTCACGTTCTCGACCAAGGTTGCCTGCCAGCACTTTTACGAATGCGTTAAGGGCCACCGCAACAGCAAGCTGTTGGACGGAGTGATTTTTACGGGTCTATATGGCGGAGTTGACGTTCCCCTTGTGGTATACATGTTTAACCCCCATGTGTCCACAGATGATATTGAGCTTTTTCTGAGCAGATATTGTACATCTGTCAGATTTACGGGGAACGTCAAAGGTCGGAGCGGTTTCTGGAATGGGAAACGACGCTTTATGGTACGCTTCAGACTTGACCCTGGGGGTGTAGAAGGCCTTATGCACCCCCCCTCCACAGTGGTGCTGGGAAGAGACCATGGCTACCTCTTCTATGATGGACAACCATTCAGGTGTCGTAGGTGTGGTGACCTTGGTCACATACAGAGCGATTGTAAGAACGAGCGGATGAGTCAGTGCCACAATTGTGGACAATGGGGTCATGCCTCAAAGGACTGTAAGAACAGTAAGACCTGCAGTGGGTGCGGAATGTCTACTCACCTGTTCAGTAATTGTCCGATGCGGACAAGGTCTCGTGGTGGCTCTCGGGCGCCTGCGGCTAGTTCCGCAGGAGTTCCTGCTGATGCCAGCAGGGTCAGCCCGGGTGACCCCAGAAAAAGCTTTGTGGACATTACTAAAGGTCAAAAACAGTCTGACTCAGTCGATGCTCAGTCGGTACCTTTGCGGAAAAACCCGGCCTCTGTAGCCGAGGTCACGCCTTTGCCTACTCCTGCAGGGGTCCAGGTTTCACCTGGTGGGGAGATGGCACCTTCTCAGAGCGGAAATGAGAGGGAACCAAAAAAGAGGCGAAAATCTGGAGCTGTTGGTACCAATCCAGATGTCCATCCAGATACCCCTGCTGATGCCAGCACAGATGTTGGACCAGATGTCTGCCCTGATGCCAGTCCAGACGGATGCCCTGATGCCAATCCAGATGGATGCCCTGATGCCAATCCAGACGGATGCCCTGATGCCAATCCAGATGGATGTCCTGATGCCAACCCAGATGGATGCCTTGATGCCAGTCCAGATGGATGTCCTGATGCCAGTCCAGATGGATGTCCTGATGCCAGTCCAGATGGATGTCCTGGAACCATTCCTGATGGATGTCCTGTTGCCTGCCTGGATGATAGAGGTCGTGCAGTGGTTGGTGAACCTGTTGCTGGTCCTGATGGTCATCCTGCTCCGGAGATGATGTCCCTTGGTGCTCCTGGAGGGTCTGCGGGTATTCCACCTGCTGCAGTGCCTGGTGAGGATCGGGTGGATTCGGAGGATCGGATGGATCTCAGCGCCAGTGGTAAGAGAAGTCGTGAAGAGGCACAGGAGGAGCATAACCTGCCTCAGATGTCCCGTAAAGTCTTTCTATCTAGTGCTGCAAAAATTCTCAGCCCAGAGGGGACTAACTTAATTGAGGATTTCACGGACTCAGATGAAACGGACAGTTTACGAACTGTGTCATCCCTTCCTTCACCTTCTCTGTCACAAATTATTGATTCAGATTCAGAGTATAATGAATCAATAAAAAACACCTAACATGGCAGAAATCCGTGCTGCCTCACTAAATGTGAGAAGCCTAAAGAGCCCTGTTAGACGGGCTGCTTTGTTTGCTTGGTTACTGACTCTGAACTTTGACATTTTTTTCCTGCAAGAATGCGGTATTGATCACGATTTGTCATACCCCAACTTAAAAATGGACTGGTCAGCAGGACCCTCTATTTGGTCAGGGTCCAATGAAAATAAAGCTGCCGGGGTTGGGATTTTATTCAAATGTCAAAATGTTAATGTTTTATCCATCACTGAAATAGTTCCAGGTCGTGCCTTATCAACTCATGTTATTTTAAATGGTTTTACCTGTCGTCTTATTAATGTTTATGCATCCCCAGAGAAAAATGAGCGTGCTTCCCTTTTTAATGTCATCCCTTTGTTTTTATCAGGTCCGTCCCCTGTGATAGTGGGAGGGGATTTTAACTGTGTCATGTTGGGGGAGGGGAGGAGTGGAGGTGATACTAATGGAAGAACAGACAAAACATCCAGTCTGTTAAAACATTTGACAACGGACCTCAAATTATTAGATGCTTGGAGAAAGTCCTACCCTACTGACCCTGGGCATACATGGAGGGGTAGAGGGATGTCATCTCGTATTGATTTTATTTTTTCCTCTTCTGATGTTTTTAAACCTAGGAATGCTGGTCTAATAGAAAATATTTTTTCTGATCATGTATTACTATACAATGTATTGCAAACTCCACAGGAAGCAAAAGTTGGAAAAGGTATGTGGAAATTGAATGTGCTCTTATTAGAAGACGAACTGGTAAGGGCGGAGTTTTATGCAAAGTATGAGAGTTGGAGAAGACGGAAACACCCAAATCAGAGTATGTTGGGGTGGTGGGAGTGTGTTAAAACCCGTATTAAAGAATTTTTTATTAAAATTGGTAAAAGGAAGGCACGTGAAAAAAGGAAATGTTTTAAAGATTTTAATGTCAGGATGCAAACTCTCCATAAGCTTAAGGGGTGGGGAGTGCCTGGTGTGGATGGTGAGATTGCCAAGATCCAGACAGAAATCCAAAAATTCCTGGAACAAAAGGGTAAAGAAATTATATTTAATGCCCGTGTGAAATATTTGGAAGAGGGTGAGACCTGCTCAAGGTTCTTCTTTAAAAAAATGAGTGACAAAAAACAAGTGATTACTGAGCTAGAAGGACAATCTTCCACTGAGAGCATTTTAGAGCATACTGCTAATTTTTATAGAGATCTTTTTAGTATTAAAAATGTTGATGAACCTGCTTTTACAGAGAATCTTAATGTTTTATCCCAGTTTTTAAATAAAGATGACCAGATTTTTTTAGCTAAAGAACTTTTACCCAGTGAAATTGAAGAGACCCTTAAGAGTTTTAATAAAGGTAAGGCTCCTGGATCAGATGGCCTTCCTATTGAATTTTATCTTTGCTTTTGGGATCTAATTAAGGAGGATTTTATACAAGTAGTTTGTGAAGCCTCTAAGGCTGATTTATTACCATATTCATGGCGTAAAAGTATGATTACATTAATTTTTAAGAAAGGTGATAAATCAAAGTTGGAGAATTGGAGGCCTATTTCACTATTAAATACAGACTACAAGATTTTAGCTAAAGTTGTTGCTGGTCGTCTTAAAGCAGTTATTAAAAATGTAATTCATCCAGATCAGGTTTGTGGTGTCCCCGGGAGATCAATCTGGGAGCATCTAAACCTAATTCGTGATCTTATCTGGTTTCAAAAAGATAGAAAACAGCCACTAGCTATTTTATCTTTGGATTTTATGAAAGCGTTTGATAGGGTCTCCCACTTTTATCTTTTTAAAGTTATGGGAAAGATGGGGTTCCCTGATTCTTTTATTCAGAAAATTGCGCTTTTATACAAACAGTCATCTGCCCGGATTTTAGTCAATGGATTTTTAACTAGAGAGGTGGAGCTTCTTTCCGGTGTTAAACAAGGTTGCCCCATGTCCCCACTTTTATTTGTCTGCTCCATTGAGCCACTGTTGTGCCTGCTGCGTCGGGACAAGGTGGTTAGGGGCATTTTTATTCCGGGTGGGGGTGGACAACAAGTTAAAGCCATTGGATATATGGATGACATATCTGTATATGGCACTAGCTCAGCATCTATTAACAGAGCAATTCTAATTACTGAAATTTTTAGTGCTGGGTCTGGGTTTAAGTTGAATATAAATAAATGTGACTGTATGATTATGGGTCAATGGGAGTCAGATCCGCCTAGGGTTCCCACACAAACAGTAGGAATCAAGATCCTGGGTGTCTTGTTTAATCCTGCTAATGATGGTATTGAAAACTGGGATTTGGTTTTGAATAAATTAAATCAGAAGATCTCTTTATGGCAAACTCGAAAATTAACAATGGAGGGCAAGATTCTTGTAATTAAAATGGTTTTGCTTCCTATCATTTTGTATGCCGCTATGGTTTTTCCCCCTAATTCTCTGTATCTTAAAAGACTTATGAAGCCCATGTTTTATTTTCTGTGGGGATCCAAAATGGAGAAATTGAGGAGGGAGGTGGTATGTAAAAGCAAGAAAAATGGGGGTAAAGGGTTCCCTGATTTAAAATTGTTTTTATTTATCAAGTTTTTTGTATTTTGTTGCAAAAGCTTGAATAATGTTGGGGATTTCTCTTGTTTTCTTAGATATACAACTGGGTTTCTTTTCCGAAAGTTGAACTTCAGTATGACTGTTAATTGTCCTTTTCTCTTATCTCCCCCTAGCATTACAAGATCTTGGAGAAGGTCATTTCAGAATATGATCTGACCCAAGTTGATCGTCAGCTTTTATTTGATCAACGTAAGTTAACAGTTATTTGTAAGGGACATGAGGAGATGGAGGATGTGTCTAATTTTTCCATCTCCAGGTGCCGCCTAGTGTGGAACAACGTGGCCTGTCCTGCACTTAGCAACTCACAAAAGGATTTAGCTTGGCAGGTTGTTCACCAATGTCTCCCTACGAGAGCTTTTCAGCATCATAGGGGGCTGGTGGCTAGTGCTAGATGTCCCAGAGAAAGATGCGCCCCAAACGAGTCAGTGTTTCATTTACTGTGGGATTGCCCCTACGCACAAGAGCTATGGCAGACGGTGGGCACCCTCCTAAAATGGATATGTGGTATACAAACCCTTAATTGTGACATTATAATATATGGGATAATTAATTGCCCAACCATGAAACAAGCACGAGTCGCATGGCTTATAATAAACTGTTTAAAAGAAGCTTTATGGAAAGTGCGCAATATATTATTGTTTAAACGTGAATTTATTCCTGTCAAAGATTGTATTGGGCTTGCTCTTTGTGAAATGTTTACATACTACCTGAGAGATTGTAAAAAGATGGGAATCAATGAAGCAAAAAAGCTATGGTGTTTGCAAATTTGGAATATGTATTTATTTATGTAAATTATATGCAAAACTGTGTTTTATGCTTTTTATGCTTTTAAGTGCATTTTAATTCTGACTCTGTATTAGTTTTATGTCATATTTTATTCCAGTATTTGTGATTTGTTTCAAATATTGTATCGGATATGTTCTTTGTGAAAAGTTTTCATACTACCTGATTGTAAAAAGATAAAGTTAAAAAGCTATGGTGTTTGCATTTGACATATGTATTTATTTATGCAAATTATATGCAAAACTGTGTTTTATGATTTTTATGCTTTTATGCGCTTTTTAAATCTGACCTTGTATTTGTTTTATGTCATATTTTATTCAAGTCTTTGTGATTTGTTTGTAATTTATGATGTATGTCTGATTTAAATAAAGCTTGTTTGAAAACGGATCTGTTCTTATCAGTTTAATATCTGATACGTCCCCTATCTGGGGACCATATATTAAATGGATTTTTAGAACAGGGAGATGGAAAAAGAGCTTGCTCTGTCCACTCCACGCATTGACCTGGTATTGCAGTATCTCCAGGACCGGTGCACCCCTTCTTTAATGCAGTTTCTAAAATCAGAAAGAATTGAATTCAATGTTTTTTGTTCATTTTGCTTGTTTGTCGGATTTTGGGATGGACTCTTTGGCTTTGCTTTTCTTCTCCTCATTGGATTTTTCATGTTCAAAGTTGCAGAAGCCAGATTACAAGCTCATTTTGGTTCAACTTCAGCAACTGTGCATTGCATTGCCATGTAATGTGATGCAATGCTATCTTTCTAGCTCTCCCTTTTTACTTCCTTTTGGATAAACAGACATATTAGGCAAGCATTTTGGAGCTTTCACCTAAATAACTACAGGTGGTGAGATAAGCTGCACAATATAATTGACCTTTCAGTATATTGTTGCACACACACCATCTATTTAGCAAATGCCCTTGTTATCAACAGCAGCCTTTTAAACTCACCTGAGCTAACAGGTATGTGCGCTGGTTACTCTGCTGCGCTTAAAATTTCTTTTTTGGTTTGCTACAATGCCTTTTCTGAAACGTTGTCTCCTTCTGCTGGAACACTGACTTCTTTCATTTAATGCCTGCAGACTATAAAAGAGAACCCAACCCAAAAAGTTTGGTTGATTAGTCTGTGGCATTCTGTTAAACTGTTGCTTATGGCGGTCTCTGTGAGCTTCTCAGCGACATTCAGCCAGCCAGGTATCCTGCCTGCAGTAGATGGAATGTGGCAATGGAACGCTGGCTGCGCGTGTCATAATAGGCTCTGAGCCTTTATATACCTGTGCACAGCAGCAGCCACCTTCAGTCTGCTGCTGGACAGCCAGCAGCAGCAGCAACAGGAGAGGTATGTAATCAGGAGCCCTCCTGCTAAGGGTAGACAGCTGCTCGTTCCACCCCACCCCCCGCCTTAATTGGTTCTCCTCCCTTCCAACGGTGTTGAGGCGGGTGGGAACAGCAGGGGGTGAAGGTGCTGTGTTTAAAGAGGTGGAGTTATGCAGATCTAAAACGCGTGGATTGCAGCAGCAGCAAGCCGAAAAGTGCAGGCATGTAAGGGATCTAGAGGTTGACAACATGTCTTCTTAACGGGAGTCCAGGAGCTCATCTCCACAAATGGACTTTTCAGGATCCTTGGGTGGCTCCGTAGTTTGAAACCAATTCTGGTTATCGCTTCTCGGCCTTTTGGCTAAGATCAAGTGTAGTATCTGTTCTTATCAGTTTAATATCTGATACGTCCCCTATCTGGGGACCATATATTAAATGGATTTTTAGAACAGGGAGATGGAAAAAGAGCTTGCTCTGTCCACTCCACGCATTGACCTGGTATTGCAGTATCTCCAGGACCGGTGCACCCCTTCTTTAATGCAGTTTCTAAAATCAGAAAGAATTGAATTCAATGTTTTTTGTTCATTTTGCTTGTTTGTCGGATTTTGGGATGGACTCTTTGGCTTTGCTTTTCTTCTCCTCATTGGATTTTTCATGTTCAAAGTTGCAGAAGCCAGATTACAAGCTCATTTTGGTTCAACTTCAGCAACTGTGCATTGCATTGCCATGTAATGTGATGCAATGCTATCTTTCTAGCTCTCCCTTTTTACTTCCTTTTGGATAAACAGACATATTAGGCAAGCATTTTGGAGCTTTCACCTAAATAACTACAGGTGGTGAGATAAGCTGCACAATATAATTGACCTTTCAGTATATTGTTGCACACACACCATCTATTTAGCAAATGCCCTTGTTATCAACAGCAGCCTTTTAAACTCACCTGAGCTAACAGGTATGTGCGCTGGTTACTCTGCTGCGCTTAAAATTTCTTTTTTGGTTTGCTACAATGCCTTTTCTGAAACGTTGTCTCCTTCTGCTGGAACACTGACTTCTTTCATTTAATGCCTGCAGACTATAAAAGAGAACCCAACCCAAAAAGTTTGGTTGATTAGTCTGTGGCATTCTGTTAAACTGTTGCTTATGGCGGTCTCTGTGAGCTTCTCAGCGACATTCAGCCAGCCAGGTATCCTGCCTGCAGTAGATGGAATGTGGCAATGGAACGCTGGCTGCGCGTGTCATAATAGGCTCTGAGCCTTTATATACCTGTGCACAGCTGCAGCCACCTTCAGTCTGCTGCTGGACAGCCAGCAGCAGCAGCAACAGGAGAGGTATGTAATCAGGAGCCCTCCTGCTAAGGGTAGACAGCTGCTCGTTCCACCCCACCCCCCGCCTTAATTGGTTCTCCTCCCTTCCAACGGTGTTGAGGCGGGTGGGAACAGCAGGGGGTAAAGGTGCTGTGTTTAAAGAGGTGGAGTTATGCAGATCTAAAACGCGTGGATTGCAGCAGCAGCAAGCCGAAAAGTGCAGGCATGTAAGGGATCTAGAGGTTGACAACATGTCTTCTTAACGGGAGTCCAGGAGCTCATCTCCACAAATGGACTTTTCAGGATCCTTGGGTGGCTCCGTAGTTTGAAACCAATTCTGGTTATCGCTTCTCGGCCTTTTGGCTAAGATCAAGTGTAGTATCTGTTCTTATCAGTTTAATATCTGATACGTCCCCTATCTGGGGACCATATATTAAATGGATTTTTAGAACAGGGAGATGGAAAAAGAGCTTGCTCTGTCCACTCCACGCATTGACCTGGTATTGCAGTATCTCCAGGACCGGTGCACCCCTTCTTTAATGCAGTTTCTAAAATCAGAAAGAATTGAATTCAATGTTTTTTGTTCATTTTGCTTGTTTGTCGGATTTTGGGATGGACTCTTTGGCTTTGCTTTTCTTCTCCTCATTGGATTTTTCATGTTCAAAGTTGCAGAAGCCAGATTACAAGCTCATTTTGGTTCAACTTCAGCAACTGTGCATTGCATTGCCATGTAATGTGATGCAATGCTATCTTTCTAGCTCTCCCTTTTTACTTCCTTTTGGATAAACAGACATATTAGGCAAGCATTTTGGAGCTTTCACCTAAATAACTACAGGTGGTGAGATAAGCTGCACAATATAATTGACCTTTCAGTATATTGTTGCACACACACCATCTATTTAGCAAATGCCCTTGTTATCAACAGCAGCCTTTTAAACTCACCTGAGCTAACAGGTATGTGCGCTGGTTACTCTGCTGCGCTTAAAATTTCTTTTTTGGTTTGCTACAATGCCTTTTCTGAAACGTTGTCTCCTTCTGCTGGAACACTGACTTCTTTCATTTAATGCCTGCAGACTATAAAAGAGAACCCAACCCAAAAAGTTTGGTTGATTAGTCTGTGGCATTCTGTTAAACTGTTGCTTATGGCGGTCTCTGTGAGCTTCTCAGCGACATTCAGCCAGCCAGGTATCCTGCCTGCAGTAGATGGAATGTGGCAATGGAACGCTGGCTGCGCGTGTCATAATAGGCTCTGAGCCTTTATATACCTGTGCACAGCAGCAGCCACCTTCAGTCTGCTGCTGGACAGCCAGCAGCAGCAGCAGCAGGAGAGGTATGTAATCAGGAGCCCTCCTGCTAAGGGTAGACAGCTGCTCGTTCCACCCCACCCCCCGCCTTAATTGGTTCTCCTCCCTTCCAACGGTGTTGAGGCGGGTGGGAACAGCAGGGGGTGAAGGTGCTGTGTTTAAAGAGGTGGAGTTATGCAGATCTAAAACGCGTGGATTGCAGCAGCAGCAAGCCGAAAAGTGCAGGCATGTAAGGGATCTAGAGGTTGACAACATGTCTTCTTAACGGGAGTCCAGGAGCTCATCTCCACAAATGGACTTTTCAGGATCCTTGGGTGGCTCCGTAGTTTGAAACCAATTCTGGTTATCGCTTCTCGGCCTTTTGGCTAAGATCAAGTGTAGTATCTGTTCTTATCAGTTTAATATCTGATACGTCCCCTATCTGGGGACCATATATTAAATGGATTTTTAGAACAGGGAGATGGAAAAAGAGCTTGCTCTGTCCACTCCACGCATTGACCTGGTATTGCAGTATCTCCAGGACCGGTGCACCCCTTCTTTAATGCAGTTTCTAAAATCAGAAAGAATTGAATTCAATGTTTTTTGTTCATTTTGCTTGTTTGTCGGATTTTGGGATGGACTCTTTGGCTTTGCTTTTCTTCTCCTCATTGGATTTTTCATGTTCAAAGTTGCAGAAGCCAGATTACAAGCTCATTTTGGTTCAACTTCAGCAACTGTGCATTGCATTGCCATGTAATGTGATGCAATGCTATCTTTCTAGCTCTCCCTTTTTACTTCCTATTGGATAAACAGACATATTAGGCAAGCATTTTGGAGCTTTCACCTAAATAACTACAGGTGGTGAGATAAGCTGCACAATATAATTGACCTTTCAGTATATTGTTGCACACACACCATCTATTTAGCAAATGCCCTTGTTATCAACAGCAGCCTTTTAAACTCACCTGAGCTAACAGGTATGTGCGCTGGTTACTCTGCTGCGCTTAAAATTTCTTTTTTGGTTTGCTACAATGCCTTTTCTGAAACGTTGTCTCCCTCTGCTGGAACACTGACTTCTTTCATTTAATGCCTGCAGACTATAAAAGAGAACCCAACCCAAAAAGTTTGGTTGATTAGTCTGTGGCATTCTGTTAAACTGTTGCTTATGGCGGTCTCTGTGAGCTTCTCAGCGACATTCAGCCAGCCAGGTATCCTGCCTGCAGTAGATGGAATGTGGCAATGGAACGCTGGCTGCGCGTGTCATAATAGGCTCTGAGCCTTTATATACCTGTGCACAGCAGCAGCCACCTTCAGTCTGCTGCTGGACAGCCAGCAGCAGCAGCAGCAGGAGAGGTATGTAATCAGGAGCCCTCCTGCTAAGGGTAGACAGCTGCTCGTTCCACCCCACCCCCCGCCTTAATTGGTTCTCCTCCCTTCCAACGGTGTTGAGGCGGGTGGGAACAGCAGGGGGTGAAGGTGCTGTGTTTAAAGAGGTGGAGTTATGCAGATCTAAAACGCGTGGATTGCAGCAGCAGCAAGCCGAAAAGTGCAGGCATGTAAGGGATCTAGAGGTTGACAACATGTCTTCTTAACGGGAGTCCAGGAGCTCATCTCCACAAATGGACTTTTCAGGATCCTTGGGTGGCTCCGTAGTTTGAAACCAATTCTGGTTATCGCTTCTCGGCCTTTTGGCTAAGATCAAGTGTAGTATCTGTTCTTATCAGTTTAATATCTGATACGTCCCCTATCTGGGGACCATATATTAAATGGATTTTTAGAACAGGGAGATGGAAAAAGAGCTTGCTCTGTCCACTCCACGCATTGACCTGGTATTGCAGTATCTCCAGGACCGGTGCACCCCTTCTTTAACCCCTTAATAACATCTGACGTACTAATACGCGTCTGTGCCCTGGGACTTAAGAGCCAGACCCGTATTAGTACGTCATCGCGATCGCGCCCGCACACAGGCTGTGCGGGCGCGATCGCCGCCGGGTGTCAGCTGATTGTCACAGCTGACACCCGGTACTATGTGCAGGGAGCGGTCACGCACCGCTCCCAGCACATTAACCCCCGCGATGCTGCGATCGAAGTCGATCGAAGTCGATCGCGGCATTGCGGGGGCAAGGGGAGGTGATCGGCGATACTCACCTCCTCTTCCGGCTTCCAGCGCAGTCTGCAAAGGCTTCCCGGGTGTTGCCATGACGACCCGATGTCGTCATGACAACATCCGGGTCACCAGAGAGCAGGAAGATTGCTTGGACATGCGCAGTGCATCTCCAAGCAATCTTCACACTGTGCACTTCTGACAGCCTTCATGGCATAGGGATGGTGCTCCATTCCTGTGCCATGCAGGCGATCAGAAAAAAAAAAGTGAAAGTCCCAGAGTGGTACAAAGTAATAAAGTGTATAAACTGTGTGAAAGTGGAAAAAAAAAAAAAAAAAAAATGTGCAAAAATATTATAAAAAAATAAAAAAAATAATACACCAAAAATAAAAATATAATGTACCCATCAATAAATATTATTATAAAAAAAATAAAAAAAAAACAATAAAAGTACACATATTTGGTATCGCCGCGTCCGGAACAACCTGACCTATAAAACTGTCCCACTAGTTAACCCCTTCAGTGAACACGGTAAAAAAAAAAAAAAAAAAACCAAGCAAAAAACAATGCTTTATCACCATACCGCCAAACAAAAAGTGGAATAACACGCGATCAAAAAGACGTATATAAATAGAAATGATACCGCTGAAAACGTCATCTCGTCCCGCAAAAAACAAGCCGCCACATAGCTCCATCAGCCGAAAAATAAAAAAGTTATAGCTCTCAGAATAAAGCGATACTAAAAAATATTTATTTCTATAAAATAGCTTTTATTGTGTATAAGCGCCAAAACATAGAAAAATGATACAAATGTGGTACCGCTGTAAACGTACTGACCCGAAGAGTAAAGCTGCCTTATCAATTTTACCACACGCGGAACAGAATAAAAAAAAAAAAAAAAAAACAATTCCTGAATTGTTGGTTTTTGTTTATTCTGCCTCCCAAAAATCGGAATAGAAAGCGATCAAAAAATGTCACGTGCCTGAAAATGGCACCAATAACAACGTCAAGTCATCCCGCAAAAAACGAGCCGTCACATGACTGTCTGCCAAAATCTGGAAAAATTATAGCTCTCAAAATATGGCGATGCAAAAACTAGATTTTACAAAAAATGCGTCTTTTAGTGTGTGACAGCTGTCAGTCATAAAAACCCCATATGATTCTGGCATTGCTGTAATCACACCGACCCGAAGAATAAAGTCGTCTAATCACTTATACCGCACAAGGAACGGCGTCAAAAATAAACTCTTGAGTTAGGATTGGGCTAGGGTTAGGGCTGGGTTTGGGGCTAGGGCTGTGCTGGGGCTAGGGTTGTGCTGGGGCTAGGGTTGTGCTGGGGCTAGGGTTGTGCTAGGGTTAGGGCTGGGGTTGGGATTTTTTTCAAAAGTAAGAAAAAAAGATGACGATATGGCGACTAGTGTTGAGAGCAAGTGCTCGCTACTTGAGTTTGCATCGGGTGCTCTGGTATGCATTTAGTATCGTGGGTATTTGAGTGACATGCTCGAGTCTCTGCCCCATATGCTTCGCGGCCAAAAAACTTTACGGGGATTGCCTGCCATGCACGAGCGATCCCCGCATGTTTTTTTTTGGGTGTCTAATAACCGTGAAACATGCGGAGCAGGGACTCAAGCATGTCACTCGAGCACACGCTGTACATGGTGCATACCTGAGTACCCGATGCAAACTCAAGTAGCGAGCACTTGCGCTCAAGAATAATGAAAACTTATTCAATATGATGACCTAATGTAAACAAATAATGTGCCGTACCTCTGGGTTCAAAATGTTCACTATACACCTTAATAAAATCTTTGAGGGGTATAGTTTCCAAAATGGGGACACTTGTGGGGGAGCTCCACTGTTTAGGCACATCACGGGCTCTCCAAACGCGACATGGTGTCCGCTAACAAATTGAATGGAAAATCGGCTCAAATTGTTAGCGGACACCACATTGCGTTTGGAGAGCCCCTCTGTGCCCAAACTTTGGAGCTCCCCCACAAGTGACCCCATTTTGGAAACTAGACCCCCCAAGGCACCTTTCTAGATGCATAGTGAGCACTTGGAACCCCCAGGTGCTTCACAAATTGATTCATAAAAATGAAAAAGTGAAAAAAAAAACACTTTTTCATTTTTATGAATCAATTTGTGAAGCACCTGGGGTTCCAAGTGCTCACTATGAATCTAGAAAGGTGCCTTGGGGGGTCTAGTTTCCAAAATGGGGTCACTTGTGGGGGAGCTCCAATGTTTGGGCACACAGGGACTCTCTAAATGCAACATGGTATCCGCTAACAAATTGAATGGAAAATCGGCTCAAATTGTTAGCGGACACCACATTGCGTTTGGAGAGCCCCTCTGTGCCCAAACTTTGGAGCTCCCCCACAAGTGACCCCATTTTGGAAACTAGACCCCCCAAGGCACCTTTCTAGATGCATAGTGAGCACTTGGAACCCCCAGGTGCTTCACAAATTGATTCGTAAAAATGAAAAAGTGAAAAAAAAAACACTTTTTCATTTTTATGAATCAATTTGTGAAGCACCTGGGGTTCCAAGTGCTCACTATGAATCTAGATAGGTGCCTTGGGGGGTCTAGTTTCCAAAATGGGGTCACTTGTGGGGGAGCTCCAATGTTTGGGCACACAGGGACTCTCTAAATGCAACATGGTATCCGCTAACAAATTGAATGGAAAATCGGCTCAAATTGTTAGCGGACACCACATTGCGTTTGGAAAGCCCCTCTGTGCCCAAACTTTGGAGCTCCCCCACAAGTGACCCCATTTTGGAAACTAGACCCCCCAAGGCACCTTTCTAGATGCATAGTGAGCACTTGGAACCCCCAGGTGCTTCACAAATTAATTCGTAAAAATGAAAAAGTGAAAAAAAAAACACTTTTTCATTTTTATGAATCAATTTGTGAAGCACCTGGGGTTCCAAGTGCTCACTATGAATCTAGATAGGTGCCTTGGGGGGTCTAGTTTCCAAAATGGGGTCACTTGTGGGGGAGCTCCAATGTTTGGGCACACAGGGACTCTCCAAATGCAACATGATATCCGCTAACAAATTGTCGGCTCAAATTGTTAGCGGATATCATGTTGCATTTGGAGAGTCCCTGTGTGCCCAAACATTGGAGCTCCTCCACAAGTGACCCCATTTTGGAAACTAGACCCCCCAAGGCACCTATCTAGATGCATAGTGAGCACTTGGAACCCCTAGGTGCTTCACAAATTAATTCGTAAAAATGAAAAAGTGTTTTTTTTTTCACTTTTTCATTATTACGAATCAATTTGTGAAGCACCTGGGGGTTCCAAGTGCTCACTATGCATCTAGAAAGGTGCCTTTGGGGGTCTAGTTTCCAAAATGGGGTCACTTGTGGGGGAGCTCCAAAGTTTGGGCACAGAGGGGCTCTCCAAACGCAATGTGGCGTCCGCTAACAATTTGAGCCGATTTTCCATTCAATTTGTTAGCGGATACCATGTTGCATTTAGAGAGTCCCTGTGTGCCCAAACATTGGAGCTCCCCCACAAGTGACCCCATTTTGGAAACTAGACCCCCCAAGGCACCTATCTAGATGCATAGTAAGCACTTGGAACCCCTAGGTGCTTCACAAATTGATTCGTAAAAATGAAAAAGTGTTTTTTTTTTCACTTTTTCATTATTACGAATCAATTTGTGAAGCACCTGGGGGTTCCAAGTGCTCACTATGCATCTAGAAAGGTGCCTTGGGGGGTTTAGTTTCCAAAATGGGGTCACTTGTGGGGGAGCTCCAAAGTTTGGGCACAGAGGGGCTCTCCAAACGCAATGTGGCGTCCGCTAACAATTTGAGCCGATTTTCCATTCAATTTGTTAGCGGATACCATGTTGCATTTAGAGAGTCCCTGTGTGCCCAAACATTGGAGCTCCCCCACAAGTGACCCCATTTTGGAAACTAGACCCCCCAAGGCACCTATCTAGATGCATAGTGAGCACTTGGAACCCCTAGGTGCTTCACAAATTGATTCGTAAAAATGAAAAAGTGTTTTTTTTTTCACTTTTTCATTATTACGAATCAATTTGTGAAGCACCTGGGGGTTCCAAGTGCTCACTATGCATCTAGAAAGGTGCCTTGGGGGGTCTAGTTTCCAAAATGGGGTCACTTGTGGGGGAGCTCCAAAGTTTGGGCACAGAGAAGCTCTCCAAACGCAATGTGGTGTCCGCTAACAATTTGAGCCGATTTTCCATTCAATTTGTTAGCGGACACCATGTTGCATTTAGAGAGCCGCTGTGTGCCCAAATATTGGAGCTCCCCCACAAGTGACCCCATTTTGGAAACTAGACCACCCAAGGCACCTATCTAGATGCATAGTGAGCACTTGGAACCCTCAGGTGCTTCACAAATTGATTCATACAAATGAAAAAGTGTTTTTTTTTTCACTTTTTCATTGTTACGAATCAATTTGTGAAGCACCTGGGGGTTCCAAGTGCTCACTATGCATCTAGATAGGTGCCTTGGGGGGTCTAGTTTCCAAAATGGGGTCACTTGTGGGGGAGCTCCAATGTTTGGGCACACAGGGACTCTCTAAATGCAACATGGTGTCCTCTAACAAATTTAACGGAAAATCGGCTCAAATTGTTAGCGACACCATGTTGCGTTTGGAGAGCCGCTGTGTGCCCAAACATTGGAGCTCCCCCACAAGTGACCCCATTTTGGAAACTAGACCCCCCAAGGCACCTATCTAGATGCATTGTGAGCACTTGGAACACTCAGGTGCTTCACAAATTGATTCATAAAAATGAAAAAGTGTTTTTTTTTTCACTTTTTCATTGTTACGAATCAATTTGTGAAGCACCTGGGGGTTGCAAGTGCTCACTATGCATCTAGAAAGGTGCCTTGGGGGGTCTAGTTTCCAAAATGGGGTCACTTGTGGGGGAGCTCCAAAGTTTGGGCACACATGGGCTCTCCAAACACAACATGGCGTCCGCTAATTATTCAAGCAAATTTTACAATCAAAAAGTCAAATAGCGCTCCTTCCCTTCCGAGCCCTGCCGTGCGCCCAAACAGTATTTTTTCCCCAAATATTGGGTATCTGCGTGCCCAGGGGAAATTGCACAACAAATTTTGCGGTCCATTTTTTCTTGTTACCCCTGTGAAAATAAAAAAAATTGGGTCTAAATTAACATTTTTGTGAAAAAAGTTAAATGTTCATTTTTTTCTTCCACATTCAAAAAATTCCTGTGAAGCACCTGAAGGGTTAATAAAGTTCTTGAATGTGGTTTTGAGCACCTTGAGGGGTGCAGTTTTTAGAATGGTGTCACTTTTGGGTATTTTCTGTCATAAAGACCTCTCAAAGTGACTTCAAATGTGATGTGGTCCCTAAAAAAATGGTTTTGTAAATTTTGTTGGAAAAATGAGAAATCGCTGGTCAATTTTAACCCTTATAGCTCCCTAACAAAAAAAAATTTTGGTTCCAAAATTGTGCTGATGTAAAGTAGACATGTGGGAAATGTTATTTATTAACTCTTTTGTGTGACATATCGCTCTGATTTCAGGGCTTAAAAATTCAAATTTTGAAAATTGCAAAATTTTCAAAATTTTCGCCAAATTTCCGTTTTTTTCACAAATAAACGCAAGTGATATCGAAGAAATTTTTCCACAATCATGAAGTACAATATGTCACGAAAAAACAGTCTCAGAATCAGGGGGATCCGTTGAAGCGTTCGAGAGTAATTACCTCATAAAGTGACAGTGGTCAGAATTGTAAAAATTGGCCCGGTCATTAACGTGCAAACCACCCGCGGGGCTTAAGGGGTTAATGCAGTTTCTAAAATCAGAAAGAATTGAATTCAATGTTTTTTGTTCATTTTGCTTGTTTGTCGGATTTTGGGATGGACTCTTTGGCTTTGCTTTTCTTCTCCTCATTGGATTTTTCATGTTCAAAGTTGCAGAAGCCAGATTACAAGCTCATTTTGGTTCAACTTCAGCAACTGTGCATTGCATTGCCATGTAATGTGATGCAATGCTATCTTTCTAGCTCTCCCTTTTTACTTCCTTTTGGATAAACAGACATATTAGGCAAGCATTTTGGAGCTTTCACCTAAATAACTACAGGTGGTGAGATAAGCTGCACAATATAATTGACCTTTCAGTATATTGTTGCACACACACCATCTATTTAGCAAATGCCCTTGTTATCAACAGCAGCCTTTTAAACTCACCTGAGCTAACAGGTATGTGCGCTGGTTACTCTGCTGCGCTTAAAATTTCTTTTTTGGTTTGCTACAATGCCTTTTCTGAAACGTTGTCTCCTTCTGCTGGAACACTGACTTCTTTCATTTAATGCCTGCAGACTATAAAAGAGAACCCAACCCAAAAAGTTTGGTTGATTAGTCTGTGGCATTCTGTTAAACTGTTGCTTATGGCGGTCTCTGTGAGCTTCTCAGCGACATTCAGCCAGCCAGGTATCCTGCCTGCAGTAGATGGAATGTGGCAATGGAACGCTGGCTGCGCGTGTCATAATAGGCTCTGAGCCTTTATATACCTGTGCACAGCAGCAGCCACCTTCAGTCTGCTGCTGGACAGCCAGCAGTAGCAGCAGCAGGAGAGGTATGTAATCAGGAGCCCTCCTGCTAAGGGTAGACAGCTGCTCGTTCCACCCCACCCCCCGCCTTAATTGGTTCTCCTCCCTTCCAACGGTGTTGAGGCGGGTGGGAACAGCAGGGGGTGAAGGTGCTGTGTTTAAAGAGGTGGAGTTATGCAGATCTAAAACGCGTGGATTGCAGCAGCAGCAAGCCGAAAAGTGCAGGCATGTAAGGGATCTAGAGGTTGACAACATGTCTTCTTAACGGGAGTCCAGGAGCTCATCTCCACAAATGGACTTTTCAGGATCCTTGGGTGGCTCCGTAGTTTGAAACCAATTCTGGTTATCGCTTCTCGGCCTTTTGGCTAAGATCAAGTGTAGTATCTGTTCTTATCAGTTTAATATCTGATACGTCCCCTATCTGGGGACCATATATTAAATGGATTTTTAGAACAGGGAGATGGAAAAAGAGCTTGCTCTGTCCACTCCACGCATTGACCTGGTATTGCAGTATCTCCAGGACCGGTGCACCCCTTCTTTAATGCAGTTTCTAAAATCAGAAAGAATTGAATTCAATGTTTTTTGTTCATTTTGCTTGTTTGTCGGATTTTGGGATGGACTCTTTGGCTTTGCTTTTCTTCTCCTCATTGGATTTTTCATGTTCAAAGTTGCAGAAGCCAGATTACAAGCTCATTTTGGTTCAACTTCAGCAACTGTGCATTGCATTGCCATGTAATGTGATGCAATGCTATCTTTCTAGCTCTCCCTTTTTACTTCCTATTGGATAAACAGACATATTAGGCAAGCATTTTGGAGCTTTCACCTAAATAACTACAGGTGGTGAGATAAGCTGCACAATATAATTGACCTTTCAGTATATTGTTGCACACACACCATCTATTTAGCAAATGCCCTTGTTATCAACAGCAGCCTTTTAAACTCACCTGAGCTAACAGGTATGTGCGCTGGTTACTCTGCTGCGCTTAAAATTTCTTTTTTGGTTTGCTACAATGCCTTTTCTGAAACGTTGTCTCCCTCTGCTGGAACACTGACTTCTTTCATTTAATGCCTGCAGACTATAAAAGAGAACCCAACCCAAAAAGTTTGGTTGATTAGTCTGTGGCATTCTGTTAAACTGTTGCTTATGGCGGTCTCTGTGAGCTTCTCAGCGACATTCAGCCAGCCAGGTATCCTGCCTGCAGTAGATGGAATGTGGCAATGGAACGCTGGCTGCGCGTGTCATAATAGGCTCTGAGCCTTTATATACCTGTGCACAGCAGCAGCCACCTTCAGTCTGCTGCTGGACAGCCAGCAGCAGCAGCAGCAGGAGAGGTATGTAATCAGGAGCCCTCCTGCTAAGGGTAGACAGCTGCTCGTTCCACCCCACCCCCCGCCTTAATTGGTTCTCCTCCCTTCCAACGGTGTTGAGGCGGGTGGGAACAGCAGGGGGTGAAGGTGCTGTGTTTAAAGAGGTGGAGTTATGCAGATCTAAAACGCGTGGATTGCAGCAGCAGCAAGCCGAAAAGTGCAGGCATGTAAGGGATCTAGAGGTTGACAACATGTCTTCTTAACGGGAGTCCAGGAGCTCATCTCCACAAATGGACTTTTCAGGATCCTTGGGTGGCTCCGTAGTTTGAAACCAATTCTGGTTATCGCTTCTCGGCCTTTTGGCTAAGATCAAGTGTAGTATCTGTTCTTATCAGTTTAATATCTGATACGTCCCCTATCTGGGGACCATATATTAAATGGATTTTTAGAACAGGGAGATGGAAAAAGAGCTTGCTCTGTCCACTCCACGCATTGACCTGGTATTGCAGTATCTCCAGGACCGGTGCACCCCTTCTTTAACCCCTTAATAACATCTGACGTACTAATACGCGTCTGTGCCCTGGGACTTAAGAGCCAGACCCGTATTAGTACGTCATCGCGATCGCGCCCGCACACAGGCTGTGCGGGCGCGATCGCCGCCGGGTGTCAGCTGATTGTCACAGCTGACACCCGGTACTATGTGCAGGGAGCGGTCACGCACCGCTCCCAGCACATTAACCCCCGCGATGCTGCGATCGAAGTCGATCGAAGTCGATCGCGGCATTGCGGGGGCAAGGGGAGGTGATCGGCGATACTCACCTCCTCTTCCGGCTTCCAGCGCAGTCTGCAAAGGCTTCCCGGGTGTTGCCATGACGACCCGATGTCGTCATGACAACATCCGGGTCACCAGAGAGCAGGAAGATTGCTTGGACATGCGCAGTGCATCTCCAAGCAATCTTCACACTGTGCACTTCTGACAGCCTTCATGGCATAGGGATGGTGCTCCATTCCTGTGCCATGCAGGCGATCAGAAAAAAAAAAGTGAAAGTCCCAGAGTGGGACAAAGTAATAAAGTGTATAAACTGTGTGAAAGTGGAAAAAAAAAAAAAAAAAAAATGTGCAAAAATATTATAAAAAAATAAAAAAAATAATACACCAAAAATAAAAATATAATGTACCCATCAATAAATATTATTATAAAAAAAATAAAAAAAAAACAATAAAAGTACACATATTTGGTATCGCCGCATCCGGAACAACCTGACCTATAAAACTGTCCCACTAGTTAACCCCTTCAGTGAACACGGTAAAAAAAAAAAAAAAAAAAACAAGCAAAAAACAATGCTTTATCACCATACCGCCAAACAAAAAGTGGAATAACACGCGATCAAAAAGACGTATATAAATAGAAATGATACCGCTGAAAACGTCATCTCGTCCCGCAAAAAACAAGCCGCCACATAGCTCCATCAGCCGAAAAATAAAAAAGTTATAGCTCTCAGAATAAAGCGATACTAAAAAATATTTATTTCTATAAAATAGCTTTTATTGTGTATAAGCGCCAAAACATAGAAAAATGATACAAATGTGGTACCGCTGTAAACGTACTGACCCGAAGAGTAAAGCTGCCTTATCAATTTTACCACACGCGGAACAGAATAAAAAAAAAAAAAAAAAAAACAATTCCTGAATTGTTGGTTTTTGTTTATTCTGCCTCCCAAAAATCGGAATAGAAAGCGATCAAAAAATGTCACGTGCCTGTAAATGGCACCAATAACAACGTCAAGTCATCCCGCAAAAAACGAGCCGTCACATGACTGTCTGCCAAAATCTGGAAAAATTATAGCTCTCAAAATATGGCGATGCAAAAACTAGATTTTACAAAAAATGCGTCTTTTAGTGTGTGACAGCTGTCAGTCATAAAAACCCCATATGATTCTGGCATTGCTGTAATCACACCGACCCGAAGAATAAAGTCGTCTAATCACTTATACCGCACAAGGAACGGCGTCAAAAATAAACTCTTGAGTTAGGATTGGGCTAGGGTTAGGGCTGGGTTTGGGGCTAGGGCTGTGCTGGGGCTAGGGTTGTGCTGGGGCTAGGGTTGTGCTGGGGCTAGGGTTGTGCTAGGGTTAGGGCTGGGGTTGGGATTTTTTTCAAAAGTAAGAAAAAAAGATGACGATATGGCGACTAGTGTTGAGAGCAAGTGCTCGCTACTTGAGTTTGCATCGGGTGCTCTGGTATGCATTTAGTATCGTGGGTATTTGAGTGACATGCTCGAGTCTCTGCCCCATATGCTTCGCGGCCAAAAAACTTTACGGGGATTGCCTGCCATGCACGAGCGATCCCCGCATGTTTTTTTTTGGGTGTCTAATAACCGTGAAACATGCGGAGCAGGGACTCAAGCATGTCACTCGAGCACACGCTGTACATGGTGCATACCTGAGTACCCGATGCAAACTCAAGTAGCGAGCACTTGCGCTCAAGAATAATGAAAACTTATTCAATATGATGACCTAATGTAAACAAATAATGTGCCGTACCTCTGGGTTCAAAATGTTCACTATACACCTTAATAAAATCTTTGAGGGGTATAGTTTCCAAAATGGGGACACTTGTGGGGGAGCTCCACTGTTTAGGCACATCACGGGCTCTCCAAACGCGACATGGTGTCCGCTAACAAATTGAATGGAAAATCGGCTCAAATTGTTAGCGGACGCCATGTTGCGTTTGGAGAGCCCCTGTGTGTCCAAACATTGGAGCTCCCCCACAAGTGACCCCATTTTGGAAACTAGACCCCCCAAGGCACCTATCTAGATGCATAGTGAGCACTTAGAACCCCCAGGTGCTTCACAAATTGATTCGTAAAAATGAAAAAGTGAAAATAAAACACTTTTTCATTTTTATGAATCAATTTGTGAAGCACCTGGGGTTCCAAGTGCTCACTATGAATCTAGATAGGTGCCTTGGGGGGTCTAGTTTCCAAAATGGGGTCACTTGTGGGGGAGCTCCAATGTTTGGGCACACAGGGACTCTCTAAATGCAACATGGTATCCGCTAACAAATTGAATGGAAAATCGGCTCAAATTGTTAGCGGACACCACATTGCGTTTGGAGAGCCCCTCTGTGCCCAAACTTTGGAGCTCCCCCACAAGTGACCCCATTTTGGAAACTAGACCCCCCAAGGCACCTTTCTAGATGCATAGTGAGCACTTGGAACCCCCAGGTGCTTCACAAATTGATTCATAAAAATGAAAAAGTGAAAAAAAAAACACTTTTTCATTTTTATGAATCAATTTGTGAAGCACCTGGGGTTCCAAGTGCTCACTATGAATCTAGAAAGGTGCCTTGGGGGGTCTAGTTTCCAAAATGGGGTCACTTGTGGGGGAGCTCCAATGTTTGGGCACACAGGGACTCTCTAAATGCAACATGGTATCCGCTAACAAATTGAATGGAAAATCGGCTCAAATTGTTAGCGGACACCACATTGCGTTTGGAGAGCCCCTCTGTGCCCAAACTTTGGAGCTCCCCCACAAGTGACCCCATTTTGGAAACTAGACCCCCCAAGGCACCTTTCTAGATGCATAGTGAGCACTTGGAACCCCCAGGTGCTTCACAAATTGATTCGTAAAAATGAAAAAGTGAAAAAAAAAACACTTTTTCATTTTTATGAATCAATTTGTGAAGCACCTGGGGTTCCAAGTGCTCACTATGAATCTAGATAGGTGCCTTGGGGGGTCTAGTTTCCAAAATGGGGTCACTTGTGGGGGAGCTCCAATGTTTGGGCACACAGGGACTCTCTAAATGCAACATGGTATCCGCTAACAAATTGAATGGAAAATCGGCTCAAATTGTTAGCGGACACCACATTGCGTTTGGAAAGCCCCTCTGTGCCCAAACTTTGGAGCTCCCCCACAAGTGACCCCATTTTGGAAACTAGACCCCCCAAGGCACCTTTCTAGATGCATAGTGAGCACTTGGAACCCCCAGGTGCTTCACAAATTAATTCGTAAAAATGAAAAAGTGAAAAAAAAAACACTTTTTCATTTTTATGAATCAATTTGTGAAGCACCTGGGGTTCCAAGTGCTCACTATGAATCTAGATAGGTGCCTTGGGGGGTCTAGTTTCCAAAATGGGGTCACTTGTGGGGGAGCTCCAATGTTTGGGCACACAGGGACTCTCCAAATGCAACATGATATCCGCTAACAAATTGTCGGCTCAAATTGTTAGCGGATATCATGTTGCATTTGGAGAGTCCCTGTGTGCCCAAACATTGGAGCTCCTCCACAAGTGACCCCATTTTGGAAACTAGACCCCCCAAGGCACCTATCTAGATGCATAGTGAGCACTTGGAACCCCTAGGTGCTTCACAAATTAATTCGTAAAAATGAAAAAGTGTTTTTTTTTTCACTTTTTCATTATTACGAATCAATTTGTGAAGCACCTGGGGGTTCCAAGTGCTCACTATGCATCTAGAAAGGTGCCTTTGGGGGTCTAGTTTCCAAAATGGGGTCACTTGTGGGGGAGCTCCAAAGTTTGGGCACAGAGGGGCTCTCCAAACGCAATGTGGCGTCCGCTAACAATTTGAGCCGATTTTCCATTCAATTTGTTAGCGGATACCATGTTGCATTTAGAGAGTCCCTGTGTGCCCAAACATTGGAGCTCCCCCACAAGTGACCCCATTTTGGAAACTAGACCCCCCAAGGCACCTATCTAGATGGATAGTAAGCACTTGGAACCCCTAGGTGCTTCACAAATTGATTCGTAAAAATGAAAAAGTGTTTTTTTTTTCACTTTTTCATTATTACGAATCAATTTGTGAAGCACCTGGGGGTTCCAAGTGCTCACTATGCATCTAGAAAGGTGCCTTGGGGGGTTTAGTTTCCAAAATGGGGTCACTTGTGGGGGAGCTCCAAAGTTTGGGCACAGAGGGGCTCTCCAAACGCAATGTGGCGTCCGCTAACAATTTGAGCCGATTTTCCATTCAATTTGTTAGCGGATACCATGTTGCATTTAGAGAGTCCCTGTGTGCCCAAACATTGGAGCTCCCCCACAAGTGACCCCATTTTGGAAACTAGACCCCCCAAGGCACCTATCTAGATGCATAGTGAGCACTTGGAACCCCTAGGTGCTTCACAAATTGATTCGTAAAAATGAAAAAGTGTTTTTTTTTTCACTTTTTCATTATTACGAATCAATTTGTGAAGCACCTGGGGGTTCCAAGTGCTCACTATGCATCTAGAAAGGTGCCTTGGGGGGTCTAGTTTCCAAAATGGGGTCACTTGTGGGGGAGCTCCAAAGTTTGGGCACAGAGAAGCTCTCCAAACGCAATGTGGTGTCCGCTAACAATTTGAGCCGATTTTCCATTCAATTTGTTAGCGGACACCATGTTGCATTTAGAGAGCCGCTGTGTGCCCAAATATTGGAGCTCCCCCACAAGTGACCCCATTTTGGAAACTAGACCACCCAAGGCACCTATCTAGATGCATAGTGAGCACTTGGAACCCTCAGGTGCTTCACAAATTGATTCATACAAATGAAAAAGTGTTTTTTTTTTCACTTTTTCATTGTTACGAATCAATTTGTGAAGCACCTGGGGGTTCCAAGTGCTCACTATGCATCTAGATAGGTGCCTTGGGGGGTCTAGTTTCCAAAATGGGGTCACTTGTGGGGGAGCTCCAATGTTTGGGCACACAGGGACTCTCTAAATGCAACATGGTGTCCTCTAACAAATTTAACGGAAAATCGGCTCAAATTGTTAGCGACACCATGTTGCGTTTGGAGAGCCGCTGTGTGCCCAAACATTGGAGCTCCCCCACAAGTGACCCCATTTTGGAAACTAGACCCCCCAAGGCACCTATCTAGATGCATTGTGAGCACTTGGAACACTCAGGTGCTTCACAAATTGATTCATAAAAATGAAAAAGTGTTTTTTTTTTCACTTTTTCATTGTTACGAATCAATTTGTGAAGCACCTGGGGGTTGCAAGTGCTCACTATGCATCTAGAAAGGTGCCTTGGGGGGTCTAGTTTCCAAAATGGGGTCACTTGTGGGGGAGCTCCAAAGTTTGGGCACACATGGGCTCTCCAAACACAACATGGCGTCCGCTAATTATTCAAGCAAATTTTACAATCAAAAAGTCAAATAGTGCTCCTTCCCTTCCGAGCCCTGCCGTGCGCCCAAACAGTATTTTTTCCCCAAATATTGGGTATCTGCGTGCCCAGGGGAAATTGCACAACAAATTTTGCGGTCCATTTTTTCTTGTTACCCCTGTGAAAATAAAAAAAATTGGGTCTAAATTAACATTTTTGTGAAAAAAGTTAAATGTTCATTTTTTTCTTCCACATTCAAAAAATTCCTGTGAAGCACCTGAAGGGTTAATAAAGTTCTTGAATGTGGTTTTGAGCACCTTGAGGGGTGCAGTTTTTAGAATGGTGTCACTTTTGGGTATTTTCTGTCATAAAGACCTCTCAAAGTGACTTCAAATGTGATGTGGTCCCTAAAAAAATGGTTTTGTAAATTTTGTTGGAAAAATGAGAAATCGCTGGTCAATTTTAACCCTTATAGCTCCCTAACAAAAAAAAATTTTGGTTCCAAAATTGTGCTGATGTAAAGTAGACATGTGGGAAATGTTATTTATTAACTCTTTTGTGTGACATATCGCTCTGATTTCAGGGCTTAAAAATTCAAATTTTGAAAATTGCAAAATTTTCAAAATTTTCGCCAAATTTCCGTTTTTTTCACAAATAAACGCAAGTGATATCGAAGAAATTTTTCCACAATCATGAAGTACAATATGTCACGAAAAAACAGTCTCAGAATCAGGGGGATCCGTTGAAGCGTTCGAGAGTAATTACCTCATAAAGTGACAGTGGTCAGAATTGTAAAAATTGGCCCGGTCATTAACGTGCAAACCACCCGCGGGGCTTAAGGGGTTAATGCAGTTTCTAAAATCAGAAAGAATTTAATTCAATGTTTTTTGTTCATTTTGCTTGTTTGTCGGATTTTGGGATGGACTCTTTGGCTTTGCTTTTCTTCTCCTCATTGGATTTTTCATGTTCAAAGTTGCAGAAGCCAGATTACAAGCTCATTTTGGTTCAACTTCAGCAACTGTGCATTGCATTGCCATGTAATGTGATGCAATGCTATCTTTCTAGCTCTCCCTTTTTACTTCCTTTTGGATAAACAGACATATTAGGCAAGCATTTTGGAGCTTTCACCTAAATAACTACAGGTGGTGAGATAAGCTGCACAATATAATTGACCTTTCAGTATATTGTTGCACACACACCATCTATTTAGCAAATGCCCTTGTTATCAACAGCAGCCTTTTAAACTCACCTGAGCTAACAGGTATGTGCGCTGGTTACTCTGCTGCGCTTAAAATTTCTTTTTTGGTTTGCTACAATGCCTTTTCTGAAACGTTGTCTCCTTCTGCTGGAACACTGACTTCTTTCATTTAATGCCTGCAGACTATAAAAGAGAACCCAACCCAAAAAGTTTGGTTGATTAGTCTGTGGCATTCTGTTAAACTGTTGCTTATGGCGGTCTCTGTGAGCTTCTCAGCGACATTCAGCCAGCCAGGTATCCTGCCTGCAGTAGATGGAATGTGGCAATGGAACGCTGGCTGCGCGTGTCATAATAGGCTCTGAGCCTTTATATACCTGTGCACAGCAGCAGCCACCTTCAGTCTGCTGCTGGACAGCCAGCAGCAGCAGCAGCAGGAGAGGTATGTAATCAGGAGCCCTCCTGCTAAGGGTAGACAGCTGCTCGTTCCACCCCACCCCCCGCCTTAATTGGTTCTCCTCCCTTCCAACGGTGTTGAGGCGGGTGGGAACAGCAGGGGGTGAAGGTGCTGTGTTTAAAGAGGTGGAGTTATGCAGATCTAAAACGCGTGGATTGCAGCAGCAGCAAGCCGAAAAGTGCAGGCATGTAAGGGATCTAGAGGTTGACAACATGTCTTCTTAACGGGAGTCCAGGAGCTCATTTCCACAAATGGACTTTTCAGGATCCTTGGGTGGCTCCGTAGTTTGAAACCAATTCTGGTTATCGCTTCTCGGCCTTTTGGCTAAGATCAAGTGTAGTATCTGTTCTTATCAGTTTAATATCTGATACGTCCCCTATCTGGGGACCATATATTAAATGGATTTTTAGAACAGGGAGATGGAAAAAGAGCTTGCTCTGTCCACTCCACGCATTGACCTGGTATTGCAGTATCTCCAGGACCGGTGCACCCCTTCTTTAATGCAGTTTCTAAAATCAGAAAGAATTGAATTCAATGTTTTTTGTTCATTTTGCTTGTTTGTCGGATTTTGGGATGGACTCTTTGGCTTTGCTTTTCTTCTCCTCATTGGATTTTTCATGTTCAAAGTTGCAGAAGCCAGATTACAAGCTCATTTTGGTTCAACTTCAGCAACTGTGCATTGCATTGCCATGTAATGTGATGCAATGCTATCTTTCTAGCTCTCCCTTTTTACTTCCTTTTGGATAAACAGACATATTAGGCAAGCATTTTGGAGCTTTCACCTAAATAACTACAGGTGGTGAGATAAGCTGCACAATATAATTGACCTTTCAGTATATTGTTGCACACACACCATCTATTTAGCAAATGCCCTTGTTATCAACAGCAGCCTTTTAAACTCACCTGAGCTAACAGGTATGTGCGCTGGTTACTCTGCTGCGCTTAAAATTTCTTTTTTGGTTTGCTACAATGCCTTTTCTGAAACGTTGTCTCCTTCTGCTGGAACACTGACTTCTTTCATTTAATGCCTGCAGACTATAAAAGAGAACCCAACCCAAAAAGTTTGGTTGATTAGTCTGTGGCATTCTGTTAAACTGTTGCTTATGGCGGTCTCTGTGAGCTTCTCAGCGACATTCAGCCAGCCAGGTATCCTGCCTGCAGTAGATGGAATGTGGCAATGGAACGCTGGCTGCGCGTGTCATAATAGGCTCTGAGCCTTTATATACCTGTGCACAGCAGCAGCCACCTTCAGTCTGCTGCTGGACAGCCAGCAGCAGCAGCAGCAGGAGAGGTATGTAATCAGGAGCCCTCCTGCTAAGGGTAGACAGCTGCTCGTTCCACCCCACCCCCCGCCTTAATTGGTTCTCCTCCCTTCCAACGGTGTTGAGGCGGGTGGGAACAGCAGGGGGTGAAGGTGCTGTGTTTAAAGAGGTGGAGTTATGCAGATCTAAAACGCGTGGATTGCAGCAGCAGCAAGCCGAAAAGTGCAGGCATGTAAGGGATCTAGAGGTTGACAACATGTCTTCTTAACGGGAGTCCAGGAGCTCATCTCCACAAATGGACTTTTCAGGATCCTTGGGTGGCTCCGTAGTTTGAAACCAATTCTGGTTATCGCTTCTCGGCCTTTTGGCTAAGATCAAGTGTAGTATCTGTTCTTATCAGTTTAATATCTGATACGTCCCCTATCTGGGGACCATATATTAAATGGATTTTTAGAACAGGGAGATGGAAAAAGAGCTTGCTCTGTCCACTCCACGCATTGACCTGGTATTGCAGTATCTCCAGGACCGGTGCACCCCCTTCTTTAATGCAGTTTCTAAAATCAGAAAGAATTGAATTCAATGTTTTTTGTTCATTTTGCTTGTTTGTCGGATTTTGGGATGGACTCTTTGGCTTTGCTTTTCTTCTCCTCATTGGATTTTTCATGTTCAAAGTTGCAGAAGCCAGATTACAAGCTCATTTTGGTTCAACTTCAGCAACTGTGCATTGCATTGCCATGTAATGTGATGCAATGCTATCTTTCTAGCTCTCCCTTTTTACTTCCTTTTGGATAAACAGACATATTAGGCAAGCATTTTGGAGCTTTCACCTAAATAACTACAGGTGGTGAGATAAGCTGCACAATATAATTGACCTTTCAGTATATTGTTGCACACACGCCATCTATTTAGCAAATGCCCTTGTTATCAACAGCAGCCTTTTAAACTCACCTGAGCTAACAGGTATGTGCGCTGGTTACTCTGCTGCGCTTAAAATTTCTTTTTTGGTTTGCTACAATGCCTTTTCTGAAACGTTGTCTCCTTCTGCTGGAACACTGACTTCTTTCATTTAATGCCTGCAGACTATAAAAGAGAACCCAACCCAAAAAGTTTGGTTGATTAGTCTGTGGCATTCTGTTAAACTGTTGCTTATGGCGGTCTCTGTGAGCTTCTCAGCGACATTCAGCCAGCCAGGTATCCTGCCTGCAGTAGATGGAATGTGGCAATGGAACGCTGGCTGCGCGTGTCATAATAGGCTCTGAGCCTTTATATACCTGTGCACAGCAGCAGCCACCTTCAGTCTGCTGCTGGACAGCCAGCAGCAGCAGCAGCAGGAGAGGTATGTAATCAGGAGCCCTCCTGCTAAGGGTAGACAGCTGCTCGTTCCACCCCACCCCCCGCCTTAATTGGTTCTCCTCCCTTCCAACGGTGTTGAGGCGGGTGGGAACAGCAGGGGGTGAAGGTGCTGTGTTTAAAGAGGTGGAGTTATGCAGATCTAAAACGCGTGGATTGCAGCAGCAGCAAGCCGAAAAGTGCAGGCATGTAAGGGATCTAGAGGTTGACAACATGTCTTCTTAACGGGAGTCCAGGAGCTCATTTCCACAAATGGACTTTTCAGGATCCTTGGGTGGCTCCGTAGTTTGAAACCAATTCTGGTTATCGCTTCTCGGCCTTTTGGCTAAGATCAAGTGTAGTATCTGTTCTTATCAGTTTAATATCTGATACGTCCCCTATCTGGGGACCATATATTAAATGGATTTTTAGAACAGGGAGATGGAAAAAGAGCTTGCTCTGTCCACTCCACGCATTGACCTGGTATTGCAGTATCTCCAGGACCGGTGCACCCCTTCTTTAATGCAGTTTCTAAAATCAGAAAGAATTGAATTCAATGTTTTTTGTTCATTTTGCTTGTTTGTCGGATTTTGGGATGGACTCTTTGGCTTTGCTTTTCTTCTCCTCATTGGATTTTTCATGTTCAAAGTTGCAGAAGCCAGATTACAAGCTCATTTTGGTTCAACTTCAGCAACTGTGCATTGCATTGCCATGTAATGTGATGCAATGCTATCTTTCTAGCTCTCCCTTTTTACTTCCTTTTGGATAAACAGACATATTAGGCAAGCATTTTGGAGCTTTCACCTAAATAACTACAGGTGGTGAGATAAGCTGCACAATATAATTGACCTTTCAGTATATTGTTGCACACACACCATCTATTTAGCAAATGCCCTTGTTATCAACAGCAGCCTTTTAAACTCACCTGAGCTAACAGGTATGTGCGCTGGTTACTCTGCTGCGCTTAAAATTTCTTTTTTGGTTTGCTACAATGCCTTTTCTGAAACGTTGTCTCCTTCTGCTGGAACACTGACTTCTTTCATTTAATGCCTGCAGACTATAAAAGAGAACCCAACCCAAAAAGTTTGGTTGATTAGTCTGTGGCATTCTGTTAAACTGTTGCTTATGGCGGTCTCTGTGAGCTTCTCAGCGACATTCAGCCAGCCAGGTATCCTGCCTGCAGTAGATGGAATGTGGCAATGGAACGCTGGCTGCGCGTGTCATAATAGGCTCTGAGCCTTTATATACCTGTGCACAGCAGCAGCCACCTTCAGTCTGCTGCTGGACAGCCAGCAGCAGCAGCAGCAGGAGAGGTATGTAATCAGGAGCCCTCCTGCTAAGGGTAGACAGCTGCTCGTTCCACCCCACCCCCCGCCTTAATTGGTTCTCCTCCCTTCCAACGGTGTTGAGGCGGGTGGGAACAGCAGGGGGTGAAGGTGCTGTGTTTAAAGAGGTGGAGTTATGCAGATCTAAAACGCGTGGATTGCAGCAGCAGCAAGCCGAAAAGTGCAGGCATGTAAGGGATCTAGAGGTTGACAACATGTCTTCTTAACGGGAGTCCAGGAGCTCATCTCCACAAATGGACTTTTCAGGATCCTTGGGTGGCTCCGTAGTTTGAAACCAATTCTGGTTATCGCTTCTCGGCCTTTTGGCTAAGATCAAGTGTAGTATCTGTTCTTATCAGTTTAATATCTGATACGTCCCCTATCTGGGGACCATATATTAAATGGATTTTTAGAACAGGGAGATGGAAAAAGAGCTTGCTCTGTCCACTCCACGCATTGACCTGGTATTGCAGTATCTCCAGGACCGGTGCACCCCCTTCTTTAATGCAGTTTCTAAAATCAGAAAGAATTGAATTCAATGTTTTTTGTTCATTTTGCTTGTTTGTCGGATTTTGGGATGGACTCTTTGGCTTTGCTTTTCTTCTCCTCATTGGATTTTTCATGTTCAAAGTTGCAGAAGCCAGATTACAAGCTCATTTTGGTTCAACTTCAGCAACTGTGCATTGCATTGCCATGTAATGTGATGCAATGCTATCTTTCTAGCTCTCCCTTTTTACTTCCTTTTGGATAAACAGACATATTAGGCAAGCATTTTGGAGCTTTCACCTAAATAACTACAGGTGGTGAGATAAGCTGCACAATATAATTGACCTTTCAGTATATTGTTGCACACACACCATCTATTTAGCAAATGCCCTTGTTATCAACAGCAGCCTTTTAAACTCACCTGAGCTAACAGGTATGTGCGCTGGTTACTCTGCTGCGCTTAAAATTTCTTTTTTGGTTTGCTACAATGCCTTTTCTGAAACGTTGTCTCCTTCTGCTGGAACACTGACTTCTTTCATTTAATGCCTGCAGACTATAAAAGAGAACCCAACCCAAAAAGTTTGGTTGATTAGTCTGTGGCATTCTGTTAAACTGTTGCTTATGGCGGTCTCTGTGAGCTTCTCAGCGACATTCAGCCAGCCAGGTATCCTGCCTGCAGTAGATGGAATGTGGCAATGGAACGCTGGCTGCGCGTGTCATAATAGGCTCTGAGCCTTTATATACCTGTGCACAGCAGCAGCCACCTTCAGTCTGCTGCTGGACAGCCAGCAGCAGCAGCAGCAGGAGAGGTATGTAATCAGGAGCCCTCCTGCTAAGGGTAGACAGCTGCTCGTTCCACCCCACCCCCCGCCTTAATTGGTTCTCCTCCCTTCCAACGGTGTTGAGGCGGGTGGGAACAGCAGGGGGTGAAGGTGCTGTGTTTAAAGAGGTGGAGTTATGCAGATCTAAAACGCGTGGATTGCAGCAGCAGCAAGCCGAAAAGTGCAGGCATGTAAGGGATCTAGAGGTTGACAACATGTCTTCTTAACGGGAGTCCAGGAGCTCATCTCCACAAATGGACTTTTCAGGATCCTTGGGTGGCTCCGTAGTTTGAAACCAATTCTGGTTATCGCTTCTCGGCCTTTTGGCTAAGATCAAGTGTAGTATCTGTTCTTATCAGTTTAATATCTGATACGTCCCCTATCTGGGGACCATATATTAAATGGATTTTTAGAACAGGGAGATGGAAAAAGAGCTTGCTCTGTCCACTCCACGCATTGACCTGGTATTGCAGTATCTCCAGGACCGGTGCACCCCTTCTTTAATGCAGTTTCTAAAATCAGAAAGAATTGAATTCAATGTTTTTTGTTCATTTTGCTTGTTTGTCGGATTTTGGGATGGACTCTTTGGCTTTGCTTTTCTTCTCCTCATTGGATTTTTCATGTTCAAAGTTGCAGAAGCCAGATTACAAGCTCATTTTGGTTCAACTTCAGCAACTGTGCATTGCATTGCCATGTAATGTGATGCAATGCTATCTTTCTAGCTCTCCCTTTTTACTTCCTTTTGGATAAACAGACATATTAGGCAAGCATTTTGGAGCTTTCACCTAAATAACTACAGGTGGTGAGATAAGCTGCACAATATAATTGACCTTTCAGTATATTGTTGCACACACACCATCTATTTAGCAAATGCCCTTGTTATCAACAGCAGCCTTTTAAACTCACCTGAGCTAACAGGTATGTGCGCTGGTTACTCTGCTGCGCTTAAAATTTCTTTTTTGGTTTGCTACAATGCCTTTTCTGAAACGTTGTCTCCTTCTGCTGGAACACTGACTTCTTTCATTTAATGCCTGCAGACTATAAAAGAGAACCCAACCCAAAAAGTTTGGTTGATTAGTCTGTGGCATTCTGTTAAACTGTTGCTTATGGCGGTCTCTGTGAGCTTCTCAGCGACATTCAGCCAGCCAGGTATCCTGCCTGCAGTAGATGGAATGTGGCAATGGAACGCTGGCTGCGTGTGTCATAATAGGCTCTGAGCCTTTATATACCTGTGCACAGCAGCAGCCACCTTCAGTCTGCTGCTGGACAGCCAGCAGCAGCAGCAGCAGGAGAGGTATGTAATCAGGAGCCCTCCTGCTAAGGGTAGACAGCTGCTCGTTCCACCCCACCCCCCGCCTTAATTGGTTCTCCTCCCTTCCAACGGTGTTGAGGCGGGTGGGAACAGCAGGGGGTGAAGGTGCTGTGTTTAAAGAGGTGGAGTTATGCAGATCTAAAACGCGTGGATTGCAGCAGCAGCAAGCCGAAAAGTGCAGGCATGTAAGGGATCTAGAGGTTGACAACATGTCTTCTTAACGGGAGTCCAGGAGCTCATCTCCACAAATGGACTTTTCAGGATCCTTGGGTGGCTCCGTAGTTTGAAACCAATTCTGGTTATCGCTTCTCGGCCTTTTGGCTAAGATCAAGTGTAGTATCTGTTCTTATCAGTTTAATATCTGATACGTCCCCTATCTGGGGACCATATATTAAATGGATTTTTAGAACAGGGAGATGGAAAAAGAGCTTGCTCTGTCCACTCCACGCATTGACCTGGTATTGCAGTATCTCCAGGACCGGTGCACCCCTTCTTTAATGCAGTTTCTAAAATCAGAAAGAATTGAATTCAATGTTTTTTGTTCATTTTGCTTGTTTGTCGGATTTTGGGATGGACTCTTTGGCTTTGCTTTTCTTCTCCTCATTGGATTTTTCATGTTCAAAGTTGCAGAAGCCAGATTACAAGCTCATTTTGGTTCAACTTCAGCAACTGTGCATTGCATTGCCATGTAATGTGATGCAATGCTATCTTTCTAGCTCTCCCTTTTTACTTCCTTTTGGATAAACAGACATATTAGGCAAGCATTTTGGAGCTTTCACCTAAATAACTACAGGTGGTGAGATAAGCTGCACAATATAATTGACCTTTCAGTATATTGTTGCACACACACCATCTATTTAGCAAATGCCCTTGTTATCAACAGCAGCCTTTTAAACTCACCTGAGCTAACAGGTATGTGCGCTGGTTACTCTGCTGCGCTTAAAATTTCTTTTTTGGTTTGCTACAATGCCTTTTCTGAAACGTTGTCTCCTTCTGCTGGAACACTGACTTCTTTCATTTAATGCCTGCAGACTATAAAAGAGAACCCAACCCAAAAAGTTTGGTTGATTAGTCTGTGGCATTCTGTTAAACTGTTGCTTATGGCGGTCTCTGTGAGCTTCTCAGCGACATTCAGCCAGCCAGGTATCCTGCCTGCAGTAGATGGAATGTGGCAATGGAACGCTGGCTGCGCGTGTCATAATAGGCTCTGAGCCTTTATATACCTGTGCACAGCAGCAGCCACCTTCAGTCTGCTGCTGGACAGCCAGCAGCAGCAGCAGCAGGAGAGGTATGTAATCAGGAGCCCTCCTGCTAAGGGTAGACAGCTGCTCGTTCCACCCCACCCCCCGCCTTAATTGGTTCTCCTCCCTTCCAACGGTGTTGAGGCGGGTGGGAACAGCAGGGGGTGAAGGTGCTGTGTTTAAAGAGGTGGAGTTATGCAGATCTAAAACGCGTGGATTGCAGCAGCAGCAAGCCGAAAAGTGCAGGCATGTAAGGGATCTAGAGGTTGACAACATGTCTTCTTAACGGGAGTCCAGGAGCTCATCTCCACAAATGGACTTTTCAGGATCCTTGGGTGGCTCCGTAGTTTGAAACCAATTCTGGTTATCGCTTCTCGGCCTTTTGGCTAAGATCAAGTGTAGTATCTGTTCTTATCAGTTTAATATCTGATACGTCCCCTATCTGGGGACCATATATTAAATGGATTTTTAGAACAGGGAGATGGAAAAAGAGCTTGCTCTGTCCACTCCACGCATTGACCTGGTATTGCAGTATCTCCAGGACCGGTGCACCCCTTCTTTAATGCAGTTTCTAAAATCAGAAAGAATTGAATTCAATGTTTTTTGTTCATTTTGCTTGTTTGTCGGATTTTGGGATGGACTCTTTGGCTTTGCTTTTCTTCTCCTCATTGGATTTTTCATGTTCAAAGTTGCAGAAGCCAGATTACAAGCTCATTTTGGTTCAACTTCAGCAACTGTGCATTGCATTGCCATGTAATGTGATGCAATGCTATCTTTCTAGCTCTCCCTTTTTACTTCCTTTTGGATAAACAGACATATTAGGCAAGCATTTTGGAGCTTTCACTTAAATACTACAGGTGGTGAGATAAGCTGCACAATATAATTGACCTTTCAGTATATTGTTGCACACACACCATCTATTTAGCAAATGCCCTTGTTATCAACAGCAGCCTTTTAAACTCACCTGAGCTAACAGGTATGTGCGCTGGTTACTCTGCTGCGCTTAAAATTTCTTTTTTGGTTTGCTACAATGCCTTTTCTGAAACGTTGTCTCCTTCTGCTGGAACACTGACTTCTTTCATTTAATGCCTGCAGACTATAAAAGAGAACCCAACCCAAAAAGTTTGGTTGATTAGTCTGTGGCATTCTGTTAAACTGTTGCTTATGGCGGTCTCTGTGAGCTTCTCAGCGACATTCAGCCAGCCAGGTATCCTGCCTGCAGTAGATGGAATGTGGCAATGGAACGCTGGCTGCGCGTGTCATAATAGGCTCTGAGCCTTTATATACCTGTGCACAGCAGCAGCCACCTTCAGTCTGCTGCTGGACAGCCAGCAGCAGCAGCAGCAGGAGAGGTATGTAATCAGGAGCCCTCCTGCTAAGGGTAGACAGCTGCTCGTTCCACCCCACCCCCCGCCTTAATTGGTTCTCCTCCCTTCCAACGGTGTTGAGGCGGGTGGGAACAGCAGGGGGTGAAGGTGCTGTGTTTAAAGAGGTGGAGTTATGCAGATCTAAAACGCGTGGATTGCAGCAGCAGCAAGCCGAAAAGTGCAGGCATGTAAGGGATCTAGAGGTTGACAACATGTCTTCTTAACGGGAGTCCAGGAGCTCATCTCCACAAATGGACTTTTCAGGATCCTTGGGTGGCTCCGTAGTTTGAAACCAATTCTGGTTATCGCTTCTCGGCCTTTTGGCTAAGATCAAGTGTAGTATCTGTTCTTATCAGTTTAATATCTGATACGTCCCCTATCTGGGGACCATATATTAAATGGATTTTTAGAACAGGGAGATGGAAAAAGAGCTTGCTCTGTCCACTCCACGCATTGACCTGGTATTGCAGTATCTCCAGGACCGGTGCACCCCTTCTTTAATGCAGTTTCTAAAATCAGAAAGAATTGAATTCAATGTTTTTTGTTCATTTTGCTTGTTTGTCGGATTTTGGGATGGACTCTTTGGCTTTGCTTTTCTTCTCCTCATTGGATTTTTCATGTTCAAAGTTGCAGAAGCCAGATTACAAGCTCATTTTGGTTCAACTTCAGCAACTGTGCATTGCATTGCCATGTAATGTGATGCAATGCTATCTTTCTAGCTCTCCCTTTTTACTTCCTTTTGGATAAACAGACATATTAGGCAAGCATTTTGGAGCTTTCACCTAAATAACTACAGGTGGTGAGATAAGC